>NW_027362773.1:69930403-70530403 GCF_046119375.1 Phyllobates terribilis | reverse complement strand
TCTACAAGCGCGGGTCCCTGAACATTACTGCTGGTACTTTTCTGTGGGAATCTGCTTTCCTCCTACCAGCCTGGAATATTTCCAGTAAACTATGGTACGCCGCCATGGTATTAGCACTGCCCCCAGTACCAGTAGCAAAGCAATCCCCAATTTCCTTCTCAGGAATTGTATTTGGTAGACTGAGTGGCTGCCCAAATACATTAGTTTCTCATAAAGGAACTGAAGATAGAGTGGCAGTAGGTGCAAGTTTCTCCAGCCTGTTTGATATCAGAGGGTGAATGGCAGCACATTGGATCAGTGGTTAGCACTGAAGCCTTGCAGCGCTGGTATCCTGGGTTCAAAACCCAGCAAGGACAACATCTGCAAGGATTTTGTATGTTCTCCCCGTGTTTGCGTGGGTTTCCAACTCAGTAAAAAAGCAGCCATAGAGTGTCCGGGAACCTTCCCACACACTTTTCTTAGCCAGGACTGCTTCTCGGCAGGGTTGGATGGTCCCGATTCTCTGGTGTGCCCTGACTTCTACATCAGGAGAGCTCATGATAGCACTAACTTTGCAGTTGCTATGGGGCCCTTGAGCGGGTGAGAAAGGTGAGCCCTCAGAATCAAATCCTCTGGTGGGCCCAATGTTTTTCAATCTGAAACAGCTTCTCAGTGGGAGTTGTATTTCACCACAGCCATATTCTTTAGCTGGGTGAAAGGACTGGCATAGAGGGAAACCGTATGTACTCCGGCTGTCATTTCTCCATCACCAGGTTCCACCCATTGTCACACGCGACCATGCCTGGCTGTATGTTCAGCGGTGAGAGCCACAGATCAGGCTGCTGTGTTACAGCTTTCAACAACTTTGCAGCACTGGGCAGTTTGTCACCTAAGCATTAAGCATGTTATCTACAGCACAGCCTGTTGTCGCTTGGCCAAGACAGTACTGCAGTGCTTTCAGCTTGTGACTGATGTGGTCATTTCGAAGATGGAGCAGGTGGTGCAGGAGCTGAACAATGTGATTACATTGAGGTTACATTGGCGACTCTGTTTTTATACTAAAGAAAGATCCTACTGTTTTTTTTTTACGTTATTTTTTAAGACAAATGCATTCACTGGGAAATATAGGCCGCCCTTACTATTCTTAAAAGGCCAGCAGTCGGCCCTCACTATTGTTAGAGAGCCATCAGCCAGCTATGTTTTGTTGTTCCCATTATTAACGATTGGGTCTCCTATACTGTTATTGCATATGCAGTGACTGAAAGGGCTGCCAAAAATTTGGACGCAACCCAATACCCCTTTGAAGAGACATAGAGGAGGGTCTCAGTAAAAAAAATGTTCCCATTATAAAGGAGCGGGTCTCCTATAGTGGTAATGCCCATGCTGTGACTGCAAGGGCTGCCAAAATTTGGGAAAAACCCCACTAAGAATTTAAAGACACATAGAACAGGGCCAGAGTAACGAGTACGACATGTTCCTATTAGAAAGGAGAGGGTCTGCTATACAGTTGTAGGGTATGCAGTGAGACCAACGGCTGACCAAATTTAGGAAAAATCCCACTAAGAATTTAAAGACACATAGAGCAGGGCCACAGTAACAAGTACGACATGTTCCCATTAGAAAGGAGAGGATCTGCTATACAGTTATAGGGTATGCAGTGAGTCCAACGGCTGACCAAATTTAGGAAAAACCTCACTAACAATTTAAAGACACATAGAGCAGGGCCACAGTAACGACAAATTCCCATTAGAAAGTAGAGGGTCTCCCATAGTGTTTGCCTATGCAGTGAATGCAAGGGCTGCCAAAAATTGGGAGGCACTCCAATGCCCCTTGGAAGAGACGTACAGAACCTCATGAAAAAATGTTCCCATTATTAGGAAGTGGGTCTCCCATAGTGTTGGTCTATGCAGTGAATGCAAGGGCTGCCAAAAATTGGGAGGCACTCCAATGCCCCTTGGAAGAGACTTAGAGGGCCTCATAAAAAAATGTTCTCATTAGAAAGGAGCGGGTCTCCTATACTTGTAATGCCCATGCACTAAGTATATGGGCTGACAAACATTTACCCCTGGGGGTATACATGAACATACTGTATAAAAAAATTTTTTTACGGGCATCATAAACACCCTTTAAAAAAAATCATGTGGGTGTTGCATCACGGACCTGGTGATATGGTGGTGGAGGATGAGGATTAGGAGAAGGGGGAGGACAAGAGCAAATAGCCAAAATCAGGAAGCGTATACCCATGTGTGAGTGTAAAAAAGGTGCATGGGAATATACCTCCCAAAAAAAGACACTGGATTTGAGTTTATGTTACACTGCTATTATTCGGTTGTGTTGAGAAGTCTGGCCCAATCCAGCCCTTGTTCATTTTTATAAGAGTCAGCCTGTCAGCATTTTCAGTTGACAGGCGGATGCGCTTATCAGTTATAATTCCACTAGCGGCACTAAAAAATCCGCTCTGATAAGACGCTGGCAGCAGGGCAGGCCAGGACCTCCAAGGCGTAGAGAGCCAGTTCATTCCACATATCCACCTTCCCAAACTTTGCACTCCTTGTGAGAGTACCCCGCGCCTCAGGGCTTGTGCGATGGGAGGGGCTGAGAAAATTCTCCCAGAACTTTGACAGTGTTCCCCTGCCTCTGCTGGGATGGAGTTGTGTCTCTCTCGCCTGTAGTCCTTGGTTGTCCAACGAACTATGACCTTTTCAGATGGGAATTTTTTTTAATAGTTCCGCAACAAGGGCCTTCTGGTACTGTCCCATTTTTGTAGACCTGTCCGCCTCAGGAATAAGAGATATAAAGTTCTACTTGTAGCGTGGGTGTAGAAGTGTCACCAACCAGTAATGACTGTCGCCCAAAATTTTGAGAACGCGAGGGTCATGGGAAAGGCAACGTAACATAAACTCAGCCATGCGTGCCCGACTACTAACAGGCAAGACTTCCGTGTCCTCACCAAGAGGACGAGTGAACATGCTCTCCTCCTCCTCTCTGTCCTCAGGCCATATACGCTGAACAGACGGTATGACAGTTGTGCAGGTAGTACCGTCTGTAGCGCATGAAACTAGCTCCTGTTCTTCCTTTTCCTCCTCTTCCTCATTGTCACCCAATCCACATTGGGATGAGATGAAGCTGGGCTGTGTGTAATCACCCTGTATGGTTCCTTGCTCCATCCCATCGTGCTCCGCCTGCAATGCATCCTCTTTGATTGTGAACAGAGAGCGCTTCAGAAGACACAGAAGCGGGATGGTGATGCTAATTATGGCATCATCGCCACTCACCATCTTGGTAGAGTCCTCAAAGTTTTGGAGGATGGTACATATGTCTGACATCCATGTCCACTCCTGAGGTCTTATGTGTGGAGTCTAAACTGAATACCGACGGCCTTGTTGATGCTGGAACTCAAATGCCCTCTTCTGCTAACAAATCCTTCCCAACATCTGCAGTGTAGAGTTCCAACGCATGGGGACATCACACACCAGTCTGTGAGCCGGAAGCTGCAAACACTGCTGAAACACGGCAAGGGCGGTGGAAGGTAGGATTTGAGAAATCGCTGAATCACGAGGTAAAGCTCCTGGGCAAGGCATGGTACGTGTGTGAGCTCGCCTCGCCTCAGAGCCGCCACCAGGTTCCGGCCGTTGTCACACACACGACCATGCCTGGCTGTAGGTTCAGCGGTGTGAGCCACAGATCTGCCTGCTCTTTCAGAGCTGTCCACAACTCTTCAGCATTGTGCGGTTTGTCACCTAAGCATATTAGCTTCAACACAACCTGTTGCCGCTATGCCGAGACAGTGCTGCAGTGCTTCCAGCTTGTGACTGATGTGGTCATTTCGGAGATGGAGGCTGAAGAGGAGGAGGAGGCTGAGGTGCAGGAGTAGTAGACTGCTGGGGCAACCCTGATTGACATAGAGCCTGCGATCCTTGGCGTCAGGAGGACGTGTTCCGTCCCAAGGTCCGACTGGGTCCCGGCTTCCACTATGTTAACCCAGTGTGCCGTTAGTGAGATATACCGTCCCTGCCCACAAGCAGTTGTCCTCGTGTCCGTGGTTAGGTGGACTTTCCCGGTAACTGCGCTGTTGAGGGCACGGCTAATGTTTTGGGACACTTGCTTGTGTAATGCGGGGACGGCACACCGGGAGAAATAGTGGCGGCTGGGGACCGAGTACCGAGGGACGGCCGCCGCCATTAGGTTGCGGAATGCTTCCGTCTCCACGAGCCTAAAAAGCAATATTTCGAGTGCAAGCAGTTGTGAAATGTGGGAATTTAGTAGTGTGGCCTGTGGGCGTTGGCTGCGTATTTGTGCTTGCGTTCCAAGGACTGGGGTAGAAACAACTGAAATCTGCGCTGGGACAAGGATGTGGTTCCTAATGCTGCTACTTGAGAGTGTGCAATGACAGGTGCAGGGCAGGAGGCATCTTCGCATGCACTATGGACAGGGGATTGGCTTGCATGCACAACAGCGGAAGAAGCAGTGGTGCCACCCACAGACACTGTTCCTGGGCCCTTAGGTTCGGCACACAAAGTCGGGTGCTTTGTTGCCATGTGCCTGATCATGTGCCTGATCATGCTGCTGGTGGTCAGGCTCCTAGTTTTGCCACCCCTGCTGATGCTGGCCTGGCAGGTGATGCAAATGGCCTTTTTGGGGTTATCGGCAGAGTCTTTAAAAAACAACCAGACTCGGGAAGACCTAACAGTTGTACTGGCAACTTCCTTCGTGTTGGTGTTACGAGGAACAGTTGCCTGCCTTCTTTCTGTGGCCATCACACTCCTTCTTCCTGCCTGTTGGGGTGCTCTGCCTCCCTCCCCATGTGCTGCTCTCCTCCTTGCTCTGCATATCCTCCTGCCAGGTTGGGTCAGTTACTATATCATCCACCACCTCATCTTCCACTTCTGCACTCTGGTCCTCCTCCTGACTTTCTGGCAATTGTGTCTCATCATTGTCCACCTCTTGTGACACTTTCCCACCGTCGCCTCGAGCAGTGAGATGCTCGGGCGAGCACCGAGCAGTAGCGAGCATGCTCGCTCATCAGTAGCTACATTCTTGTATCCGTGTGCAGTGTCGGTGTGCTGCCCGATTTTACAGATGCATTGAGCATGTCCTATTCTGATCCTCAAAATCAGATCAGAACAGGACATTCTCTGACCCTCACAGATCTCATTCTCAGATCCGTGATATTCACGGATATGTGAATGAATCTATAAAACTCTACAAGTCCTTGTGCTGTCTAATAAAAACATCTGGCAACACATGGACATTTCACACAATTGTTAATATGCAACCTAAGGGATTTTATAAATAACATTATTACTCCAAGTCATACAGTGCAGATATAGAATAATATTTACATCTAGGCATTTACTGCTGACGTCTCATCTGATCAGAGTCGGTTTTTGCTGCTTCTTCTTCATCTGGTCAAACCTTCATGTCAACATCTCCCAGCCACAATTCATCTTGTCACGATGATCTCCAGCCTAGAAAGTAACAAGGTCACATATATTGTATATGACTTGCCCCCTGGGCCATGGGGCACCCAGAACCGGGCTTCAGTGCGATGATGGGGGTAGTAGTGGCAACCCCATTCGTTTATTAAAACACAGGGAGTCATTTTGGATCCACGAGCTACAATCATTATCCCCCAAAGGACTCAATAAGGAATATGACATCAGCTCTTTCACTTAATGTATCCCTAATTGTGACATTCTTCTTCATTGACACATATGAATTTATGTTAACTTGCACGGATATCCCATCATGGTATTTTGTAGGGACCATTATCCTTTATTATTGGGACTATTAATCTGGATAACATGACCATAATTGTCTATATGTGATACTCTTTTAAATATATTTGAACCCTCTGATGTTCTAAGATATGTGATACCTTGCTGATTACACCTATTTGTTTCTAAAATGTATTTTTGATTTCTTCTAGATCCAATCCTAAGTGATGTTCCTCCCTCCTGATCCCTTACCCTCCTGGACTCCTATCCTGCTTCCCTAACGTTTCTCCACCCTGTCATTCTGGCTCCAGCGCTCCCCACACGCAGTGGAACGCATACAATACATTGTCGAACGCACTCACACGTCACTTCCGGTCACGTGACCGGGTTTTCTCCTTTCAGGACCTTCAGAGCGTCATATGACGCTACTTCCTCTTTCTAGGTCCTGTTCCACATTCTATATGCGCGCTAAAACCCCACTGGCACCAATGATTAAGTTGATGAGCGACCTTTAACCCCCTCCACTGCATATTTAAGAGGTAGTAGGTCTTTAGCCCTCCACCATACCTCTTGACAAACGGTGGACACCGTGTCCGGCTAGCAGACATCTACAGGTAACTCTTTTCAGTGATGGTTTTTCCTTTTACCATTAGAGTCCATTTCTATGACACTTTTACCTATATTTTATTCCCACAGCAAACAGAACTCTATAGGCCACTGCTTAAATAAAATACTCTAAGATTCACCATTGTCCCCTACTCAATCCTGATCCTCTTCCCTTCCCCCTTTTTTTTTTTTTTCCCCCTGTTGTACTCCATAGATGCATTCCCCATGACATATTATGTGGTAATTGACCATATATATTTTGGTTATATTATGTATAATCTGCTATATGTTACTCACTACCGTTTTTTCACTTTTTGTAGTACACCGATGAAGGTCTAATGTGACCGAAACGTCTGTTGTTTATTTTCTGCACTACTTTATTAAAAATTATAAAAGAATCCAAGAGTCTTCTGAGTGCCAGGTTACTTTTCTCTAAGGTGAGTGTGAAGGCATACCGTTCTCTCTCTGCCCTTGCTGACTATCCCCCTTTTCGTGGTGTAATAGCCCACGTCCCTGAGCTGGCCGTGTACTTCGCCTGTATGGCTTGCGACTCGGGCCTTAGGCACCTGTTGCTTCTCCGTGCTGTACTGGTCCCTCTGTGTGGGGAGCCTCCAGGCTTCTTAGGCCAAGGGACCTGAATTCCCTTGCGGGTTGGTTCTCTGCTGCCGGGCTTGCAACCCTGACAGCCTCGGACCCCAAAATGTCCGGTAGTGTAGTTCTCTCAGCCAGGACTGGCTCTCGTCGCCTCTGTCCCTGGCTCGCAGCTTCTCCACTGCCTCACAGACTCCTCAGCTGCAGCTGAACTGTCCCTGCTTCTCTGGGACCAGTCTCAGTCCTGAGCTAGGTCGTCCAGTACTCTCTAACCCTGCCCCCAGTGCCGGCTTTTATAGGGGCAGCCAGCTCCCCCTACTGGCCTGGGACAGGAGGTGCTGTATGCTAATTGTCCCTGACCAGGGAACCTCCCTCCTGCTCTCAGACACAGCCTTTAATATTTGTGGCATCCAGGCCTGGGGTGACACATTCCCCCCTAGTAAAATTTAGTACTCCGGGACTAAACAGGAAACACAAATACAGGGTATAAATGCATGAACATAAACACAACAGGGAAGGAAATAACGAACAACATCACATATTGAGTTCTTTAGGTCACAGTGTGGTCTGTGACCGGGTGTCCATATCACCAACAAAAGGAGAGGGTCACAGTATGATCCGTGACCGGGTGTCCATTTCACCAACACAACGGGAGCCTTAACCAGGTGGGGGTCTGTCCTTGCCCCGAGTCCTTGACAGTCTTTATTCATTCCTTTGGTTAGGCTCCGAACATATTTACAAGGAAGTCCCGGTTACTCAAAGTCCATAACCTGTTAGTCCATATATCTAGAAAAACTGGGAAAACAGTATTAATAACCAGGGTACAAACATAAAACATTAAATATATACACTGTGCATTTAGATCTTCCAGCGAGCTGGCATTTGACCCCTAGTGTTCCGGGTTGACGTCCGTAACCCACAGTCTGGTGGTGGTCTAACCTGACTTTCCCCACTAGCATTTAGGGTACAACTACTAGCTGGGTTTACAGGCAGGGCAGGCAGCTGTCTGCGGGTCCTTTGGCTTACCGCAGGCATGGCAGGCTCACTGTCAGCAGAGGGTTGACTCTCCTGGGCTGCTGGCAAGGGTTCTCCTGCCTCTGGGGCTGCTTGTTCTTCTTGTTCTTCCTGCTCTCCTGTAGGCTCCTGCTGGGTAGGCTGAAGGAAGTGTAGGACGGGTACCACTATGGCATCGTTTATTCGAGTCCAGGTCCGGGGGAACTCTCTGAGAACTGTGCAGATCATTCCTTCCTTGTCCTCTGCGGGTTCAAGGTCATCTTGATCTTCACTTGGACACTGCAGTTGCTCGGGGCACCGTTTTAGGTGGTCCCTGGAAACAGTGCTAGTGGTTTCTCCTCCATCCTCGGTAATTACACATACCTTCGGGTTGTTGTGGTCGGACTGCAGTACTGTGTACGGGTCTGTCTCCCACTGGTCATCCAGCTTGTGAAGCCTTCTCTTCCGCTTCAGGACCTGCTCTCCAGGTTCCAGGGGACCAGCAGGGGCGTGTTGGTTGAAGAGCCTCTCCTGCTTTTCTCTCGCTTGAGCCAGACTCCTCTCCACACTCTCCTGTACCTTCTAGTACTGTAGCCGCCGTTCCGTATCCCAGTCCGCATCTGGGGAGGTGTCCTCGGGTGTCAGGACTCCCATCTCCAGGTCTATAGGCAGCTTACCTGGTCTTGCTCGCATCAGGTAAGCCGGGGTGCAATTTGTAGCATTCACCGTGATATGGTTGTACAAGTCAATCAGGTCTGGCAGCTTCTCCGGCCACAGGCTGCGTTCTTCCAGGGGCAACGTCTTGAGGAGATCAATGACGATATTGTTCATTTTCTCACACAGCCCGTTGGTTTGCGGGTGGTAAGGCGTTGTCCGAATCTTCCTACAGCCGTAGAGGTTGCAGAACTCCTGGAAGACTTCCGCCTCAAACGCTGGACCTTGATCTGTCAAGACCTGTTCCGGATACCCGTGTGGATGGCAGAAGTGTTGCTGGAAGGCTCTGGCCGCTGTTTGGGCTGTCAGGTCTTTAACAGGAACCACCACCAGGAACCGGGAGTAATGGTCCACAATCGTGAGGGCATAGATGTAGCCGGAACGGCTTGGAGCTAACTTCACATGGTCCAGAGCTACCAACTCAAGAGGCTGCCTGGTGACGATGGGCCTCAAGGGTGCCTTCTGGCTGGTATGGTCCTTCCTTCTGAGGTGACATGGGCCGCAGTCCCTGCTCCACTTCTCGATGGCCCCTCTCATACCGATCCAGTAGAACCGCTCTCTCAGTAGGAACTCCAGTTTCTTCCACCCGAAGTGTCCCGCTCTGTCATGGTAGGCCTCCAGGACCATTGCTGCATCCCGTCTCGGGACCACTACCTGCCAGGTCAGCTCGTGCGTTCGGTGGTTGACAAGACTTCTGCACAGCTTACCTTCATAGAGGAATAGCCTGCTTTTCTCCTTCCATAACTGCTTGGCTTCCTCTGGAGCGTCCGGGCCAGGGCTAGCGTCTGCCTGGGTTAACAGGTCTTTCACCAGGCGAACTGCAGGGTCACTATCTTACGTTTCAGCCCAGCCGTGGTGGGGTAAGGGGTTGAACATGACGGTGGTTAGGTCTTTGTCTCTTACCCGGTGAGAATACTGAGTGGCCCCATACCGGTGGAACGCAGGGAGCTCTACTTCCTCCAGCTCTTCCGAGTCTTCTTCTCCTTCAGGTAGGTGGGGCATTCTTGATAAGGCGTCTGCGTTGGCGTTGGTTCTGCCTGCCCGGTATTTGATGGTGAAGTCATAATTGGATAGCCAGGCCATCCACCGCTATTCTAGGGCACCTAGTCTTGCATTGTCCAGGTGTGTCAGCGGGTTGTTGTCCGTGTACACAGTGAACTTTGCGGAGGCCAGGTAATGCTTAAACCGTTCTGTGACGGCCCACACCACTGCCAAGAATTCTAGCTTGAAGGAGCTGTAATTCTACGGGTTTCTTTCAGTGGGCCTCAGCTTCCGGCTGGCGTACGCGATCACCCTTTCTCTGCCCTGTTGGTTTTGTGACAGTACGGCTCCCAGCCCCACATTACTGGCGTCTGTGTGGAGGATAAAAGGCTGGCCATAATCGGGGTAGGCCAGGATCTCATCCCCCGTGAGGGCCATCCTCAACTGGCGGAAGGACTCCTCTTCCGGCTTGTCCCACTTGAAGGGTGGCTTTTGGCTTCTGGTCTTAGACTGACCTATTAGGAGGTCCTGCATTGGAGCTGCCATCTTTGTGAACCCGGGGATGAACCTTCGGTAGTAGCCTACCAACCCGAGGAATTGCCTCACTTCTTTGATGTTAGAGGGGCTTGGCCAGTTCTTGATGGCTGTAACCTTGTCGGGGTCGGGGGGCTACTCCCTCTGCACTCACCACATGTCCTAGGTACTGGACCTTCGGTTTCAACAGGTGACACTTTGAGGGTTTCACCTTCAGGCCATAGCCTGCCAGGGCTTCGAACACCTCGGCCAGGTGCTTTAGATGGTCCTCGTAAGTCTTCGAATAGACAATCACGTCGTCCAGGTAAAGTAGGACCGTCTCGAAGTTTCGGTGCCCTAGACAGCATTCCATCAGCCTCTGGAAGGTCCCGGGTGCATTGCAGAGCCCGAATGGCATACAGTTGAATTCGCTCAATCCCATCGGGGTGGTGAAGGCGGTCTTCTCCTTGTCAGCTTCTGCCACAGGAACCTGCCAGTACCCGCTAGTAAGATCCAAAGTAGAGAAGAAGTTAGCTGATTTTAGTGCGGCTAAAGACTCCTCTATCCTAGGTAACGGGTACGCGTCTTTATGGGTGATACGATTGATTTGTCTATAGTCCACGCACATTCTCATGGTACCGTCTTTCTTTTTTACCAGAACCAAGGGGGCTGCCCAGGGGCTACAGCTGTCTCTAATGACCCCGGCTTCTTTCATTTCTCTCAGCATGCCCTTTGAGTTCTGATAATGTGCAGGGGGTACAGGTCTGTGTCTCTCTTTTATCGGTGGGTGGCTCCCCGTGGGGATGTGGTGTTCTACTCCCTTTACTCGGCCAAAGTCTAGCGGGTGCTTACTAAAAATTCTCTCGTACTCCTGAACCACCCGGTAGACTCCTTGTTTTTGGTGCAGGGGAGTGGAGTCAGCACCCACATGGAGTTTCTGGCACCAGTCCTCCTTGTGTTTCTGGGAGCCATTATCCTCCACCGGGGGAGATGGAGGCAAGGGTTCCACGACCCTGAGAGCATTGTGTTCGACAGCAAACAATTTGGCTAGTGTAGTGTACCGGGGCAAGTGTACTTCCCTTTCCCCAATGTTTAAGATGCGGACGGGCACCCTCCCATGGCGGACATCAACCACCCCCCGGGCTGTCAAAATGGTGGGCCTGCTGTCTGAGTACACGGGTTCTACCATGGCTTGGTAGTCTCTCCCTCTTAACCCGATTGCAGTCTGACACCAGATCATCATTTCGCTTTTGGGAGGCATGGCAATGGGGAACGGGTCGCTCATCCTCACGCTACCGATCTCACCACCAGACAGTTCTACCTGTTGCCGTCTTATCAGGGCTCTTATCTCCTTCTGGAGGACCCTCTGTTGGCTGGAGCTCGCATGCATCGCCACCTGCTGCAAAATCACAATTACTTCTGAAAGACAGTTTTCAATCACATTAGTACCCAAGGTTATTTTAGGGTGACTTTCACGACGGTCAATGTTCACAATGATCACTCCCTGTGCCGGCAGTTCAACCATACCAATCTTGATAGTCATCTCTCTGAACCCCACCTGCGGCACGGGTTGGCCATTGCTGGCGATGATGCTTAAGTCATCGTCTGGATAACGCGTTATATCAGCGTCACTCCAGTACTGCTTGAAAAGTACGTAGGGGATAGTAGTCACTTGAGACCCGGTGTCCAGCAGTGTACTCATGCGGATACCGTCCAGCACTACGGGTAAGACCGGGCGCCCCCCTAGGTACTTATTGCGCCAATTAGACGGGCCTGATGACCTTATGCCTGGGGGTTGGCCCTCTGCCCCAGGTCGGACCCATTTAAAGTACAGTACCTGGCTACGTGTCCTGGCTGGCTGCAACGGCGGCAAATCGGCTGTCCATCCTCGGTGTAACGGTCGGCGGGCCTCCCTCTGAATGACGGGATCCTCCTCTGTCGACGCCATGGGACATCCTGCGGACTGGAAGCCAGCTTGATTGGTCTTGACGGTTCCATCTGCAACGACTGTACGGTCCTGGTCAATGCAGCCACAATCTTGGTTAGTTCTTGAACCTGATGGTGCAGGTTGGCAGGCTGGGATGGATTCAGGGCCTGCGCATCAGCCCCCACAAGGTCTGCGGGGTAGGGCGCCGCCCCCTGGTGGTAAGTGATGGGAGGGCGCCGGGAAGCTACAGCGCCAGCTGGTGCGGGTTTTCGGAGCACCCGGATGGCCCTATCCTTGAACTGCGCAAAAGTCAGATCGGGGTTCTGTAGGGCCATGAGGCGCAGCTGGGTTCTGTGGGCGCTGGACAGCAGACCTTCTATGAACTGGTCAGTCAACAGTTTATCGGTGTCCTGCACGCTGCCAGGGTCAGCTTGCTTGATTGCTCCCAGAGCTTCTTGCAAGTTTAAGGCATAGTCTCTGATACTATTTTGGGCTCGCTGCTTACAGCCATAGAACCGCATTTTGATTTCTGCTGAGGTACGGGTATCAAAGGTACTCCGCAGCCGGGTCAGAACGTCCTTTACAATCCTTTTCTCCTCATCTGACCATGATTTCACTTCCCGCTGGGCTGCACCGGTTAGCTGCCCCGTCAGAATGCTCACTTTCTGTTCTTCTGTCAGGGGATAAACTTTAAATAAACTGTGCAGTCTTTCCTTAAAGTCAGTTAATGTATGGGATTCCCCTGAGTATTGGGGCAGCCAGGCTGCTCCGGGGATGTAGGGCATGGAGAACGGCATCACCGCTGCTGCAGCCACGCTGGTGGTAGAAGGTCCCTCCGCGTCCGTCATCTTCCTCCCCCCTAGTTAACCGTGGCCTACCTTCCATTGATCCTCTTCCGTAGGCCGCGGCTCCGCTGGTGCTGCTCCGGGCGAGGACCTTGCATCGCGTCCTGGTGACGTCAGCGTCGCTCTCTCTCCTTCCAGGACCTTGCGCAGCGTCGGTGCGTAGGGCGGGGCTTCAGGTCTCGCACGGTTTGGACGTCCACGCCCCTCTTCTTCCCACGCGGCGTCCCGAAGATGGCGCCCGATGGTGGGAAAACGGCTGAGGATGGCGGGAAACGGCTCCGGATGGCGGGAAACCTCTTTTTAAGGTACGTATACAGTCTTTTCAGGCGCTCAATACCCGTTTGTGGCGGGTTGGTCACAATCCTGCCGACTACACCAAAGCTGACTCGCCCCCTGGGCCGTGGGGCACCCGGAACCGGGTTTCAGTGCGATGATGGGGGTAGTAGTGGCAACCCGATCCCGTGGCTCAGGGTGGTCAGACCAAATGCTGTGGCAGTCTATTTGTAGAGCTATGAATGTCCGACTACGCCACCCGTGGATTGCGGTCAGGGACGACCGCCGCTGCAAGGCAGACCGCTGAGGCTGGTGTTAGTGTGCAGCACAGGGATAGGATAACTCCCCACGGGAAGAGTATAGCCTCAGGGCAATGTAGGAGGATGCTGGGGGTGATAGTGCAGGCCGCAATAATAAGAGTTCTGAATCCGCTTCAAACAGTCCAGGGTCTTTATTGTTGGTATTACTAATGACCCAACAGGAGTACTGGGTAGGAATGGGCCTGGGTGTCTGAGAGCATTCGGGCGAGCCCCACTGGTCAGGGTGAGTGTGAAGGCCTACCGTTCTCTCTCTGCCCTTGCTGACTATCCCCCTTTTCGTGGTGTAATAGCCCACGTCCCTGAGCTGGCCGTGTACTTCGCCTGTATGGCTTGCGACTCGGGTCTTAGGTACCTGTTGCTTCTCCGTGCTGTACTGGTCCCTCTGTGTGGCGGAGCCTCCAGGCTTCTTAGGCCAAGGGACCTGAAATCCCTTGCGGGTTTGTTCTCTGCTGCCGGGCTTGCAACCCTGACAGCCTCGGACCCCAATGTCCGGTAGTGTAGTTCTCTCAGCCAGGACCGGCTCTTGTCGCCTCTGTCCCTGGCTCGCAGCTTCTCTACTGTCTCACAGACTCCTCAGCTGCAGCTGAACTGTCCCTGCTTCTCTGGGACCAGTCTCAGTCCTGAGCTAGGTCGTCCAGTTCTCTCTAACCCTGTCCCCAGTACCAGCTTTTATAGAGGCAGCCAGCTCCTCCTACTGGCATGGGACAGGAGGTGCTGTATGCTAATTGTCCCTGACCAGGGAACCTCCCTCCTGCTCTCAGACACAGCCTTTAATATTTGTGGCATCCAGGCCTGGGGTGACACATATACATACAGTACAGACCAAAAGTTTGGACACACCTTCTCATTTAAAGATTTTTCTGTATTTTCATGACTTTGAAAATTGTATATTCACACTGAAGGCATCAAAACTATGAATTAACACATGTGGAATTATATACTTAACAAAAAGTGTGAAACAACTGAAAATATGTCTTATATTCTAGGTTCTTCAAAGTAGCCACCTTTTGCTTTGATGACTGCTTTGCACACTCTTGGCATTCTCTTGATGAGCTTCAAGAGGTAGTCACCGGAAATGGTTTTCACTTCACAGGTGTGCCCTGTCAGGTTTAGTAAGTGGGATTTCTTGCCTTATAAATGGGGTTGGGACCATCAGTTGTGTTGTGCAGAAGTCAGGTGGATACACAGCTGATAGTCCTACCGAATAGACTGTTAGAATTTGTATTATGGCAAGAAAAAAGCAGCTAAGTAAAGAAAAACGAGTGGCCACCATTACTTTAAGAAATGAAGGTCAGTCAGACTGAAAAATAGGGCAAACGTTGAAAGTGTCCCCAAGTGCAGTTGCAAAAACCATCAAGTGCTACAAAGAAACTGGCTCACATGAGGACCGCCTCAGGAAAGGAAGACCAAGAGTCACCTCTGCTTCTGAGGATAAGTTTATCCGAGTCACCAGCCTCAGAAATCACAGGTTAACAACAGCTCAGATTAGAGACCAGGTCAATGCCACACAGAGTTCTAGCAGCAGACACATCTCTACAACAACTGTTAAGAGGAGACATTGTGCAGCTGGCCTTCATGGTAAAATAGCTGCTAGGAAACCACTGCTAAGGACAGGCAACAAACAGAAGAGACAAGTTTGGTCTATCATTTCTCCATCATTTCTCTCTTCCCACCCCCCCATTATTCTCTCCCCCCATCACCCTCATCATTTCTCTCCCCATCACTGCTCTCCCCCAATCACCCTCATAATTTCTCTCCCCATCATTGTTTTCTCCCCATCATCCTCATCATTACTCTCCCCCCATCGCCCTCATCATTGCTCTGCTCCCATCACAGCCATCATTGCTCTCCCCCATCACCCTCATCATTGCTCTCCACCCATCACCCACATCGTTGCTCTCCCCTCATCACCCTCATCATTGCTCTCCCCCATCAGCCCCATCATTTCTCTCCCCCCATCACCCCATCATTGCTCTCCCACCATCACCCTTATCATTGCTCTCCCCCATCATCCTCATTATTAGTCTCCCCCATTACTGCTCTCCCCCATAATCCTCATCATTGCTCTAACCTCATCACCCTCTTCATTGCTCTCCCCCATCACCCTCATCATTACTCTCCCCCCATTACCCTCATCATTGCTCTCCCCCATCACCCCCATCATTGCTCTCCCCTCATCATCCTCATCATTACTGTCCCCCATCATCCTCATCATTGCTCTCCCCCATCACTTCTCTCCCCCTCACCCTCATCATTGCTCTCCCCATTATTGCTCTCCCTCCATCACCACCAGCATTGCTCTCCCCATCATCCTCATCATTGCTCTCCCCCCATCATTGCTCTCCCCCATCACCACCATCATTGCTCTCCCCCATCATCCTCATCATTGCTCTCCCCCATCACCCTCATCAATGCTGTCCCCCATCACACCCATCATTGCTGTCCCCCATCACACTCACCATTGCTGTCCCCATCATCCTCATCATTGCTCTCCCCCATCATCCTCATCATTGCTCTCCCCCATCATCCTCATCATTGCTCTCCCCCATCATCCTCATCATTGCTCTCCCTCATCATCCTCATAATTGCTCTCCCCATCACACTCATCATTGCTCTCCCCATCACACCCATCATTGCTCTCCCCATCACACCCATCATTGCTCTCCCCCATCATCCTCATCATTGCTTTCCCCATCATCCTCATCATTGCTCTCCCTCATCATCCTCATCATTTCTCTCCCCAACACACCCATCAATGCTGTTCCCCATCACACCCATCATTGCTCTCCCCTCATCATCCTCATCACTGCTCTCCCCATCACACCCATCATTGCTCTCCACTATCACACTTATCATTGCTCTCCCCTCATCATCCTCATCATTACTGTCCCCCATCATCCTCATCATTGCTCTCCCCCCATCACCCTCATTATTGCTCTCTCCGATCACACCCATTATTGCTCTCTCCCCATCACACCCATCATTGCTCTCTCCCCATCACACCCATCATTGCTCTCCCCATCACACCCATCATTGCTCTTCCCCCATCACACCCATCATTGCTCTCTCCCCATCACACCCATCATTGCTCTCCCCATCACACCCATCATTGCTCTCTCCCCATCACACTCATCATTGCTCTCCCCATCACATGCATCATTGCTCTCCCCCATCACACCCATCATTGCTCTCCCCAATCAGACCCATCATTGCTTTCCCCATCACATTGATCATTGCTCTCCCCAATCACACCCATCATTGCTCTCCCCTCATCACTCCCATCATTGCTCTGCCCATCACTTCTCTCCCTCATCACCCTCATCATTTCTCTCTCCATCACCCCCATAATTGCTCTCCCCTTTCATACTCATCATTGCTCTCACCCCATCACCCCCATCATTGCTCTCCCTCATCATCCTCATCATTGCTCTCCCCCATCACACCCATCATTGCTTTCCCCATCACCCTCATCATTTCTATCCCCCATCACTGATCTCCCCATCACACTCATCATTGCTTTCCCTACATCACGCTCATCATTTCTGTCCCCCATCACCCCCATCATTTCTCTCCCCCATCACCCCCATCATTGCTCTCCCCATCACACTCATCATTGCTCTCCCCATCACACCCATCATTGCTCTCCCCCATCACACCCAACATTGCTCTCCCCAATCAGACCTATCATTGCTTTTCCCATCACACCCATCATTGCTCTCCCCCATCACACCCATCATTGTTCTCCCCCATCACACCCATCATTGCCCTCCCCTCATCACTCCCATCATTGCTCTCCCCATCACTTCTCTCCCTCATCACCCTTATCATTTTTCTCCCCCATCACCCCCATAATTACTCTCCCCCATCACACTCATCATTGCTCTCCCCCATCACCCTCATAATTTCTCTCCTCCATCATTGCTCTCCCCCATCACACTCATCATTGCTCTCCCCCATCACACCCATCATTGGTCTCCCCCCATCATCCCCATCATTGCTCTCCTCCCATCATCCTCATCATTGCTCTCCCCCCATCATCCTCAGAGCATTCTCAGATGTCCCCCATCACACCCATCATTGCTCTCCCCCCATCACACCCATCATTGCTCTCCCCCCATCACACCCATCATTGCTCTCCCCCCATCACACCCATCATTGCTCTCCCCCCATCACACCCATCATTACTGTCCCCCATCACACCCATCATTACTGTCCCCCATCACATCCATCATTGCTCTCCCCCATCACACCCATCATTGCTCTCCCCCCATCACAACCATCATTACTTTCCCTCATCATTGCTCTCCCCCATCACACCCAGCATTGCTCTCCCCTCATCATTACTGTCCCCCATCATCCTCATCATTGCTCCCCCCCATCATCCTCATCATTGCTGTCCCCCTATCACCCCCATCATTGGTCTCCCTCCATCACCTTCATCATTGCTCTCCCCCATCATCAGCATCATTGCTGTCCCCCCATCACCCTTATCATTGCCCCAGTGTACTGGATAAAATTTTAAAAAAAAACTTACCTCTCAACCCGCTCAACAGCAGCATTGTCCTCACCAGCAACTTTCTCCCTGACACAGGCACGCTACTTGCTGACGTCATCAAGCAGCACGCGTCTTTGTCACACGGAAAGCCGCGTGTGATGAGGGCAATCTGGCCATGGGCCCTCATCAACCTCCTGAGGATAGGTCATCAATATTAAAGTAGTGGACAAACTTTTTAATAAAATAATGCTTATACGTACACCTCCTGATCTAAACCTTGTGGGTGTGAATGATGTAGCAGAAATTTCTTAAAACATTTTAATGCTTTATTACCACAATTAATAGCAATTATTATTATTATGGACCTAATGTCCCCTATATTATTACGCAGCTGTTTCTCCCTGAATTCTTCAATAACCTGTGTATCTAAATAAAGCCCTCATTTTAACAATCCTCATAAACTGTTTCCCCAGAACAATTTTAACCACAGAATAATCAATTTTACAGACATTTTATTTTTTACTGAACAGCCCAAAAATCCCTTTGCACAGCACTCCAAATTATTTGTGCATTGCCTACATAAAGCAAACATAGAAAGAGATTAGAAAAATAGATTAAGTGTTTCTTAAGAGGCAGTCTGCCTGGGATGGCCATCTAAAGATTTAAAGTAACATAATCCCTGCACCAACTGCCAGGCCCAGCTGGAACGCTCAGACAAGGCTGGAATTCAGCACAAAACCCAACAGGTGCAAACTGGTCATAGGGTACAACTGCAGATCCCATATTACAGGACAGACTAGTCCACACCACCCGATACATATCACTGGTGTCATTGCAAAGAAACAAAACACATCTGAAGTCCAAATTTGCCATAGATAACCATTCATATGACTTTATATGGTTTTTTCTCTGATATAAATATATAAATATATTACCTATATAGTACTAATTCGGAGTATAACCTGTATAATAACTAAAACTTGTATTCACAATTCTGCAGGCTTTGGAGCTGAAATCTGTCAATATGTCATGACCTTTCTGTGCAGAGTTTCCACTGTGATTTTCCTTTTGGGAAGTGTTGTCCTTATAGAAGGCTCAGTAGTGCAATCTGTTGTAAGAAGTACTGTATTACTGCATTATAGGAGCTTAACCAAACTAATAATGGTCTGAAAAGCTTATCTACTGTTTCCAGTATAAGTCCACGGCCCCACTATCACTATTTGGTCAGTATTCGGATTCGGTCAGTATTTTTTCTCAGGAGTGGGAGCCAAAACCAGGAGTGGGTGATAAATGCAGAATTGGTGACTTGTTTCTGACGCGCCCCCTGGGCCGTGTGTGCACGTGTGTGGGATACCTGGAGCGGGGCTCTGGGGGTTGTAGTCTCCGTGGCGGCGACCCGGTCCCGTGGCTCAGGGTGGTCAAACCAGTGGCAGTCCTTATAAGGTTTTTGTGGTTTTTGTCCGACTACGCCACCCGTGGATTGCGGTCAGGGTGTACCGCCGCTGCGAGGCAGTCCGCTGAGGCTGGTGTGGTGTGCGCAGCTAAAGATGGGATAACTCCCCACGGGAAGAGTATGGCCTCAGGGCAGGGAATGTGGATGATGGGAGTGATGGTGCACGGGCGTCCCAGTACTAGTAGTTCTGTATGCGGTGAGAAAGCAGGAACGACTCAGAGTCTTTGCAGTGCAGTTCAGGGTCTTTACTGATGATATTAAGGCAGACCTTCCCGGGAGTACTGGCTAGCATAAGGGGCCTGGTCAGTCTGCGAGCAAGCAGGAGTTCCCCTGGCCAGGTGGAGTTGTAGGCCTCCCCGTCTATCTGCACTCTTCCTGGCTACCTTGCTGTAAGCGAGTGGAAGTAGCCCACGTCCCTGAGTATACCGTGTGGTGCTCACCAGTATGGCTGGTGACTTGGGGCCTTCTGATAGCCTCCGCTCCTCGATGGCGGTGCTGCTCCCTTCCTTGTGACTGAGCCTCCGGGTTTCTATGGCCAGAGGACCTGGAATCCCCTGCCGGCTGGTTTCTGCTGCTGGACTTAGAGGTTCCCACAGCCTCAGACTCCGGTGTCCGGTACTTCGATTCTTCTGCCAGAGTGAACTCTGCTTAGCTCCAGCCCCTGGCACTCAGCTCCTGCTCCTACAGAGCTCCTGCTGTTTCTTGTCCTGTGTCTGGAACTTCACTCCAGGCTCTGTCTGTCTAACCCCGCCCCAGACCAAGTTTATATAGGGCAGGTTCCTCCCCTATCTGGTCTGGGACAGGAAGTGTTGCATGCTTAAGGGCATCTGACCAGGAAATCTCCCACTTGCTCCCAGACGTAATATTTCTATTACTGTGGCAACCAGACCCCTGGGGTACCACATTTCTATTATACCTTTTCTCTGATTGTTCCTCACCTGGTTTTGGCTCCCACTCCTGAGAAAAAATACTGACCAAATACTGATAGTGGGGCCGTGTCCTAATTGTGAATGCAGCTCTGGGGTAGATCACAGACTGTAATCCAAGATCAATAGACAGTTCATAAAAAAGCAAACATGGGAGATAAATCAGTGACCACGGGAGCACACATCTACGGGTATGCTGACACTAGCGTATAAAAAAATCAGTGCCATTATCATCCAGGAGAGTGGGATGATTTTTCCTCTCCTGTCACCCTTGTGCTGTCTGTATACAATCCGTTTTTTTACTCAGCAGCTATTAATCATGTACAAGACCATTTACAGTTTCCTATGCTACAGAATTGTAATGTATCCGTAAAAATCAGATGCTTTACTAATAGTCTATATAGCATGCAATTTTTTTCTCGCACTGTACCGATTTTGGAGTAAAATTGCAGCACGCTGTGATTTTTTTCTCATGTTGAATACAGCTGAGAAAAAATAAGCAGATCTACACTGCCTCATTTAATAACATTGGTCCGAGTGTAGTCCAATTTTTCATTGGATTGCACTTGTCCGATTTATATGCTAGTGTGATCGAGCCCTTATACTAGAGACCATTACTGCCTCCCTCTAGCCTGCAATGGTTTATAACAATGAACAATAAATTTATTTTGCATGTGGCAGCCAGGTCATAGAAATTATCAAAGAAGAGAGAGAGAAGTGTGTTTCTGTATCATTGCGCGGGGCGGTAGTCATGGGCGAGGTACACCCCGGCATATTACAAGAAAGTGGGGTCATGGCTGGGTTTACAGACTTTAACTCTTGGGGCGCTACGCCCTTGCAGGCCGCATGTTACCGATGACTTGGGTTGGACAGGACCAGATGTTGAACAGTTCAATAAGAGAGACCACCAGTCAAAAATAAACTTTTTACTGAACGATAACTTGGTGGGAATTATATACAGTAGATAGTGGGTACACAAGTTTATAAACGTTTACTTCACAATACGGAGCATTTTCCATACCTAGTTTGAATTTCTTTCTTGTTACTCGCTTGTTCTCTATCTCCACTTTTTCATGTTCCTTCACCACAACCCAGTTCAGTATTACAGTCCAGTTAGCAAGAGTCCTGTTATCAAACCGCAGTTCCACATCTTCTTTCCCCTCAAGGTACCTATGTTGCTAGTATGGCTGGTACTTAAAGGGGTGTTCCCATCTCCAAGATCCTGTCCCAATATGTAGTAGGTGAAATAATAATAATATTAGCAAATACCTACAATTAGAAATGTAGAATCGTTTTTCTGATTCGCTATGTCTCCTACCCCATGTGCAGGCATTGCACGACCTTAGGTATCCGTGGTTACGTCCACTGATATAGTGACAGCTAGTTAGCTAGTTGCCAGTGGTCATAACCATAACCATGGATACCTAAGGTCCTGCAGTGCCTGCACATGAGGAAAGAGAGATAGGGAATCAGAAAAACTATACTACACTTCTAATTTGAGATATTTGCTAATATTTCTATTATTACACCTACTATGTATTGAGATAGGATCTTGGAAATGGGAATACCCCTTTAACTTCTCTGTCACTGATGCTCTGGAACTCTAGCCCAGGGCACTCTCTTCGTCTCACGTACAGTACTCTGTCCCGTCTTGGCCCGTTACCTCTCTAAGTTATAAACTCTGGGCCCTACAGCTAGGTGTCCTCTCCCAGGACCTGTCTAACCACTCCGTCCTCCTGTTGGTTTTCCTTCTCTCTTTACTCCGATTCATGCTAACCACCATCTCGGTCTCTCCTCACTTCAGGGACACACGCATCTTGCAGCACTGCTTACTGTCCAGACCTTAGGTCTACTTCAGACGCACACTGGGCCATATCTGACATCTTGACAGTAAACTGTCTGTGTCCCTTAGACCCTCCCACTGTTATGATAGTGTAGCAACTCACTTAGGAAAATAGGTAACACACTAAAAACGGGAACTGACCCTGCCAGTTCCTGCACAGATTAGAGATCCTGACCCTGCAGTTCCTAGTGGTTCCTGCATGAGCAGAGATAGCGCTAATTACAGAATAGATGATGACAATTTAGACCTATGCTGCCTAAAAGGCTGTCGAGTGCTTCACATTCCTCCTAAAGAATCGGAAGGCAGAGCAGAGTGCAAATTACCTACAGAAGGGAAAGTTTGCAGAAATAGAAAAAGATCTCAGAGAGAATAAAACAAACCATGAAATACAAAATAAAGAATGAAGTACGTACTGTTAGAGAATATGCTGCCTACTTCCTAAAAACAAATGGAAGATAGGTGCAGGGTAAAGAACATAAACAGCAGAGAGATAAATCCTAGATGGTCTTTCACTGACTGTCTTAAAGTACAGCAGTATGGCTGGACATCCAACATCCAAATGAGACTATCACCAGCAGGAAATACCAGCAGGGGGGAGGTATATAAAAACGCACCTAAAAGGTAATAGGGCAAACAAATGAGTAAATGAAAACTGCTGTAGCTTGGTGGACAGAGAAGCCAAACACTAAGCACAGGCTCAAAGGTTCAAATCCAGACGCATAACACCCCTCTGGGCTAGTCCCAACCATTAACTCTAACTCTCCCTATTGTGGGGCAAAATAGAATAACAACACTATTAACACATTTTACAATTCACATTACAGAATGCAACAATTCACATGTTCTTCAAGGGGAAACGTGGACAGTATGTCCATCTCCTTACTCTTCTACTGTCTGAGGAAATAACAAGGTTATCAATGTCATCATGTTCGTGAAACAGTGAATGGAAGGTAGCAGGTGGCACAGCAATGATATTGCTAAGAGGGGGCTGGTGTGGCCTGTGTTCTAGTTGTTAGATTATAGGGGGGTACCTATATGCCATGCTGCCTTGCCCAGGCTTCTTAGTTACTGGCCTTAATCAGCAAACTGAATCTTTGTCCAGAGTGAAGGCCTATTTATTTAAAAAGATGGCTGAACTTTAGAATACAAGCCCTTTTTTCTTTTGTGTCACCAATTTATAGATTGCAAGCATACAAACAGGGCACTCACTCATCTTGTCTGATATTGTTCCCTTTAACAACCGCCAATACGCATTAAAAAGGCAGCTGTTATGGGGCCTTATTCTCTCATTGCTATTATAACATGGTGAACGGGAATAAGCCTATAGCGCCCCTCAGAGTTGGAAAATCTCTAGGGTAGCTGAAACCCTGGAGAACATGATCAGGGCTGGATTTTCCAGTCCGCGATCATGAAAAAACACCTGTGCCCACTATTAAAATCATTTCTCTCTCTCCTGACATGATATACATGTCAGAGGAGAGAAAAATGATGTCCCCCGAGCCCCCACGGTACTGCCACCATCCCCCGGTCCCTCCTGCTCCGTCCCCTGGCCCTCCACATCATCTCCCTGTAAAAAAATGATGGACGCATGCGCCCGCCGAGATCTACCGGCCAGTAGCCGGCAACAATAGGGAATTTTTCCTATTGGTTCCTCTTGATCAATGTGCTAGACCCTACCTATCACAGTGATCAAAAGTAAAAAATGTGAAAATCAAATTCCCCTTTGTCATCCCCTTAGTTAGATAAAAATAAAATATCTTTTTTCCATTCTTTGCCGTTAGGGTTGGGGTTAGAGTTGTGTTAGGGTTGGGGTTAGGGTTGTGGTAAGGTTGGGGTTGTGTTAGGGTTAGTGTTGTGTTAGGGTTGAAGTTAAGGTTATGTTATGGTTACAGTAAATCAAATTCCCCTTTGTCATCCCCTTAGTTAGATAAAAATGATAAAATATCTTTTTTCCATTCTTTGCCGTTAGGGTTGGGGTTAGGGTTGTGTTAGGGTTAGGGTTGGGGTTGGGGCTAGGGTTTGGTTAGGGCCAGGGTTGGGATTGTGGTTAGAGTTGGAGCTAGAATTGTTTTTTTTAAAAAAAATAAATAAATAAATGATGACGATATGACGACTGGTGCTGAGTGCAAGTGCTCACTACTCGAGTTTGCATCAGGTGCTTGGGTATGCACAGAGTATCGCGGATCCTCGAGTGACATGCTCAAGTCCCCACCCCACATGTTTCGTGTCTGTTAGACAGCCAAAAAAATATGCGGGGAAGCCTGTCATACACAAGCAATCCCCGCATGTTTTTTTTCGGTGTCCAACAGTCATGAAACATGCCAGGCGGGGACTCAAGCATGTCACTCAAGCTCCCTGGATCCTCGGTACATACCGGAGTCCCCGATGTAAACTCAAGTAGCGAGTACTTGCGCTTCACACTAATGACGACTAGTGTTGAGCGATACCTTCCGATATCGAGAAATATCGGATCGGATTGGATCGGACCGATACCCAAAAAATATCGGATATCGCCGATTCCGATACTGGAAACCAATGCAAGTCAATGGGACACAAATATCGGAATGAAAATAAACCCTTTCTTTCCTTGTAGGTTAATTCTACATGAAGGAAAACAACTAAGAATAATGTAGAATGTATTGGGGGAGGTGGGGGAGACAATAAAGGCATAGAGGTTTAGCCCAATCAAATGGAATAGCAGGAATTAATATTTTTTTAAGATGTTCTGAGTTACGGAAATATTGACTATGTTAAGTTTTTTTAAATTTTGTCAGATATTTATGTTTCACTACTTCCATGCTCTTCACCTTCTTTTTTACTTCTCCCACACTTTCGCCTTCATCATCCTCAGCATCAGCATCTTTTTCATCAACTTCTTCTTCACCTTCTTCGTCTTCTTCTTCTTCACCTTCTTCGTATTATTCTTTTTTTTACATTCTTCATATTCTTCTTATTCAACTATTATTCTTCTTCATATTCTACTTCTTCATCTTCTTCATATTCTTCTTCTTCATCATATTCTTATTTGTGACAGGCATTCCTGTAGTTGTTATCTATAAAAGTTTGAACATTACACCTTTCGTTCTGCCCGTCACAAAAGATTTACAAAAGGATTTGTCCGCGTTCAGTTTGGCCTGCAGCAGGTCTTTTCCAGGGACACCACAAGGAGGAACGGACTCACCCCCATATACTGCTTAGTCTTCTTCTGCGTATAATTTAGATAATATATTTTGCTCTGATTTTTAGTCTTATGCTTAATGTTCTTCCGCTTTTTGTTCTGCAGCTTCTTGTTCTTCTGTTTCTTGGTTTTCTGTCTCTTGCTCTTCTGTATCTTGGTGGTTGTCTTCTTGTTCTTTGTCCTCTTGGTCATCTTCTTCAGGGTCATCTTCTTGGTCTTCTTCGGGGTGGTCTTCAGGGTCATCGTCTTCGGGGGTCCTCGTCTTCTTCGGGGTGGTCTTCAGGGTCGTCGTCTTCAGGGTCGTCGTCTTCGGGGTCCTCGTCTTCTTCGGGGTGGTCTTCAGGGTTCTCGTCTTTGGGGTCGTCGTCTTCGGGGTCCTCGTATTCTTCGGGGTGGTCTTCAGGGTCCTCGTCTTCAGGGTCGTTGTCTTCGGGGTCCTCATCTTCTTCAGGGTTGTCTTCAGGGTCCTTGTCTTCAGGGTCGTCGTCAAGGAGATCCAGAGTGATTACCAAGAACCATTTCAAAAAGCTTGAACATGGAAATGTAGCAGAAGGTACAAGAAGGCTGAGGAACTGCCGAGAACCAGCTGACGTTACTGGAATCCGGATGGGTAGCATAAGGTACAAGAGCCAATGGAACTACCGAGGACCAGCTGACGGTACTGGAACTCGGTTACTAAGCAGGAGGTACCTGTGCCAGAAAGCACTTTTTACACAAGAAAATCGCATGACAGAAAACATGATTAGTGATAACAAAAATTCTCCATTAAATGTCACTTGCTTAACCCAGCAGGAAGTACAGCTGCGTCTAAAAACCACTAAAGTTGACAAATCCCCGGGCCCGGATGGGATACACCCGCGAGTACTGCAGGAATTAAGTAACGTCATAGATAGACCATTATTTTTAATCTTTAAAGATTCCATAATAACAGGGTCTGTACCACAGGACTGGCGTATAGCAAATGTGGTGCCAATATTCAAAAAGGGGACAAAAACTGAACTTGGAAATTATAGGCTGGTAAGCTTAACCTCTACTGTGGGTAAAATCCTGGAGGGTTTCCTAAGAGATGCTAAAATAGAGTATCTGAAGAAGAATAACCTCATGACCCAATATCAACATGGGTTTACGAGGTACCGTTCCTGTCAAACTAATCTGATCAGTTTTTATGAGGAGGCAAGTTCTGGACTGGACCAAGGAAATGCAGTGGATGTTGTGTATATGGACTTTTCAAAAGCTTTTGATACGGTTCCACACAAAAGGTTGATACATAAAATGAGAACAATGGGGATAGGGGAAAATATATGTATGTGGGTTAAGAATTGGCTCAGTGATAGGAAACAAAGGGTGGTTATTAATTGAAAACACTCAGACTGGGTCTCAGTTAACAGTGGGGTACCACAGGGGTCAGTATTGGGCCCCCTTCTTTTTAACATATTTATTAATGACCTTGTAGGGGGCATGCAGAGTAATATTTCAATATTTGCAGATGACACTAAACTCTGCAGGGTAATCAATACAGAGGAGGACAATTTTATATTACAGGAGGATCTATGTAAACTAGAAGCTTGGGCTGATAAATGGCAAATGAGCTTTAATGGGGATAAATGTAAGGTAATGCACTTGGGCAGAGGAAATAAAATGTATAATTATATGCTTAATTGTAAAACACTGGGCAAAACTGTCACTGAAAAAGACCTGGGTGTAATGGTGGACGACAAGCTCACGTTTAGTGGCCAGTGTCAGGCAGCTGCTGCAAAGGCAAATAAAATAATGGGATGCATTAAAAGAGGCATAGATGATCATGAGGAGAACATAACTTTACCTCTATACAAGTCATTAGTGCGACCACACTTAGAATACTGTGTACAGTTCTGGTCTCCGTCGTATAAGAAAGACATAGCTGAACTAGAGCGGGTGCAGAGAAGAGCGACCAAGGTTATTAGAGGACTGGGGAGTCTGCAATACCAAGACAGGTTATTACACTTGGGGTTATTTACTGTGGAAAAACGAAGGCTTAGGGGGGATCTTATTACTATGTACAAGTATATGAGGGGACAGTACAAAGACCTTTCTACTAATCTTTTTACTCTGAGGCCTGAGACGGGGACAAGGGGGCATCTTCTACGTCTGGAGGAAAGAAGGTTTAATCATAATCACAGACGGGGATTCTTTACTGTAAGAGCAGTGAGACTATGGAACTCTCTGCCGCATGATGTTGTAATGAGTGATTCACTGTTAAAATTTAAGAAGGGCATGGATGCCTTTCTTGAAAAGTATAATATTACAGGTTCTAAATACCAGATTCCTTGATAGAGCGTTGATCCAGGGAACTAGTCTGATTGTCGTATGGAGTCGGGAAGGAATTTTTTTCCCCAATGTGGAGCTTAGTGTTTGCCACATGGGTTTTTTTTGCCTTCCTCTGGATCAACATGTTAGGCTACGGGTTGAACTAGATGGACTTAGTCTTCCTTCAACCTTAAAAACTATGTTATTATGTTACTATGTTACCAGGGACCAGCAGACGTTGGTGGAACTTGGATACCGAGAAGGAGGCACCTAAGCCAAAAGCACTGCCGAGAACCAGCTGACGGTACTGGAACTCGGATGGGTAGCAGAAGGTACCCATGAAAAAAAAGTTGCAAGGCTGCGAGCCGGCCGCAGTTACCGAAACCCACAGTCCTACAGGGGGTGCTTGTCCTATTGGCACTATGGAACCAGCCTTCATTGCCAGATCCCGCAGCCCACATAGGAGTCACCTAAACTGCAGGCACCATAGAGTCGGCTAACCCGACCGCAACACGACAGGTCAACGTATTGGAGGCAAAGTGAAGTTGAAACTACCCGGAAACAGCTGGCGTGCTGGAACCAGGCTGGGCAGGAGGGAGTACCCGTGCCAAAGACACTGCCGAGAACCAGCTGACGGTACTGGAACCCGGATGGGTAGCAGAAGGTACAAGAGCCAATGGAACTACCGAGGACCAGCTGACGGTACTGGAACCCGGTTACTAAGCAGGGGGTACCTGTGCCAGAAAGCACTACCAAGGACCAGCAGACGTTGGTGGAACTTGGATACCGAGAAGGAGGCACCTAAGCCAAAGGCACTGCCGAGAACCAGCTGACAGTACTGGAACCCGGATGGGTAGCAGAAGGTACAAGAGCCAATGGAACTACCGAGGACCAGCAGACGGTACTGGAACTCGGTTACTAAGCAGGAGGTACCTGTGCCAGAAAGCACTACCAAGGACCAGCAGACGTTGGTGGAACTTGGATACCGAGAAGGAGGCACCTAAGCCAAAGGCACTGCCGAGAACCAGCTGACGGTACTGGAACCCGGATGGGTAGCAGAAGGTACAAGAGCCAATGGAACTACCGAGGACCAGCTGACGGTACTGGAAACCGGTTACTAAGCAGGAGGTACCTGTGCCAGAAAGCACTACCAAGGACCAGCAGATGTTGGTGGAACTTGGATACCGAGAAGGAGGCACCTAAGCCAAAGGCACTGCCGAGAACCAGCTGACGGTACTGGAACCCGGATGGGTAGCAGAAGGTACAAGAGCCAATGGAACTACCGAGGACCAGCTGACGGTACTGGAACTCGGTTACTAAGCAGGAAGTACCTGTGCCAGAAAGCACTACCAAGGACCAGCAGACGTTGGTGGAACTTGGATACCGAGAAGGAAGCACCTAAGCCAAAGGCACTGCCGAGAACCAGCTGACGGTACTGAAACCCGGATGGGTAGCAGAAGGTACAAGAGCCAATGGAACTACCGAGGACCAGCTGACGGTACTGGAATCGGTTACTAAGCAGGAAGTACCTGTGCCAGAAAGCACTACCAAGGACCAGCAGACGTTGGTGGAACTTGGATACCGAGAAGGAGGCACCTAAGCCAAAGGCACTGCCGAGAACCAGCTGACGGTACTGGAACTCGGATGGGTAGCAGAAGGTACCCATGAAAAAAAAAAGTTGCAAGGCCGTGAGCCGGCCGCAGTTACCGAAACCCACAGTCCTACAGGGGGTGCTTGTCCTATTGGCACTATGGAACCAGCCTTCATTGCCAGATCCTGCAGCCCATATAGAAGTCACCTAAACTGCAGGCACCATAGAGTCGGCTAACCCGACCGCAACACGACATGACAACGTATTGGAGGCAAAGTGACGTTGACACTACCCGGAAACAGCTGGCGTGCTGGACCCAGGCTGGGCAGGAGGGAGTACCCGTGCCAAAGACACTGCCGGTAAACAGCTGATGGTACTGGAACCCGGATGGGTAGCAGAAGGTACCCATGAAAAAAAAAGTTGCAAGGCCGCGAGCCGGCCGCAGTTACCGAAACCCACAGTCCTACAGGGGGTGCTTGTCCTATTGGCACTATGGAGCCAGCCTTCATTGCCAGATCCCGCAACCCACATAGGAGTCACCTAAACTGCAGGCACCATAGAGTCGGCTAACCCGACCACAAAACGTCAGGACAACGCATTGGAGGCAAAGTGACGTTGACACTACCCGGAAACAGCTGGCGTGCTGGAACCAGGCTGGGCAGGAGGGAGTACCCATGCCAAAGACACTGCTGGGAAACAGCTGGCGGTGCTGGAACCCAGGGTAAATACTAAAAACAGAGTGGAGCCAGAGGCCTAATTGGAGCAAGTTTAAAATCAGTAGTAGACTAGTAGTGTGAATGTGGACAGAGCAGTAGAAATTGCCGGACACACAGCAGGGGATCAGCTGACGTTACTGAACCCCAATAACACGACAGCAAGTGTTGACTGTGCAGACGGCACTTCTGAGCGGCAACTGGCAGTGTTGGAGCTCAGGGATAATACTGAAAACAGAGGAGCCAGAGGCCTAATTGGAGCAACTTTAAAATCTGTAGTAGTGTGAATGTGGACAGAGCAGGAGAAATTGCCGTACACACAACAGGGGAACAGCTGACGTGACTGAACCCCAATAACACTGGAGCAAGCGTTGACTGTGCAGACGGCACTTATGAGCAGCAACTATCGGTGTTGGAGCCCAGGGTAAATACTAAAAACAGAGGAGCCAGAGGTGTAATTGGAGTAAGTTTTAAATCGGTAGTACAGTGAATGTGGACAGAGCAGGAGAATTTGCCGGACACACAGCTGGGGATCAGCTGACGTTACTGAACCCCAATAACACGGCAGCAAGTGTTGACTGTGCAGACGGCACTTCTGAGCGGCAACTAGCGGTGTTGGAGCCCAGGGTAAATACTGAAAACAGAGGAGCCAGAGGTGTAATTGGAGCAAGTTTAAAATCTGTAGTAGTGAGAATGTGGACAGAGCAGGAGAATTTGCTGGACACACAGCAGGGGAACAGCTGACGTTACTGAACCCCAATAAAACAGCAGCAAGCGTTGACTGTGCAGACGGCACTTATGAGCAGCAGCTGGCGGTGTTGGAGCTCAGGGATTACAGTTCAGGTGGTAGAAACATGAACACAACAGGAGACAAGGATACTGTTGCCAACCAATTATTTATTCTGGAAGAGGACTGGCAAATTCATGCGAGATCCAGGCCTTGTTCATTTTCAGAAAAGTAATCCGGTCAACGTTATCGGAGGATAGGAGCATGCGACGGTCTGTTAGTACACCACCTGCGGCACTAAAGACACGTTCCGATAATACACTAGCAGCAGGGCAAGCCAGCACCTTCAATGCATACTAGCTAAGCTCTGGCCATGTATCCAGCTTAGAGACCCAAAACTTGAAGGGGAAGAGCCATCTGGGAGTACACTGAGAGGGCAAGACATGTAGTCTGTCACCATCTGACGGAAACGTTGCCTCCTGCTGACTGGAGCCGTCTGTGATGGTGTAGACATTTGTGGAGGCGGGGACTCAAAACTTTGCCACATTTGGGCCATACTGGTCTTGCCTTGTGCTGAGGAGCTGCTTCTGCTCCCTCTTTGTGCAGAGCTTCCTCCACTGCCTTGACGCACTGAGCTGCTTTGTAAAGCACTAGCAGCACTGCTCTCGGTTGGAATGGAGAACATGATGGAATGCACCAGTGCATCTTGGTACTCCCGCATTTTACGCTCCCGGTTCAACGGTGTTATGAGGCTTTGTAAGTTGTCCCGGTAGCGAGGATCTAGGAGGGTGGACACCCAATAATCAGCCGTGTTGAGAATGTGGGCGATGCGGCGGTCGTTTCTCAGGCACTGCAGCATGAAATCAACCATGTGCTGCAGACTGCCAACTGGCCAAGAAATGCTGTCCCCTGCTTGAGGCGTGATCTCTGCCTGCTCTGCATCACCCCACCCTCGCTCTAGATACTGACTACTAGAGCATTGTGTACCTCCCTCCTCTGGACAGATGTCTTCCTCCTCCATTGACTCCTCCTCATCCTCCTCACAAAGTGTCCCCTGCCTAGGCCTTTGTGAGGAACCACGTTGCGCAGACTGTACAGAAGCAGATGGCATTTGTGACTCCTCATCCTCCACCTCTTTCAAAACCTTCTCCCTTAGTGCTTGCAGTGTTTTTTCAAGCAGGCAGATAAGGGGGATAGTCATGCTGACTAGTGCATCATCGGCACTCGCCATCCGCGTGGAATAATCGAAGGCACGCAAAACGTGGCAAATGTCCTTCATAGAGGCCCACTCAGTGGTGGTGAAGTGTGAACGGCGCGCACTGCGACTTGTTTGCGCCTGCTGCAGCTGGTACTCTATTACTGCTGCCTGCTGCTCACACAACCTCTCCAACATATGTAACGTTGAATTCCACCTGGTAGGTAGGTCACATATGATGCGATGTTCCGGAAGATGTAATCGGCGCTGCAGAGCTGCAATGTGCGATCTTGCGTTGCTGGAACGCCGCAAGTAAGCGCACTCTATGCGGACCTTGTGCAGCAGTGCATCAAGATCCGGATAGTCCCTCAAAAAACTCTGCACGACCAAGTTGAGCACATGTGCCAGACATGGGATGTGAGTGAGGTTGCCTAGGCCCAGAGCTGCCACCAGATTTTGGCCATTGTCACACACTACCATACCTGGCTGGAGATTCGCTGGCACAAACCACACGTCGCTCTGCTGCTTGATGGCATTCCAGAGCTCCTGCGCTGTGAGGCTTCGATTCCCCAAAGAAATTAATTTTAATACAGCCTGTTGACGTTTGGCCACGGCTGTGCTCATATCGGTCATCATAACAGGTAACCCGTTCACGGGTCGATGTGGAGGTAGACCATGACGGCTCCTGCAGCGCTGATTCAGAGGAACTGGAGTATGAGGAGGAGTCAATGTGTACAGACTGGATTCCTGCAATCCTTGGAGTTGGCAGAACACGTACAGCGGCACTCTCAAGATCTGTACCCGGCTCCACAAAATTTACCCAATGGGCAGTGAGGGAAAGGTATCGTCCCTGTCCATGCTTACTGGTCCACGCATCGGTGGTCAGGTGGACCTTGCTACTGACGGCGTTTTGTAGCACATGTTTAATTTTTCCCTCCACATTCTGTTGCAGGGCAGGGACGGCTTGCCTGCTGAAATAAAAGCGGCTGGGCACGTTGTATTGTGGGACTGCCAATGCCATAAAGTTACGGAAGGTGTCAGTCTCCACCAGCCTGGATGATAGCATTTCAAGGACCAGTAGTTTTGCATTGCCAGCATTCAGAGCCTGTGCTTGGGGGTGGTTTGCAGAGTATGGGCGCCTTTTCTCCCATGCCTGTGCTAACGATGGCTGTAGACTGGCCTGGGAGTGTGAGGATGACAGGGAACGTGGTGCTGTGGGTGGAATTACACTGTGTCTCTGTACAACAGTGCCAGAGGTTCTTCCATGGCGATCCTGTGAGGAAGCCGAACCAGCTGTGTGTGAGCTGGAGGAAGAGGCTACAACACGAGCTGAAGAGGTGTTAAGTGGTGCTGTAGGTTGGCCTAGGTCTTCAGTGTGTTTTTGTAACTCCACCACGTGCTTGGTCCGCACATGTTTCCACATATTTGTGGTATTGAGGTTGCTGACACTTTTCCCTCTTTTCACCTTCTGATTACACAGCTTGCATTTGACAAAGCAAATGTCATCTGCAACTGTGTCAAAAAAGGACCAGGCACTGCAAGTCTTGGGAGCCCCCGCTTTGGATTTTGGAAGAGCCATGCTCCTAATGGGTGCCGAAGTGGAGGCTACAGGCAACCAAGTCTGCCCCCTCCCTCTCCCTCCTTTTTGGGCCGTTCGGGGAATCTCTTCCTCAGAGCTGCTCCCACCACCTTCCTGTCCCTCACGCCATGATGGGTCAAGGACCTCATCATCTACACCACCCTCTTCAAACAACTGCTTCTCCTGGGTAGTCTCGACAGCACAGTACGCACCAGAAAGTAGCACCTGAGTCTCATCATCAGATGTGTACTGAGGTGTGCTGCTGACCATAGGCACTGGCCCACCCGCCTCTTCAGATTCAGAGAGACAAAACGGTTGTGCATCGCTGCATACTACCTCTTCTTCAAATTCTCGAATTCTGCTTGGCTGGCCCCCTCTTTCCAAGCCAAGAGATTCAGAGAACAGAAGTAGAGACGGTTCCTGTCCAGGACTCTCTGACTGCCTGGGAAATTTGGCAGGTGGTGAAGAGACAGATGGGTGCTCTTCAGTGCTCAGGACCTGAGAGGATCTGGAACTAATTGAAGTCGATGCGTTAGCTGCCATCCATTCGACAACGGCTTCAATTTGGTCCTCCCGCAGCAGTGGGGTACGGCTAGCTCCTACAAAGCTGCACATAAAGGACTGTTCCCTGGTAAAACTGGGGGATGCTGAGTCACTGGTGCCCGCAGCAGGCACAGAATCCCCACTTCCTCTCCCTGCAGGCACAGAATCCTCACATCCTCTCCCCACAGAAACTCCACGCCCACGCCCACACCCACGACCACATGCCTTACTCCCTGCCTTCTTCATCTTGGTAGACTGATAAAGATAGGCAGAAAAGTACTAAGGGCTTAGTGTGCTTATTCCTGAACAGCTGCTAACAGGTATAAGAAACACTAATTTTATAAAGAGTGGACTAGACTTTAATATGAGCTAATGTGGCCTACACAACTGTAAAGTGGAGAGTTTGGTGAACTTTATTTAGGTTTTTTTTGTCACAAAAAGACACTGGATGTGCCCAAAGATGTAATACCGATAGTATCACAAACTTTTTGTAGCTATTACAATGCAGGAAGGTAACCTACAATGCAATAGATGAGGCTACAAGAAATAGGCTAATACTAATCTGGCTGGGGCTGCAGGGCACAATGCTACAGAAAGGCTCCTCTATCTACTCCTATATAGTGTGTTTGGAACCAATGTAGCTGAATACGGATGGAACCACCACACTAATAGGAGAAATCAGGAAAAATGATCAATTAGCAAGAAAGGACAATGTATGAGGCAGTGACGCACGCTGCGCGCACTACAACCAGACTTGGCTGAAGCACACACTACAGCATGAGCTGCACTCACACACAGAGACCTTGCAGACAGTGGTGAACAGTGCAGAGAAATGTGCACTAGCGCTGCAAGGCACAGCGATTTATAAAGTAGCTTGGGTAAAGTAGAATAGAGCAAATAGGTAGCTAAAACTGTCCCTCAGAACAACTGCGTCCTATCCCTAACTGAATTCACAGCAAAGTGAGCTCAAAATGGCAGCGGTGGCTTTTATAGTGCGTCATGACATCATTTCAGCAGCAAATCACAGCCATGCCATTAGTTAACATGCCTACATGCCTAACAGGATGTGCCCACACTTCTTAGGATCCTCATTGGCTGAATAAAATGAAACTGGCTCATTGCATTATGGGAACTTCCGATTCCGGTATCCGATATTCTAAAAGTATCGGAATTCCGATACTGCGAATATTGTCCGATACCCGATATTTCAGTATTGGAATGCTCAACACTAATGACGACGTATTCAATATGACGACCTAATGTTATCAAATTTTGTGGCTTTAAGTATCTTAAGGGGTGCAATGTTTAGAATGTTGTCACTTTTGGGTATTTTCTATCATATAGGCCCCTCAAAGTCACTTCAAATGTGATGTGGTCCCTAAAAAAATGGTTTTGTAAGTTTTGTTGGAAAAATTAGAAATCGCTGGTTAAATTTTAACCCTTCAAACTTCCTAACAAAAAAATGATGTTTCAAAAATGGTGCTGATGTAAAGTAGACAAGTGGGAAATGTTATTTATTAACTATTTTGTGTGACATATCTCTCTGATTTAAGGGCATAAAAATGAAACGTTTGAAAATTGCGAAACTTTACACATTTTCGCCAAATTTCTGTTTTTTTCACAAATAAACGCAAGTGATATTGAAGAAATTTTACTACTATCATAAAGTACAATATGTCATGATGAAAACAATCTCAGAAACAGTGGGATCCATTGAAGCGTTCCACAGTTATTACCTCATAAAGTGACAGTGGTCAGAATTGTAAAATTTGGCTTGATTATTAAGGTCAAAATTGGCTCTGACACTAAGGGGTTCAATTGTAAAGTGGGGAAGAATATTATAGCACTATGGACATTAAGATTATTGTTACTATTTATTATTAATTATTATTATTATTATGACAGGCCTAACTACAACTCTAGACACATGAGATCATGTATGCTACAGGTATACTTGTAGATGTCATTATGTTATAATCCTGAATGCCTCTGCATGTAAGACCTTGTTTGGTAGTTTGTAATATTTGCTAATAGGGAACTGAATATTTCAGTTCCCTGTCAATAACATGACATTACAAGTGGTCAGTTACAGTTTTCTCACCACTTTCATCGGGTCCCATTATGTCATTAGTGGCGTGTTGAAGAAGTATTGGTTCATTTTGAGGAATGATCTAATTTTGACTATGAATTTACCCAAAACTCCCAATATTGTTTTTACAAGGAATAGAAGTTTAAAAAACCACATTGCCCTTAGTCGTATCCTTGAGACCAAGAGGCCTTCTAAGATACCTGGCCGGTTCCTATTATTTTCGGAATTAAGGTGGGTCTATAGGTGTGGGATCCCAACTGTTTATGTTGCGCTATGCTGAAACTTGGCTGCAAAAACTTTCAATCCAGAGTAATTGGGGAGATTTTTCCAATTAGGCCGCGGCCTCACTATCAGTATTTGGTCAGTATTCGGTCAGTATTTTTTCTCAGGAGTGGGAGCCAAAACCAGCAGTGGGTGATAAATGCAGAATTGGTGACTTGTTTCTATTATACCTTTTCTCTGTTTGTTCCTCACCTGGTTTTGGCTCCCACTCCTGAGAAAAAATACTGACCGAATACTGACCAAATACTGATAGTGGGGCCGTGGCCTAAATCAATTTCTGAATTGCAGCTAATTGTGTTATTCATTTACTGGAGTGTGGGTGCGGTTTTCAATATGTGGGATGCACCATTCAACCCATCCATAACAGAATGAATAAACTTAAGGCCCCGTCACACTTAGCGACGCTGCAGCGATCCCGACAACGATACGACCTGTCAGGGATCGTTGCTGCATCGCTATGTGGTCGCTGGTGAGCTGTCAAACAGGCAGGCTCACCAACGATCAGGGGAGCAGCGACATCGTGGAAAGAATCTTTCCACGATATCCTGCTCCTGGTTACCAGCCTGCTGAAGCAGGAGCAGACTGGTAACCATGATAAACAGCGGGTTACTAGGGGCACACGTGCCCCTAGTAACCCGCTGTTTATCATGGTTACCACTCTGCTATGGTGAGCGGGAGGTTACAGCTCACTTTAGCAGGTTCGTAACCATGATAAACAGCGGGTTACTAAGTGCGTGTGCGCCCCTAGTAACACGCTATTTCTCATGGTTACCAGCCTGATCGCTGCTCCCGCTGGTCACACACAGCGATGTGTGCTGACCAGCGGGAGAGCAACGACCAAAAAATGGTCCAGCACACTTTGCAGCGATCAGCGACCTCACAGCAGGGGCCTGATCGCTGCAAAGTGTCACACATAGCGACATCGCTGGTGAGGTCGCTGTTGCATCAAGAAAGCCATGACTCAGCCGCTATCTCGCTAGCGATCTCGCTATGTGAGATGGGGGCTTTAGACATAACATCACAAATGGGATAACTGACCATAGTTTGTCAAGACATTTTTTAATATACCACTAAAAAAAAATCCCGCTAGTTTATATCTGACCATATTAAAGCAAGGACCGGATACTGTTCCTGGCCGTCTTCAAAGATTAAACAATAGGGAATCCTTTTGGATTTTTAAACTAGTATAGCCACCTTGTACCTGGAAGGACTTAATATTGGTATTGAGTATACACGTTGATCTTATACATATTATTATTTTATTAGTTGTGTATAATAATTTTATGTTCATTATTCTTTCTATAATAATTATTTTTCCTGCTTTGATGCATTGTGTGCGTACATTGTCTTATGGAATGATTTTTATTTTATTTTTATGAAATGCTTTTTTTATTAGCTTTTCACACCTATGCATACAATTGGTATGCCTTTACTGACCCCTAGGCTATGTGCCCACGATGCAGAAATGCTCCGGATTTCCTGAGCGTTTCTGCATCTCCCTGGCAGAAAAAACACATGCGGATTGTACATGCAGATTGTACATGTGGATTGTACATAAGGATTGTACATGCGTTTTCCTGCCAGGGACATGCGGAAGTGAAGCGTTCTTCACATGCATTTCCCCATGGGGGTTGTCAAGCGCTTTCCAAGCGTTTAGCATCACTTGGAAAGTGAAACGGCATGGATTTATATAATGTGACCGTAAAGAATGGTAAAAAAATAAAAGAATAAATATATATGACTCACCCCCTGGGCCGTGGGGTACTCGAAACCGGGTCTTCTGGTGTACGGTGCTGATGGGGGTAGTAGTGGCAACCCGGTCCCGTGGCTCAGGGTGGTCAGACCAATGTTGTGGCAGTCTATTTATAGATTTGTGAATGTCCTACGCCACCTGTGGATTGCAGTCAGGGATAACCGCCGCTGCTAGGCAGACCGCTGAGGCTGGTGTTGGTGTGCAGCTCAAAGGTAGGATAACTCCCCACGGGAGGAGTGTGGGAGTGTGGCCTCAGGGCAGTGTAGGTGGATGCTGGGGGTGATAGTCCGGCCGCAATAGTAAAAGTTCAGAGTCCGTTTCAAAACATTTCTGGGTCTTTATTGTAGATGTTATTAATGACCCAACAGTAATACCGGTTAGGAATGGGCCTGGGTGTCTGAGAGCATTCGGGGGAGCCCCACTGGTCAGGGTGATTGTGTAGGCCTACCGTTCTCTCTATGCTCTTTCTGACTATCCCCCTCTTCGTGGTGTAATAGCCCACGTCCCTGAGCTTGCCGTGTACTTTTCGCCTTTATGGCTTGCGACTCGGGCCTTGGGTACCTTTTGCTTTCTCCTCGCTGTACTGGTCCCTCTGTGTGGCGGAGCCTCCAGGCTTCTTAGGCCAAGGGACCTGAAATCCCTCTCAGGTTGGTTCTCTGCTGCTGGGCTTATAACTCTGACAGCCTCGGACCCCAATGTCCGGTTAGGTTGATTCTCTGCCAGGACCGGCTCTCGTCACCTCTGTCCCTGGCTTGCAGTCTCTCCTCTGCCTCACGGACTCCTCAGCTGCTGACCTGTCCCTTCCTCTAAGGAACCCTTCTGGTCACTTCAGAAGTGGGTTCTGGTCTCTCTAACCCTGTCCCAGTTCCAGCTTTTATAGGGCAGCCAGCTCCCCCTACTGGCCTGGGACATGAGGTGCTGCATGCTAATTGTTCCTAACCAGGGAACCTCCCTCCTGCTCTCAGACGCAGATTAATCACATTTGTGGCATCCAGGCCTGGGATGCCACATTCCCCCCTAGTAAAAGTTAGTACTCCGGGACTAAACCTTTTTGGCAAAAACAACCGAGTAACATATGCACGACCATAAACACAACATTAATAAATGGCAACAAACAAAACACAATCAAGTTCTTTAGGTCACAGTGTGGTCTGTGACCGGGTGTCCATGTCACTTAAACAGGTAAGGCTCAAACCGGGTGGGGATCTGTCCTAACCCCCAAGTCCTTGACAGTCTTTGCTTGGACAGTCTTTCTTCCGCGGTTGAGCTTCAAAAGGAGGCACCTTGTGCAATTATTTACAAGCAGTCCCGGTTACTCAAAGTTCATAACCTGTTAGTCCATTTGTCACTAGGAGAAACTAGAAAAACATAATTACTGGTCATGCAATTAACTTCTGTAAACTTTTTCAACATTAGGCATCATTTACAGGAAAATATATACAGGTCACTCTATTGGCACATCCTATATTTTCCAGCGCAAGGGTATCTGTCCCCTAGTGCTCCTGGTTGACCTACCTAACCCACTGTCTGGTGGTGGTCTAACCTGGCTCTCTTTACTCTTATTGGGGGTACAGATACTTGCAGGGCCTACAGGTAGGTCGGGCAGCCGTCTGCGCATCCTTTGGCTTACCGCAGGCATGGCAGGCTCACTATCAGCAGAGGACTTACTCTCCAGGGCTGCTGGTATGGACTCTTCTGCCTCCGGGGCTGCTTGTTCTTCCGACTCTTCCAGTAGGTTCTTGCTGCTTTGGTTGAAGGAAGGTAAGGACGGATACCACTATGGCGTTGTTAATTTGAGTCCAGGACCGGGGGAACTCTCCGAGGACCGTGCTGACCATTTCTTCCTTGTCCACTGCGGGTTAAAGGCTATCCTGGTCTTCACCAGCACTCTGTAGCTGCTCGGGGCACCTTTTCAGGTGGTCTCTGGAAACTGTGGTGGTGGTTTCTCCTCCATCCTTGCTGATTACACACTCCTTCGAATTGTCATGGTTGGAAGGCAGCACCGTGTACGGGTCCTTCTCCCACTGGTCGTCCAGCTTGTGAAGCCACCTCTTCCTCTTTAGGACCTGTTCTCCAGGTGCCAGGGGACCAGCAGGTGCGTGTTGGTTGAAGAGCCTCTCCTGCTTCTCTCTCGCCTGGGATAAGCTCCTCTCCACACTCTCCTGTACCTTCTTGTACTGCTGCCTCCTTTCCATGTCCCAGTCTGCTTCTGGGGAGGTGTCCTCGGGTGTCAGGACTCCCATCTCCAAGTCCATCGGCAGCTTACCAGGTCTTGCTCGCATTAGGTAAGCCAGGGTGCAGTTGGTAGATCCCACCGGGATATGATTATGCAAGTCTATTAGATCTGGCAGCTTCTCAGGCCACAGTCAGCGTTCCTCCAGGGGCAACGTTTTGAGCAGGTCTATGACGACCTGGTTCATTTTCTCACACATCCCGTTGGTCTGGGGGTGGTAAGGCGTCGTCCGTATCTTCTTACAGCCGTAGAGGTTGCAGAACTCTTGGAAGACTTCAGCCTCGAACGCTGGACCTTGGTCTGTCAATACCTGCTCCGGGTACCCGTGTGAATGGCAGAAGTGTTGCTGGAAGGCGCGGGCTGCCGTTTGCGCTGTCAAGTCTTTAACAGGAACCACCACTAGGAACCGGGAGTAATGGTCCACAATCGTGAGGGCATAGATGTAGCCGGACTGGCTTGGAGCCAACTTCATGTGGTCTAGTGCTACCAGCTGGAGCGGCTGCCTGGTAATAATCGGCCTCAAAGGAGTCTTCTGGCTGGTACGATCCTTCCTTCTAAGGTTACAGGGGCCGCATTCTCTGCACCATCTCTCTATGGCCCCTCTCATAGCTATCCAGAAGAACCGCTCACGTAACAGGAACTCCAGTTTCTTCCACCCGAAGTGTCCTGCTCTGTCGTGGTAGGCCTCCAGGACCATGGCTGCATCTCGCCTTGGGACTACTACCTGCCAGGTTAACTCATGTGTCCGGTGGTTGACAAGCCTTCTGCACAGCTTCCCCTCGTAGAGGAATAGCCTGCTCTTCTCCTTCCACAGCTGCTTAGCTTCCTCAGGGGCATCCGGATCGGGGTAGGCATCTGCCTGAGTCAGCATTTCCTTCACCAAGCGAACTGCAGGGTCACTATCCTGCGTTTCAGCCCAGCCGTGGTGAGGTAAGGAATTGAACATAACGGTGGTCGAGTCTTTGTCTCTTACACGGTGGGAGTACTGAGTGGCCCCATACCGGTGGAATGCAGGGAGCTCTATTTCCTCCAGCTCTTCTGGATCTTCTCCCTCATCGGGTAAGTGGGACATCCTCGATAGGGCATCTGCATTGGCATTGGCTCGGCCTGCCCGGTACTTGATTGTGAAGTCATAGTTTGATAGCCGGGCCATCCATCGCTGCTCTAAGGCACCAAGTCTTGCGGTGTCCAGGTGCGTCAAAGGATTATTGTCCGTGTATACTGTGAACTTAGCAGAGGCCAGGTAATGTTTAAAACGTTCCGTTACGGCCCACACCACGGCCAAGAACTCCAGTTTGAAGGAGCTGTAATTCTCCGGGTTTCTCTCGGTGGGCCTCAATTTCCGGCTGGCGTACGCAATCACCCTTTCTCTGCCCTGTTGGTTCTGTGACAGTAAGGCTCCCAGCCCCACATTACTGGCGTCTGTGTGGAGGATAAAAGGCTGGCCATAATCGGGGTAGGCCAGGATTTCATCCCCCGTGAGGGCCATCTTCAGCTGGCGGAAGGACTCCTCTTCCAGCTCGTCCCACTTGAAGGGTGGCTTTTGGCTTTTGGTCTTAGATTGTCCTATCAGGAGGTCCTGCATTAGGGCTGCCATCTTGGTGAACCTGGGGATGAACCTGCGGTAGTAGCCCACCAACCCGAGGAACTACCTCACTTGTTTTATGTTAGAGGGGCTTGGCCAGTTCTTTATTGCTGTGATCTTGTCAGGGTCAGGGGCTACTACTTCTGCACTCACCACGTGTCCCAGGTACTGTACCTTCGGCTTTAACAGATGGCACTTGGATGGTTTCACTTTCATGCCAAAGCCTGCCAGGGCCTCGAACACCTCTGCCAGGTGTTTTAGATGTTCCTTGTAAGTCTTTGAATAGACAATAACATCGTCCAAGTAGAGTAGGACCGTTTCAAAATTTGTGTCCTAGGCAGCATTCCATCAACCTCTGGAAGGTCCCTGGTGCATTGCAGAGCCCGAACGGCATACAGTTGAATTCACTGAGTCCCATCGGGGTGGTGAAGGTGGTCTTCTCCTTGTCAGCCTCTGCCACAGGAACCTGCCAGTACCCGCTAGTAAGATCCAAAGTAGAGAAGAAGTTAGCTGATTTTAGTGCGGCTAAAGACTCCTCTATCCTAGGCAAAGGGTACGTTTCTTTATGGGTAATACGATTAACCTTTCTATAATCCACGCACATTCTCATGGTACCGTCTTTCTTTTTTACCAGAACTAAGGGAGCTGCCCAGGGGCTACAGCTGTCTCTAATGACCCCAGCTTCTTTCATTTCTCTCAGCATGCCCTTTGCGTTCTGATAGTGTGCGGGGGGTACAGGTCTGTATCTCTCTTTTATTGGTGGGGATGTGGTGTTCTACCCCTTTTACTCTGCCGAAGTCTAGCGGGTGCTTACTAAAGATTCTCTCGTACTCCTGAACAACCCGGTAGACTCCTTGTTTTTGGTGCAAGGGAGTGGAGTCAGCACCCACATGGAGTTTCTGGCACCAATCCTCCTTGTGTTTCTGGGAGCCATTATCCTCCACCGGGGGAGATGGAGGCAAGGGTTCCACGACCCTGAGAGCATTGTGTTCGACAGCAAACAATTTGGCTAGTGTAGTGTACCGGGGCAAGTGTACTTCCCTTTCCCCAATGTTTAAGATGCGGACGGGCACCCTCCCATGGCGGACATCAACCACCCCCCGGGCTGTCAAAATGGTGGGCCTGCTGTCTGAGTACACGGGTTCTACCATGGCTTGGTAGTCTCTTCCTCTTAACCCGATTGCAGTCCGACACCAGATCATCATTTCACTTTTGGGAGGCATGGCAATGGGGAACGGGTCGCTCATCCTCACGCTACCGATCTCACCACCAGACAGTTCTACCTGTTGCGGTCTCATCAGGGCTCTTATCTCTTTCTGGAGGACCCTCTGTTGGTTGGACCTAGCATTCATCGCCACCTGCTGTAAAATTACAATTATCTCTGAAAGACAATTTTCAATCACGTTAGTACCCAAAGTTATTTTAGGGTGACTTTCACGATGGTCAATGTCCACAATAATCATCCCCTGTGCCGGCAGTTCAACTTTACCAATCTTAATGGTCACCTCTTTGAACCCCACCTGCGGCACGGGTTGACCATTGCTGGCGATGATGCTCAAGTCATTGTCTGGATAACGGGTTATATCAGTGTCACTCCAATACTGCTTGAAAAGTACATAGGGGATGGTAGTCACTTGGGACCCGGTGTCCAGCAGTGCACTCATGGGGATACCGTCCAGCACTACGGGTAAAACCGGGCGTCCCCCCACGTACTTATCACGCCAATTAGACGGGCCTGGTGACCTTATGCCTGGGGGTTGGCCCTCTGCCCCAGGTCGGACCCGTTTAAAGTACAGTACCTGGCTATGTGTCCTGGCTGGTTGCAACGGCGGCAAATCGGCTGTCCATCCTCAGCTTAGCGGTCTGTGGGCCTCCCTCTGAACGACGGGATCCTCCTCTGTCGATGCCACGGGACATCCTCCGGACTGGAAGCCAGCTTGATTGGTCCTGACGGGTTCATCTGTAACGACTGTACGGTCCTGGTCAATGCAGCAACACACTTTGTTAGTTCTTGGACCTGATGGTGCAGGTTTGCAGGCGGGGATGGGTTTAGGGCCTGCGCATCAGCCCCCACAAGGTCTGCAGGGTAGGGCGCTGCCTCCTGGTGGTAAGTGATGGCAGGGCGCCGGGAAGCTACAGCACCATCTGGTGCGGGTTCTCGGAGCACCCGGATGGCCCAATCTTTAAACTGTGCAAAAGTCAAATCGGGGTTCTGTAGGGCCATGAGGCGCAGCTGGGTTCTGTGGGCGCTGGACAGCAGACCTTCTATGAACTGTTCAGTCAATAGTTTATCTATATCCTGCACGCTGCCAGGGTCAGCTTGTTTGATTGCTCTCAGGGCTTCTTGCAAGTTTAAGGCATAGTCTCTGATACTATCTTGGGCCCGCTGCTTACATCCATAGAACCGCATTTTGATTTCTACTGAGGTACCAAAGCTGTCCCGTAGACGGGTCAGAAACCCCTTTACAGTCCTTTTGTCCTCAGCTGTCCAAGACTTTACCTCCCGCTGGGCCGCACCAGTTAACTGCCCTATCAGTATGCTTACTTTCTGTTCTTCTGTCAGGGGATAAACTTTGAATAAGCTATAGTCTTTCTTTAAAGTCGCTCAAGGTATGGGACTCGCCGGCATACTGTGGCAGCCAGGCCGCTCCGGGGATATAGGGCATGGAAAACGGCATCACAGCTGCAGCGGCTACGCTGGTGGTAGCGGGTCCCTCTGCTTCCGACATCTTCCTCCCCCCCTAGTTAACCGTGGCCTACCTTCCAACGATCCTCTTCTGTAGGCCGCGGCTCCGCTCGCGATGCTCTGGGTGAGGACCTTGCGTCGCGGGGTGATGACGTCGGCGTCCGCTGGATCTCCTTCCAGGACCTTGCGCAACGTCTGGACGTAGGGCGGGGCTTCAGGTCTCGCGCGGTTTTGGTGTCCACGCCCCTCTTCTTCCCGCGCGGCGTCCCGAAGATGGCACCTTTTGGCGGGAAACGGCCCCGAATGGCGGGAAACTTCACTCAGGTAAATATAAAGTGTTTTCAGGCACGCAATACCCATTTGTGGCGGGTTGGTCACAATCCTGCCGACTGCGCCAAAGCTGACTCACCCCCTGGGCCGTGGGGTACTCGAAACCGGGTCTTCTGGTGTACAGTGCTGATGAGGGTAGTAGTGGCAACCCGGTCCCGTGGCTCAGGGTGGTCAGACCAATGTTGTGGCAGTCTATTTAAATTTTGGGAATGTCCGACTACACCACCCGTGGATTGCGGTCAGGGATAACCGCCGCTACTAGGCAGACCGCTGAGGCTGGTGTTGGTGTGCAGCTCAAGGGTAGGATAACTCCCCACGGGAGGAGTGTGGCCTCAGGGCAGTGTAGGTGGATGCTGGGGGTGATAGTGCCGGCCGCAATAGTAAAAGTTCAGAGTCCGCTTCAAAACATTTCTGGGTCTTTATTGTAGATGTTATTAATGACCCAACAGTAGTACTGGTTAGGAATGGGCCTGGGTGTCTGAGAGCATTCGGGGGAGCCCCACTGGTCAGGGTGACTGTGTAGGCCTGCCGTTCTCTCTATGCTCTTTCTGACTATCCCCCTCTTCGTGTTGTAATAGCCCACATCCCTGAGCTTGCCGTGTACTTTTCGCCTTTATGGCTTGCGACTCGAGCCTTGGGTACCTTTTGCTTTCTCCTCGCTGTACTGGTCCCTCTGTGTGGCGGAGCCTCCAGGCTTCTTAGGCCAAGGGACCTGAAATCCCTCGCGGGTAGGTTCTTTGCTGCTGGGAATGATAACCCGGACAGCCTCGGACCCCAATGTCCGGTTAGGTTGATTCTCTGCCAGGACCGGCTCTCGTCGCCTCTGTCCCTGGCTTGCAGTCTCTCCTCTGCCTCACGGACTCCTCAACTGCTGCTGACCTGTCCCTTCCTCTAAGAAACCCTTCTGGTCACTTCAGAAGTGGGTTCTGGTCTCTCTAACCCTGCCCCAGTTCCAACACCATGAGGTGCTGCATGCTAATTGTCCCTAACCAGGGAACCTCCCTCCTGCTCTCAGACGCAGATTAATCACATTTGTGGCAACCAGGCCTGGGGTGCCACATATACTTACCTTCTGATGACCCCCGGAGTCTTGCTTCACTCTGTCCTGGCTTGCCGGCAGCTCGCGGTACACTGAAGGACCTGCCGTCACATGACTATGACGTCAGCGCAGGTCCTTAAGTCCACCGCGATCTGCCGGTAAGCAGAGACAAGCGCACCAGGGGCCATCAGAAGGTAAGTATAATGTATATTTTTTATTTTATTCTTTTTTTTGCAGGTTCTATGGTACCTGGGTCCGGAGGAGAGTCTCCTGTCCTCCACACCCGGGTACCATCCGCACATTGAAACGCATGGATTCTGCATGTACAGATGCAGTGATGCGGATTCCATGCGTTCCAATGCAAGTCAATGGCAGCGAAAACGCAGAGCTTCCGCAAAATAATTGGTAGTGCTGCGTTTTTTTCCTCAATGATAACCCGCAGCGAAAATTTCACAGTGTGGCACCCCAGGGGTCTGGTTTTCCACAGTAATGTAATGTTATGTCTGAGAGCAGGTGGGAGGTCCTTTGGTCAGGGATCCTGTGCATGCCACACCTCCTGCCCAGTCTTGGGAGGGGAAGAACTTCCCCTGTATAAACCCGGGGCTGAGGCAGGGTGAGTCAGACAAGGAGAGTGGAGACAAGAAGCAGCATAGAAAACAGCAGAGTTACAAGGAGTCAGGGGCTGGCAGCTGTAGAGTTCGCCCTGACTAAGAAGATTCTTTACCGGACCCGGAGTCCGAGGCTGTGGGGACTAACTCCTACCCAGCAGCAGAATCCGACAGGCAGGGGATTTCAGGTCCTCTGGCCCAGAAGCCCGAAGGCACGGTCACACGCGTGGGACCAGCACCGCCATCGTGGAGCGGAAGCCATTAGAAGGCCCCGAGTCACCGGCCATACGGGTGAGCACCACACGGTACACTCAGGGACGTGGGCTACTTACATCAGCTTCTAGCAAGGTAGCCAGAAGAGTACAGTCAGTTTGGGAAGCCTACAACTACGCCTGGCCAGGGGAGATCCCATCTGCTCAAAGACTGACCAGGCCCCGTTTGCTAGCAAGTACTCCGGGAGGGTCTATCGTTGTTACCAGTAAAGACCCTGAACTACACCGTACCGTCTCTGAGTGGTTCCTGCTACCCCCATCATCCACGTCGGCTGCCCTGAGGCCATACCCCTCCCGTTGGGGGTTATACTATCACGCTGCACAATCCTACCACCGGCCTCAGCGGTCTGCCCTGCAGCAGCAGCTCCCTGGCTGCACTCAACGGGTGGCGTAGTCATCAACTAATTACTACTAATAGACAGCCGTCTAGTTTGACTCCCTGGGCACGGACCGGGTCACCGCCACGAGACTACAACCCTCCACTGATCCGGCTCCGGGTAGGCTCCCGCGTGCGCAACGCAGCGCGACACAGGCCCAGGGGCGCGTCAACTTTGGCGTAGTCGGCAGGATTTCGTGCCCGCAACCACCGGGTACTGCGTGCCTGAAAAGCAAAGACTGTTCAAACTTACCAGTGGTGAAGGTTTCCCGCCATCCGCGAAGTTTTCCCGCCATCCGGCGCCATTTTCGACCTTCTTCCCGCCATCCGTGGAGTTTTCCCGCCATTGGACGCCATCTTGAGGACGCCGCGCGGGAAGAAGAGGGGCGTGGACTCCGAAAGCGCGCGAGAACTGAAGCCCCGCCTCACGTCCGGACGTTGCGTAAGGTCCTGGAAGGAGCCCAGCAGACGCCGACGTCACAGGAGCGCGACGGAAGGTCCTCAACCCTGACGATCCACTGCGGAGCCGCGGCCTACGGAAGAGGATCATCGCAAGGTAGGCCACGGTCCACTAGGGGGGAGGAAGATGTCGGATACGGAGGAGAGCTTCACTGCCTCAACCCCCGCCAGCGCTACCGCTGCTGCAGTTATGCCCTTCACCATGCCCTATATCCCGGGAGCAGCTTGGCTACCCCAGTACTCAGGGGAGTCACATACCCTGCATGACTTTAGAGAAAAGCTGGATAGCCTCTTCCAGGTGTACCCCCTCACAGAAGAGCAAAAAGTGAGCATCCTGGTGGCCCAACTAACCGGGGCAGCCAAAAGGGAAGTAAAATCCTGGCCACCTGGGAGGAAGACTGTCGCAGGGATACTAACCCGGCTGAAGGACACCTTTGATACCCGCACCTCAGCCGAGATTAAGCTTAGATTCTACGGGTGCAAGCAGCGAGCGCATGAGAGTATAAGGGACTATGCACTAAACCTACAAGAGGCCCTGAGGGCCATAAAGCAGACCGACCCTGATGGGGTGGGAAACGAGGACAGGCTATTGACTGAACAATTTATAGAGGGTTTATATTGCAATGCCCACCGAACCCAGTTGCGGGCAATGGCCTTACAGGATCCCCATCTGGACTTTGCACAGTTCAAGGATAGAGCTATCCGGGTGCTCCGAGAACCAGCACCGGGTGGCGTTGTTACCCACAGGCGCCCAGCTATCACTTACCACCAGGAGGCGGCGCCCTTGTCGGCAGGGCCTGTGGGAGCTGATGCGCAGGCTTTGGACAATGACCCGGCTCCAGACCTACACCATCAGGTCCAAGAGCTAGCTAAGAGCGTTGCTGCGCTAACCCGAACTGTGCAGTCTTTACAGGTTTCCACCCCAGGGAAGATCCAGCTGGCATCCGGACCGGAGGACATCCCGTGGCGTCGACCAAGGAGGACCCCACCGGCCAGAGGAAGACCCAGTGACCGATACAGCGAGGACGGACGACCCATCTGCCGCCGCTGCAATCAACCCGGACATATGGAAAGGTACTGTTCTTTAAACGGGCACAACCTGGGGTAGAGGGCCAACCCCCAGGAAAAAGATCACCAGGCCCATCGAACTGGCGCGACAGATATGTGGGAGGACGTCCAGTCTTGCCTGTGGTACTGGATGGCATTCCCATGAGTGCCCTACTGGATACCGGGTCACAGGTCACCACCATCCCGTACGTGCTCTTCAAGCAGTACTGGAATGACTCGGATATTACCCACTACCCTGACGACGACTTGAGTATCATCGCCAGCAATGGCCAGCCCGTGCCACAGATCGGATTTAAAGAGGTGGCCCTCAAAATCGGTAGAGTCGAACTGGCCGCACAGGGACTGATCATTGTAGATATTGATAAACATGAGAGTCACCCAAAAATAACTCTAGGAACTAACGTAATTGAAAATTGTCTTGCAGAGGTGATTTTCCTTTTACAGCAGGTTGCCAAGAACGCCAGCTCCGGCGAGCAGCGGGTGCTCCAGAAAGAGATCCGGGCACTGATGCAACGGCAACAAGTGGAACTCTCCGGCGGTGAGATTGGTAGCGTAAGAATGTGTGACCCTTGTCCTATTGCCATGCCCCCAAAAAGTGAAATGATGATTTGGTGCCGGGCAGCTATTGGTCTGAGAGGTAGAGATTACCAGGCAATGGTAGAACCAGTTTACTCAGACAGTAGGCCCACCATTTTGACAGCACGGGGGGTGGTCAATGTACGCCATGGGAGGGTGCCCATTCGCATAATAAATATCGGGGAGAGGGAAGTGTACCTGCCCCGGTATGCCACGCTAGCCAAATTATATACCACTAATCAAAATTCTATACAATCTGTGGAACCCTTGCCTCCATCTCACCCGGAGGAAGGTAACGACTCTAAGAAAGACATGGAGGACTGGTGTCAGCAACTACATTTGGGTACTGATTCCACTCCCTCACATCAGAAACAAGGAGTCTATCGGGTGGTTCAAGAGTATGAGAGAGTGTTTAGTAAACACCCGTTAGACTTCGGGCGAGTCAAGGGGGTAGAACATCGCATCCCCACGGGAGATCATCCTCCCATAAAAGAGAGGTATCGACCCGTACCCCCTGCACATTACCAACACGCCAAGGGGATGCTTAGAGACATGAAGGAGGCTGGGGTAATCCGGGATAGTTGTAGCCCCTGGGCAGCCCCATTAGTTTTAGTCAAAAAGAAAGACAACACCATGAGGATGTGTGTAGATTACCAGAAAATCAACCGTATCACACACAAGGATGCGTACCCCTTACCAAGGATAGAGGAGTCATTGGCTGCTTTAAGATCTGCTAACTTCTTCTCTACCTTGGATCTCACTAGCGGGTACTGGCAGGTTCCTGTAGCAGAGGCGGACCGGGAGAAGACCGCATTCACCACCCCGATGGGACTTAGCGAGTTCACCTGCATGCCGTTCGGACTCTGCAACGCACCAGGAACCTTCCAACGCCTAATGGAGTGTTGTCTGGGCCACAGAAACTTCGAGACGGTCCTGTTGTACCTGGACGATGTCATCGTATATTCCAAGACGTATGAGGACCACCTGAAACACCTGGCGGAAGTGTTCGAGGCTCTGGCGAGTTACGGCCTAAAGGTGAAACCCTCCAAGTGTCACCTCCTGAAACCAAAGGTGCAGTACCTGGGACACGTAGTGAGCGCTGACGGAGTGGCTCCCGACCCTGATAAAATCACCGCAATTAAGGAATGGCCAAGCCCCTCCAGCGTAAAAGAAGTGCGGCAGTTCCTCGGGTTGGTAGGCTACTACCGAAGGTTTATTCCCGGTTTCACCAAAAAGGCAGCACCTATGCAGGACCTCCTGATAGGCCAGTCCCGGAAGGCCAAGAACCAGAAGCCGCCCTTCAAATGGGAAGAGCTGGAAGAAGAGTCCTTCCGCCAGCTGAAGATGGCCCTCACGGGGGACGAAATCCTGGCGTACCCGGATTATAGCCAGCCCTTTATCCTCTACACCGACGCCAGTAACATCGGGCTAGGAGCCGTACTGTCCCAGATCCAGCAGGGGAAGGAACGAGTAATCGCCTACGCCAGCCGAAAACTGCGACCCACCGAAAGGAACCCCGAGAATTACAGCTCATTTAAGTTAGAGTTCCTGGCCGTAGTATGGGCAATCACTGAGCGTTTTAAGCATTACCTCGCTTCTTCCCGGTTCACCGTGTACACGGATAACAACCCGCTGACACACCTGGACACGGCAAGACTCGGTGCCCTGGAGCAGAGGTGGATGGCCCGTCTGTCCAACTACGAGTTCACAATTAAATACCGGGCAGGACGCTCCAATACCAACGCGGACGCCCTGTCCAGGATGCCCAACCTGCCGGACGAAGGAGAAGATCCGGAGGGACTGGAAGAAGTTGAACTCCCTGCGTTCCACCGTCATGGGACTATCCAGTATTCCCACCGGGTAAGGGGTAAGCAGGCTGCTACGTTGAACCCATTACCCCACTACAACTGGGCGGAAACGCAAGACAGCGACCCTGCCGTCCGACTGGTGAAGGAGATGCTGACTCGGCCGGAGGCTCGCCTTGAACCAGACGCTCCGGAGGAAGCCAAACAACTATGGGCGGAGAAGAGTCGACTATTCCTTTACAAGGGGAAGTTGTGCCGCAGAATGGTCAACTCCCGGACGCATGAACTACTCTGGCAAGTAGTGGTGCCACGAAGAGACGCAGCCATGGTGATGGAGGCATACCACGACGGAGCTGGACACTTCGGGTGGAAAAAGCTGGAGTTCCTGCTGCGCGAACGGTTCCACTGGGTAGGCATGAGGGGAACCATCGAGAAGTGGTGCAGAGACTGTGGCCCGTGCAATCTGAGAAGGAAGGACCGGGCCAGCCAGAAGACTCCCCTGCAGTCCATCGTCACCCGGCAACCGTTGGAACTGGTAGCCTTGGATCATGTAAAACTGACCACAAGCAGAAGTGGCTACGTCTACGCGTTAACCATCGTGGATCATTACTCCCGGTTCTTGGTTGTCGTCCCCGTCAAGGACTTAACGGCTCAAACAGCAGCTAGAGCCTTCCAGCAGCACTTCTGCCGTCCACACGGGTACCCGGACCAAGTGCTGACGGACCAGGGACCTGCCTTTGAAGCGGAAGTCTTCCAGGAATTCTGCAATCTGTATGGCTGCCGGAAGATAAGGACGACACCCTACCATCCGCAAACTAATGGACTTTGTGAAAAAATGAACCAGGTGGTAATGGATCTTCTAAAAACATTGCCCCTGGAAGAACGCAGTCTGTGGCCTGAGAAGTTGCCCGATCTGGTGGACCTATACAACCACATCCCGGTAGGTTCCACCAACTGTACCCCGGCTTACCTAATGAGGGCGAGACCTGGTAAGTTACCTGTTGACCTGGAAATGGGAGTCCTGACACCTGAGGACACTTCACCAGAAACAGACTGGGACACAGAGAGGCAGCAGCAGTACCGGAGAGTACAAGAGAGCGTGGAGCGAAGTCTCTGTCAGGCTAGGGAAAGACAAGAGAAGACTTACAACCAGTATGCTCCCGCTGTTCCCCTGGTACCCGGAGAGCAGGTCTTGAAGAGGAAAAGACGGCTCCACAAGTTGGATGACCAGTGGGAGAAGGACCCGTACACCGTACTGCCCTCAAGCCACGAGAACCCGAAGGTCTGTACCATCAGTAAAGACGGAGAGGAAACCACAGCCATTGTATCCCGGGACCACCTGAAGAAGTGTCCCGAACAACTGAGGAACCCTGAAGAGGAACAAGAAGACCATCGACCCGTGGGAGAAAGGGAAGATATGGTTAGTACCGTGCTCGGGGACTTCCCTCGGTCTTGGACTCAAGTCAATGGTGCAGTTGTGGTACCCGTACTCACCTTCCTCCAACCATCATCCCAAGAACCTACGGAGCAACGGGTAGAGCTGGAAGAACAGCCGGTCCAGGAGGCAGAAGACTCCACACGAGTAGAACAGGAGAATCAACCCTCTGCTTATAGTGAGCCTGCCGTACCCCTAGTGAGACAAAGAGCCGGTAGACAGCTGCCCAGTTTACCCTTGACAGCTCCTCCACCCTGTAGTTCAGGGCCAGACAGTCAGCTCCGCAGGTCCACTAGGGCTACTAGAGGCCAGTTACCCGCACGCTGGAGAATTTGAAGTGTAAAAATAGTTTCATTTATGTTTATCTGTGTATTGTTGCTTGTGTATAATTTTGTGTTTCCAGTTGTTTTTAGGAAACCTTGGTGGATTTACCGGGAATCCTTGTATATAGTTGGAGCGTAACCCAGGATGGACTAGAGACTGTTAAGGACTCGGGGTAGGACAGACCCCTACCTGGTTACGTCTCCCTGTGTTGGTGAAATGGACACCTTTGCTTTTCTTCAAAGACTGCATCCGGTTGCGGACACGCCGTAACCATCTTATGTGTTTTTCTTATAGTATTGTTATTGTTATACTTTGTTATGTTTTTCTAAATGTGTTTAGTCCCGGAGTACTAAATTTCACTAGGGGGGAATGTGGCACCCCAGGGGTCTGGTTTTCCACAGTAATGTAATGTTATGTCTGAGAGCAGGTGGGAGGTCCTTTGGTCAGGGATCCTGTGCATGCCACACCTCCTGCCCAGTCTTGGGAGGGGAAGAACTTCCCCTGTATAAACCCGGGGCTGAGGCAGGGTGAGTCAGACAAGGAGAGTGGAGACAAGAAGCAGCATAGAAAACAGCAGAGTTACAAGGAGTCAGGGGCTGGCAGCTGTAGAGTTCGCCCTGACTAAGAAGATTCTTTACCGGACCCGGAGTCCGAGGCTGTGGGGACTAACTCCTACCCAGCAGCAGAATCCGACAGGCAGGGGATTTCAGGTCCTCTGGCCCAGAAGCCCGAAGGCACAGTCACACGCGTGGGACCAGCACCGCCATCGTGGAGCGGAAGCCATTAGAAGGCCCCGAGTCACCGGCCATACGGGTGAGCACCACACGGTACACTCAGGGACGTGGGCTACTTACATCAGCTTCTAGCAAGGTAGCCAGAAGAGTACAGTCAGTTTGGGAGGCCTACAACTACGCCTGGCCAGGGGAGATCCCATCTGCTCAAAGACTGACCAGGCCCCGTTTGCTAGCAAGTACTCCGGGAGGGTCTATCGTTGTTACCAGTAAAGACCCTGAACTACACCGTACCGTCTCTGAGTGGTTCCTGCTACCCCCATCATCCACGTCGGCTGCCCTGAGGCCATACCCCTCCCGTTGGGGGTTATACTATCACGCTGCACAATCCTACCACCGGCCTCAGCGGTCTGCCCTGCAGCAGCAGCTCCCTGGCTGCACTCAACGGGTGGCGTAGTCATCAACTAATTACTACTAATAGACAGCCGTCTAGTTTGACTCCCTGGGCACGGACCGGGTCACCGCCACGAGACTACAACCCTCCACTGATCCGGCTCCGGGTAGGCTCCCGCGTGCGCAACGCAGCGCGACACAGGCCCAGGGGCGCGTCAACAGCACATGCGGATTATCATTGGGGAACATGGTAGACCTTCTACCATGCGTTTTTTAAGCGTTTCTGCAGCGTTTTTGCCGCTGCAGAAACGCTTAAAAAATGCATCGTGGGCACACAGCCTCATAAAGGCCAGTAGAGATGCCTTGTGTTTGTTATCACCTCATGAAGGGGACGGACTGTCCCTGAAACACTCCTTTCCTGTTAATTACCTATACGTCTGAAGACGGGGACAGTGACACCAGCAGTGATTGGCCACTGGGCTCACATGTCATAACAACCTCACGTAAGCCCTGGGAACGCAAATGCTGACACTGCTGAAACGGCGTCGGCACTGGAGGTGAGTATAAGTGTTTTTATTTTAACAGGGCCAAACATGGGGAATGAGAAGGGGTTGTTCAAGTAGTGGACAACTACTTTAAGCAACTTCTTTAGGTAATCACCTGGAATAGCTTTCAATGGGTAGTTATGCCTTGTCAAGAGTTCATTTGTGGAATCTCTGGCTTTCATGAATTGTTTGTGACCATCAGGTGTGTTTATCAGTGTGGATACACAGTTCTTACAGCGCTGAGCCCTATTCCACAACTGTTCTAAGCCACAATTTGCAAGAACCATTCAACTAATAAAAGATAAACAACAATCCATCATTACTTTAAGGCAGGAGTGGGGAACCTTTTTTCTGCCAGGGGTATTTGCATATTTATACCATCACTCAGGGGTCATACAAAATTATCAACATGAAATTTATCCAGCCATATTTGGTCATACATTTAATTAACTCACCGTTAATGTGATGACTGGAACTGCTTCTCTTTGATGCAATGATGTTAGGTGGTATTGATGATGTTACTTCTTGCGACTGCTTTTCCAGATTTGGTGCACAGTCGACTCTTTGCGATTAATTTTGAAAATAGCTCGGAACAGTACGTTCTGAACACAGAACCCAGGATGGCCACCACTGCATTATGCAACAACAAGTCATCCCATCTGGTTTGCACTTAGTGGGACCATTTTGTGCATTGCAACAGGAAAATGAACCAAAACAGACATACAAGTTATGTAAGGGCTATGTGACCAAGAATGAGAGGGATGGGGTGCTGTATCAGATGACATGGTCTCCTCAATCCCTCGACTTCAACCCAATTGAGATGATTTGAGATTAGTTGGACTGCAAAGTTAAGGCCAAGCAGCCAACAAGTGCTCAGTACCTGTGGCAACTCCTTCAAGGCTGTTGTAAAGCAATTCCAAATGATCACTTGATGAAGATGCTTGAGAAAATACCAAGGGCATGTAAAGCTGTAATCAAAGCAATAGGGGGGACATTGAACGAATATAAGGTTTAACCCATGTTCTGATTTGTTTCACATAAATTTCTTTACTCTTTGTTTCCATGTGTGCTTCTTTATGGTTTTGCTGCCTTCAGTCTAAATCTGCAATGAGCACATTCCAGTAAGAAAAAATGAAAACTATTACATAAACAGGTGTGTCCAAACTTTTGACCGATACTATATACAAATGAGAAGAGCACCACATCACAATTACTCTACATCACCGTGATAAGATAAAAGTATCAAAGGTTATCCTCTCCAATGGTGGTAGCGCAAATCAAGGCACAACTCTGTAGTATGGCATGAAAAATTAATGTGACTGCTGCTCCAACCTGGGCCCTTGCCAGAGGAATCCAAATATATACAGATATGAAAAGGTCTCTCCAGTAACAAGGTTATCAAGAGGTGCAGTCACTCCAAAAAGAACCAAGTAAGGTTCATTCTCCAGTACCGTTAAAGGGAATGTCTGAGGCTTACATATTGATGGCCTATCTCTAGGATAGGTCATCAATCACACTTCACTTACATGGGAGATAAACTGCAGTATTCAGTAGTGGCCACTAAACAATGAATAGAGCAGCAGGATTTTCCGTATATTAAAGGGAACCTGTCAGCAGGATTTTGCTAATTAAACTACAGGCAGTGTCATGTTGGGGCTGCTGCACTGATTAATATGATACCTGCGGTGAAGAAATCTGACTTGTGGTTCTTGAGTAATCAGTGTTTGCAGTTTTGAGTTAATGATCTGCCCGTGCTTCGGGGCGGGACTGTAGGCAGGTGTTATCCTGGTGCTCTAGGCCAGATCAGCAAGATGAGACCTGTCCACAGACAGCCCCAGAAGCACAAGTGTGGTCCTCATCATAGAGAGAGACAGGGGCGGGCCTGTAGGCAGGTGTTATCCTGGTGCTCTAGGCCAGATCAGCAAGATGAGACCTGTCCACAGGCCGCCCCCGAAGCACAAGTATGGTCCTCATCATAGAGACAGACAGACAGAGGGACAGATAGGGGCAGGTCTTACGACTTAAAAGGCCGCATGGACAATGGGAGCTATAGTGATACACATGGAGACAGTGCCTCTTCATACCGGGACCCACTAGCCACCAGGTACTGTGTTCTTTTCCGCCTTTTCATTTGCTGTTTCAGGAGACAAATAACATAACCCTATCGGGATGTTCACTCATAGACTTACTATCTATCACATTCTACACTCATGAGCCTAATGTTTTATACTACTGTCTGCAACCTTTTACTCTGATGAATACCTGCTACTCTTTTTATCAAGTCTTCTCCTATACTTACCTAGTATACATCATTGTATCATTCTTTATATTTATATACAGTACAGACCAAAAGTTTGGACACACCTTCTCATTTAAAGATTTTTCTGTATTTTCATGACTATGAAAATTGGACATTCACACTGAAGGCATCAAAACTATGAATTAACACATGTGGAATTATATACTTAACAAAAAAGTGTGAAACAACTGAAAATATGTCTTATATTTTAGGTTCTTCAAAGTAGCCACCTTTTGCTTTAATGACTGCTTTGCACACTCTTGGCATTCTCTTGATGAGCTTCAAGAGGTCGTCACTAGTGTTGAGCGAACATGCTCGACACTGCTCGGTACTCGCCCGAGCATCACGCTACTCGGGATGTTCGGCGAGCACCGAGCATTTCCGGGTTACTCGGGCGGGAGCTCGGGTCTCCGCCCTGCATGTTTGGCGCTCTTTACAGAGCCAATGAACATGCAGGGATTGCCAGCCAGTCACTGTAATGCTGCTGCCATGTTGGTTGTGGGCATTACAGTGATTGGCTGGCCGCACAGCGTCACCTCGAGTATTTAAAACCGGGCGCCGCCATCTTGGACACAGTCGCTCCGGATTAGACAGTGTAGGGACAGCGCTTCTGATTTAGGGAGAGATATAAACTGCGAAATAGCTAGTGTAGGGTCTGTAAAGGCTGCCAGAACAAACAGTCCTTTTCAGGACTAATATCCATCCCTGATACCAGGCAGGCAGGCTGTATAGGAGACACAGTGGTTATACCAGCAAACGCTGCATTACAGTCCTGTGTGCTCCTGTTGCTGAAATTGCTGGACTTAGCACCAGGTGTCGGGGGCCAGGAAAAATCCTTTTTTTTTCATCTAAATCCTCCTTTTTTTTTCCTCCTTCACACTGTACAAATACCAGTCTTATTAACCTTTTGGTGTGTCCCCCCCCCCAAAAAAAAAGCGTGTTACTGATTTTTCAGACACAAATATAACTGTTGAAAATAGTCTGGTGTAGGCTAGAGAAACAGAAGTGTTGTTTTGCACTTCCACGGTACAAACCTCTGTATTATCCATTTTGGGCCATTTGTATCTAAAAAAAAACAGTTTGAGTGTGTCGCTCACAGTTCAGCCGCAAATCTATATATTTAAAAAAGTCTGGTATACCCCAGTAAACAATAACTGTGGTTTTGCCATGCCACGGTAAAAAATCTCTATTATTCAGGTTTTGGTATATTTTCCTTAAAGAAAAACAGTAGTGTCTCCTGACTGTTGTGACACAAAAATATATCTGTTGAAAATAGTCTTGTGTAGGCCCGATATCCCAGTGTGATTTCGCAGTTCCACGGGTCAAATCACTGTACTATCCAGTTTTGGGCCTTTGGTATAAAAAAAAAAGCAGTTTCAGTGTGTCGCTCACTGTTGAGCCGCAAATATCTCTATTTAAAAAAGTGTGGTATACCCCAGTAAACAATAACTGTGGTTTTGCCATCCCACGGTAAAAAATCTCTATTATTCAGCTTTTGGTAGTTTTTTCCGTAAAGAAAAACAGTAGTGTTTCCTGACTGTTGTGACACAAAAATATATCTGTTGAAAATAGTCTTGTGTAGGCCCGACATCCCAGTGTGGTTTCGCAGTTCCACGGGTCAAATCGTTGTACTATCCAGTTTTGGGCCTTTGGTATCTAAAAAAAAAGCAGTTTGAGTGTGTCGCTCACTGTTCAGCCGCAAATATCTCTATTTAAAAAAGTGTGGTATACCCCAGTAAACAGTAACTGTGGTTTTCCCATCCCACGGTAAAAAATCTCTATTATTCAGGTTTTGGTATATTTTCCGTAAAGAAAAACAGTAGTGTCTCCTGACTGTTGTGACACAAAAATATATCTGTTGAAAATAGTCTTGTGTAGGCCCGACATCCCAGTGTGGTTTCGCAGTTCCACGGGTCAAATCGCTGTACTATCCAGTTTTGGGCCTTTGGTATCTAAAAAAAAAGAAGTTTGAGTGTGTCGCTCACTGTTCAGCCGCAAATATCTCTATTTAAAAAAGTGTGGTATACCCCAGTAAACAATAACTGTGGTTTTGCCATCCCACGGTAAAAAATCTCTATTATTCAGGTTTTGGTATATTTTCTGTAAAGAAAAACAGTAGTGTCTCCTGACTGTTGTGACACAAAAATATATCTGTTGAAAATAGTCTTGTGTAGGCCCGACATCCCAGTGTGGTTTCGCAGTTCCACAGGTCAAATCGCTGTACTATCCAGTTTTGGGCCTTTGGTATCTAAAAAAAAAGCAGTTTGAGTGTGTCGCTCACTGTTCAGCCGCAAATATCTCTATTTAAAAAGTGTGGTATACCCCAGTAAACAATAACTGTGGTTTTGCCATCCCACGGTAAAAAATCTCTATTATTCAGGTTTTGGTAGTTTTTTCCGTAAAGAAAAGCAGTAGTGTCTCCTGACTGTTGTGACACAAAAATATATCTGTTGAAAATAGTCTTGTGTAGGCCCGACATCCCAGTGTGGTTTCGCAGTTCCACGGGTCAAATCGCTGTACTATTCAGTTTTGGGCCTTTGGTATCTAAAAAAAAAGCAGTTTGAGTGTGTTGCTCACTGTTCAGCCGCAAATATCTCTATTTAAAAAAGTGTGGTATACCCCAGTAAACAATAACTGTGGTTTTGCCATCCCACGGTAAAAAATCTCTATTATTCAGCTTTTGGTAGTTTTTTCCGTAAAGAAAAACGGTAGTGTCTCCTGACTGTTGTGAAACAAAAATATATCTGTTGAAAATAGTCTTGTGTAGGCCCGACATCCCAGTGTGGTTTCGCAGTTCCACGGGTCAAATTGCTGTACTATCCAGTTTTGGGCCTTTGGTATCTAAAAAAAAAGCAGTTTGAATGTGTCGCTCACTGGTCAGCCGCAAATATCTCTATTTAAAAAAGTGTGGTATACCCCAGTAAACAATAACTGTGGTTTTGCCATCCCACGGTAAAAAAATCTCTATTATTCAGCTTTTGGTAGTTTTTTCCATAAAGAAAAACAGTAGTGTCTCCTGACTGTTGTGACACAAAAATATATCTGTTGAAAATAGTCTTGTGTAGGCCCGACATCCCAGTGTGGTTTCGCAGTTCCATGGGTCAAATCGCTGTACTATCCAGTTTTGGGCCTTTTCTAATCTACTCTTTATTACCCTTTTTCCATTGATAGTGCAAGTGTAAGCTATTTTACTTAATTTACAATGGGCAAGGCGCGTGGCAAGGGACGTGGACGTGGACATTCTGGTGATGGTTCGTGCAGAGGACGGGGCCGTGGCCAAGGAGAAAATGTGCCACAACCAACAGCCACATCTTCTCGCTCCCACTTCTTGACCGAATTACTAGGGAAGCACAGAACAACACCAGTATTGAGAACTGATCAGTGTGAACAGGTTATTAATTGGATAGCAGATAATACTTCCAGTTACCTGGGCACCACCACCTCCGGTCTCTCTTCCACGCGGTCAACTCTTAGTAGCTGTGAGTCTCGACCGCATACTCCTCCTCACCCTGATGCTCCTTCCTCCCACCATGCCGAGTGTCGTCAGACAGCAAGTGATCCCACACTTGGACACTCTGAAGAGCTGTTCACTGGTCCATTTCCATATTTGGGCCCCTCGCCTGATACGCTTGAAGTGGTGGAAGAGGAGATCCCATGTTGCGATGCCCAAATATTTGAACGGGCACGGCCACAGGAAGTCGACGTTGCAATCTGTCACAAGAGGTGGACGATGACGAGACACAATTGCCAGGAAGTGAGGAGGAGGATCGTGGTGCGCAAGTGGAAGAGGAGGAGGTGGTGGATGATCTAGTAACTGACCCAACGTGGAAGGAGGACATGCAGAGTGAGGCCAGCAGCACACAGGGGGAGGGAGGCAGAGTACCCCAACAGGCAGGAAGAAGCAGTGTGGTGGCCGTAGACAGAAGGCAGGCAACCGTTCCCCGTAACACCAACACGAGAGACGTTGCCAGTACAAGCGGTAGGTCTTCCAGAGTCTGGAATTTTTTTAAAGACTCTGCTGATAACCCCAAAAAGGCCATATGTTCCACCTGCCATGCCAGCATCAGCAGGGGTGACAAAACTACCAGCCTGACCACCACCAGCATGATCAGGTACATGGCAGCAAAGCACCTGACTTTGTAGGGCGAAACCCAGGGTCCACGACCAGTGTCAGCGGATGTCACCACTGATTCTTCCACTGTTGTTCGTGCAATAGAACCCCCTGTTGTGTGTGCAAGGCAATCCCCTGTCCATACTGCATGTAAAGATGCCCACTCTTCTCAGTCTTCACTTGTTATGGCAGTTTCTCAAGAAACAGCATCAACGTCCACGTCCACGTCCCACCGCAGCGTTCAATTGTCCATATCCCAGACCTTTGAACGATAGCGGAAATTCGCAGCTAACGCCCCACAGGCCACAGTCCTAAATTCGCACATTTCACGACTGCTTGCGTTGGAAATGCTGCCTTTTAGGCTGGTGGAGACGGAATCCTTCCGCAATCTTATGGCGGTGGCCGTCCCTCGGTACTCGGTCCCCAGCCGACACTATTTTGCCCGGTGTGCCATCCCCGCACTACACAAGCACATGTCACAAAGCATCTGCCGTGCCCTCAACAACGCAGTTACTGGGAGAGTCCACCTGACAACGGACACGTGGACAAGTACTTGTGGCCAGGGACGGTACATCTCTCTGACGGCACACTGGATAAACATAGTGGAAGCCGGGACCCAGTCGGACCTTGGGACGGAACACATCCTCCCCACACCGAGGATTGCGGGCCCTATGTCAGTCAGAGTTGCCCCCACAGTGTACAGCTCCTGCGCATCCTCCTCCTCCTCCTCCTCTTCATGTTCAGCCTCCATCTCAGATATCACCACATCAGTTACAAGCTGGAAGCATTGCAGTACTGCCTCCGCCAAGCGGCAACAGGCTGTGCTGAAACTCATAAGCTTAGGTGATAAACCTCACACTGCTTGTGAGTTGTGGACAGCTGTGAAAGAGCAGGCAGATCTGTGGCTGAGACCGCTGAACCTACATCCCGGCATGGTCGTGTGTGACAATGGCCGTAACCTGGTGGCGGCTCTGAGGCGAGGTGAAATCACACACGTACCATGCCTGGCTCATGTGCTTAACCTCGTGGTTCAGTGGTTTCTTAAATCGTACCCCGAGTTGCCAGATCTGCTCGTGAAAGTACGCCGCCTGTCAGCTCATTTTCGCAAGTCGGCTACAGCTTCCGCCGCCCTTGCTGTGTTGCAGCAGCGTTTGCAGCTTCCGGCACACCGACTGGTGTGTGATGTCCCCACACGTTGGAACTCTACCCTCCACATGTTGCAAAGGATTTGTGAGCAGAAGAGAGCAGTTGTGGAGTACCAGCTGCAACAAGGCCGTCGATATTCAGGTCAGATTCCACACATAAGACCTCAGGAGTGGACCTGGATGTCTGACATATGTACCATCCTGACAAACTTTGAGGAGGCCACCAAGATGGTGAGTGGCGATGACGCCATCATTAGTGTCAGCATCCCACTTGTCTGTCTTTTGCAACGCTCTCTGCAGAGAATTAAAGAGGAGGCATTGCAGCCAGAGTATGATGAGATGGATCAAGAAGCCGTAGTGGGCGATTACACACAGCCCAGCCTCATCTCATCCCAACGTGCATTGGGGGACAATGAGGGAGAGGAGGAGGAGGAGGAGGAAGAGGAAGAACAGGAGCTGCTATCATGCGTTGTAGACGGTAGTACCTGTACAAGTGTCATACCGTCGGTTCAGCGTGGGTGGCCTGAGGACAGGGGGGAGGAGGAAGAGGAGGAGGAGGAGGAGAGCATGGTCAGTCTTCATCTTGGTGAGGACACGGAAATCTTGCCCGTTACCAGTCTGGCACGCATGGCTAACTTTATGTTACGCTGCCTTAACCATGACCCTCGCGTTGTCAAAATGTTGGGTGACAGTCATTACTGGTTGGTGACACTTGTAGACCCCCGCTACAAGGAGAACTTTCACTCTCTTATTCCTGAGGTGGAGAGGTCTACAAAAATGGGGCAGTACCAGAAGGCCCTTGCTGCAGAACTCTTAAAAAAATTCCCATCTGAACACGCTAGCGGCAGAGGTCACAGTTCGTTGCCCAGCCAAGGCGTACAGGCAAGAGAGATGCAACTCCAATCCAGCAGAGGCAGGGGAACACTGTCAACGTTCTGGGACAGTTTTCTGACACCCGCCCAGCTTACAGGCCCTGAGGCGCGGGGTACTCTCAAAAGGAGTGGAAAGTTTCAAAAGATGGTGAGGGAGTACCTTGCCGACTGTACCAGCGTCCTCCGTGATTCCCCTGTGCCTTTTAATTATTGGGTATCCAAGCTGGACACTTGAAATGAACTCGCTCTGTACGCCTTGGAGGTCCTGGCCTGCTCTGCCGCTAGCGTGTTATCGGAGCGTGTTTTTAGTGCCGCTGGGGGAATTATAACTGATAAGCGCACTCGCCTGTCAACTGACAATGCTGACAAAATGAAAAAGGGCTGGATTGGGCCAGACTTCTCATCACCACCAAATGACAGCAGAGTAACATAAAGTCAAATCCACTGTGTTATTTCGGGAGGTGTATTCAAATGCACCGCTTCACACCCACACATGGGTATACGCTTCCTCGTTTCGGCTGTTTTATCTTCTTCTCCTTATCCTCAGCCTCCACCACCACTATACCACCAGGGTGCCAGCATTGCAAGTTCCTCCGTCCTTAGTTTTGGCAGCTTTTGCTTGCAAGGCATAAGCAAATACTATGGGAGACCCACTCCCCAATAATGGGACTTATGTTTGCAATATGCTGTACTGCATGGCTCTTGTAAGGGGCATTGCAAGTTGCTCCGTCCTAATTTTTGGCAGCTTTTGAATGCAAGGCATAACCAAATACTATGGGAGACCCACTCCCCAATAATGGGACTTATGTTTGTAATATGCTGTACTGCATGTGACGCGCCCCCTGGGCCATGTGTACACGTGTGTGGGATACCCGGTGCCGGGTCTCTGGGGTCTGTAGTCTCCGTGGCGGTGACCCGGTCCCGTGGCTCAGGTTGGTCAAACCAGTGGCAGTCTTTCTTAGGTTTTGAGGTTAATTGTCCGACTGCGCCACCCGTGGATTGCGGTCAGGGAGTACCACCGCTGCGAGGCAGACCGCTGAGGCTGGTGTTGTGTGCGCAGCAGAGAATGGGAATGGGAGGAGTATAGCCTCAGGGCAGTGAGTGTGGATGATGGGGGTGATGGTGCACGAGCGTAGCAGGAACGACTCAGAGTCTTTGCAGTGCAGTTCAGGGTCTTTACTGATGATTATAAGGTAGACCCTCCCGGGAGTACTGGCTAGCATAAGAGGCCTGGTCAGTCTGTGAGCAAGCAGGAGTTCCCCTGGCCAGGTGGAGTTGTAGGCCTCCCCGTCTGTCTGCACTCTTCCTGGCTACCTTGCTGTAAGCGGTACAACTAAATAGACCCTATAGGGGTAAAGTTGGCATATCCGGGGAAAGGTATATCCCAGATTTGCCAATCTAAGCCAACTCATGAAATACATGAATATATAGGAGAACAACGAGTTAATTGGCATAAAAAATATATAAATCTTTATTCCATCAAATTTAAAAGCGTACATAGTAGAGAGAAAAATGACATAATGCGGATAGTGTAGAGACACTCATTAGATTATCAGTGTGGCAAGATATGTTACAGAGTATACATATATAATCACGCATGTAGTTATAGTGGGACATGAGCAACATTGGTCATATGGCAAAAAACTGACATATCAAAATAATCAAACAAGTATAATAGTATAACCAGTAATGGTCCATAGGTATTCCATATTTATCAGATTTATCCTTGCCATATATATATCGGGTCTCCACCTAAATGACGCTCCCGCCCATAAGTTACCAGATACGTGCTACATGGAAATATAAAAATATAGTCTCTTACCACAGAGAGTGTAAACAAGGGGAAGGTAAAGTGTGTGGAGAACGCACAACACCAACCCCTAGTAAGACACTACTTAAATTACCAGTGTGGCAAGATATATTGCAAAATATAGATAATAAACACATACATGGTCACGAAGGGACGAGGGCAACATATACAAATAGAGTAAAGTTAATATGTCAAGATAGTCTGATGAGTATAATGATATGTCAGAAAACAATCCATGAATATTACCATAATCAGTAAATTTGCATTTGCCACATGCATCAAGCGTCCAACTCAGTAATATTCCCGCCCACAAATAGTCACATGCATGTCACATAGAGCAATAAAAAGTAGTCTCTTACCGCAAAAATTGTCACAGAGAAAGTAAGGTGCATAAGGGAACGCACAGTGGTAACCCCGACGCGCGTTTCGCGGTCCGCAACGACCGCTTCCTCAAGGGGAAGTGATGTGTACAGGAAGAACAGACCGGTAAATACCCCAAGATGTCGGTCACGTGTGGCCCCACGTGACCGATCATCTGATAGCAATGGGCGGGTGCCTATTGACGGCGCGCGCGCTGTCGTAATCCACCCACAGAGGCACGACCAAGCCGTCAGGAACAGGTGCGCAAAGCGTGGGCGCGCGGCACAGAGTATGTGCACGGGCGCCCGCGCGCGCACCCGCACCGCAAAGACAGCTGATCGCAAGTCCATGGGCAGAGAGGACAGCAAGCGCGCACAGCACCACTAGGTAGTAAGTCCAGATGGAGAGTCAAAATACATAGATCACATAACATAAGGTAAATATCGGTAACATCAGTATATATCTTCATATGATTCAAAATAAATGATGAATCAAAGTTATGTTGCCACGGGCCCATCCAAGATTTGAGGTGCAGATTAATCCAAATACGATGACGTCACATAAATAGTAAAAAATAGACAGTTCAATCCTTGGGTCCACCTTATATTATTTGTTATCTTCTAGCCCAAGTAATGTATCTCTCCTGGGGGATATCCGGATCAAGGTGAGAGAATTAGAAGAACTGAAACAAGCAAGTAAACGAATACTAAAATTAGAACAACCAGTATTAAAAACTATACCAAGGCGTTCATATCCATGAAATAGAGGGAGGACAATAATACAATTGCAAGAAATGCTGTAAATAATAAAATATGACTTCAAATTTATAAAAAGGATGAAAAGGAGAGGGACTCATTAAGGCCATGGGGAGATAAAGTATTCAATATAGTGATCCATCGTGCTTCAGCCTGGGCTAGCAACTTTTTCACATTGCCGCCCCGGGTGCCCATGTGTATAACGTCAATACCACGCACTTTAAGGCACCCGGGGTCGCAATTGTGAACCATCTTGAAATGCCTCGGGATGGTCTTAAGTTCCGTAATGTCGCTCGCCGTCCTGGCCGCGCCAATGTCCCGCACATGCTCCTGCACGCGTACTCGGAGCTCTCTGGATGTTAGACCAATATAGATCAATGAGCAGTCGCAAGTCGCATAATAAATTACATTATTAGTACCACAGGAGACATACTGCTTAATCTTAAATTGTCTTGAGCCATCCGAGGACGCGAACGTGGTGCACCGCAGGACATTGGCGCAGGCACGACAGCGACCGCACGGATAATTGCCCACCACAGGGCCACGAGAGCCAAAGAAATTAGGTCTTACAGGGACATAATGGCTGGATACCAAGATATCTCTAAGATTACTGGATCGCCTTGGAGTCATAAGAGGGTAGTCACCAAGAATAGATCCCAGGGAGGAATCGGTCGCCAATATACTCCAATGTTTCATCATGATGCCCCTCATATTATTCCACTCGTGATTGTAGGTGGATATATACCTAATTTTTCTCCGTCCATCATCACTGTAACGTTGTATATTTGGATAAAGTAAATGGTTTCTTGTGGTATGTCTTGCTCGTTCATACCCACTTTTGATACATCTATTGCTATATCCTCGGGATGTAAATCTAGATTTTAATGCAATTGCTTGCTTTTCAAATTTGGAGTCCGAGGAGCAGATCCGCCTCGCCCTCAGGAACTGACCCACCGGGACGGCCCTAATAGTGGACGGGTGATGAGCGCTGCTAGCATGAATGAGGGAGTTGGTCGATGTGGGCTTTCTATGGACGTCCGTCTGGAGGCGTCCATCAGGATCAACCTCCAGGCTGACGTCCAGGAAATCCACCCTATGTCGGTCATGCTTATAAGTTAGCCGAATTCCCCAGAAATTTGAATTCAATTGTGACATAAAGCACTCGAGCTGCCGCACCGACCCACGCCAAAAGAATAAAATATCATCTATGTAGCGAAACCAGCACAGCACATGGTCCGCGACCGCCGCGCCTCCATCGCCAAAAATCTGTCTCTCCCAGGCACCCAGGAAGAGATTGGCATATGAAGGCGCGCAGGCCGCCCCCATGGCTGTGCCGCGTTTCTGCAAGTAGATATGGCCCTTGAATAAAAAATAATTATGTGTGAGTATAAAGTGCAGCAGCTCGAGAATTAGCTCACACATAGGGCCGCCCAGGCTAGAGGCCCCGAGGAAGAGGCGTACCGCATCAAGTCCAATAGTATGATCAATACAGGTATATAATGATTCAACATCCGCTGTAACGAGCAAGACATCCCTATCCAAAAAGATGCCGTCGACCCGAGTGAGGACGTCCGTCGTGTCACGGACATATGAGGGAAGTGTGCCCACGATGGGTTTTAAATAGAAGTCAATAAATTTACAGATTGGTTCGCACAATCCATCAATGCCGGACACGATCGGACGCCCCGGCGGGTCGGCGGCATCTTTATGGATTTTAGGTAGAAGGTAGAAAGTTGATGTTTTTGGAAAGCGGACTGTAAGTGCCTCCACTGTTTTCTTAGATATTACACCCACCTCACAAGCACGAGCGAGAATACCCTGGAGCACGGCAGAATACGAGGCGGTCGGATTATAACTTAACCTACAATATGTATCCTTATCTCGTAGCTGCCGAAAGGCCTCTTTTTCATATTTACCACATGGCCAAATCACAATGTTCCCCCCCTTGTCCGCCGGTTTAATGATAATATCAGTGTAGGTTTTCAGTTCTTTAATTGCTATACGTTGTCTTGCTGTCAGATTATCATATTTTCTCTTGGTAGATAATTTTTTAAAATCCTCAGCAACCAGCTTAGAGAAAATCTCTACAGCTGGACATAGGGACAAAGGGGGAAAACATGTCGATTTGGGAATGGCACATTTGGGCAACCCACCTGACTGTGAAGGGTTGTGCTCATGTGATAGTTCTTCCAAACTTCCGACCACCTCCCACTCAGCCGCACTCCAGGTCTCAAGAGGGGCGTTTTTCTTGGAGTGGAGCTTGTGTAAAATAAGTTTCCTGGAGAAGAGCTGGAGGTCCTTTAGGGCTGTGAAATAATTAAAATTATTAGTAGGTGAAAAAGTTAAACCCATACTTAGGACCTCCAGTTGATCACCAGAAAGAATATGAGTGGATAGATTGACGATCCGTAATCCCCCCTGGGGGTGGCTTACCCGCTGTACTGTGGGATCTTTATTTTTACTTGTCAGTCTCGTTTGTATCCTCTTAGTCGTCAATAGCGATGTACTGGGATTGTCCGTCCCTAGCGGTCCATTGTGTGAATCTTCATTTGAGGCCACAGATGATGCAATGTGAAAAAGTTGCTAGCCCAGGCTGAAGCACGATGGATCACTATATTGAATACTTTATCTCCCCATGGCCTTAATGAGTCCCTCTCCTTTTCATCCTTTTTATAAATTTGAAGTCATATTTTATTATTTACAGCATTTCTTGCAATTGTATTATTGTCCTCCCTCTATTTCATGGATATGAACGCCTTGGTATAGTTTTTAATACTGGTTGTTCTAATTTTAGTATTCGTTTACTTGCTTGTTTCAGTTCTTCTAATTCTCTCACCTTGATCCGGATATCCCCCAGGAGAGATACATTACTTGGGCTAGAAGATAACAAATAATATAAGGTGGACCCAAGGATTGAACTGTCTATTTTTTACTATTTATGTGACGTCATCGTATTTGGATTAATCTGCACCTCAAATCTTGGATGGGCCCGTGGCAACATAACTTTGATTCATCATTTATTTTGAATCATATGAAGATATATACTGATGTTACCGATATTTACCTTATGTTATGTGATCTATGTATTTTGACTCTCCATCTGGACTTACTACCTAGTGGTGCTGTGCGCGCTTGCTGTCCTCTCTGCCCATGGACTTGCGATCAGCTGTCTTTGCGGTGCGGGTGCGCGCGCGGGCGCCCGTGCACATACTCTGTGCCGCGCGCCCGCGCTTTGCGCACCTGTTCCTGACGGCTTGGTCGTGCCTCTGTGGGTGGATTACGACAGCGCGCGCGCCGTCAATAGGCACCCGCCCATTGCTATCAGATGATCGGTCACGTGGGGCCACACGTGACCGACATCTTGGGGTATTTACCGGTCTGTTCTTCCTGTACACATCACTTCCCCTTGAGGAAGCGGTCGTTGCGGACCGCGAAACGCGCGTCGGGGTTACCACTGTGCGTTCCCTTATGCACCTTACTTTCTCTGTGACAATTTTTGCGGTAAGAGACTACTTTTTATTGCTCTATGTGACATGCATGTGACTATTTGTGGGCGGGAATATTACTGAGTTGGACGCTTGATGCATGTGGCAAATGCAAATTTACTGATTATGGTAATATTCATGGATTGTTTTCTGACATATCATTATACTCATCAGACTATCTTGACATATTAACTTTACTCTATTTGTATATGTTGCCCTCGTCCCTTCGTGACCATGTATGTGTTTATTATCTATATTTTGCAATATATCTTGCCACACTGGTAATTTAAGTAGTGTCTTACTAGGGGTTGGTGTTGTGCGTTCTCCACACACTTTACCTTCCCCTTGTTTACACTCTCTGTGGTAAGAGACTATATTTTTATATTTCCATGTAGCACGTATCTGGTAACTTATGGGCGGGAGCGTCATTTAGGTGGAGACCCGATATATATATGGCAAGGATAAATCTGATAAATATGGAATACCTATGGACCATTACTGGTTATACTATTATACTTGTTTGATTATTTTGATATGTCAGTTTTTTGCCATATGACCAATGTTGCTCATGTCCCACTATAACTACATGCGTGATTATATATGTATACACTGTAACATATCTTGCCACACTGATAATCTAATGAGTGTCTCTACACTATCCGCATTATGTCATTTTTCTCTCTACTATGTACGCTTTTAAATTTGATGGAATAAAGATTTATATATTTTTTATGCCAATTAACTCGTTGTTCTCCTATATATTCTTGCTGTAAGCGGGTAGAAGTAGCCCACGTCCCTGAGTGTACCGTGTAGTGCTCACCCGTATGGCTGGTGACTTGGGGCCTTCTGTTAGCCTCCGCTCCACGACGGCGGTGCTGGTACCTTGCTTGTGACTGAGCCTCCGGGCTTCTATGGCCAGAGGACCTGAAATCCCCTGCCGGCTGGTTTCTGCTGCTGGATATATAAGTCCTCACAGCCTCGGACTCCTGTGTCCAGTTCCTATTGTCTTCTGCCAGGGCGAGCTCTGCTCAGCTTCCAGCCCCTGGCCTTTAGCTCCTAGCTCCTACAGAGCTCCTTGCTGTTACTTTCCCTTGCTCTCACTCTGACTCTGACTGTTCTCTGTTCTCTGACTCACTCAACCCCGCCCCAGATCCAGTTTATAAGGGCAGAATTCTCCCCTCCCAGGACTGGGGCAGGAGGATGTTGCATGTTTAAGGGATCCTGACCAGGAAACCTCCCACTAGCTCTCCGACATAATATCTCTATTACTGTGGTGACCAGACCCCTGGGGTGCCACACATGGCTCTTGTAAGGGGCATTGCAGTTCCTCATAATTTTTGGAAAGCCTTCCATTCACTGCTTAGGCCAACAGTGCACAGGAGACCCAGTTGCTATAAATGGAAAAAAAGGTTTAGTTAATGCCCTCTGACCTCCATGTCATTTCCAAGGGGCATTGGAGTGCCTCGAAATTTTTGGTAGGCATTGCACTCACTGTATGCCCTATAACTTTGTAGCCGAACCGCTCCGTTTGTTACAGAAACATATCCTACAAGACATATCTGGTTGACTGCCCTGATATTGATGTGAATGGTCTCTGTTCCTCCTGCTCTTTCTCCTTTGCCACTACCTCATCCATCATTTATCACCTGAAGCTTTGTTTTAATGGGAGTCATAGAACTTGGATAGTAGCAGGAAAACATCCAGCAATCCTCGGAGGAGGTAGGATATGCGCCAAAACGCTGACCACCTCGGGCCTAGCCGCTACTACATACATGCGCTTGCATTACAACAAAACAAAGCAGATGCTAACTTCTATCATCCTCATCATGCTCCTCACCTTGGCATTCTCAACTCCCCTGATGGAGAAGCCAGGGCCCACCGGAGGAGTCTGATAGTCCGGTGGGCTCGGCCAATGCTGCCCTAAAGCAGGCCAGGCTAAGAAAAGTGTGGGAAAGGTTACCGGGACAAATAGGGGTGGCTGGGGACCGAGTATGGACACACGGCCACCCCCTGGAGGCTGGGGAGCAAGCGGGGACACCCGGCCACCAGGCGGCTGCGGACTGAGTATGGATACCAGGCCGCCGACACAGCCATGGCGTGGTGGCCAGATTCCGCCTCTGCATGCCTAAAAGGCCCAATTTAAAGTGCAAGCAAGCAAGCAGTATGGTATTGCAGCCTGGGGGTGGGTGGGTGGCAGGCTGCATACTTGCGCTTGCATTGCAAGGAATGGGAGAGGTACAATTGAACACTGCCCTGGGACAAGGACTTGAATGGGGATAGTTGCAAGTCTGCAACGACAGGTGCAAGGTGGGAGGCATCTTCGCATGTACCATGAACAGGGGTTTGGCATGCACACACTACAGCGGAATAGGCTCTCCTTCCCACTAAATGCACTGGGGAGGGCACAGGTAATGTTTTGGTATACGCGCTTAATCTTATGTATAAGGCACACAAGGACAAATAGGGGCAGCTGGGGACTGAGTATGGATACCTCGCTGCCGAAGCAGCCATGAGGTAGTGGCCAGCTTCGGCCTCCTCCAAACTAAAAGGCCCCATTTCAAGTGCAAGCTAGCAGTATGGAATTGCAGTCTGGGGGTGGGTGGGTGGCAGGCTGCACACTTACACTTGCATTAAAAGAAAACATAGCAGATGCTAACTTCTGTCATCATCATCATGCTCCTCACCTTGGCACTCTCAACTCCACCGATGGAGAAGTCAGGGCCCACCGGAGGAGTCTGGTTCTCTGGTGGGCCCGTCCAATGCTGCCTAAAGCAGGCCGGGCTAAGAAAAGTGTGTGGGGGGATGTTCCAAGGAGAAATAGGGTCGGCTGGGGACCGTTTATGGATACCCAGCTGCCCCCAGGCGGCTGGGGACCGTGTGTGGACACCCGGCCGCCGGGCGGCTGGGGACTGAGTATGGATTCCAGGCCGCCAACACAGCCATGACGTGGTGGCCAGATTCCGCCTCCACATGCCTAAAAGGCCCAATTTCAAGTTCAAGCAAGCAAGCAGTATGGTATTGCAGCCTGGGGGTGGGTGGGTGGCAGGCTGCATACTTGCACTTGTATTGCAAGGAATGGGGGAGGTACAATTGAACACTGCCCTGGGACTAGAACTTGCATGGGGATAGTTGCAAGTCTGCATCTTCTGATGCGGCAAGGATCACTTATGATGGGCACACTTTTAGACAGTGACCTGGGAGTCAGAGATGCTTCCAGGGGTCTTCCCCATGCTGTTCCCATGTCTTTTCAGCACTTTATACATGTGTCACACAGCACATGGCCAGATAAGGTTGTAAAATGTTAAAATGACATTTCCCGGTGAATGCATTTGTCATAGTTGAAAGCAATACAAAAGTGCAAAAACGCATAAAAAATGCTACTTGTGAACATAGCCGAAGATGTGGAGGAGTATTTTTGTTTTTGGTCATTTATTTTAACTTATACACAAGTCTTTTCCCTGGAAAGGATGTTCCTTAACATATTTCACAGGAAAAAAGTTTCACTTTCGTTTTTGAACGTTTTATTGTGAGCCCGTAAAGGTGGCTTAATACCTCTGACCACGTTGTTGACAGCAGTGACCTGGGGGTCAGAAATGCTTCCTGGGGCGATCCCCATGCTGTCCCCATGTCATTTGAGCACTGTCACTATCGTTTTCGGCACTTGTTAGGCTTTTAAAAGACTGCCGGGGGTGCCACCGCAAAAATGCTCGAGTCTCCCATAGACTAACATTGGGCTCGTTGCTCGGGTTGAGCACCCGAGTATCACGGCGAGCTCGGCCCGAGCTTCGAGCACCCGAGCATTTTAGTGCTCGCTCAACACTAGTCGTCACCGGAAATGGTCTTCCAACAATCTTGAATGAGTTCCCAGAGATGCTTAGCACTTGTTGGCCCTTTTGCCTTCACTCTGCGGTCCAGCTCACCCCAAACCATCTCGATTGGGTTCAGGTCTGGTGACTGTGGAGGCCAGGTCATCTGGCGTAGCACCCCATCGCTCTCCCTCTTGGTCAAATAGCCTTTACACAGCCTGGAGGTGTGTTTGGGGTCATTGTCCTGTTGAAAAATAAATGATGGTCCAACTAAACGCAAACCGGATGTAATTGCATGCCGCTGCAAGATGCTGTGGTAGCCATGCTGGTTCAGTATGCCTTCAATTTTGAATAAATCCCCAACAGTGTCACCTGCAAAGCACCATCACACCATCACACCTCCTCCTCCATGCTTCACGGTGGGAACCAGGCATGTAGAGTCCATCCGTTCACCTTTTTTGCGTCGCACAAAGACACGGTGGTTGGAACCAAAGATCTCAAATTTGGACTCATCAGACCAAAGCACAGATTTCCACTGGTCTAATGTCCATTCCTTGTGTTCTTTAGTCCAAACAAGTCTCTTCTGCTTGTTGCCTGTCCTTAGCAGTGGTTTCCTAGCAGCTATTTTACCATGAAGGCCTGCTACACAAAGTCTCCTCTTAACAGTTGTTGTAGAGATGTGTCTGCTGCTAGAACTCTGTGTGGCATTGACCTGGTCTCTAATCTGAGCTGCTATTAACCTGCGATTTCTGAGGCTGGTGACTTGGATAAACTTATCCTCAGAAGCAGTGGTGACTCTTGGTCTTCCTTTCCTGGGGCCGTCCTCATGTGAGCCAGTTTCTTTGTAGCGCTTGATGGGTTTTGCAACTGCACTTGGGGACACTTTCAAAGTTTTCCCAATTTTTTGCACTGACTGATCTTCATTTCTTAAAGTAATGATGGCCACTCGTTTTTCTTAACTTAGCTGCTTTTTTCTTGCCATAATACAAATTCTAACAGTCTATTCAGTAGGACTATCAGCTGTGTATCCACCTGACTTCTGCACAACACAACTGATGGTCCCAACCCCATTTATAAGGCAAGAAATCCCACTTATTAAACCTGACAGGGCACACCCGTGAAGTGAAAATCATTTCGGGTGACTACCTCTTGAAGCTCATCAAGAGAATGCCAAGAGTGTGCAAAGCAGTCATCAAAGCAAATGGTGGCTACTTTGAAGAACCTAGAATATAAGACATATTTTCAGTTGTTTCACACTTTTTTGTTAAGTATATAATTCCACATGTGTTAATTCATAGTTTTGATGCCTTCAGTGTGAATGTCCAATTTTCATAGTCATGAAAATACAGAAAAATCTTTAAATGAGAAGGTGTGTCCAAACTTTTGGTCTGTACTGTACCTGTTATTGGTGTTTCTGTGGTTAAAAACCAGACTGTTTCATTTGACAGACATTACCTTGGATCCGCACGAGTTTGGGGTTCTTCATTTGGAGGAGTGACACTATTCTTTAAACATGACATATACTATATAAGAATCATATATAGAAGAATTCTACTTTTTGCTCAAAATTTGATAATACACATCTATATAGATGCTTTTTGGATCAATTACAATAATAATTGTTTCCTTGATATATGTATATTTGTATGATGTAATACACATACGCAAATTTATTATTCAATTGGTGTTTTATGATGACTAATACTAATGTAACATGAATTGTATTGGAATTTATATAGTTACATATCCATCTGTTCTATATAAACAGATATCTTGAAAAAGGTCTTGATAGGCAGAAACGTCGGAATCAGTATCTGACTTCATTTGGGTCTATTTTCCAATTTTTGTCTCTTTATTGTGTAATATATTAATTTGCATCAGGTGACTTTGAGTGGCGGAGTTTCAATTTATGGACTATTTTGATATTTTACTCCAGAGCACCCCCTACATACAGTGAGCACCCAATATCTATACGATTAGATTCCCTTTAACTCACATTTTCTGCGCCTGTTGCTGTTCAATTAGCTCCATGACTATACTAGCTGGGTGGCACAGTGACCCCAATACTTAAAACATTGTGTCATTACTATAAGTATCCCTAAAAAAAGTTCCCCTGAAAACAACAGTGCCAGATAGATAGCACCCCTAAAAATAAAGAATCAAACAGATGGCGACAGTGTCCACGCAGTAATAGTAATATCTCAGTAATAGTGTCTCCTTTGTGCTCCCAAGCAGTGGTGATGCATCTTGTGTGCCCTAAATCGTAATACTGACCCCTTGTATTCTCCATAGAAAGTAATTATACACCCACTGTGCTCCCCAGAAAGTAATATGGCCCAATGTGGTGCAACCTAGAGAGTTCTAATTCGCCTTTTTGCTTCTAGCTAACGCTCCATTGCAGGCTATAATGATTTAAGTGCCCTCTTAAAGTGATAATGACCATGATATTTTCTCTGTCTGAAAGTAACAATCCCCCAAGTGACCCCTGAAATAGTAAAAATGCACCCGGAGTGCCTTCATAAAATCTTCTATTACACTAAATAGAAAAGCTTATACTCACTTAATCCTGAACACTCGACAACCATAGCACCATAGTCATCTTCTAACCTGCACACATAGCGCAGGAGGTGCAATGCAGTGATGCCATTGTGCTGCCTGTGTCGGGATGCTGATGATATATAAAGTCCTAGGCCTACAGAGGCCTAATTATCATCAGCAGGTAGAAAAATAGGGCAGGAAATCTAGAACACCTTTTTTTAGTAGGGAATTCAACTGTTTAGACTTTGTGTTGACGCGGATACAGTTCAATATGGGGCTCACCGCAGATCTGGGGTACCCGGCAGGAAGTCTGAGGCACATGCCCAAGTGTTTAATCTTTAGTATCAGACTATTTGTAAATGTACTTCATTTTAAAAAAGCACTCCCATCAACATTTTTATCCTTTTAATATATTGCAATCATCATATTATATGTCATCGTGCACTTACAATTGCTAATTTTTCCCATCTACTCAGCTAATTCTTCGGGTTTTCCATTAGGTCTATGACATAACGTGATTAAAACAGACTAGCTGAATCCTTCTAAGTTCTATCTAGAAACAGGAGGTCAAATTTCCCTGTATGAGTCATAAGTCAATGCAAAAGTCCCTGGTAGGGGGAGGAGTGGAGCAGATTGGTCAGAAGGTGAAGAGGGGAATGATAAATTCAGGGACCAGAGACTTCCTGTTTCTACATAGAAGCAGAGAAAAGAGAATAATTTACTGGGTAGAAAGGCAAAATGAGTAATTGTAAGTAGAGATGAGCGGTGTTCGACTCGAACTGTTCGCCAATCTCAAATTCGAGCTGTTTTGGGCGGTGTTCGAGCCGTTCGGCGAACACGAACAATTTGAAAAAAATTCGACTGTTCGAGGTTATGTTCGATAACTGTTCGTGCACCAAAATCATAACTGGATTTTTTCTCAGTAATAATGAAAATTAATGTTAATACGCAGTTTGAGTGTACAGCGGGGCGGGGGGAGGGGCAGGGGATGGATCTCTGCAGGAATAATGAAGATCTCCATTTTTTTTTCTCTTTCCCGCATTTACAGTGGGGAGGTGCAATCTGTCAGCCTATCAGCAGCGCACACACGGAGTGAACTGCTTTTTTTCACACAAGCAAGGGCATGTGTCATTGGCAGCAGGGCCGGCGCCAGCACCCGGCTTACCCGGGCAAGTGCCGGGGCCCTGGAAAATCAGAGGGGCCCACCGCCCCCACTCAGTGTCGGGGCCCACCGCCCACTCACTGTCGGGGCCCTGGCCGCTTCCTCGACACCTGTTCAGTGACGCAGGCGCTGCTTGATTGTCGGCACTCCCCCAGACATGGCCGCGCGCTGTGCGGCTGTGTCTGCTAGTAATGACACGCAGGATCGACGGCACTGCACCTTTAATTGTGCTTGTGTGTCGCCCCTGCCGCATCATTACTAGCAGACACAGCCACACAGCGCGCGGCCATGTCTGGGGGAGTGCCGGCAATCAAACACCGTCGGAGGTCCTGCACAGATGGGGGGAGCGGCCCGGACCCGACCGCAAGTGGGCCCCTCTGATGGTCCAGGGCCATGATGTCTGTGACACGCCGGGGACCCTGCACTGCCCCATACCTGAGGAGCTGCTGGACAGGACACTGGACCGGGGACAGGTGAGTGAGGCTTCCCCAATCCCCATATTAAAAATATTTGTAATGGGTCTGTGTGAGTGCATGTATGTGAATGTCAGTGTATATGACTGTGTATATATATTTGTCTGTTTTATATATGTTTTTAAGAATTTGTGTAAAAATGTGTCTATGTCTGTATGTGTACATATCTATGTACCATGTGTGCGTGCATATGTCTATGTACCGTGTGTGCATATGGCTGCGTACCGTATGTGCGTGCATATGTCTGCGTACCGTGCGTGCATATGTCTGCGTACCGTGTGTGCGTGCATATGTCTGCGTACCGTGCGTGCATATGTCTGCGTACTGTGCGTGCATATGTCTGCGTACCGTGTGTGCGTGCATATGTCTGCGTACCGTGTGTGCGTGCATATGTCTGCGTACCGTGCGTGCATATGTCTGCGTACCGTGTGTGCGTGCATATGTCTGCGTACCGTGTGTGCGTGCGCATGTCTGCGTACCGTGTGCGCATGTCTGCATATGTGAAGGATGAGGTGGCAGGCTGGGCCCTCTGTACTATATATATATTTCTCCGCCGTATCTGTGCATCATGAATCGTGATATGTGTTAAAAGGGCCCACTGAGACTCTTTCGCCCGGGGCCCAGAAAAACCTGGAGCTGGCCCTGATTGGCAGTGTATGTCACATGTCCTTGCCATATAAGACCCAGCCATTTTCCCCGTCGCCACCATTTTCTCACTGCTGCAGCTGCATGTTAGACGGCACCGCTGTTGCTGTGTGCGCTATACTTTGTTAATTTCAAGCCAATTTTCGCACAAATCTACAGATAGCTTGGGAGTAGGGAATAGTTGTGATTGCAGTCCTTTTAAGGACTAGGTTACATCATTTCCTACGACTTTTATCAGGCAGGTCTGTGCTCTTAAATAGATAGGTTGGGAGTAAAGACTAATTGTAATTGCAGTCCTTTTCAGGGCTAGGTTACATCAATTCCTATCACTTTTATCAGGCAGGTCTGTGCTCTTAAATAGATAGGTTGGGAGTAAAGACTAATTGTAATTGCAGTCCTTTTGAGGGCTAGGTTACATCAGTTCCTATCACTTTTTGCCAGGCAGGTCTGTTTTAGTGCTGTGCAAGTTTTTTTCACAGCATTTGGCTAAATATAGCAAAGCAAATCCTTTTTGGCCTCTTGCAGTGTGTGTTAGTCAGTGGAGTAGCCTATCTGTGTTGCAAGCTACACCACCTGTGTATAGAATACAAATTTTTTTACTGCACCTAGTGAAGTAAAACCTTTTAGGCATAGCATCATTCTATTAGTCCATCTATACTAACCTCCACCAGGTTGCAAATTCAAAATAATTTTTATCTGCATCTAGCTCTGAAAAAATATTTCAGCTTGTAGCAGTGTGTGGGACTTGTTCTATTAGTCCATCTATACTAACCTCCACCAGGTTGCAAATAGAATATAATTTTCTTCTGCATCTAGCTCTGAAAAAATATTTCGGCTTGTAGCAGTGTGTGGGACTTGTTCTATTAGTCCATCTATACTAACCTCCACCAGGTTGCAAATTCAATATAATTTTTTTCTGCATCTAGCTCTGAAAAAATATTTCGGCTTGTAGCAGTGTGTGGGACTTGTTCTATTAGTCCATCTATACTAACCTCCACCAGGTTGCAAATTCAAAATAATTTTTATCTGCATCTAGCTCTGAAAAAAATATTTTGGCTTGTAGCAGTGTGTGGGACTTGTTCTATTAGTCCATCTATACTAACCTCCACCAGGTTGCAAATTCAATATAATTTTTTTCTTTTCTACATCTAGCTCTGAAAAAATATTTCGGCTTGTAACAGTGTGTGAGACTTGTTCTATTAGTCCATCTATACTAACCTCCACCAGGTTGCAAATTCAATATAATTTTTTCTGCATCTAGCTCTGAAAAAATATTTTGGCTTGTAGCAGTGTGTGGGACTTGTTCTATTAGTCCATCTATACTAACCTCCACCAGGTTGCAAATTCAATATAATTTTTTTCTGCATCTAGCTCTGAAAAAATATTTCGGCTTGTAGCAGTGTGTGGGACTTGTTCTATTAGTCCATCTATACTAACCTCCACGAGGTTGCAAATCCAAAATAATTTTTATCTGCATCTAGCTCTGAAAAAATATTTTGGCTTGTAGCAGTGTGTGGGACTTGTTCTATTAGTCCATCTATACTAACCTCCACCAGGTTGCAAATTCAATATAATTTTTTTCTGCATCTAGCTCTGAAAAAATATTTCGGCTTGTAGCAGTGTGTGGGACTTGTTCTATTAGTCCATCTATACTAACCTCCACCAGGTTGCAAATTCAAAATAATTTTTATCTGCATCTAGCTCTGAAAGAATATTTTGGCTTGTAGCAGTGTGTGGGACTTGTTCTATTAGTCCATCTATACTAACCTGCACCAGGTTGCAAATTCAATATAATTTTTTTCTGCATTTAGCTCTGAAAAAATATTTCAGCTTGTAGCAGTGTGTGGGACTTGTTCTATTAGTCCATCTATACTAACCTCCACCAGGTTGCAAATTCAATATAATTTTTTTCTGCATCTAGCTCTGAAAAAATATTTCGGCTTGTAGCAGTGTGTGGGACTTGTTCTTTTAGTCCATCTATACTAACCTCCACCAGGTTGCAAATTCAATATAATTTTTTTCTGCATCTAGCTCTGAAAAAATATTTCGGCTTGTAGCAGTGTGTGGAACTTGTTCTATTAGTCCATCTATACTAACCTCCACCAGGTTGCAAATTCAAAATAATTTTTATCTGCATCTAACCCAGCCAATACTTTTGGGCTAATTCCACAGTTTGGCCACTCAGCTCTGCTCGGTTCCCATCCATTGTTTTTTTGTGCAAACAACTCCAGAGTTGTGAATTAGTTAACCACCAAAATGAGTGGAAAAAGGCCTGCTGCTGGTGGAAAGGGGAATAGGCGTGTTGGGAAGGGAAAAAAAGGTTGTGTCCGTGGGGTAGATGTTAAAGCAACAGTAACATCTGCAGAAGAAAGACCATCTTCCAGCCAAACTAAGATGTCTACTTCTTTTAGCGGACAATGTGATAAGATCCCTTTCTTACGGCCACGCCAATCGCTACAAATTCCAGATGAGGCACAAAAACAGCAGGTGCTTCAACGGATATCAAGTGCTCCTTTAAGTGGACTCTCCTCCACCTCAACTTCAGCATCACAAATACTCCAGTCCTCAGAGGTGTCACCCCAATCGCACTTGCTTCCTCACAGCCCCCAAGTCTCCAGCTGCCCGTCTGAGTATGGGGTAGAACAGAAGGTTGAGTCTGCAGAGCTGTTTACTCATACTATAGCCTGGGAATCAGAGGTCAGCTCCAGAGCTTCTGTGAATCCAGACGAGGAAATGATCTGCACTGATGCCCAGAATCTTTATGAGTCGGATCCAGGACCAGACGCAGAAGGTTCTGACCATAATGTAGACCCTCGTTCCCAAACTGTAACTCCTGTTGGTGGAGACAATGAGGAAGACGATGATGAGACTCAAATACCTGATTGGAGCGACAACTTTAGTTCTTTGTCAGGGCAGGAAGAGGTTGGCTCTGAGGACGATGGGTGTGATAACACACAGGGTGATGATGACGAGGTTGGAGATCCCACTTACTGTCAACCCACAGTCAGCCAGTCGATGAGGTCAGCAGAGGAGGTGGAGGAGGATGCTAGTGACGACGAGGTCAGGTTGCGCCTTCCTGGACAGAGACGTAGTACTGGAAGCACGTCAACAACTGCATCCTCAAACACAACTCTGCCTCTGACCACAAGTCGTGGTGGCTCTTCAGGTCGCATGGGTGCTAAGCCTTGCATAGCCTGGGCATTTTTTCAGATCGATAAAGATGACCCAACTCGTGTTATCTGTAACATTTGTCAGCAAAAGCTAAGTAGAGGCCAAAAAATACATAGTTTGAGTACTTCATGCATGAACCGGCACATGGATATGAAGCATAAGTTGCAGTGGGAAGCTCACTGTGCTACAATGCGGCCTAGCCGGCCGGGCCGACCACCGTCTGCCACATCTTGTGCATCCGCGGCCTCTTCATCCTCTGTGACTGGGGGGACAGCAGTCACACCTGTTTTGGGACGCAGACCTGCCACCTCTTTACCCGCAACAGCCAGCGTGATTGGCAGGTCATCATTTCCTTTGGAGGTGGAAACACCAGCTGGTGTTCAGCGTTGTCCGACATCGATAGCACCACCTTTGGATCAAGGCAACCTAACATGTCTGCCTGCATCTTCCTCACAGACCGGCAGTTTGCCGGGGACACCCTTCTCAACCCCGTCTAAGCACAACAGCCAGCCCTCGGTCCCTCAGATGTGGACAAGTAAAAGACCATTTCCTCCTAGCCATGAGAAAGCTAAGAGGTTGAATTTCACCATCTGCAAGCTCTGGGCTACACAAAATGCTGCCTTTCCGCCTGGTGGACACAGAGGATTTTCGAGACCTTATGTCCGTCGCAGTGCCCCAGTACCAGATGCCCAGTCGGCACTACTTCTCAAAGAAAGGTGTGCCTGCGCTCCATCAGCATGTCGCACACAACATCACTGCTTCTTTGAGAAACTCTGTGTGTGACAGGGTGCATTTCACCACAGACACTTGGACGAGGTGGCATGGACAGGGGCGTTACATGTCGCTGACTGGGCACTGGGTAACTATGGTGACAGCAGGACAAGGGGCTGCTGTCCAAGTCTTGCCGCCCCCACGAGTTGTGCGTCAATCCTCTTTAGCTCGAAGTTTCTCCACTGCTTCTGCCTCCTCAACCTCCTCTGGTCATGCCACAAGCTTTCTAACTGCGCAGAAGGGATCCTGCACACCTCCTTACTATGCTGGCAGCAGGGCTCAACGTCATCAGGCGGTTTTTACTTTGAAATGTCTGGGAAATGTGAGTCACACAGCTGAGGAGTTGCGTCAGCTCTGGAGAACCAGTTTCATGAATGGTTGTCTCCACTGGACCTGAAACCAGGGAAGGCCGTGTGCGACAATGCTGCAAACCTGGGTGCGGCCCTTCGCCGGGGCAATGTCACACACGTGCCTTGTATGGCTCACGTGTTGAACCTGGTTGTCCAGCAATTTTTAGCCCACTATCCCGGACTAGATGGCCTTCTGCAGAGGGCACGGTTGCTGTGTGCTCACTTCCGCCGTTCGCATCCCGCAGCTCAGCGACTTACATCTCTACAGAAGTCGTTGGGCCTGCCACTTCACCGGCTAAAATGCAATGTGCCTACCCGGTGGAATTCAACTCTGCACATGTTGCAGCGACCTTGGCAGCACCGACAAGCCCTGGTGCAATACGTTCTGACGTATAGCCTGGGCCAACGAGATCCAGAGGTGGGGCAAATCACGCTGGAGGAGTGGTCTCAGATCAGGGACCTATGCACCCTTCTGCACAGTTTTGAAATGGCGACGAAGATGTTTAGTGCTGACGATGCCATTATCAGCATGACTATTACGGTGATTTACATGCTGGAGCACATGTTAAACAGAATTCGGAGTCAGGTGGTGGCAGAAGAGGAGGTGGAGGAAATAGAGGAGGAGGAGTTGTATGCAGAAGGGCTAACATCTGCAAGGTCCAGACGGTCGGCAGCACCAAGGCGGCAGGCATGTGAGGGTGGGGGAGATGGTTTTACCAGGGCGCATGGTAGCAGCCAAACTAGTGAGGAAGGTGCAGGAGCCCATGACCGTGTACGGCCAACCCGGGTTCCACCGTTTAACCTGTTTCTCCCATTTTCCAGCACTCACCTTTTCCCACAAATAAAAACACTGCACCTGTAATTTCTTTGGATAAATTTGGCCACAGCGGCCATTTTATTAACAAACAACATTAACACATTAACAGTGTTATAAATAAATAAGAAGGGAGGGTTCTTGGAGTTAAAAATTAGATCTGGCATAAATTAAACCGAACTGGAACCACCATATTACCCTCAGCCGTCCATCACCAGCTCAAGGGCACCAAAAGCTCCCAGGGTAAAACCCCATCCAGAGCCCAAAAACCAAATGCCAGATCACCCCGCTCAATTAACCAATTGGCTGTAATTTTAACCAAATTATTCCCACCGACACTTCGGTGCCAACTCCAAGAACCCCACCCCCCGCCAAGCCACTGCGACAAACACCCTACCTCATTTTCCTTTATTTTTTTTGCCCACTTTTTTTTTTTTTTTAAACAATTATAATAGACATATGTCCATCTTACTCCTTAACGTTTTCCACCGTACCACCGCCACTTCCCACTTATACTTGAACAGATGCAACCAGAAAAAAGGGGTGGGTGGGTGGGAACTTTCTCCTGTAACTTCCCTGCCGGACTGACTAATTTCCCGCACTTTTTTTTGATATACTCACCCTCCCACCACCAACTGCCCGCCCCTCAGCTCTAATACCCAATCCTGATCCTTTATCTCAAAAATTCCACCCTCGTGGCCCATCCCGGTCATGTGGGGCTTCCATCCAGCTTCCCTTGCTTCCAGCCCCTTTCTGGAAGAAGTGGAGGACGAACTGATGGAAGACTCATCAGATGAGGGAGACCTTGATCACATTTCTGTTGTGCGAGGTTGGGGGGAGAGGGCAGAGGAAGGAAGCATGATTGTTACCTCGCCACCTACACAACAGGGACTTGGTGCTCCTGGATGCGCAAGACACATGAGTGCCTTCTTGCTGCACTACCTGCAACATGACCCTCGAATTGTGAGAATTAGAAATAATCCTGACTACTGGGTTGCCACACTGTTAGATCCACGGTACTAAAGTAAATTTGCAGAAATTATTCCTGCCATAGAAAGAGATGCATACATGCAGGAGTATCAGCAGAGACTGTTGCAGAATCTTACATATGCTTTTCCCCAAAACACTAGTGGTGCACGTAGTGAATCTCACAGTTCCAACTTGCCAACCGTGGGACCGTCGAGTGTTCAGCACTCAAAATGTAACATAAACAGAGTATCTGCTGGTAACATCAATTTTGCGGAATCATTTCACCACTTTTTTAGCCCATCCTTTGCAAGGCCACAGGAGACAAGAAGTCTGACACATAGTCAGCGCCTAGAGACGATGGTACAGGAGTATCTCCAAGTAAACATTGAAGCCATGACTGTGTCACTGGACCCTTGCTCTTTTTGGGCTTCCAATCTGGATAAATGGCCGGAGCTCGCCACTTACGCCTTGGAGATCTTGTCATGCCCTGCAGCCAGTGTTCTGTCTGAACGTGTGTTCAGCGCTGCTGGTGGTGTGCTGACAGATAAGCGCACGCGGCTCTCCACTGATAATGTAGACAGACTCACGTTCATAAAGATGAACAAATCATGGATCCGAAACGACTTTTCTACCCCTGTGTCATCTTGGGGAGAGTAAAAGCTTGATGATTTGTTAAAATCACCTCACCAACCGTTTTAAGCTTTCAAATTACTAATCATGTTTATCTGTATCTTGGCTGGAAAATAATTTGGGCCTTGTAGCAGTGTGCAGTACTGATTCTATTAGGCCATCTATACTAAACTCCACCAGATTTAAAATTACTAATCATGTTTATCTGTATCTTGGCTGGAAAATAATTTGGGCCTTGTAGCAGTTTGCAGTACTGATTCTATTAGGCCATCTATACTAAGCTCCACCAGCTTTCAAATTAATAATAATTTTTAGCTGCATCTAGCCCGGAAAATAATTTTGGGGCTCCTAGATGCGCAAGACACATGAGTGCCTTCTTGCTGCACTACCTGCAACATGACCCTCAGATTGTCAGAATTCGAAATAATCCTGACTACTGGGTTGCCACACTCTTAGATCCCCCACACTCTTCGATCAACCTTTTCATTTTAATAAAGAACAAAAAAATGGTCATTTTTGAAATTATAATTAGCAGGTTATTAGAAACTGAAATCAAACAGTTTTCAACTCAAAGCTTTATTCTAGGTGATATTACATTTGCACATAGGACCCCTTGTTCAAAAGGAGCTTCTGAACTCTCTCGTCCATTGAATTTGTCAGGTTTTGGATGGTTTCTGCTTCAATTGTTTTGCATGAGGACAGAATACCCTCCCAGAGCTGTTGCTTAGATGTGAACTGCCTCCTGCCATCATAGACACTTCTTTTGATGATGCTCCAGAGGTTCTCAATGGGGTTGAGGTCAGGGGAGCATGGGGGTCACACCATAAGTTTGTCCCCTTTTATGCCCATATCAGCCAGAGATGCAGATGTGTTATGTGCAGCATGAGACGGTGTATTATCATGCATGAAAATGATCTTGCTGCGGAATACACGGTTCTTATTCTTGAACCATGGCAGGAAGTGTTGTTTGAGAAACTCCACATACATTATGGAGTTCATCTTTACCCCTTCAGGGATCCTAAAGGGGCCTACAATCTCTTTCCCCATGATTCCAGCCCAAAACATTACTCCACCTCCTCCTTGTTGGCGCCGTAGCCGTGTTTGCATGGGGTGTCCATCAACCAGCCATCCTCCACTCCATCCATCTGGACCATCGAGCGTTGCACAGCACTCATCGGTGAACAAAACAGTTTTGAAGTCAGTCTTCATGTATTGTTTGGCCCACTGGAGCCGTTTCTGCTTGTGTACAGTGGATTGAGGAGGTCGACAGGATGACTTACGCACAGCTGCAAACCTCTGAAGGACCCTGCATCTTGTTGTTCGGGGGACGTTGGAGGCACCAGCAGCTTCAAAAACTTGTCTGCTGCTATGACAAGTCTTTTTTGCCGCTGCTCTTTTAACCTGACGTAATTGCCTGTAGAAAAGAGTCCTCAATTTTCCCTTATCAGCATGCACACGTGTGTTCTGTGAATCAGCTACATACTTCTTGATTGTGCGATGATCAGGATGAAGTGTCTTGGCAATGTTGATTGTAGTCATGCCTTGACCTAAACACTCCACAATTTGTTGCTTCTCAGCAGCCGACACATCCTTTTTCTTTCCCATTTTGGCAGAAAATGTAGGCTGCTTAATAATGTGGGACAGCCTTCTTAAGTAGTCTTGTCTTTCATTGGACACACCTGCCAAACTAATTATCACAGGTGTCTGCAATTGCTTACAGTGATATAAAGAGCCCTGACACACATCACCATCAATGAGTTTAACTGACAAACAAAAAAATTCTTACCTTATCACTCCTAAACACTTTTTGCATAATAATTTGGAACACAGTGTACATGTGCTTTTCCACAAAACACCAGTGGTTCCCGTAGTGAATCTTACAGTTCTAACTTGCCAACCGTGGTGTGTATGGAGTTGTTCAATAAAGGGCCCAAAATTAAGATAACATAGACGGGAGAGGTCTCTATGAATAGGAATTCCTAAGTATTTGATACCCTGTGAGGGCCAGGCAAAGGGAAAGTTGGACTGGATGGAATCCTGTATGGATTTGGGGAGGGAGACATCGAGGGCCTCAGACTTCGCTGCATTGATTTTAAAATTTGACCATGTAACAAAGTGATCTATTTCAGCCATAACAGCAGGGATGGATATATGTGATTGAGTGATATATACTAGGACATCATCAGCAAATGCAGAGCACTTGTACTCGGTGCCTCCCACCTCAATCCACCTAATATTGGGGTTATGTCGAATTGATGAGAGCAGGTGCTCCGTCACTGGGATGTATAAGAGAGGTGACAGAGGACATCCCTGCCTTGTCCCATTGGTGATTATGAAATGTGATGAAAATGTTCCATTTATCTTCAGCCTAGGTGACGTATTGCGATACAGGGCCGTGATTTTGCCTATAAAAGGGTCCCCTAGACCCCTACCCCAAGCTTTTTAAGAGAATAATATATGGCGTGCCAGGAGACTCTATGGAATGCTTTCTCAGCATCCAACGAGAGTATCTAATTACAAATTTTCAACTGCATCTAGCGCAGGAAATACTTTGTGCCTAGTAGCAGTGTCTGCTAGTCAGCGGATTATCCCAGCTGTTAAGCAAGCTACACCACCTGTAGTTTGAACACTTATTTTTTCAAAGGAAATGGTTTGGGCCCCCGGGACACTCAGTGAAGAGCAACGGGGAGGCACCCCAAGGCACAGGGGCTGGGACTGGTGGTAGGACGCCTTGCGGTGGACCGCCAAGCTCGATCCTTATAAAAGCTTTTTAACTGCAGCAGCTTTAGTGGACGCTACTGGAGCTGGAATTACCGTGGCTGCTGGCATGAGACTTGCCCTTCAATAGATCCTTGTAAAAGGATTTAAAGTGTACTCATTCAAATTAGAGAGACAATTTAAATTAATAAGATTAGACCTGCCTCCACCACAGGGGGGCTCGCTTGACCCACCAGCGGACAGGCACCAGTATTGGGAGAGGGGGGCTGGCCGTCAGGGTCCACTGCGGCTCTGGCACAAACCCGGCGACACGGAGGTCGCACGGGCAGGAACGGACTGGCCTTGTCGGCTTCGCACTTTTTTGGTTTTAGAAGGGCATGACATGCCTTTATCTGTGTCTCCCCCTCCTTTTACTCCTCCACCTCTTTTCTTTTCGCATGACTATATGTACTTGTCACTTTTCTATGTGTTAGTTGTGTCTTCTGAGCAGTTTGTCAGCTTTTGGACACATTTGAAGGTGTTTTCTATGTGTTTCTATGTGTTTTTGTTTGCCAGCCATTGGTTTTAACGGTGTTCGACGAACAGTTCGACGAACAGTTCGGCGAACATACGGGTGTTCGACGAACCGAACCAAACTCGAACACAACGGGGGTGGCTCAACACTAATTGTAAGTACACAGTGCTATATAACTACCGTATTTTTCGGACTATAAGACGCACCGGACCATAAGACGCACCTAGGTTTTAGAGGAGGAAAATAAAAAAATAAAAATTTAAGCAAAAAATGTAGTCATGATGCACTTTTAAGGGGAGGGAGTCTTCTGCTGACACTGGTATAGGGGTAATGTCCCCCAATTCTGACAGTATCCCCATCCTGGTATATATGCCGCCCCCCTTCCTTTTATACGTGGTCCCCATCCCCATCCTGGTATGCATGGCACCCCTCATCCTTATCCTGGTATGCATGGCACCCCTCATACCTATCCTGATATGCATGGCACCCCTCATCCCTGTCCTAGTATGCATGGTACCCCTCATCCCTGTCCTGGTATGCATGGCACCCCTAATCCCTATCCTGGTATGCATGGCACCCATCATCCCTGTCCTGGTATGCATGGCACCCCTCATCCCTGTCCTGGTATGCATGGCACCCCTCATCCCTGTCCTGGTATGCATGGCTCCCCTAATCCCTATCCTGGTATGCATGGCACCCCTACTCCCTGTCCTAGTATGCATGGCACCCCTAATCCCTGTCCTGGTATGCATGGCACCCCTCATCCCTGTCCTGGTATGCATGGCACCCCTAATCCCTATCCTGGTATGCATGACACCCATCATCCCTATCCTGGTATGCATGGCACCCCTCATCCCTGTCCTGGTATGCATGGCAACCCTCATCCCTGTCCTGGTATGTATGGCACCCCTAATCCCTGTCCTGGTATGCTTGGCACCCCTAATCCCTGTCCTGGTATGCATGACACCCCTAATCCCTGTCCTGGTATGCATGGCACCTGTTCTGATCTGCAACATGCGCTAAGGAAAGATAGGGGAAAGCTGTCCCTACAGTAAGACTAAGCTGAATCCCTACGATGTAGTGGGCTGCCTGTTCCTAGTGAACAGACCCGCCTTAGTCCTCGGCTAGTCTGAACGAAGACCTATAGAATTAAGGGAGGGGACCCTAAAAGAACTAAGGACTGGAACAAAAATGGGACACCTCCTAAACAGAAGTTGTTGCAGAACACAAAAGACAAACTGACAAAAAGTACTAGAGGTCCCAGAGGACCAAGCGAGCTTGACAGAGAAAGGCACAGAGGCACCTGGCTAGAGAGATAGTCAAACAGTGAAGTCCAGCACAGCCAGAAGGGCGGAGCTGGAATATAAAGGCAGATGGTCACGTGACTGCAAACACAAGATAGAAAAAACAAACAGGAGGGTTCTAACAGTACCCCCTCTTTTATGAGGATCCTCCGGATCCTCCAGGGCCAGGCCTATCCAGAAACCTCCTGTGGAAAGCTTTAACAAGCCTAGGAACAGAGACATCATCCGTCTTTACCCAGGATTTGTCTTCGGGACAGAAACCCTTCCAGGAGACAAGATACTCTAATCTCCCTCTATGCCATCTAGAATTCGAGATACGAGAAATTTCATATTCGCCGTCTTCCACCACAGGAGGAACTGTGACAGTCCACGTCCCTATCAGATACGTCAGCCATTTTCAACAAGAAAACATGAAACACAGGATTAATCTTCCAGGAAGTAGGGACATCCAACGTAACAGCAGACGGGTTAACAACCTGAAGTGCTTTAAAAGGACCCACAAACTTAGGACCCAGTTTTTTAGAGGGAATCCTCAACCGCAGGTTCTTCGAGGACAACCAAACCATGTCACCCACAGTAAACAAAACCTCTTTACGTTTCCTGTCAAAATACTTCTTGGACTTATTGTTACCCTCTTGAAGGTTACAACGTACATTAGTCCAAACTCTCTCCTAATCACCGGAAAAATTCTCCTCCTCCGGCACCGCCGACCCCAATTTGGAGAACGAACCAAAAGACGGATGTTTCCCAGTACAACAAAAAAAAGGAGAACACCCAGCAGAGGAGGATGTATGATTGTTAAGAGCAAATTCTGCTGAGGCAGAAACTCAGACCACACCTCTTGATTGTCCGCCACAAAACAACGCAAAAACTGTTCAACATCCTGGTTCTTTCTTTCAGTCTGTCTATTCGACTCCGGATGATAACCAGACGAAAATGACAAATGGACTCCCAACCTGTCACAAAAAGCACGCGAAAAGCGAGCCACAAACTGAGGTCCTCTATCAGAAACAATATCCGTGGGAACGTCATGGAGCTTGACAATCTCCTTAACAAATGCCTTAGCGAGTGTCTTGGCGCATGGCAACTTAATGAATGGAACCAAATAACACATCTTACTAAAACGGTCCACGACCACCCAGATGACAGTAAAACTCTCGGACACAGGAAGATCAGTAATAAAATCCATAGTGAGATGCGTCCAAGACGCACTAGGAACCTCCAGAGGGCAAAGCATCCCCACAGCAGGAGTATGTGAAGCCTTTGACCTAGCACACACAGTACACTGACGCACCCACTTGATGACTTCCTTCTGCCATCCAGGCCACCAAAAACTGTGACTGATAAGTCTCTTAGTCTCTGAATTTCCTGGATGACCTGCCAACCGAGACTCATGACACTCCACAAACAAATCTCTCCTAAAGGCTCTAGGCACGAACAACATCCCATGGGGACTGTTAGATGGAGCATCATCTTGAGCATTCAGAATCCCATTCTCCAAAACGGAGTCCAAAGCCGCCACCACAACTCCTTTCTGTAAAATGCTCTCCTCGGCACCGACCGTAGGAGAGAAGCTGCGAGATAAAGCATCGGCTTTAACATTCTTAGTACCAGCGATATAGGTAACAGAAAAATGAAACCGAGGAAAAAAAAGTGCCCACCTAGCTTAACGGGCATTCAAGCGCTTGGCAGCATCCAGAGAGATCAAATTCTTATGATCTGTGAAAACCTGAATAGGAAATCTAGCGCCTTCCAAAAAATCACGCCAATGTTCAAACGCAAGTTTAATAGCCAGCAACTCCCGATTTCCAACATCATAATTCAGTTCGGTTTCCGAATTTTTTTTCGAAAAGAAGGCACAAGGATGTACTCCACCCTTGTTCTCCTGAGACAAAACTGCTCCGACCCCCACCGATGAAGCATCGACCTCGACCAAAAAAGGCTTGGTCTCATCAGGCTGCATAAGGATAGGGGTAGAACTGAACCTCTCTTTGAGATACTCAAACGCTTCAATGGCTTCAGTAGTCAACTGGGCCGTTTTCGCACCTTTCCTGGTGAGATCGGTTAGAGGTTTAACAATTACAGAAAAATTCTTAATGAATTTCCTCTAATAATTGGCAAAACCAAAAAATCTCAGTATAGATTTCAAACCAATAGGCCTAGGCCTTTCCTGCACAGCCTGAACTTTCACAGGGTCCATCTCAAAGCCCTCGCTGGAGACAATGTAGCCCAAAAAACAAATTTTCTGCACAGCGAACTCACATTTCTCCAGCTTAGCAAAGAGTGAATTATCACTCAATAGCTGCAAAACTTCACGTACACTCTGCCAATGGGACTCTAGATCTGGTGAATAAATCAGAATGTCATCCAAATACACAACCACATTCAACAAGTCAGGAATTAATGGCAATGGGTAGGAATTGCGTACGGTAATCTTATTAATTTCACGAAAATCCAGACATGGACGTAAACTGCCGTCCTTTTTTTTAACAAAGAAGAATCCAACTGCCACAGGCGACTTAGAAGTTCTAATGTGACCAGCAGCCAGGCTAGTCTGTATGTACTCCTCCAAGGCCTTTCTTTCAGGGATAGTCAGATTAAACAAGCGACTTTTGGGAAGAATAGCACCCGGAACAAACTCAATGGCGCAATCATAATCCCTATGAGGAGGTAAAACTTGCGACTCCTCCTCCGAAAAAACCCTCCAAAAATCTTGAATAGGTGCCGGTAATTCCCCTTTTTCCACAGCCACAATGAGACCATTACAACATTTATCATAGCACTTCGGACTCCAAGACTTAATTACATTAGTAGACCAGTCCAATAAAGGATTGTGCAGTCTTAACCAAGGCAATCCTAGAACAACTGGAGAGGGCAAATTATCCAAAACAACCAAGTCCAAAATTTCTTGGTGAACTCCATTGATAGTGAGGGGAAATGCAGCAGTCTTGTGAGTAATACATTTCAAAGGAGTGTTATTGTAGCGCCGGCGTCCCTGCCCTCTGCTAGGCAGGGACGCTGTTCCCCTCACCTCCCTGCTCCGTGCCCGGCGTCCTCCTCCCGCTCTGCTGGCAGCGCGCGCTCCTTCCCGGCCACTGTGCTTAGGGCGCGCGCGCGCGCTCTCCCTCCCTCTTAAAGGGGCCGCGCGCGCCGTCCTAAGGAGTCCCCGGCCAATGGCCGGAGGACTTCACCATATATAAGGCACCTCCTCCAAAATGGAGGTGCCCGAGCAATGTTGTTGCACTGTTCACTACTCTGCTTCAGCCCTCAGGTCCCGTTGCCAGTTACCTGCCAGTTACCTGCCAGTTACCTGCCAGAATCCTGCCTGATTATCTGCTACCTGCCTGCTAGTCTGAGGTCCGACGGTCTGCCTTACTACTCCTGTCAGTCTGTCTAAGGACCAGCCTGCCCGCTCACCTGGGAGCGCACATCAGCCACCTGCCTGCTTGCCCGAGGTCCGACGGTCTGCCTTACTACTCCTGTCAGTCTGTCTAAGGACCAGCCTGCCCGCTCACCTGGGAGCGCACATCAGCCACCTGCCTGCTTGCCCGAGGTCCGACGGTCTGCCTACCAACTCCTGTCAGTCTGTCTATGGACCAGCTTGCCCGCTCACCTGGGAGCACACACCTGCTACCTGCCTGCTAGTCTACCTGGAGACTCCGCCGTCACGTGCTGTGACCACCTGCCTGTCCAGTGACTCCTGCTCGCTCACCTGGGAGCGCTCATCTGCTGCCTGTCTGCTAGCCTACCTGGAGGCTCTGCCGTCTCGTGCTGTGACCACCCGCCTGTCCAGAGACTTCTGCCCGCTCACCTGGGAGCGCTCATCTGCCGCCTGTCTGTTGGTCTTCCTGGAGGCTCCGCCGTCACATGCTGTGACCACCCGTTCATCCAGAGACTCTCGCCTGCTCACCTGGGAGCTTACGTCTATCATCACCCGCCACAGGTCGTACCAACCCTTTATCTAGAGACTGCCCCGGTCACTTGCCGTGACCATCTGCCCGTTCATCCAGAGACTGCCCCGGTCACTTGCCGTGACCTCCAGCCCGTTCACTCAGAGACTGTCCCGGTCACCTGCTGTGACCTCCTGCCCGTCTTCCCTGGTCGCCACCCGCTCCCTTACAAGGACTGCCCCCTTGTATAGTAGCTCAGAGGTTCCGCCTCCCAGACCCGTTACAGTTTGCTCGGGACATGGAACCCGGTGGCACCCAAGCTCCCTCGCTCTCGGACCTCTGTCATGAACTGTCCCGTCAGAGGTCCCAACAGGAGTCCATCCTGGGTCATCTGCGGAATGTCAATTCTCGCCTGGACACTCTGACTGCTCCACCAGCAACCACCGCCAGTGCCATGACTCGCAACCCGGCAGCTCCGCTGCCCACCAATACCATGGTATCCTACCCCGGACCTCGGCTTTCTGCACCTCCTCGCTTCGGAGGCGACTCCGCCCAGGCTCGGGGCTTCATTAATCAGTGCACCCTGCACTTTGAACTATTGTCCCACCAGTTTAACTCCGACCGGGCCAAAATTGCCTTCATCATGTCCCATCTCACCGGGGAGGCCCTGGCCTGACTAAATCCTCTATGGGAGAGAGGAGACCCCCTGGTGTCCGACTTGCCTGCCTTCCTCACGGCTTTCCGGAAAGTCTTCGACGAACCCGGACGGAAGACCTCTTCCGCATCATCTCTGCTACGCCTCCGTCAGGGAAGTCTCACCGTGGGCCAATATGCCATACGGTTCCGTACCCTTGCCTCGGAGCTGGCCTGGGATAACGACGCTCTGGTATCCGTCTTCTGGGAGGGTCTGTCCGGCCGTATTAAAGATGAACTTGCCGGTCGGGATGTTCCTACCACTCTCGATGACCTAATAACTCTTGCCACCCGGATTGACCTACGGTTCCAGGAGCGTGCCAAAGAGGTCACCCGTGAGAGGAGGTTTCCACGTCTAGCTCCTACTTTTCAGAAACCCGTCACTCCCTCCGTCTCTCCCCAGGTACACTCTCCTGAGCCTATGCAGGTCGACCAGACCAAGATGGTCAAAACCCGTCAGGACTTACGCCGTGCCGAGGGGAGCTGCTTCTACTGTGGCAGTAAGGAGCACCGGATCCGTGCCTGCCCAGAGAGGTCGAGAAACGCCTGTGTCTAGGTTCGCTCAGAGAGGTCGACCTAGACAAGAATAAATCCTCTCCATCTCTGCTGCTGTCAGTTTCAATCATCTGCGGGGAGAACCGTTATTTCGAACTAGCCCAACTGGACTCTGGAGCAGCCAGGAATCTTATTTCACAGTCCCTGGTAGAGAAATACCGCATCCCCACCAAACCTCTGGCTGTACCCTTGTCTGGTTGCTGCCATGGATGGGGGTCTCTTACCTCGCCCCATCCAACTCATCACCGAATCCATTACTCTGCAGGTGGGAATGCTGCATTCTGAGAGTATCTCCTTTCATGTTCTGCCTGGACTCTCTCACGCCCTCCTGCTAGGTCTACCTTGGCTCCAGAGACATGCACCCGTGCTTGACTGGCAAACCGGAGAAGTCCTTCGCTGGGGACAGGACTGCCATAAGACCTGCCTGGTTCCCGTCCATCCCGTCCGTCCTTCTCCTACCCCAGCTAATCTACCTGGACTTCCGATTCCTTATTGGTCTTATGCTGATGTCTTTAATAAAAAGGAAGCAGAGACACTACCCCCTCATAGACCATACGACTGCCCTATCGACTTGTTACCCGGCACTACTCCTCCCCGTGGGCGTATTTATCCATTATCCGCTGCTGAGACCCGCTCGATGTCCGAATATATTGAGGAGAATCTGGCCAGGGGATTCATCCGGAAATCTACCTCCCCGGCGGGAGCAGGCTTCTTCTTCGTAAAAAAGAAGGACGGCTCTCTCCGTCCCTGTATAGACTATAGAGGCCTTAACCAGATCACGGTGAAGAATAAGTACCCCCTTCCGCTCATTCCGGAGTTATTTGATCGTCTGAGAGGGGCTAGAATCTTCACCAAACTGGACCTCCGTGGGGCATACAACCTGGTTCGTATCCGTCAGGGGGATGAATGGAAGACGGCATTCAACACCCGGGACGGCCACTATGAATATCTGGTAATGCCCTTTGGTCTCTGTAACGCTCCTGCCGTCTTTCAAGAGTTGGTCAATGACATCTTCCGGGACCTTCTCTACTCCTGCGTAGTGGTGTACCTGGACGACATCTTGGTCTTCTCTCCGGATCTCCAGACTCACCGGAGGGACGTTCGTCAGGTCCTGCTTAGGCTCAGGCAGAATCACCTCTTCGCTAAATACGAGAAGTGCCTCTTTGAGCAGACCTCGCTTCCGTTTTTGGGCTACATTATTTCTCAGACCGGCCTACGAATGGATCCAGAGAAACTGTCTGCCATCGAGAAATGGCCTCGACCGGAGGGGTTGAAGGCCATTCAGCGGTTCCTGGGCTTCGCCAACTACTACCGCCTCTTCTTACCACACTTCTCTTCCCGGACTGCCCCAATTTCCGCGCTCACCCGTAAGGGTACTAATCCCAAAGAGTGGCCGCCCGAAGCAGAGGAGGCCTTTCTTTCCTTAAAACAGGCCTTCTCTTCCGCCCCGGTGCTGCATCGCCCGGACGGCAACAAGCAGTTCTTCCTGGAAGTTGACGCCTCCTCCTCTGGAGCCGGAGCGGTACTTACTCAAAAATCATCTTCCGGGAGGATGGTAACTTGCGGCTTCTTCTCTAAACTCTTCTCCTCCTCAGAACGCAATTATTCCATAGGAGACCGAGAGTTATTGGCCATCAAACAGGCATTGGAGGAGTGGCGTTACCTGCTCGAGGGGGCCCTTCACCCGGTAATAATTTACACTGACCACAAGAACTTGGCTTACCTCCAGCATGCCCAGAGACTTAACCCACGCCAAGCCCGGTGGTCCTTGTTTTTTGCTCGCTTTGATTTTATTCTTCATTTTCGCCCGGCTGACAAAAACGTCAAGGCGGACGCCTTGTCTCGATCCTTTCTGGTGTCTGATCTCGAGGAAGATCCGAAACACATCATCGATCCCGCCAGAGTAATGCAGGTGGCTCCCGTGAGTCTAAATCGTCTCCCTCCCGGAAAGACGTTCGTATCAGTACCTGATCGGGAGAAGATCCTTCACTGGGGTCACTCGTCTAAACTAGCTGGCCATGCCGGTCAAAAAAAAACCCTCCAGCTTATTACCCGGCACTACTGGTGGCCTACCCTGCACAAGGACGTAATAGACTTTGTTTCTGCCTGTGTGTCCTGCGCCCGCAACAAGGTTCCGAGACATCTGCCAGCCGGTCGCCTCCTTCCGCTCCCAGTACCTGCTGCCCCCTGGCAGCATATAGCAATGGACTTTATAACAGACCTCCCAGTCTCTGCCGGTTGTACAGTCATTTGGGTGGTCGCTGACCGCTTCTCCAAGATGGCTCATTTCGTTCCCCTGCCAGGCCTCCCGTCTGCACCCGAACTAGCTAAAGACTTTATTCATCACATCTTTCGTCTTCATGGCCTGCCCCTCCACATCGTGTCGGATCGTGGGGTACAGTTCACCTCACGCTTCTGGAGAGCCACTTGTAAACTGCTAGATGTCACCCTGGACTTCTCTTCCGCTTACCACCCACAGTCCAATGGTCAAGTGGAGCGGATCAATCAGAACCTGACCAGTTACCTCCGGCACTTCGTTAATGCCCATCATTCTGACTGGGTGGATCTCCTACCATGGGCCGAGTTCTCTTATAATAATCACGAGAGCGAATCCTCCTCCAAATCCCCGTTTTTTGTAGTCTTCGGTCAGCATCCTCGGATTCCTTTTCCTGTCTCCACCTCTGTGGACAACCCGGCTGCGGAATCTCTCGTTAGCAAATTTTCCTCCATTTGGGAGAGTACCCGATCCGCACTCCTTCAGTCGTCCGAACGGATGAAAAGACACGCTGACAAAAAACGCCTGGATCCTCCACAATTTCGTCCCGGAGATAAAGTCTGGCTCTCATCTAAATATGGCCGACTCAAGATACCTTCTTACAAGTTAGGGCCTCGGTTCATCGGCCCCCTGGAGGTCATCAGTCAGATCAACCCGGTGGCCTATAAATTGAAACTCCCGGCCAACTTACGGATCCCTAACTCCTTCCATGTATCTCTCCTCAAACCTGTGGTACTTAACTCTTTTTCCAAGTCTACAGGTACGCCTCCTGCTCCGGTTTCTGCTGAGGACGAGTTTGAGGTAGAGAACATTCTTGCCACCAAAAGGGTAAGAGGAAAGACCTTTTTTCTAGTAGATTGGAAGGGGTTTGGTCCTGAGGAGAGAACTTGGGAGCCCCGGGAGAACATCCATGCCCCTCTCATCCTTGCTAAATTTCTGTCTGGCCTAAAAAAGGGGGGGCCTAAAGGGGGGGGTACTGTAGCGCCGGCGTCCCTGCCCTCTGCTAGGCAGGGACGCTGTTCCCCTCACCTCCCTGCTCCGTGCCCGGCGTCCTCCTCCCGCTCTGCTGGCAGCGCGCGCTCCTTCCCGGCCACTGTGCTTAGGGCGCGTGCGCGCGCTCTCCCTCCCTCTTAAAGGGGCCGCGCGCACCGTCCTAAGGAGTCCCCGGCCAATGGCCGGAGGACTTCACCATATATAAGGCACCTCCTCCAAAATGGAGGTGCCCGAGCAATGTTGTTGCACTGTTCACTACTCTGCTTCAGCCCTCAGGTCCCGTTGCCAGTTACCTGCCAGTTACCTGCCAGTTACCTGCCAGAATCCTGCCTGATTATCTGCTACCTGCCTGCTAGTCTGAGGTCCGACGGTCTGCCTTACTACTCCTGTCAGTCTGTCTAAGGACCAGCCTGCCCGCTCACCTGGGAGCGCACATCAGCCACCTGCCTGCTTGCCCGAGGTCCGACGGTCTGCCTTACTACTCCTGTCAGTCTGTCTAAGGACCAGCCTGCCCGCTCACCTGGGAGCGCACATCAGCCACCTGCCTGCTTGCCCGAGGTCCGACGGTCTGCCTACCAACTCCTGTCAGTCTGTCTATGGACCAGCTTGCCCGCTCACCTGGGAGCACACACCTGCTACCTGCCTGCTAGTCTACCTGGAGACTCCGCCGTCATGTGCTGTGACCACCTGCCTGTCCAGTGACTCCTGCTCGCTCACCTGGGAGCGCTCATCTGCTGCCTGTCTGCTAGCCTACCTGGAGGCTCTGCCGTCTCGTGCTGTGACAAACCCGCCTGTCCAGAGACTTCTGCCCGCTCACCTGGGAGCGCTCATCTGCCGCCTGTCTGTTGGTCTTCCTGGAGGCTCCGCCGTCACATGCTGTGACCACCCGTTCATCCAGAGACTCTCGCCTGCTCACCTGGGAGCTTACGTCTATCATCAGCCGCCACAGGTCGTACCAACCCTTTATCTAGAGACTGCCCCGGTCACTTGCCGTGACCATCTGCCCGTTCATCCAGAGACTGCCCCGGTCACTTGCCGTGACCTCCAGCCCGTTCACTCAGAGACTGTCCCGGTCACCTGCTGTGACCTCCTGCCCGTCTTCCCTGGTCACCACCCGCTCCCTTACAAGGACTGCCCCCTTGTATAGTAGCTCAGAGGTTCCACCTCCCAGACCCGTTACAGTTATCAATTGCAACCACAGAAATAGGTGATGACAAAGGTTTGGATTTCAATTTAAGGTTTTCCAAAAACCCTTTATCAATCACATTAAGTGTTGAACCACAATGCACAAATACCTGAAATTCAATCAAATCTCCCTGCAGAGTAGTACTCCCAGAAAGAAACACTCCTGCAGAGCGTAAACAAGCTGTACGGGCGTAACTGACCTTTTTTTTTTTCTTTACTTAAACGGAGCTCACAATACTTAATCAAATGGTCAGCTTTACCGCAATAAAGACACAATCCCTCGGCGAATCTCCGATCTCTTTCTTGAGAGCGGAGTGACATCGCCCCAACCTCCATCGGTTCCCCGCCATCAGAGCAGATTTTGTGGGGACTAGGACCTGACATTACAGGAGTCTTTACCTCATTGAGCCTGCACCTCAGTCTCCTGTGTATACGAACATGTGGCGCCCCTGAGGGTTCGGTCGCCACAGAGGTATTGCATCTCATCCAGAGGTGTGGTATCTCACTCTCAGGTAAGGAAGAAGTATGGCTCAGGACCCTAACACTACATCCACTACACCACATTTCCGGGGGACAGGGCGAGATTGCTCCTACGGGAGAGCACAGTCCCTGATCCCTGGCTGGAGTGGGGAGGAACCACTTAGAGAGGGGGAACTAAGTAGTAGATGGGTGGAGGACGTAGATCCTGGGAGCACTGAGTAGGAGGTATAAAAGGAAGGAACCATCTTGGTTCAGGGAGTGGGGAGTTGGAGTTGTGAGGAGAAGTGACAGGAGCAGAGGCTCTGCACGAGCTCTGCTCCACAGGCGGGCCAAGTCAGGAGGCCTGAGCCTGAAGGAGAAGGGAGAGATAAGGGGAGCAGGAGAGGCTCCAGGACGAGAAGAGAAGGGACTCCAGGGGTACGGGCCGTGCAGCAAGCCACCCGTACGGCCGCCGCTGCCAGGAGGTAGGGGGGTCAGGCCGTAGAAAGGGAACCGGTCCCTTAACTAGCCAAGAGCTACAAAGCCTAACTAGAGGACCGGAGGCTGCAGCATTTCAAATACCGCAGACCATAAGTGCATACCAGTGTGCTAGGAAGGTAGCCGCATAGGACCATGGGGACGGAACACACGTCGCCCACCAAGGCCCGAGGACACCGGACAGGAGTGCTACTAGGTGTGAGGTGCAGGGAGCAGGCCAGAGAGGATACACAGAAGGGGGTCCTGATAAATTCTCTGGAGATATCTGAGGGTCGTCCGAGCCCCTCACTGCGTGAACACAGGACGCCGTGGGCTCTTATACTGGCCCTGTACCTGGAACTGCTTAAACCGTGAGTAAAGGATCTGGGACTGCATCGTTTGGACTCTGTGATTATTCTTGCACCGCGACACCTTGCACCATCACCACCATCATCCATACGCGCTGCCCTGAAGCTACACTCTTCCTGTGGGGAGTTGCATCACCTTGCTGCACATACCACCAGCTTCAACGGACTGCTCTGCAGCGGCGGTTCCCAATAACCGCATTCCACAGGTGGCGTAGTCGGACTATACATACAGATACACACAAACTACCCTGGTTTGACCGCCCTGGGTCACGGACCAGGTCGCCGCCACAGTGACTACAACCCCCAGCATCTACAAGGCCCGGCTCTTGGTGCCCCACGGCCCAGGGGGCGCGTCAACTTTGGCGTAGTCGGCAGGATACATAACCCACCCGTTACCATCGGGTATTGTGTGCCTAAAAGACTGTGTTTTTCTACTGAATGTGGCGTCCACCCCTGAAGAGCGGGCGCCATTATGTGCCAGCCAAACAACAACCAAAAGTCACCTCCCATCGTGGGCCAGGTCCCAGAATGGCTCCAAAAGCGGGGCCCGCCCCAAGCAGCAGTGATTATGTATGTGGATGTGTCCATCGACGTGGAGGGGGCTGCCCTTGGAAGTGACCGACAGCAGACTGCCCTGGAACCGCCCCCGAAAGGGGAGGGGAGGCAGGAAAACTGAGAGACAGGGTGTGGTCTGGACCAGTCCAGGCAGGCTGCACCCGGGAAAGGACATGGACCGCAGCAGCACCGGAGACCCTGCCAGCGGCATGCAGCAGGCTGAAGAGCCTTATACCCTGGAGGAGCTGGTGGCCAAGCTCCCCCGAGAGGACACCGAATTCCTCCGCACCGGGGCATGGAAGACCTGGGCCGGAGGATGGCCAGGGCCCAGCGGGACGCCATTGAAGAGTAGAAGAGGGTGATGGAACAGCGGATAGCGGCACGACAGCCAGCAATGCTGCCAGACACCGGCAGCGTCCCAGCCTCCGAGGACCGAGAGCAGAGTCGGGAGGTCGTGAGTGACGCAGGAGCAACCGCGGGAGCAGGTATGGGAAGTCTCCCTGTCCCGGGCGCTGCAAGCGTCGACCTGTTCCTGGGTCCCCTGGTGGAGCCGCTAATCCTGGGCGTCACTGAAACCACCCCGCTCCCAATGCCCGAGCCTGGCCCTTTAACCCTGGATGACGCCGCTGCATGCTTGCTGCACTCTTTCCAAAGTGCGCCCGTCCTAAGCACTCTCCAGGCCCCGGAACCACTTTTGGACGCCAGCGACGCAGGTCCGCTCCTAGGCCCTCTCCAAGAACCGCCCCCTCCGACACCCGCATGGATGTACGGACGTCACAAGTGGGACTGGTCCGCGGAGGTAGAAGACCAGCAGCCGTCGCTCCTGCCCGCTTCACAGCCCACCGCTGCCGTCTCCCAGTTACCGGAAGACGAGGCCCAATTCGAGTGGGATTGCTCTGGGGAGGACCTGATGGGGTTCTCCCAGGAGACAAGGGCAGCTGCAGCCCGCCGCAAAAAGTTCTGCCACCAGCAGTTGATCCAGTTTGAGAGGGAGCGCTGCTTACGACGTGTGCGGTGGGAGCAGCTCGAGGCCAAAAACATGGAGGAGAAGACCAGGACCAGGCGTTAAATAGCAAAAAAGAGGTATTCAAGAGATTAAAACAGGAAAACAGTAAGGAGGCACTAATGTGTTACAAGGAAAAAACGAGAACCTGTAAAAAAACAAATAAAAATAGCGAAGGAGGAAACAGAGAGACGTATTGCTAGGGAAAGTAGATCAAATCCCAAACTGTTCTTTACGTATATAAATAGTAAAAGGATTAAATCGGATAATATTGGACCGATAAAAAGTGAGGAAGGCAAAATCATAGAGAAAGATGAGGATAAAGCTAATCTATTAAATAATTTTTTTCGACAACTTTCACAAAGGAAATCGAACTAACAGGAGAAATGAGAAGTGACAAACTTAATCCTCCACTAAGTATGACAAATCTAACCCAAGCTGGGGTACAGAAACGCCTCAGTAACATTAAAATAAACAAATCACCAGGACCTGATGGCATACACCCACGGGTACTAAGGGAACTAAGTAATGTGATAGACAGACCGTTATATCTTATATTTAAGGACTCTGTTGAGACTGGGTCTGTGCCACTTGATTGGCGACAGGCGAATGTAGTGCCAATATTCAAAAAGGGAGCGAAAAGTGACGCCGGAAACTATCGGCCGGTGAGTCTGACGTCCGTTGTGGGCAAAATTTTTGAAAGCTTCATTAAAGAGGCAATTACGGAGCATCTTGATGCTAATAATCTTTTAATCCCGAACCAACATGGATTCTTGAGGAATCGCTCCTGCCAAACAAACCTGATTGACTTCTACGAGGAGGTTAGCTCTCGAGTAGATCAGGGGGAACCAGTGGATGTCGTGTATCTCGACTTCTCAAAAGCGTTCGATAGCGTGCCACATAATAGGTTGGTATACAAAATGAGAATGATGGGGCTGGGGGAAAATGTCTGCAAGTGGGTAGCTAACTGGCTAAAGGATAGAAGGCAGAGGGTGGTTATAAATGGAATATACTCAGATTGGGTAAGCGTCACTAGTGGGGTACCACAGGGGTCTGTACTAGGCCCAATGTTATTTAATATCTTTATTAACGACATAGTCAACGGGATAAATAGTAAAATATCAATATTTGCAGATGACACAAAGTTATGTAAAACAATTAATACAAAAGAGGACAGTGCAGACCTACAGAGGGATTTGGATAAGCTGGGTATGTGGAGCATTAAATGGCAAATGAGGTTTAACGAGGAGAAATGTAAGGTCATACATATGGGAAGGAAAAATGGAAGTCACCAGTACTCACTGAATGGGAAATCATTGGGGAATTCAGAGATGGAGAAGGACTTGGGCATCTTGATTGATAGCAAACTAAATTGGAGTGCCCAAAGTCAGGCCGCTGCTGTAAGGGCAAACAGGGTAATGGGATGTATCAGAAGAGGTATAGCTGCAAAGGATGAGAACATTGTTCTTCCACTGTACAAAGCACTGGTCAGACCACACTTGGAATACTGTGCTCAGTTATGGGCCCCAATATATAGAAAGGATATAAATGAGCTTGAAAAGGTACAAAGGAGGGCAACAAAATTAATAAAGGGAATGGAGGGACTGCAATATCCAGAGAGGTTGGCAAAACTAGAACTATTCAGCCTGGAAAAGAGAAGGTTGAAGGGGGACATAATAAATGTGTACAAATATGTTAGGGGACAGTATAGAGACCTTGCCAGGGATTTGTTCAAAAGGAGGAATATTACGGTAACAAGAGGGCATTCACTAAGACTGGAAGAGAAAAGGTTTCAGCACCAGCATAGGAAGGGGTTCTTTACGGTAAGAGCAGTGAGAATATGGAATTCACTGAGTGAGGAGACGGTAATGTCGGATTCACTACACCAGTTCAAGCGGGGACTGGATGCATTTCTAGATACCAGGCAGATTTCAGCATATACTTAAAAATAAAATAAAATAGTAAGTTGATACAGGGATTTATTCTGACTGCTGGTTTCAGAGTCGGGAGGGAATTTTTCCTCAGGTGAAGATTGGCCAAATCATTTGGGGTTTTTGCCCTCCTCTGGATCAACTTTAGCAATTACAGAACTAACAGGTCGAACTTGATGGACGCAAGTCTTTATTCGGCTTTACAAACTATGTTACTATGTTACTATGTTAGGACCCGCAAAAGTCAGCAGACCACCAGCGGTCCCCGAATCACCGGGATCATAGTAAAATTTAACCTTAAAAAAGGATGGGGGTTCATCCAGGACCCGCTGTCAGGCACGGATCTTTTTGTGAACAGAAGAGACGTGGAGTCCCACCTGCCAGAGGGACACCCAGATCAGGACCTGTACCCCGGGGACACCGTGTCCTACACCCGTCACCGAGGAGTAAGGGGCTGGTATGCCCTCAATGTCCACCGGGTGGAGACAACACCCTACCATGCTGATGACCCGGCTGGGTAAGCCTGCGGTGGACCAGAGCCTTCCCGGAGGGAGCACCCTTACTGAGTATAGTAGGTGGAGCAAAACTTTGAAAATGTAAATAAGTTACCCATTAGGGTATGCAGAGGCACTGCAAGTTTGCCCGGTTTTATGTGTTTATCCAGTTACCCGTAACGGTGTAAAAAGACATTAGGAAAGAGGACGGTGATCTTCCTGAGAACTGATATTGTAAATAGTTTGGCACTTCTTAGAGTGCCCCCTATTGGTTTTATAAGAACTACAACGAGTGACCTCAGAACAAAAACCCATTGGAGGTGGCCGAAGACGAGGTCCAGCATGCATCTGGATCGTCTAAGCCCTGCAGCCACCCAAGGGCCTTCGTTGAGGGTTTGGGACGGGTCCCTCATGTTCGTGTTTGCAAGTTTGCACCTTATTGAAAAATGGACACCTGGTTGCAGACATCACTGTGACCAGTTAACAAAAGTTTTATATGCAAAAGATGTGTTGATAAAAGTGAAAAGAGTTTTATAATGTTTTATACATGTGAAGAAAATGTTTATAATGTTTTTGGTAAAAGAAACGTAACCAGTAACGTTGAAAGAAGTATGCCTCCCATATAGGGAAGAAGTGTTGTTTACAATCTTATATGCGGATGCATCCTAAAAGTTTTTGCATGTCTTTAAAAATCGTCTTTTGCTCTGTTCCAGCCCGCGGACGTGCTGTGTTTTACCAGGGGGGTGTGTGGCGCCCCTGAGGGCTTGGTCGCCACAGAGGTATTGCATCTCATCCAGAGGTGTGGTATCTCACTCTCAGGTAAGGAAGGAGTATGGCTCAGGACCCTAACACTACATCCACTACACCACATTTCCGGGGGACAGGGCGAGATTGCTCCTACGGGAGAGCACAGTCCCTGATCCCTGGCTGGAGTGGGGAGGAACCACTTAGAGAGGGGGAACTAAGTAGTGGATGGGTGGAGGACGTAGATCCTGGGAGCACTGAGTAGGAGGTATAAAAGGAAGGAACCATCTTGGTTCAGGGAGTGGGGAGTTGGAGTTGTGAGGAGAAGTGACAGGAGCAGAGGCTCTGCACGAGCTCTGCTCCACAGGCGGGCCAAGTCAGGAGGCCTGAGCCTGAAGGAGAAGGAAGAGATAAGGGGAGCAGGATAGGCTCCAGGACGAGAAGAGAAGGGACCCCAGGGGTACGGGCCGTGCAGCAAGCCACCCATACGCCCGCCGCTGCCAGGAGGTAGGGGGGGTCAGGCCGTAGAAAGGGAACCGGTCCCATAACTAGCCAAGAGCTACAAAGCCTAACTAGAGAACCGGAGGCTGCAGCATTTCAAATACTGCAGACCATAAGTCCATACCAGTGTGCTAGGAAGTTAGCCGCATAGGACCACGGGGACGGAACACACGTCGCCCACCAAGGCCCGAGGATAACGGACAGCAGTGCCACTAGGTGTGAGGTGGAGATATCTGAGGGTCGTCCGAGCCCCTCACTGCGTGAACACAGGACGCCGTGGGCTCTTACACTTGCCCTGTAACTGGAACTGCTTAAACTGTGAGTAAAGGATCTGGGACTGCATCGTTTGGACTCTGTGATTATTCTTGCACCGCGACACCCTGCACCATCACCACCATCATCCATACGCGCTGCCCTGAAGCTACACTCTTCCTGTGGGGAGTTGCATCACGTTGCTGCACATACCACCAGCTTCAGCGGACTGCTCTGCAGCGGCGGTTCCCAATAACCGCATTCCACAGGTGGCGTAGTCGGACTATACATACAGATACACACAAACTACCCTGGTTTGACCGCCCTGGGTCACGGACCGGTTCGCCGCCACGATGACTACAACCCCCAGTATCTACAAGGCCCGGCTCCAGGTGCCCCATGGCCCAGGGGGCGCGTAAAAACGGCTAACTGCATAGCATCCTGCAGAGTCTCAGGTGCAGGGAATGCAATTAGCAAATCCTTAACCCTTTCACTCAGACCAGCAAAAAATAAACATCTCAATGCCGGATCATTCCACTTAACTTCTGAAGCCCATCTCCTGAAGTGTGTGCAATAATTTTCAACATCATCTGACCCCTGATTCAAACGTCTAAGTTCAGATTCAGCAGATGATATTCGATCAGGATCGTCATATAATAGCCTCATAGCAGAAAAAAATTCTTCAACAGACCTTAAACACAGATCATGAGGCTGGAGAGAAAGGCCAACCCCTGTGGTTCATTGCGCAAAAGTGACATAATAAAACCAATGCGCTGTGATTCATTCCCATAGGATCTTGGTCTCAAACGAAAATATAACAAGCAAGCATTTTTAAAGGAAAAAAAATCTTGCTGTTTACCATAAAAAACATCAGGCAGTCCTACCTTGGGTTCGACAAAATGCGCTCCAGGACAGCTACTCACGTGTTGCTGAAGCTCGGCCACCTCCAGAGACAATCCCTGCAGGCGTTGAGCCAAATCCTGGACGGAAACCATACTGATCCCCGAATTTCTTTCCTTTTAATTTTTTGGGCTGGACTTACTGTTATGATCTGCAACATGTACTAAGGAAAGATAGGGGAAAGCTGTCCCTACAATAAGAGTAAGCTGAATCCCTACGATGTAGCGGGCTGCCTGTTCCTAGTGAACAGACCCGCCTTAGTCCTCGGCTAGTCTGAACAAAGACCTATAGAATTAAGGGAGGGGTCCCTAAAAGAACTAAGGACTGGAACAAAAATGGGACACCTCCTACACAGAAGTTGTTGCAGAACACAAAAGACAAACTGACAAAAAGTACTAGAGGTCCCAGCGAACTTGACAGAGAAAGGCACAGAAGCACCTGGCTAGAGAGACAGTCAAACACTGTTTTCCAGCACAGCCAGAAGGGCGGAGCTGGAATATAAAGGCAGATGGTCACGTGACCGCAAACACAAGATAGAAAAAACAAACAGGAGGGTTCTAACAGCACCCCTAATCCCTGTCCTAGTATGCATGGTCCCCCTAATCCCCATCATGCTGCACATTAAAAAAAAATAAACACTCCTACTCACCTTTCTTCTCTCTCCTCCAGCGCTGTGTCCTATCTGCCTGCACTGATCTCTCCATGTGAGTCGCGCATGACGTCACTGCCATGCGTGGCTCACAAGGAGAGATCATCATGAAGTCACTGCTCCCCACGCCTGGTCTGTGTGCGCGGGGAGCAGTGACTTCACTCTCCTTCATAGCCGGCACACAGCGGAGCTGCGCTGCTGCTCCTGCTGCTGCCAGCTATCTCCTGTGCCGCATGGGCGTGGAGAGAGGTTGAATATTCATGACTTTTAACATCGGGCACAGGAGATAGCCGGCAGCAGCAGGAGCCGCAGCGCGGCTACACTGTATTCCGCTATTAAGGAGCATGAATATTCAGTGCTCCCCACGCCCATGGGATTGGGGAGCAGTGAATATTCATTTTCTTTAGCAGCGGGGACAGTGTAGGCTACAGTAGGCGGGTGCTGCCTCCTGTGCCCCGCTCCTCCACCGATACCGCTCCTCCCACACCACACATAAATATACACCCCCCCCAACATTCAGACTATAAGACGCACACCCCATTTTCCTCCAAAATTTTGGAGGAAAAAAAGTGCGTCTTATAGTCCGAAAAATACCGTATATATATGATGATTGCAATATACTACAGGATAAAAACTTTGGAGGAAATGCTTCTTTAATTCAGAAGGACAGTGGAAATTTAATACAGTATCCCCAAACTGAGCACATATTGAAAAATTGCATCTTTCTTACTGGGGGCATAACTTTGGAATAAAGGAGCACAAAAAAACTGTCCCAGAATTAGTGGAGCAGCGGAAATTGGAGGAAGGACTCAGTTTAAATGAAAAAATCTAATGAAAGGTCGTCTTTAACATTGAACATCTTGTTACAATTACTGTTCTTTTGTAATCAGCCTAGCTACGCACTGAAATATAGTGATAGCATAAGGACTACGTGCTACTCCCGTACTGGGTGATTTTATTGTGATTGCATTCCTATCAAATACTACCGTTTTGACTTTCGTCCTGTTCAGACAGCTCACCACCATCACTGAGAACATTCTTTCCGGTCAGATTCTCATACCTCAGGCTAAAAATAATCAGGGCTTGCATGCACACCTAAAGCCAAAACTGTTCTCAAGGTTAAGGGTAAATTGCCAAATCCCAGTTCCTGTATAATCCACTGAGCCATTGCACGTCAGCATTTTGTGGATACAGCAAAAACCACAACAATTTCAACACTTCTAATTATTTTTTAATAATCAAAATGTATTTTCTGGTTTAATTGATGGAAAAGTGGGTGGGTGGAGTTTGGGGAGCTATCAGGGCATAAACCCTGGGTACTGGGAGGTGTGGTGGTGGTAGCAAATCACTTTGTCTGATTTAGATAATTAGCTGTGGCAGCAAACTGAATTTTTGCCCTTGTTTACAGTGTCCATTTTAGGACATGATCAGATATGAAAGTCAAACATCAGAATGATGTCAGTTTGAGGCTACATACCCTGTCCGAGAACTGATTTTGATAAGTAATTTTGATATATGACTTTGATATCTGCCTTTGACAAGTGACTTTGAAATCTGACTTTGACGTGTGACTTTGACACGTGACTTTTATATCTGATAATAATAATAATAATAATAAAACAGTCACCCCAAACTCCATGTCTAGATGCCAGTGCACTTACCATTGAGCTATAAACTCAGTTATGGAAATCTAGTTGTTCTATTTGGTTATGTGATTTTCAGTGCAAACCTGTCTGAAACTCATTGGGACTTTCACAAATACCTCCTCCAGCACATTAGGGGAGCGTATGTCGCAGTGTTAGTGACCTCTGTTTTTTTTTATGCACAAAAAAAAATTGTAAGCGCCGAGTAACTGTATAGCTAGTACATTAGGGAAGCATATGTCGCAGTGTTAGTGACATTCGTTTTTCTTATGCAAAAAAACCCAAAAAGAATAGTTAGCGTCAGGTAACTTTTTAGCTATACATTAGGGGAATGTACATCGCAGTGTTAGCGACGTCTGTTTTTCTTTTGCACAAAAAAAATAGTAGCGCTGAGTAACTTCTTAGCTAGTGCATTAGGGGAGTGTACGTCGCAGTGTTAGTGACAGAAAAAGAATAGCGCCGAGTAACTTCTTAGCTAGCACATTAGGGGAGTGTATGTCGCAGTGTTGGTGATGCCTGTTTTTCTTTTGCACAAAAAAAGAATAGTTAGCGCTGAGAAACTTTGTAACTAGCACATTAGCAGGATACTAGACATGGCTCATTCCCATGTGTTAGGTGGTCACCTGGGTGCAGATAAGATTCAGGAATGGATTCTCCAGAGATTCTACTGGCCTGGTTGCTACAGAGAAATAATGAGATATTGTGGTTCCTGCCCCACATGCCAGCTAACCTCCCTGGTGGCCCACTTCCGCAGTCCTTTAGTACTGCTACCTGTCATCGAGGTCACATTTGAAAGCATAGCAATAGATCTAGTGGGGTCCCTGGTCCAGTCCGCCCAAGGGCATCAGTATTTCCTAGTGGTATTGGATTATGCTACACGGTATCCACAGGCCATACTAATACGAAACTCCTCCGCCAGGTGTATATATAGTTAGTCTATATATTTTCCAGAATGGGGTTGCCTAAGGAAATTCTAACGGACCAAGGGACTCCATTTATGTCGAAGTTCATGAGGAAATTGTGCAAGACACTGCAGATTGCACAACTGATAACCTCCATGTACCATCCCCAGACCGACGGACTGGTCGAGAGGTTTAACAAAACCTTGAAGGCCATGTTGAGAAAAGCAGTGGAGAAGGATCGCCGAGACTGGGACTGTCTGCTTCCCTATCTGTTGTTCTCCATCAGGGAAGTCCCCCAAGCTTCCACAGGCTTCTCCCCGTTTGAACTACTCTATGGCCGACACTCTCGAGGGCTAATGGATGTGGCGAAGGAGTCCTGGGAAGCTAAGACCACTCCCTATAGGAGCGTGGTGGAGCATGTTGCCCAGATGCAACAGAGGATTGCCAACGTGATGCCCATTGTGAAGGAGCAGCTCCTCAAGGCACAAGAGTCACAGTCCAGGGTGTATAATAGGTCAGCCAAGTTGAGACAGTTCAACCCAGGAGATCGAGTACTTTTGCTAGTGCCCACAGTGGAGAGCAAGTTAATTGCCAAGTGACAGGGCCTCTATGAGGTAGTAGAGAAAGTTGGGGAAGTCAACTACAAAATCCACCAACCGGGTAAGAGGAAACCCTACCAAATTTACCATGTTAACTTGATTAAATTGTGGCAGGATAGAGAGCCCGTGGAAGCTCCGTGTTTAGTGGCTGAGGCTGACGTGCCCAAAAGCCACAATGCAACGAGTTGCTGCAGCGAAATAAAAACCTGTTTTCAGAGTTGCCAGGACTCACTCAGGTCATAGAGCATGAGGTACTCACAGAGCTTCATGTTCGCGTCAACCTAAAACCGTATCGGATCCCAGAGGCCCTCAGAGAGGTGATCTCGAAGAAGTGAAGTGGATGCTTAACCTGGGAGTCATTGAAGAGTCCAAGAGTGGCTGGTCCAGTCCCATAGTCTTAGTACTGAAACCAGATGGAGAATGGCGGTTTTGCAACGACTATAGGAAGCTGAATGAAGTCTTGAAGTTTGACGCCTACCCAATGCCTAGGGTAGATGAGCTTATCGAAAGGCTAAGACCCACTCGGTACATCATGTTATGGGTCCGGATGGTGGAACCACTTTGCCATGGTACAAGGAGGGACCAGAGGGACTCGGACCGACCCTGGCTACATGGCGGCTTAGTCGACTCCTTGAACCAAGGAGGGACCGGGAGGGTGGACCAGGTGCCACTCTGGGACCAACCTCGTGCGAAATCAGGCGACTCCCATGGAGCTGACAGCCGAAGCTGACAGGTACGGCGAAGGACTGGCAGCGCAGGAAGACAGACAGGCGGTAACAGCTGGTAGTCCGGCAGGCAGGCACGACTGGTAGTCAGACTGGCGGGCACAGCTGGTAGGGAGGCTGGCGGGCACGGCTGGTAGACAGGCTGGTGGGCACAGCTGATAGACAGGCTGACGGGCAGCACGGGTACCTGAGAACTGGAGAGGCAGTTTAATGCAAGCAAACAATACCATTGCACAGGCACCTCCATTTTAGAGGAGATGCCTTAAATATTCGCTGTCCTCTGGCCATTGGCCAGGGACGTATTAGCCATATTAGCGCGCACCCTGGGCATGCACAGCCAGTAGAGCGGAGGACCCCGGACCTGAGCCATGGCGGTAAGGGGATCGGTGTCTCTGCCAGGCAGGAGGCTGAGATGCCATCGCTACAGTACCCCCCCTTTACGCCCCCTCTTCTTCAGGCTTGCAAGAAATTTTTCCAGAAGAAGAGGAGCATTAATGTTCTCCCTGGGCTCCCATGACCTCTCCTCAGGACCAAACCCCTTCCAATCCATAAGAAAAAAGTTTTTTCCTCTTACCCTCTTGGTAGCCAAAATGTTCTCTACCTCAAAAACGTCCTCAGCGCTGAGTGGAGCTGGGACTGTACCCGGATTGTCAGAGGGAGGATTGAGGACAAAAGGGCTTGAGGAGAGATACATGGAAGGAATTGGAGATCCATAACGAGGCAGGAAGTTTCAACTTGCACGCCACTGGATTAATTTGGCTCAGAATCTCGAACGGACCAATGAACCTCAGACCCAACTTGTAAGAAGGCATCTTGAGACGAACATACTTGGAGGAAAGCCAGACCTTGTCCCCTGGACGGAATAGAGGCAGGTCCATACGTCTCTTATTAGCATGTCTCTTCATCCACTCAGAGGATTGTAGTAATGCCATCTTAGTGTTCTACCAAATCACCGAAAAGTCTCTGACGAGGGACTCTGCAGCAGGATTGTCAACAGAAGCAGAAACAGGAAACAGAATATTGGGATGCTGACCGTACACCACAAAGAATGGAGATTTGGCTGAGGATTATTGAAGGAAAATTTGGCCCAAGGTTACATGAGGCTCTCCAGAAGCTTGAAGTAAACTGAACCCCTCTATCCGAGACAATATGGAGAGGTAAGTCATGGAGACTGAAGATGTGAAGGATTAAGTCTTTGGCTTGCACTGGCACAGAAGGAAGACTAGGCAAGGGAATGAAGTGAGCCGTCTTGGAGAATCGGTCAGCAACCACCCAAATGACAGTTCAACTGGCCGATACAGGAAGATCCGTGATGAAATCCATCGCGATATGTTGCCACGAAGCCGAAGGCACGGGAAGATGAAGGAGTCCACCAGTTGGAAGTTGTCTAGGTGTATTGTTACGTGCACAGGAAGAGCAAGCAGAGACAAAATCTGCAACGTCCTTACACATAGTTGGCCACCAATAATGTCAGGAAATTAGCAGAAAAGTATTCCTCTGGCCGGCATGTTCAGCCAGTTTGGACGAATGACCCCAGAGTAAGACCCTCATCCTGTCCGGAGCTGCCACAAAGGTCTTACCAGGAGGAAGATGAGACAGGTCAAGCGGGGTGATAGTGATTATTCTGGAGGGGTCAATGATGTGCAGGGGCTCCTCCTCTTGATCGGAGACAAGAATGAGCAGGAGAGTGCGTCTGCCTTAGTATTCTTGTCAGCTGGACGGAAATGGAGAGTGAAGTTAAAGCAAGCAAAGAATATGGACCATCTGGCCTGAAGAGGATTGAGTCGTTGAGCGGATGGCAAGTAGGAGAAATTCTTGTGATCCGTATAGATCATCACTGGGTACGAAGCCCCCTCTAGCAAGAACTTCCATTCCTCAAATGCCAGTTTAATAGCAAGCAGTTCTCGATCACCAAAGGAGTAATTGTGCTCCGAAGGAGAGAAGAGCGTGGAAAAGAAGTCTCAGGTTACTATGCGCCCGGATGAGGACTTCTGGGTGAGAACTGCTCCGGCCCCAGAGGAAGAAGCTTCAACCTCCAGGAAGAACTGCTTGTTACAGTCAGGACAATGAAGCACCGGAGCAGAAGAGAAGGCTTGTTTCAAGGATACAAAGGCATTTTCTGCCTTGGGAGTCCATTCCTTGGGGTTAACCCCTATGCGGGTCAGAGCAGAGATGGGAGATGTCCGGGAGGAGAAATGAGGAATGAACAGGCGGTAATAATTAGTGAACCCCAGAAACCGCTGAATAGCCTTCAACCCCTCTGGTTGGGGCCACTTAAGAGCGGCAAACACCTTTTCGGGATCCATCTTAAGCCCGGTCTCCGAGATTATGTACCCCAGAAAGGGAAGAGAAGTCTGTTCAAAGACATATTTCTCGAATTTGGCATACAGACGATTTTTTCTCAGCCTCTGCAGCATCTGTCAAACGTCTCTTCGATGCGAGGGCAGATCAGAAGAGAACACCAGGATGTCGTCCAGATACACTACCACGCATGAGTACAGAAGATAGCATTCACCAGTTCTTGGAAGACTGCCGGTGCATTGCAGACTCCGAAGGGCATGACACGGTACTTGTAGTGGCCATCCCAGGTGTTGAATGCCGTCTTCCACTCGTCACCATGGTGAATCCGGATAAGATTGTATGCACCACAGAGATCGAGCTTAGTAAAGACCTTTGCACCCTTGAGTCGGTCAGACAATTTGGAGATGAGAGGCAGAGGTTACTTATTTTTGATAGTGATTATATTCAGGCCCCTATAGTCGATACAAGGGCGAAGAGAGCCATCCTTCTTCTTGACTAAGAAGAATCCTGCTCCAGCCGGAGAGGTGGATTTCTGGATAAATCCCTTAGCAAGATTTTCTTCGATATACTCGGATATGGCTCGGGTCTCGGCCACCGATAGGGGGTAAATTTGACCTCGGGGAGGTGAAGCACCAGGGATGAGGTCAATAGGACAGTCATTCGGCCTATGTGGTGCTAGTGTCTCAGCCTCCTTCTTGTCAAAGACGTCAGCGTAAGACCAGTAGGGTGCTGGCAAGCGGGGTAAATTAGCAGGAGTGCACGGAGGTCGAGTAGGATGGACAGGAACCAAGTAGGTCTTGTGACACTCCTGACTCTAACGGAGCACCTCTCCCAAACTCCAATTCAGAACCGGCTCATGTGTCTGAAGCCAGTGCAGGCTAAGCAGTAAAGAGTGGGAAAGGCCGGACAGCACGTAGAAGGAGATTTTCTCAGAGTGTAGCATTCCTACCTGAAGTACTACAGGTTCGGTGACGAACAAGATTGATTCTGAAAGAAGCTTCCCATCCACGGAGGAGACTGCTAACGGATGCGCAAGACGTTGAATAGGGATTTGACACTGGTCCACAATGGCTTGTTGGATGAGATTCCCAGTGGCACCGGAATCCAGATAGGCAGTGTCAAAAAAGTGTGTCTTACCGCAGGTGATCGATACAGACAGAGTCGGAGATGGAGAGAGAGAATTTTTGCCCAGGACAACCTCTCCAAGCGATCCTAGGCACTAGTGTTTCCCAGTCTCTCTGGACAAGAGCGGATAAGATGTTCCGGGCTTCCACAGTAAAAGCATTTTCCCTCAGCACGGCGGGCCCCCTGGCGAGACTTGCCCATATTAACCTGGTCTACCTGCATAACTTCAGGGGTGGAAGCCGAGGTGGAGGCCTGTAGATAGACTGGCCTTTGGAAGGTTGGTGCAAGGTGCGGACGTTGATCCGAGTGGCCAAAGACACCAGCTTGTCCAGAGAGGTGGGTATGTCACAACTGGCAAGTTCATCCTTGATACATCCAGAAAGGCCCTCCCAAAAGGTAAACACCAGGGCTTTGTTGTTCCACGCCAGTTCAGACGCGAGGGTACGGAAACGCACAGCGTACTGGCCTACAGTGAGGCTCCCTTGGCGTAGACAAAGAAGAGAGGAGGCAGTCGAGGATGTGCGGCCGAGTTCATCGAAAACCCTCCGGAAGGCTGCAAGAAAAGCTTGGAGGTCAGACACCAGAGGATCCCCTCTCTCCCAAAGGGGGTTGAGCCATACCAATGCCTCTACGGTGAGATGCAACATGATAAATACCACTTTATCCCGGTCTGAAGTGAACTGATGAGACAGGAGCTCAAAGTGCAACGTGCACTGGTTGATGAAGCCCCGACATAGGGCGGGTTCACCGCCAAAGCGTGGTGGAGCAGATAGTTGGGGTCCTAAGTTGGGTGTCATAGCGCCACTGGGTTCAGGTGCCGCTGAACCGGATGCTGCTTGATTAGAGGCTGACACAGCCAGGGTGGACAGCGCATCCAAGCGGGAGTTAACAGTCCGCAGATAGGACAGGATCGTATCCTGTTGAGATCTCTGGCGGGAGACCTCTTGGTAAAGGTCAGAGAGCGAGGGAGCCTGAGAGCCACTGGATTCCATGGCCTGTGCAAACTGTTATGGGTCCAGATGGTGGAACCACTGTGCCGTGGTACAAGGAGGGACCAGAGGGGTGTAACTAAGTGCCCACCCGGACCGACCCTGGCTACACGGCGGCTTAGTCGACTCCGTGAACCAAGGAGGGACCAGGAGGGTGGACCAGGTGCCACTCTGGGACCGACCTCGTGCGAGATCAGGCAACTCCCATGGAGCTGACAGCTGAAGCTGACAGGTACGGCGGAGGACTGGCAGAGCAGGAAGACAGACAGGCGGTAACAGCTGGTAGTCCGGCAGGCAGGCACGACTGGTAGTCAGATTGGTGGGCACGGCTGATAGACAGGTTGGCGGGCAGCACAGGTACCTGAGAACTGGAGAGGCAGTTTAATGCAAGCAAATAACACCATTACACAGGCACCTCCATTTTGGAGGCTGTGCCTTAAATATCAGCTGTCCTCTGGTCATTGGCCAGGGGCATATTAGGATGGCGTCCGTGGCCCCTTTAAGAAGCAGGGAGCGCGCGCACAGTGCCAGGGAAAGTGCACGCGGTGCGCGCACCCCGGGCGCCCACAGCCAGTGGAGCGGAGGACGCCGGACCCAGGCGTGGTGGTAAGGGGATCGGCGTCTCTGCCGGGCAGGAGGCAGAGATGTCGGAGCTACACATCACCACCCTGGACTTCACCAAAGGATACTGGCAAATTCCCCTGTCCAAAGAGACCAAGGAGAAGACGGATGTTATCAGTACGTCAGGATGCCAATTGGGTTGCAGGGAGCTCCGGCCACTTTCCAGAGAGCCATGGACCAGATCTTAGCACCCCACAATAAGTGTGCAGCAGACTACCTAGATTACATCGTCAAATTCAGACAGGACTGGGAAAGTCATATTGGCAAAGTTCAAGCCATACTTGACGCCGTAAGGAAGGCGGGCTTTACCATCAACACGAAGAAATATGCTATGGGGATGGAGGAAGCCAAGTATCTTGGCTACGTGGTTGGTAGAGGGGAAATAAAACCACAAATAAATAAGGTCGAGGTGATCCTGAGCTGGCCACAGCCCCTCATGAAGAAGCAGGTCATGGCATTTCTAGGCATCGTGGGCTATTATCGAAGATTTGTCCCTAACTTTGCCCTGATAGCAGCCCCTCTGACGGGTCTTCTGAAAGGGACGAAGTCGGCTATGACTGAGTGGTCCCCAGAAGCTGAAGCGGCGTTCCAGGAATTAAACTGGCCCTCTGTAAACAGCCAGTCTTGGTGGCGCCCAACTTCTCCAAAGAGTTCATTGTCCAGACGGACGCATCGGATGTTGGGCTGGGAGCAGTCCTGTCCCAAAATATTAACTGAGAGGCACACCCGATAATGTACCTCAGTCGGAAACTGTGAAAAGAACTACTCCATAGTGGAAAAAGAACGTTTAGCCATCAAGTGGGCGTTAGACACTCTGAGGTATTACCAGTTAGGTAGAAGGTTCAGGTTAGTGTTGGACCATGCCCTACTGAGGTGGATGCGAGAAAAGAGGGGAAACCATGCCCGAGTAACTAGGTGGTTCCTAGTCCTACAAGATTTTAGTTTCCAGGTAGAGCATACGCCTGGGAAACAACATGGGAATGCTGATGCCCTATCAAGGTTCTATTGTATTGTGGCAGAAGGTGCCAAGCCCCCCGACTTTGGGCAGAGGGGGGGTATGTAAGGTTGCAGCCAGACAAGTCATGGACAGGAGGTATTGTTATGTTCTGCTACCAGAGCTAAGGAAAGAGAGGAGATCTGTCCCTACGATAGAACTCAGCTTAATCCCTACGATGTAACAGGGGACCTGATCCTGCGATCAGACCTGCTAAAGTCCTAAGCTAGTCTGTACGGAGACCTATAGATGTGGGGAAGGAATCCCTACAAGTACTAAGGACTGGGAGGAGTATGGGACACCTCCTAACAGAAATAGTAGCAGACAGACGAACAAACAAAATATATAGAACATAGAGGTCAGTAGACCAAGCAAACTAACAGAGCAAGACACAGAGCACAGGCTAGCTAGAAAGTAGATATACAATGAAGTCCAGCAAAGCCAGAAGGGCGGAGCAGGATTAAATAGGCCAACAAGGTCATGTGACCAGCAAAGGAAAAAAAACCTAAGAGCAAGGTTCTAACAGTACCCCCCCTTCTAAGAGGATCCTCCGGATCCCCTAGGACCAGGCTTATCAGGAAATCTCCTGTGAAACGCTCTGATAAGTCTGAACGCGGAAACATCATCCGACCTCACCCAAGAGTTATCCTCGGGACCGAAACCTTTCCAGGCCACAAGATACTGCAAACTACCTCTATACCGTCTAGAGTTAAGGATGCGAGAAATTTCATATTCCCCGTCCTCCACCACCGGAGGAACAGAGGCAGAGGCGTAACAATCCGATACAACAGCTTTTTTCAACAGAGAGACATGAAATACCGGATTAATTCTCCAGGAGGTAGGAACCTCCAACCTAACAGCAGATTGGTTGACAACCTGAAGCACCTTAAAGGGCCCTACAAACTTGGGACCCAATTTCTTTGAAGGAATCCTCAACCGCAGATTCCTAGAGGACAACCAAACCATGTCACCAACAGCGAACAAAACCTCCATCGTTTCCTATCAAAGTAGTCTTTAGATTTTCTGTTGGCCTCCTGAAGATTACCACGCACATCCGTCCAAACTCTCTCCAAATCACCGGAAAAATTCTCCTCCTCAGGCACGGCAGATCCCAACTTGGAGAACGACCCAAACGACGGATGTCTCCCAGAACAACAAAAAAAAGGCGAACAACCAGCAGAAGAAGATGTATGATTGTTCAGAGCAAATTCAGCAAGTGGCAGAAACTCAGACCACCCCTCTTTCTGTCTGGCCATTAGATTCAGGATGATATTCGGACGAGAACGACAAATGAACTCCCAACCTATCACAAAAGGCACGCCAAAAACGAGCCACGAACTGAGGACCCCTATCAGAAACAATGTCAGTAGGAACACCATGAAGTCTGACAATTTCCTTGACAAAGGCCTTAGCGAGAGTTTTAGCGCAGGGCAGTTTGACGAAAGGAACCAAGTGACACATCTTGCTAAAACGGTCCACGACCACCCAGATGACAGTAAAACCCTCAGAGGGGGGAAGGTCAGTTATAAAGTCCATAGCCAAATGTGTCCAAGGAGCACTGGGAACCTCCAAAGGACAAAGCAACCCCGCAGCAAGAGTATGTGAGGACTTAGATCTAGCACATATAGTACATTGACGCACCCACTTAATGACTTCCTTCTGCCATCCAGGCCACCAAAAACTGCGACCCACCAGTCTCTTGGTCTCAGAGATTCCGGGATGACCTGCCAACCGAGATTCGTGACACTCAACAAACAAATCTCTCCTAAAGGTCCCAGGCACAAACAACCTCCCATGAGGAGTGTTAGAAGGGGCATTCTCCTGTGCTTTAAGAATCTCATTTTCCAAAATGGAGTCCAAAGCAGCTATCACAACACCTTCTTGTAAAATGTTCTCCTCTTTCTCAGCACCGACTATGGGAGAAAAACTGCGAGACAAGGCATCCGCCTTAACATTCTTAGTACCAGGGATGTTAGTAACGGAGAAATTAAACCGCGAGAAAAACAGTGCCCACCTAGCCTGACGGGCATTCAGGCGCTTGGCAGCATCAAGATATATCAGATTTTTATGATCCGTAAGAACCTGAACGGGAAATTCCGCACCTTCCAAGAAGTGGCGCCAGTGTTCAAATGCGAGTTTAATAGCCAATAATTCCCGATTACCAATATCGTAATTCAGTTCAGTCTCCGAAAAATTTTTTGAAAAAAAGGCACAGGGATGTAATCCATCCCCGTTATCCTGAGACAATACTGCGCCAACCCCCACAGAGGAAGCATCAACCTCAACCAAAAACGGCCTAGTAACATCAGGCTGCATAAGGATGGGAGCAGAGGTGAACCTCTCCTTGAGATACACAAAAGCTTCAATGGCCTCAGAAGACCACTGAACCGCATCAGCACCTTTCCTGGTGAGATCAGTCAGAGGTTTGACAATACTAGAAAATTTTTTTATGAATTTTCTGTAGTAATTGGCGAAACCCAAAAACCTCTGTATCGATTTCAAACCAATAGGCCTAGGCCATTCCTGCACAGCCTGAACCTTAACCGGATCCATCTCAAAACCTTTGCTGGAGATAATGTAGCCCAAAAAACTAATTCTCTGTACAGCGAACTCACATTTCTCCAGCTTAGCAAAAAGCGAATTGTCCATTAATAACTGTAATACCTCACGCACGCTCCGCCAATGAGACTCCAGATCCGGCGAATAAATCAAAATGTCATCCAAATACACAACCACATTTTTGCCGATCAAAGGTCTAAGGATGTCATTAATCAGATTCTGAAAAAATGCAGGAGCATTAGTAAGACCAAAAGGCATAACCAGATTCTCAAAATGACCCACAGGAGTGTTAAAAGCAGTCTTCCATTCGTCACCCTCCTTCATGCGCAACAGATTGTATGCCCCCTTAAGGTCAATTTTAGAGAACCACTTGGCCCCCATTAACTGGTTAAACAGATCAGGAATCAATGGCAGTGGGTAAGGATTGCGTACAGTAATTTTGTTAATCTCACGAAAATCCAGACAAGGACGTAAACCGCCGTCCTTTTTTTTTACAAAAAAAAATCCAACCGCCACAGGAGACTTAGAGGGCCTAATGTGACCGGCGGCCAAACTTGTCTGTATGTATTCCTCCAAAGCCTTCCTCTCAGGAATAGTAAGGTTAAATAAACGACTTTTAGGAAGAGTCGCTCCAGGGACAAATTCAATAGAACAATCATAGTCTCTATGGGGAGGCAAAACCTGCGAATCCTTCTCAGAAAAAACTCTCCAAAAATCCTGAATAGGAACAGGCAATTCTCCCCTATCCAAAGCTGCAATACGCCCGTTACAACACTTGTCATAACATTTATGGCTCCAGGATTTAATTTCACTGGTAGACCAATCCAGTACAGGATTGTGAAATTTTAACCAGGGCAATCCCAATATTACTGGAGAAGGCAAGTTATTCAACACTACCAAATCCAATTTCTCATGGTGAACACCATTAATAGTGAGAGGAAATTCACAGACCTTGAGAGTAATATTCTTCAAAGGGGAACCATCCACAGAAACAACAGCAATACAGCAATGGGGGATGATAAAGGTTCAGGTTTTAAATTGAGTCTTTCCACGAATCCCCCATCAATTACATTGAAAGTAGACCCGCAATCAACAAACACCCGAAATTCCATTAATTCTTTCTGAGCAATCGTGGAAGCAGCTAAAAATATACCCTTGGAATTTAAACAGGCAATACGGGCGTGACTGACCATTTTTTTTTCTTTCTTCATACGAAGCTCACAGCCTTTAATCAAATGACCAGATTTTCCGCAATAGAAACACAAGCCTTCAGTAAATCGACGGTCTTTTTCTTGAGAGCGAGGTGCCACCGATCCAATCTCCATCGGTTCACCACTGTTAGTACACACATTCTCATAACCAGAAACTGACATAGCAGAGGATTTGCTCTCATTAACCCTTGCACGCAGTCTTCTATCCACCCGTATAGCTAATTGCATAGCCTGTTGCAAATCTTCAGGTGTAGGATAAGCAATTAGCAGGTCTTTAACCCTTTCACTGAGCCCAGCAAGAAATAGACTTTTCAGAGCAGAATCGTTCCACCCTGTTTGAGTAGACCAACGACGGAAATGAGTACAATATTTTTCCACATTACCTGATCCCTGTTTTAAACGTCTCAACTCAGTCTCAGCTGATGCGACACGGTCAGGATCATCATATAATAGTCCCAAAGCAGAAAAAAAACTATCCACTGATCTGAAGCATGTATCACTAGGTTGCAAAGAAAAGGCCCACTCCTGAGGCTCTTTGCGCAAAAGTGACATTATGAACCCTACGCGCTGGGATTCATCCCCAGAGGACTTGGGTCTCAAACGAAAATACAATAAGCAAGCATTTTTAAATGAAAAAAATTCTCGGTGTTCACCAAAAAATAAATCCGGCAAACATACCTTAGGCTCCAAGAAATGTGCTCCAGGACAGTTACTCACGTGCTGACGGAGCTCGGCCACCTCCAGAGAGAGTCCCTGCAGGCGATGAACCAAATCCTGAACCGACACCATGATGGAACAGAAAAATCTTTCCTTAGAGAATTTGCTGGCTGGACTTACTGTTATGTTCTGCTACCAGAGCTAAGGAAAGAGAGGAGATCTGTCCCTACGATAGAACTCAGCTTAATCCCTACGATGTAACAGGGGACCTGATCCTGCGATCAGACCTGCTAAAGTCCTAAACTAGTCTGTACGGAGACCTATAGATGTGGGGAAGGAATCCCTACAAGTACTAAGGACTGGGAGGAGTATGGGACACCTCCTAACAGAAATAGTAGCAGACAGACGAACAAACAAAATATATAGAACATAGAGGTCAGTAGACCAAGCAAACTAACAGAGCAAGACACAGAGCACAGGCTAGCTAGAAAGTAGATATACAATGAAGTCCAGCAAAGCCAGAAGGGCGGAGCAGGATTAAATAGGCCAACAAGGTCATGTGACCAGCAAAGGAAAAAAAACCTAAGAGCAAGGTTCTAACAGGTATGTGTCCCCAAGGTGCCAAGCCTGGGTGATATAGGACTCGGAAAAGCAGGCTCCAGCACACATAGTGCTGAGAGGTGTTTAATGGGTCCAGATTATAGGGCCAGGTTTTAGGAGCAGCTGAAAGCACTGGAGCGGATCAGCTGCTCACTTACCTCCAGTTCAGGTCTTGGAGGCCTGATTTAAGACAGCTGCGCCTGTCTAAGTCTGTCTGTGTGTTGTGCAAGGTGAGCAGGCTTGCATGTGCTGCTCAGACCTTGCTGAAGGCAGAGAAAGGCATCTGCATTTAAACGGCTGAGGCCGTGCTGTATTTTTATTATTATTATTATTTATTATTATAGCGCCATTTATTCCATGGCTCTTTACATGTGAAAAAGGGGTATAATACAAGAACAATTACAATAATCTTGAACACAATGTGACAGCGACTGGTACAGGAGGAGCGAGGACCCTGCCCGCGAGGGCTCACAATCTACGAGGGATGGGTGAGGATACAGTAGACTGGTTATTTTGAGTTCTGTTCTGTTATACCTTTTTAGAACCTGTAAGATATTTGTGTTTCCTGCATGGTTTATGGACATATAATAAATCACCAGTTTGTTTGAACCTGCAGACTGCATCCCTGTGTGAACCAGTGCCTACCACAGAGCTGACCCCTCACAATGGTTAATACAGATACAAAAGAACACAAGAGACAGTATAGAAAGATGCACTTAATAATAAAACATTATTTCTTTGTGTGCATTCAAACCAAGAGGACTACAAGTGTAATGTGACATGCAGAAGTAGTGCTTTTGCATAGTGTGACATGCAGAAGTAGTGCTGGTGCTTTAAAAGCATCCAGCAACTAGAGGGGTTAACACAGTCATAGGAGAAGGGGAGTGTTTTAGCAGAGCCCCAGGTTGATTGTGGAGAAGTTGTTTACTGTCTGGCTGGAGTCAAAGAGAAAGGTGGTGTGTGTGTTATGTATCTCACAGAAGCCTCCCTGCAAGTGAAAAGGATTCAAGTCAGGAGTGAAGCTAAGCACAGGTCAGGTAGAGTTCCTGAACTAGCAGTGCAGAGTATTGTCAGGCATAAAGATAAAGACTGGAAGAAATTGTGTCACAGGGATCATCTCTCTCAGCAACCCTGCCCCCTCCTCCATCTCACTGGGCTGTAAAGAATGCTGTGTTCATTAATGTGCCTTTGCATTAGAACTGTGCTGCCCTGTACTACTGGGAAGACTCTGAACTGCTGTGCTGCTAAGAAAACTGTACTGTTTGTCACTGGAGCCTGTTGCTCATAAGACTTAACTTGCACTGGCTGTGCGGCTTCTTATTAAATGCTACTGTTCTACCATTTATGAGGACTCTTGTCAAGTGTGTCTGGTCAGCAAGTGAAACAACCTACGTGTCTGTTCCTGAGGCTCAATACCGCTGTGTGCCTGAGAGAAGCTGCAGCATGGTCTATGGTCGCCCTGAGTAACGGTTCCCTAAGGATTCCAAAGAATTCATGTAACCTGTCTCGCCCCTATCTGAACCTAGCGGCGTGCGCGTAACAGTAATGCTAGTGATGCACTACTCTGCCATAGATCACACACAGGTGGTGTGCTAGTATTATCACTTCATTAACGCAGGAAGAAAAATAAAAGAGAATGTAGTTCGTGACGCCAGGCTGTACTGTGTTAACTTCAGTTTTCTGGTGTGATGGTATGTTGTGCACTGGATAATCCAGAAAAGCAGATAGACAGATAGGCTATTGGTAAACTTTACTTCTTGCAAACAACTACATATAAATCCAAACAGATGATTCAACAGAGTTTCAATTCCAATGCAGCAAGCACAGTTATTTTCAGTACAGCAATGCAGGTACATAAATAGTGCAGCAATTCCTGAGTATTATCTGTACAGTCCTTATCACACAGCTGATTGCAGCTCCAACTGTGGTTTCTCATACATCAGATATCTGGGCTTCCATACCTGTTCCTCAGCTCATCACAGGCATGACCAAACACTACACAATGTCTCACAGGCAAGACCAGACACCACACAATGTCTCACAGGCAAGACCAGACACCACACAATGTCTCACAGGCAAGACCAGACACCACACAATGTCTCACAGGCAAGACCAGACACCACACAATGTCTCACAGGCAAGACCAGACACCACACAATGTCTCACAGGCAAGACCAGACACCACACAATGTCTCACAGGCAAGACCAGACACCACACAATGTCTCACAGGCAAGACCAGACACCACACAATGTCTCACAGGCAAGTCCAGACACCACACAATGTCTCACAGGCAAGTCCAGACACCACACAATGTCTCACAGGCAAGTCCAGACACCACACAATGTCTCACAGGCAAGTCCAGACACCACACAATGTCTCACAGGCAAGTCCAGACACCACACAATGTCTCACAGGCAAGTCCAGACACCACACAATGTCTCACAGGCAAGTCCAGACACCACACAATGTCTCACAGGCAAGTCCAGACACCACACAATGTCTCACAGGAAAGACCAGACACCACACAATGTCTCCTCCTCTCTCCTTCTCTCTTTGCACACACTGCACTAAGCTCAGGACCTTGGCATGTAATCTTATTGCCATACATGGAAAGCAGGGCTAAATCATTAACTCTTGGTAATCTGTTATCGTGTTCTGTTAAGTACAACACTCTCTGCTTATAGAAAACATTCCGTATACTGGATCCTCATGTTCATTATCTGTAAAGGGAATATGAACAATGTGCAGACATAATGAGGTAGCTGCTGGCTCTGCTACATCTTATAGGGGCATACACATACAACTTTAGGGAACTACATATTCACCCACTTTAAAAAATGCATGTCCTCGTGCATCTGGAACTAGTGATGGGCGAGCACTAAAATGCTCAGGTGCTCGACGCTCGGGTCTAGTACATTGGAATACTCGGGTGCTCGACCCGAGCAACGAGCCCAATATGAGTCTATGGGAAACTCGAGCATTTTTTAGGTGGCTTCCCCCGGCAGTCTGCAGAGGGCCTAAAAATGGCCCAAATCGATGGGAACAGCATAGGGAAGACCCCTGGAAGCATTTCTGACTCCCAGGTCACTTCTGTCAACAACGTTGTCAGAGGTATTACACTACTTTTACGGACTCACAATAAAACATACAAAAACGAAACCAAAATGGATTTTCCTGGGAAATATGTTAAGTAACATCCTTTCCAGGGTAATGACTTGTATATAAAGCAAAATAAATAACCAAAACCAAAAATACTCCTCCACACCTTGGGCTATGTTCACACTTAGTGTTTTTGATGTGTTTTTGCACTTTTGCATTGCTTTCAATCGTGACAAATGCATTCATCAGGAAATGTCATTTTAACATTTTACAACTTATCTGGCCATGTGGTGTGTGAGATATCATCAGACACATCGTGTTTCATTTATGAAGGAGGGACTCTGAAAGTCACAAAGCCTATTTTTATAGGGCCATCAGGCGGCCTTTACTATTCTTAAAGGGTCAACAGTTGGCCCTCACTATTCTTAGAGAGCCATCAGCCAGCTATGTTTTATTGTTCACATTACTAAAGAGTGGGTCTCCTATACTGTTATTGCGTATGCAGTGAGTGGTAGGGCTGTCCAAAATTTGGATGCACACCAATACCCCTTTGAAGAGATTTAGAGGAGGGCCTCCCGAAAACAATGTTTCCATTATTAGGAAGTGAGTCTCACATTGTGTTTGCCTATGCAGTGAATGCAAGGGTTGCCAAAAATTTGAAGGCACTCCAATGCCCCTTGGAAGAGATGTGGAGGTCAGAGGACCTCCTGAAAACAATGTTCTCATTATTAGGAAGTAGGTCTCCCATTGTGTTTGCCTATGTAGTGAATGCAAGGGTTGCCAAAAATTTGGAGGCATTCCAGTGCCCCTTGGAAGAGAGGTGGAGGTCAGAGGGACTCCTGAAAACAATGTTCCCATTATTAGGAAGTGGGTCTCCCATTGTGTTTGCCTATGCAGTGAATGCAAGGGCTGCCAAAAATTGGGAGGCACTCCAATGCCCCTTGAAAGAGACATAGAGGGCCTGATGAAAAAATGTTCCCATTAGAAAGGAGCGGGTCTCCTATACTTGTAATGGCCATGCACTAAGTGTATGGGCTGACAAACATTTACCCCTGGGGGTATACATGACCATACTGTATAAAAAATTTTTTTACGGGCATCATAAACACCCTTTTAAAAAATTATGTGGGTGTTGCATCACAGACGACGGTCACCCTGGTGATATGGTGGTGGAGGATGAGGAGAAGGACAAGAGCAAATAGCCAAAATCAGGAAGCGTATACCCATGTGTGGGTGTGAAGAGGTGCATGGGAATAAACCTCCCAAAAAAAGACACTGGATTTGAGTTAGTTACTCTGCTATCATTCGGTGGTGTTGAGAAATCTGGCCCAATCCAGCCCTTGTTCATTTTTATAAGAGTCAGCCTGTCAGCATTTTCAGTTGACAGGCGGATGCGCTTATCAGTTATAATTCCACCAGTGGCACTAAAAACCCTCTCTGATAAAACGCTAGCGGCAGGGCAGGCCAGGACCAAGCCGTAGAGAGCTAGTTCATTCCACGTATCCAGCTTGGATATCCAATAATTATAAGGCACAGAGGAATCAAGGAGGACGTTGGTACGGTTGGCAAGGTACTCCCTCAGCATCTTCCCAAACTTTGCACTCCTTATGAGAGTACCCCATGCCTCAGGGCCTGTGCGATGGGAGGGGCTGAGAAAATTCTCCCAGAACTTTGACAGTGTTCCCCTGCCTCTGCTGGATTGGAGTTGTGTCTCTCTCGCCTGTACTCCTTGGTTGTCCAACAAACTGTGACCTCTGCCGTCAGCGTTTTCAGATGGGAATTTTTTTAATAGTTCCGCAACAAGGGCCTTCTGGTACTGCCCCATTTTTGTAGACCTGTCCGTCTCAGGAATAAGAGATATAAAGTTCTCCTTAGGCTAAGTGCCCACGTAGCATTTTTCAAGCGTATATGCTGCGGAATTTCCGCAGCATAAACGCTTGTTAAACGCTAGGTAATCCGCCCCCCATGGTCCCCAAGGGGATTCCGCAAGTTCTATGCCCATGCTGCGGATTTTTCCGCAGCATTTATGCTGCGCTCAAAAATCCGCAGCATGTCCATTAACTTTGCGGAAGCGCGGCGTAATCGCCGCCATTGACTTGCATTGAGACGCACAGAATCCGTGTCAGTACATTTGTACTCACGGATTATATGCGTTTCAATGTGCGGATGGTACCCAGTTCTGGAGGAGAGGAGACTCTCATCCAGACCTGGGTACCATTGTACCTGTAAAAAAAAGAATAAAATAAAAAATAAAGTTTATATTCACCTTCCGACGGCCCCCGGTCTCCTTCCCTTTGCTTGCGGGCAGGACTGTAGGACCTGCGGTGACGTCACAGTCATGTGACCGCAGGCCCTTCAGTGCAGTGTCCCGCGATCAGCTGGCAGACAGGAGCGAGCGCAGCAACACACGCCGGGCCATCAGAGGGTAAGTATAGGTTTATTTTTTTATTTTTAAACATTCTTACAGTCACACTATATAAATCCATGCTGTTTGCATGGATTTATATAGTGTGACCTAGTTGTCACAAGCACTTTCCAAGTGATGCTAAAATCGCCTGGAAAGCGCTTGTCAATCCGCATGCAGAAACGCATGTGAAAACGCTTCAAATCCGCATGTATTTGGCAGGAAAAACGCATGCACAATCTGCATGCGTTTTTTTCTGCCAAGGAGATGCAGAAATGATGCAGAAATTTTTTGCTTCATTTCTGCATCGTGGGCACATAGCCTTATAGTGTGGGTCTAGAAGTGTCACCAACCAGTAATGACTGTCTGTAGCGTCGGCGTCCCTGCCTCCTGCTAGGCAGGGATGCTGTTCCCCTCACCTCTCTGCTCCGTGCCCGGCGGCTTCCTCCCGCTCTGCTTGCAGCGCCCGCTCTCCCCCGGTCACTGTGCTTAGGGTGCGCGCGCGCGCGCTCCCCCTCTCTTAAAGGGGCCGCGCGCGTCGTCCTAAGGAGTCCCCGGCCAATGGCCGGAGGATCCCTCCATATATAAGGCACCTCCTCCAAAATGGAGGTGCCCGAGCTATGTTGTTGCACTGTTCACTACTCTGCTTCAGCCCTCAGGTCCCGTTGCCAGTTACCTGCCAGTTACCTGCCAGTTAACTGCCAGTTACTTGCCAGTCTCCTGCCAGTTACCTGCCAGTCTCCTGCCAGTTTGCTGCCTGATTCCTGCCTGTCATCCGCTTTCCTGCTTGCTAGCCTGAGGTCCGACGGTCTGCCTTCCGACACCTGTCAGTCTGTCTATGGACCAGCTTGCCCGCTCACCTGGGAGCGCTCACCTGCTACCTGCCTGATAGCCTACCTGGAGGCTCCGCCGTCACGTGCTGTGACCGCCTGCCAGTCCAGAGACTCTTGCCCGCTCACCTGGGAGCGCTCATCTGCTACCTGCCTGTTAGCCTACCTAGAGGCTCCGCCGTCACGTGCTGTGACCACCTGCCAGTCCAGAGACTCTTGCCCGCTCACCTGGGAGCGCTCATCTGCTACCTGCCTGTTAGCCTACCTAGAGGCTCCGCCATCACGTGCTGTGACCACCTGCCAGTCCAGAGACTCTTGCCCGCTCACCTGGGAGCGCTCATCTGCTACCTGCCTGTTAGCCTACCTGGAGGCTCAGCCGTCACAGGTCGTACCTGCCCGTTTACCCAGAGACTGCCCCGGTCACTTGCCGTGACCTCCTGCCCGTTTACCCAGAGACTGCCCCGGTCACTTGCTGTGACCTCCTGCCCGTTTACCCAGAGACTGTCCCGGTCACTTGCTGTGACCTCCTGCCCGTTTACCCAGAGACTGTCCCGGTCACTTGCCGTGACCTCCTGCCCGTTTGCCCAGAGACTGTCCCGGTCACCTGCTGTGACCGCCTGCCTGTCTTCCCTGGTCGCCACCCGCTTCCTTACAAGGACTGCCCCCTTGTATAAGTTGCTCAGAGGTTCCGCCTCCCAGACCCGTTACACTGTCACCCAAAATTTTGAGAACGCGAGGGTCATGGGAAAGGCAGCGTAACAAACTCAGCCATGCGTGCCAGACTACTAACAGGCAAGACTTCCGTGTCCTCACCAAGAGGATGACTGACCATGCTCTCCTCTTCCTCCTCCTCTCTGTCCTCAGGCCATCCACGCTGAACAAACGGTATGACAGTTGTGCAGGTAGTACCGTCTGTAGTGCATGAAACTAGCTCCTGTTCTTACTCCTCCTCTTTCTCATTGTCACCCAATCCACATTGGGATGAGATGAGACTGGGCTGTGTGTAATCACCCGTTATGGTTCCTTGCTCCATCTCATCGTGCTCCACCTGCAATACATCCTCTTTGATTGTGAGCAGAGAGCGTTTCAGAAGACAGAGAAGCGGGATGGTGACGCTAATTATGGCGTCATCGCCGCTCAACATCTTGGTGGAGTCCTCAAAGTTTTGGAGGATGGTACATATGTCTGACATCCATGTCCACTCCTCAGGTCTTCTGTGTGGAGTCTGAACTGAATACCGACGGCCTTGTTGATGCTGGTACTCAACAACTGCCCTCTTCTGCTCACAAATCCTACCCAACGTCTGCAGTCTAGAGTTCCAACGCGTGGGGACATCACACACCAGTCTGTGAGCCGGAAGGTGCAAACACTGGGGACCGAGTACCGAGGGATGGCCGCCGCCATCAGGTTGCGGAATGCTTCCATCTTCACGAGCCTAAAAGGCAACATTTCGAGTGCAAGCAGTCGCGAAATGTGGGAATTTAGTAGTGTGGCCCGTGGGGCGTTGGCTGCGTATTTGCGCTTGCGTCCCAAGGACTGGGGTATGGACAACTGAACGCTGTGCTGGGACAAGGACATGGACGTGCTTCCTGATGCTGCTCCTTGAGCGTGTGCAACGACAGGTGCAGGGCAGGAGGCATCTTCGCATGCACCATAGACAGGGGATTGGCTTGCATGCACAACAGCGGAAGAAGCAGTGGAGCCACCCGCAGACACTGTTCCTGGACCCTGGGGTTTGGCCCACAAAGTTGGGTGCTTTGCTGCCATGTGCCTGATCATGCTGGTGGTGGTCACGCTGCTAGTTTTGCCACCCCTGCTGATGATGGCCTGGCAGGTGGTGCAAATGGCCTTTTTGGGGTTATCAGCAGAGTCTTTAAAAAAAACGAGACTCGGGAAGACCTAACAGTTGTACTGGCAACTTCCTCCATGTTGATGTTACGGGGAACGGTTGCCTGCCTTCTGTCTGTGGCCACCACACTGCTTCTTCCTGCCTTTTGGGGTGCTCTGCCTCCCTCCCCCTGTGTGCTGCTGTCCTCGCACTTCATGTCCTCCTGCCAGGTTGGGTCAGTTACTATATCATCCATCACCTCGTCTTCCACTTCCACACCTTGGTCCTCCTCCTGACTTTCTGGCAATTGTGTCTCATCATCGTCCACCTTTTGTGACACTTTCCCACCGTCGCCATCATATGACCGTGGCTGCTGAAATATTTGGGCATCGCTAAATTTGATTTCCTCTTGCCCCCCTTCAAGTGGACCGGGAGAGAGGCCCGAATCTATAAATGGAAAAGTGAACAGCTCTTCGGAGTGTCCAAGTGTGGGATTAGTTGTCTCGGGCACTCGGCATGGTGGGAGGAAGGAGGATCAAGGTGAGGAATATGCGGTCCAGACTCACAGCTACTGAGACTTGACCGGGTGGAAGACAGGGTGGTGGTAGTGGTGGCAAAGTGACTGGAAGCATTATCTGCTATCCAACCAACAACCTTTTGACACTGCTCTGGGTTCAATAGTGGTGTGCTGTGGTCCCCTTGGAATTGGGACAGGAAGGTCGGGCGAGAAGATATGGGTGTTTGTTGTGGCACAAGTTCAGCTTGCCCACGGCCTCGGCCTCTGCATGCACCATCACTTCCAGTTCCCCGTCCCTTGCCACGCGCCTTGCCCATTTTAAATGGAGGATAATATGTTCCACGCTCACTACAAATGGCTGAATTTGGAGCGGTTATTTGTAATCCGTGTGACGGAGAAACTACCATTTTAAATACCTGGCCTGTAGGTAACTATTTTGAACAGCAAACCGGTGTCAAAAACTTTGCTGAGATACTGAAAAAAAATTAGAATGGAGGCCAGAAATGGCAGAATTTTCAGAAAACATATATGTGATCCGTGTGACGGACAAACCACAGTTTTAAATATCTGGCCTCTAGGTAACTATTTTGAACACCAAACCAGTGTCAAAAACTTTTCTGACACACTGAAAAAAATTTGGAATGGAGGTCAAAAATGGTAGTATTTTCAGCGAAATTATATGTGATCCGTGTGACGGACAAACCACAGTTTTAAATAGCTGGATTTTTAGCGCTGTAATATGGAAGGGACCTGGCTGTTTCTGCAGTGCCAACAAGCAAATGGCGCAGGAAAACAGTGTTCTCTGGATTGCTTTTTAAGCAAATAATGAGGATTAAGATCCAAAAAAAATTATTCCTGACCCCTGAGACCTGTGTCTAGAAATGTCTAACAGCAGCAGAAGGCAGAACTGGAATGAAGCCTCTTTTGCTATATGCACTGCAGTCTGCTATATACACTGCCTGCCTATATACACTGCCTGCCTATATACACTTAAATCAAAAGATGACACCCCTCTCCTAATAATAAGGGGGGGGGGGGGGGGTAATCAAACCATGACCACAACTGTTATCATTAAAAGTAATATTTATTAATACAAAAAATTCATTTATAAACAACATTAAAATGTATGCCGTACCTCAATAGTGAGGGTTAGCAAATAGCTCTGCCCTATAACCACTATGTACTGGAGCAATCAAATTATGTCTAATTTGGAAAAATTCATTATTGTAAAAAATGCGCTCAACCAGAAATCCATAATACAATAATCCAATAATTAGTACATAAAAAGAAAATACACAATCACATAATTCATATGATAAAAAAAAAATTAAGTGAACTCATGCAGAGGGATCTGACGCGCCCCCTGGGCCTGTGTTGTGCAGGGGAACCCGGAACCGGGCCTGTTGTAGAATGCTGGGGGTTGTAGTCTCCGTGTGGCGGTGACCCGGTCCGTGCCCAGGGTGGTCAAACCAGTGGCAGTCTATTTGTATTGTAATAAGTGTCCGACTACGCCACCCGTGGATTGCGGTCAGTGGGGACCGCCGCTGCGCTGCAGACCGCTGAGGCTGATGTTGTTTGCGCAGCCGAGTATGGGATGACTCCCCACGGGAGAAGTATTGCCTCAGGGCAGCTAATGTGGAAGATGATGGGAGTGATGGTCTGAGGGTCCCATGGATAATGGTGCAGGAGCGGCAAGGAATCACAGAGACGAGAGGTGCAGTTCATGGTCTTTACTGATGGTACAAGGCAGACCCTCCCGGGAGTACTGGCTAGTATAAGGGGCCTGGTCAGTCTGCGAGCAAGCAGGAGTTCCCCTGGCCAGGTGGAGTTGTAGGCCTCCCCGTTTATCTGCACTCTTCCTGGCTACCTTGCTGTCAGCGGTTACAAGTAGCCCACGTCCCTGAGTATACCGTGTGGTGCTCACCCGTATGGCTGGTGACTTGGGGCCTTCTGTTAGCCTCCGCTCCTGGATGGCGGCGCTGGTCCCTTCTCTGTGACTGAGCCTCCGGGCTTCTATGGCCAGAGGACCTGGAATCCCCTGCCGGCTGGTTTCTGCTGCTGGGAGTATATCAGTCCCCACAGCCTCGGACTCCTGTGTCCGGTTTTAGTGTCTTCGTCCAGGGCGAACTCTGCTCAGCTCCAGCCCCTGGACTTCTGCTACTGCTCCTACAGAGCTCCTGTTCTTGCTTTCCCTGTGTCTGGAACTGTCTGCAGCTCCACTCTGACTCTGACTGCAGCTTCACTCTCTAATCCCGCCCCAGACCCAGTTTATAAGGGCAGATTCCTCCCCTCCCAGGTCTGGGCGGACCGTGTTGCATGTTTAGGGATCCTGACCAGAGAAACCTCCCACTTGCTCTCAGACATAATATCTCTATTACTGTGGCAACCAGACCCCTGGGGTGTCACATTCCCTCCTAGTAAATTTTAGTACTCCGGGACTAAACACATTTTTTAAAGAAACATAAATACAAGGTATAACAATAATACAATAACATATTCACAAGAAACTTTAGTCTGTAGAGGTCACGGCGTTTCCGTGACCGGGTGTCCATATCACCCAATAAGGCGAAGTCTTGGCACAGAATAGGGGACCTGTCCAAAGCAAACCCCTTGCGTTGTCCTTGGGCGTGGCTGCAAGGGTAGACTAACTACTTTGGGCCGCAAGGAGGCCACGCCAGACAGGTTTTCTCTTCCGCGGCCGTCTTCGCAAGAGGCACCAAGGTGCAACTATCTACAAAACTGTTCCGGTTATCCAGTGTCCATAACCTGTTAGTCCAAATAAATCTGCAGGGTAACTGAGAAACATAATTAGTAACAGGCAACAAACATAAACCATAAACATTTTTCAATAAACAGTCAACTTTACAGTGCATTGGTTTAGATTCTCCAGCGAGCGGGCATCTGACCTCTAGTGACTCTAGTGGACCTACGGAGCTCACTAACTGGTTCTGCACTACAGGGTGTAGGAGGTGTTATGGGCAAGCTGGGCAGCTTTCTGCGCACTCTTTGGCTCACTAGGGGCACAGCAGGCTCACTACTAGCAGAGGGTTGATCCTCCTGTACTGCTGGTGTGGACTCTTCTGCCCCTTGGGCCGGCTGCTCTTCCAGCTCTACCGGTTCCTCTGTAGGCACTTGCGGGGCTGGCTGGAGAAAGGTGAGGACGGGTACCACGACAGCGCCGTTTACTTGTGTCCAAGACCGGGGGAAGTCTCCGAGTACGGTACTGATCATTTCTTCCCTTTCCTCTGCGGGTTGAGGGTTTTCTTGATCTTCTTCAGGGCTTTGCAGCTGCTCGGGACACTTCTTCAGGTGGTCTCTGGAGACAATGGCTGTGGTTTCTCCTCCATCCTTACTGATTACGCAGATTTTTGGGTTCTCATGGCTTGATGGCAGTACGGTGTACGGGTCCTTCTCCCACTGGTCGTCCAACTTGTGGAGCCGCCTCTTCCTCTTCAAGACCTGCTCTCCAGGTACCAGGGGAACAGCGGGAGCATACTGGTTATAAGCCTTCTCTTGCTTTTCTCTAGCTTGAGACAGACTTCGCTCGACGCTCTCCTGTACTTTCCGATACTGCTGCTGCCGTTCTGTATCCCAGTCTGCCTCTGGCGAGGTGTCCTCAGGCGTCAGGACTCCCATATCCAGGTCAATAGGCAGCTTACCAGGTCTTGCTCTCATTAGGTAAGCCGGGGTACAGTTGGTGGAACCTACAGGGATGTGGTTATACAGGTCCACCAGATCGGGCAGTTTCTCAGGCCACAGACTGCGTTCTTCCAGGGGCAATGTTTTTAGCAGATCTATCACCACCTGGTTCATCTTCTCGCAGAGTCCATTGGTTTGAGGGTGATAGGGCGTTGTTCTTATCTTCTTGCAGCCATACAGGTTGCAGAACTCCTGGAAGACCTCCGCTTCAAAGGCTGGTCCTTGGTCTGTCAACACTTGGTCCGGGTACCCGTGTGGACGGCAGAAGTGCTGCTGGAAGGCTCTAGCTGCTGTTTGAGCCGTTAAGTCCTTGACCGGGACCACCACCAGGAACCGGGAGTAATGATCTACGATTGTGAGGGCGTAGACATACCCAGATCTGCTTGGAGCCAGTTTCACATGGTCCAGGGCTACCAGTTCCAGTGGCTGTCTGGTGATGATGGGCTGCAGGGGAGTCTTCTGGCTGGCACGGTCTTTTCTTCTCAGGTGGCACGGGCCACAGTCTCTGCACCACCTCTCGATGGCTCCTCTCATGCCTACCCAGTAGAACCGTTCACGCAACAAGAACTCCAGCTTCTTCCATCCGAAGTGTCCTGCTCCGTTGTGGTATGCCTCCAGAACCATAGCCGCGTCTCGTCTTGGGACCACTACCTGCCAGGTCAACTCATGTGTTCGAGAGTTAACCATTCTCCGGCACAGCTTCTCCCTGTAGAGGAACAGCTTACTTTTCTCCTTCCACAGTTGCTTGGTCTCCTCCGGAGCATCTGGGTCAAGACAGGCATCGGCTTGGGTCAGCATTTCCTTCACCAAATGGACTGCGGGATCACTGTCTTGCGTCTCCGCCCAGTTGTAGTGGGGCAAGGGATTGAACGTCACGGAGCGCCTGTCCTTCACACGGTGGGAATACAGGGTAATCCCATGATGGTGGAACGCAGGGAGCTCAACTTCTTCCAGATCTTCTGGATCTTTCCCTACGTCCGGTAAGTTCGGCATTCTAGACAGGGCATCCGCGTTGGCATTTGAGCGTCCTGCCCGGTATTTGATGGTGAATTCAAAGTTGGACAGGCGGGCCATCCATCTCTGTTCCAGGGCACCGAGCCTTGCAGTGTCCAGGTGTGTCAACGGGTTGTTATCCGTGTACACGGTGAATTTGGAGGAGGCAAGGTAATGCTTGAAACGTTCGGTCACTGCCCACACTACTGCCAGGAACTTCAGCTTGAATGAGCTATAATTCTCAGGGTTCCTCTCCGTGGGCCATAGCTTTCGGCTGGCGTAAGCGATTACCCGTTCTTTCCCTTGCTGGATCTGGGACAGTACGGCTCCTAGCCCGATGTTGCTTGCGTCCGTGTGGAGGATAAAGGGCTGGCTGTAGTCTGGATATGCCAGGATTTCATCCCCCGTGAGGGCCATCTTCAGCTGGCAGAAGGACTCCTCTGCCAGCTTTTCCCACCTGAAGGGCGGCTTCTGGTTTTTGGCTTTCCGAGATTGACCTATCAGGAGGTCCTGCATAGGGGCTGCCATTTTGGTGAAACCAGGAATGAATCTTCGGTAGTAGCCTACCAACCCGAGGAACTGCCGCACTTCCTTTATGCTGGAGGGTCTTGGCCAGTCCTTAATTACGGTGATCTTATCAGGGTCGGGAGCCACTCCGTCAGCACTCACCACGTGTCCCAGGTACTGTACCTTTGGTTTCAGGAGGTGACACTTGGAGGGTTTCACCTTTAGGCCGTAGTTTTCCAGAGCTTCAAACACTTCTGCCAGGTGTTTCAGGTGGTCCTCGTAGGTCTTGGAATAGACGATGACATCGTCCAGGTATAACAGGACCGTCTCGAAGTTCCGGTGTCCCAGACAGCATTCCATCAACCGTTGGAAGGTTCCTGGTGCGTTGCAGAGCCCGAACGGCATACAGTTAAATTCACTGAGACCCATCGGGGTGGTGAATGCGGTCTTCTCCCGGTCCGCCTCTGCTACAGGAACCTGCCAGTACCCGCTAGTGAGATCCAAAGTAGAGAAGAAGTTAGCAGATTTTAATGCAGCTAAGGACTCTTCTATCCTTGATAACGGGTACGCATCTTTGTGTGTGATACGGTTGACCTTCCTGTAGTCTACACACATTCTCATGGTGTTGTCTTTCTTTTTCACTAAGACTAGTGGAGCTGCCCAGGGGCTACAGCTGTCACTGATTACCCCAGCCTCCTTCATGTCTCTAAGCATCCCCTTGGCGTGTTGGTAGTGTGCCGGGGGTACGGGTCGGTATCTCTCCTTTATGGGAGGATGGTCTCCCGTGGGGATGTGGTGTTCTACCCCCTTTACTCGCCCGAAGTCTAGCGGGTGTTTACTAAACACTCTCTCGTACTCTCGAACCACCCGATAGACTCCTTGTTTCTGGTGTGAGGGAGTGGAGTCAGTACCCAAATGCAGTTGCTGACACCAGTCCTCCATTGGTTTCTTAGAGCTGTTACCTTCCTCTGGTTGAAATGGAGGCAAGGGTTCCACGGCCTGTACAGAGTTCTGGTTGATGGTGAACTATTTGGCTAGCGTGGCATACCGGGGCAGGTATACTTCTCTCTCCCCGATATTTATGATGCGAACGGGCACCCTCCCATGGCGTACATCGACCACCCCCCGTGCTGTCAAAATGGTGGGCCTACTGTCTGAGTAGACGGGTTCTACCATTGCTTGGTAGTCTCTACCTCTTAGACCAATAGCTGCCCGGCACCAAATCATCATCTCACTTTTTGGGGGCATGGCAATAGGGAACGGGTCACACATTCTCACGCTACCTATCTCACCACCAGATAGTTCCACCTGTTGCCGCTTCATCAGTGCCCGGATCTCTTTTTGGAGCACACGCTGCTGGCCGGAACTGGCGTTCTTGGCAACCTGCTGTAAAATGAGAATCACCTCTGCAAGACAATTTTCAATCACATTAGTTCCCAAGGTTATTCTAGGGTGACTCTCATGACGGTCTATGTCCACTATTGTCAGTCCTTGTGCCGCCAGTTCAACTTTACCGATCTTAATGGTCACCTCTTTGAATCCCACCTGCGGCACGGGCTGACCATTGCTGGCGATGATACTCAGGTCGTCATCTGGGTAGCGGGTTATGTCCGAGTCATTCCAGTACTGCTTGAAGAGCACGTACGGGATGGTGGTGACCTGTGACCCGGTTTCTAGTAGGGCACTCATAGGAATGCCATCCAGTACCACAGGCAAGATTGGACGTCCCCCTACGTATTTATCACGCCAGTTTGATGGGCCTGATGGTCTTATGCCTGGGGGTTGGCCCTCTACCCCAGGTTGTGCCCGTTTAAATGACAGTACCTTGCCACATGTCCGGGTTGATTGCAGCGGCGGCAGATGGGTCGTCCGTCCTCGTTGTATCTGTCGCTGGGTCTTCCTCTGGCCGGTGGGGTCCTCCTCAGTCGGCGCCACGGGACGTCCTCCGGTCCGGATGCCAGCTGGATCTTTCCTGGAGAAGAGACCTGTAAAGACTGCACAGTTCTGGTTAGCGCGGCAACGCTCTTAGTCAGCTCTTGGACCTGATGGTGCAGGTCTGTAGCCGGGTCACTGTTTAAAGCCTGCGCATCAGCTCCCACAGGCCCTGCAGACAAGGGCGCCGTCTCCTGGTGGTAAGTGATAGCAGGGCGCCTGTGGGTCACAGCGCCACCTGGTGCCGGTTCTCGGAGCACCCGGATGGCTCTGTCCTTGAACTGTGCAAAGTCCAGGTCAGGGTCCTGTAAGGCCATTGCCCGCAACTGGGTTCGGTGGGCATTGCACAGTAGACCCTCAATAAATTGTTCAGTCAACAGCTTATCTTCATTTCCCACGCTGTCAGGGTCTGCCTGCTTAATGGCTCTCAGGGCCTCTTGTAGGTTTAGAGCATAGTCTCTTATACTCTCATGTGCCCGCTGTTTACACCCGTAAAATCTGAGCTTTATTTCGGCTGAGGTGCGGGTGTCAAATGTGTCTTTCAGCTGGGCTAGTATCTCTCTGACAGTCCTCTTCCTCCCAGGTGGCCAGGACTTTACCTCCCTTTGGGCTGCCCCGATTAATTGGGCCACCAGGATGCTCACTTTTTGCTCTTCTGTGAGGGGGTACACCTGGAAGAGGCTATCCAGTCTTTCTCTAAAGTCATTTAGGGTATGTGACTCCCCTGAGTACTGGGGTAGCCAGGTTGCCCCCGGGATATAGGGCATGGTGAATGGCATGACTGCTGCAGCGGTTGCGGTGGCTGTGGCAGTGGAGCTCCCCTCGGTATCCGGCATCCTCCTCCCCCCTAGTGGACTGTGGCCTACCTTGCGATGCTCTTCTTCCGTAGGCCGCGGCTCCGCAGTCGATCGTCGGGGTTGAGGACCTGGCGTCGCGCTCCGATGACGTCAGCGTCGCTCTTCCTCCCTTCCAGGACCTTGCGCAGCGTCAGAGCGTGGGGCGGAGCGTGGGGCGGAGCTTCGGATCTCGCGCGCTTTCGGCGTCCACGCCCCTCTTCTTCCCGTACAAAAGTCTTCCAGAAGATTTTGGCTGTTGTTTTCGCTGTAAGGTCCTTTACTGGCACTGCCATAGCAAATTTGGTATAGTGGTCGATGATAGTCAAGGCATAGGAGACTCCAGTTGCACTAGGCTGTAGTTTCACATGATCCAATGCAACCAACTCCAATGACTTGTGAGTGACAATTGGATGCAAAGGTGCTTTTTGGTGAGAGCTTTCTCCACGTCTCAAGGTACAAGCGATACATTCACTACACCATTTTTCTATGTAATTTCTCATTCTGACCCAATACTCTCTTTCGGATGTTGACCTCAGTTTTATGGCAACCAAAATCTCCAGATTGATTATGGTAGGCTTCTAAGACAATGCTGGCATCTTGCCTTGGAACGATGATCTGGATTACTCGTTCATGGGTAGCTGGATCAATGGTTCTTCGAACCAGCAGGCCTTTTTCAGTGAATAGCCATTTCCACTGTTTCAAAAGTGTGTTCAACTCAAGGTCTCTGGAGTTGTAGCTGCCCTGATGTCTATAGAGTCCGTTCTTGGTACCGAGGATATATTTAGAGTATTCAGCACTCTACTTTCTTCCTGGATTTGAATCCATTGGACTCTGTCAGTTTGCAATTGTTGCTCTAGCTGATGGGATAAAGGCTGAAGATTTCGTCTTAACACACGGGCTGTTTGCTTTACAGGCAGTTAGTGGAAAACTGGCATCTCCACTTCTTCCCAATCATCACCTTCAGGCTCTGTACAGGTAGGAAGCTGGGACAATGTGTCAGCATTTGCGTTAGATTTTCCTGCCCTGTATTTGATAGTGAATTGGTAATTTGACAGTCGTGATGCCCATCTCTGTTCTAGGGCTCCCAGTCGGGCCGTGTTAAGGTGTGCAAACAGATTGTTGTCTGTGAAGGCTATAAAAGGAGTAGCTGCCAAGTAGTCTCTGAATGTCTCTGTTCGTGCCCATACCAATGCGAGGAACTCAAGTTTGAAGGATCTATAGTTCTCTGGATTTTGCTCTGTTGGTCTGAGGGAACAGCTCGCATAGGCAATTACCTTCTCCTTATCATCTTGAACTTGTGAAAGGACAGCACCTAATCCGTTCTTACTTGCATTGGTGGACGATTATGAGACACAATTGCCGGAAAGTCAGGACCAGGGTGCGGAAGTGGAAGACGAGATGGTGGATGATATAGTAACTGACCCAACCTGGCAGGAGGATATGCAGAGCGAGGACAGCAGTACACAGGGGGAGGGAGGCAGAGCACCCCAACAGGGTTGTCTCCTAAACAAAGATCAAAATTTGTTGTGCAATTCCTCCTGAGCACGCCAATACCCCATATGTTGGGGAAAATCACTGTTTGGGCACCCGGCAGGGTTTGAAAGGGAAGGAGCGACATTTGACTTTTTGAATGTAAAATTTGCCTGAATAATTAGCAGACGCCATGTTGCGTTTGAAGAGCCCCTGATATGCCTAAACAGTGGAAACCCCCCACAAGTGACACCATTTTGGAAACTAGACCCCTGAAGGAACTTATCTAGATGTGTGGTGAGCACCTTGAGCCCCCAGGTGCTTCACAGAAGTTTATAACATTGAGCCATAAAAATACTATTTTTACATTTTTCCCACAAAAATGTTTTTCAGCCCCCAATTTTGGATTTTCATAAGGGTAACAGGAGAAATTACACCATACCATTTGTTGTGCAATTTCTCCTGAGTAAGCTGATACCCCATATGTGGGAGAAAACCACTGTTTGGGCGCACTGTAGGGTTCGGAAGAGAAGGAGCGCCATTTGACTTTTTGAATATAAAATTTGCTTGAATAATTAGCGGACGCCATATTGCGTTTGAAGAGCCCCTGATGTGCCTAAATAGTGGAAACCTCCCACAAGTGACCCCATTTTGGAAACTAGACCTCTCAAGAATTTTATTAAGGGTATAGTGAACATTTTGAACCCAAAGGTACGACACAGAAATTGATAACATTAGATCATCATATTGAATAAGTTGTCATTAGTCTTGAGCTACTTGAGTTTGTATCGGGTACTCAGGTAAGCACCATGTATTGCGGGTGGTCGAGTGACATGCTCGAGTCTCCGCCCCGCATGTTTCACAGTTGTTAGACACCCCCAAAAAAACATGTGGGGACTGCTCGTATATGGCAAGCAATCCCCGCAAGGTTTTTTGGCCGCAAAGCATGTGGGGCGGAGACTCGAGCATGTCACTCGAGCACCCGCAATACTCGGTGCATACCCGATGCAAACTCAAGTAGTGACTAGTGTTGCACTCAACACTAGTCACCATATCGTCTTCATTTTTTTTTCTTTGCTTTTGAAAAAATCACAACCTTAACCTTAGCACAACCCTAACCGTAGCACAACCCTAACCCTAGCACAACCCTAAGTCTAGAGTTTGTTTTTTTACACCGTTCCTAGTGCAGTACAAGTGATTAGACGACTTTATTCTTCAGGTTGGTGTGATTATAGCGATGCCAGATTCATATCGGGTTTTTATGATTGACAGCTGTCACACACTAAAAGACACTTTCTTTTGCAAAGACTAGTTCTGGCCATATTTTGAGAGCTATAATTTTTCCATATTTCGGCCAACAGAGTCATGTGACGGCTTGTTTTTTGCAGGATGAGTTGACGTTTTTATGGGACCATTTTCAGGCACGAGACATTTTTTGATCGCTTTCTATTCCGATTTTTGGGAGGCAGAATAAACAAAAAACAACAATTCAGGAATTGTTTTTTTTTGTTTTTTTTTTATGCCTTTCTGCATGTGTTAAGATTAATAAGACAGCTTTATTCTTCGGGGCAGTACATTTACATTTATATATTTTTTTATGTATTGGCGCTTTTACACAATAAAAGCTATTTTATAGAAAAAATATTTTTTTTGCATTGCTTTACTCTGAGAGCTATAACATTTTTATTTTTCGACTGATGGAGCTGTATGGTGGCTTGTTTTTGCAGGACAAGATGATGTTTTCAGTGGTACCATTTTTATTTACATTCGTCTTTTTGATCGCGACTTATTCCATTGTTTGTTTGGCGTATGATGATAAAGCTTTGTTTTTTGCTTCGCTTTTCTTTTTTTTTTTTTTTTTACCATTAACACTAAAGGAGGTAACTAGTGGGACAGTTTTACAGGTCAGGTCGTTCCGGACACGGCGATACCAAAAAATGTGTGTACTTTTGTTGTTTGTTTTGTTTTTGTTTTTTTTTCAGAATAATATTTATTCATGGGTACCATATATTTTTATTTTCTGGGGATTTTTTTTTTCATTTTTTTAAATATTTTTACAATTTTTTTTTTTCACTTTGATACTTTTTTAACTTTTATACTTTGTCCCACTATGGGACTTTCATTTTTTTCTCCCAGATCGCCTGTATAGCATAGAAATGCTGCAGCAGCATCTCTATGCTATTCAGGCTGCAGCCCTGCACACACAAGTTAGTTAGACCATGCACTGAGCACAGTCTACCTAACTTCCTGCTGTCTGGTGACCCAGATGTCGTCATGACAACCACCGGGACCCCACACAGACAGTGCAGGACGCCGATGAGTAGGTAAGTATCTGCGCTTACCTCCCCTTGCCACCGGAATGCTGAGATCAACTTCGATCGCAGAATTTCGGGGTTTAATGTGTCGGGAGCGGTGCGGGACCGCTCCTGGCACATAGTACCGGGTGTCAGAAGTGACAATCAGCTGACACCCAGTGGCGATCGCCCCACACTGCTTGTGTGTGGGCGCGATCGCATTCTGCGTAATAGTACGTCCCTGGCCCAATAGGCCCAGGGCACAGAGCACAAGGATGTACTATTACCACATACGTCAGGAAGGGGTTAAGCAAGGGGAGAAAGGAGATGGGGTAGGAGGTGACCTTATAAATACCCCGGTCATGTGCTAACTGGCCACCATTTCTAGGTGGCCACTAACTGGGGAGCATATCTCCTACTGTTTATATCCCCAGTATATTTATGGAATCCGTGGATAATTTATTCCAGCAGCTCAGGTCTGCTGCTGAGTCGCTAGGAGTGCAATGGCTGCAGACATCTGTAGAAGGTCTCCTGCAGGGTGCCGGTGCTGCTCCCACACCTCAGGTAGGATGCCGGCCGCGGAGGACTGACCTCCAGCGTGCCTTAGTCCTGAAGTCACCCCCAGGGCTTGGCGCCACATTAGGAGCCCCTCCGGGGACCCTGCAGATAAGAGCACGGCCTGTTCCCCTGTGGCAAGCCGCTCGTGATGCAGGGCCTACAATGAAGTGAGGCATCCCCGCCCCCTCCGATATTACCTTACCATGGGAGTCCCGGAGTGGATGCGGCGGGCTTCCTGACCGGAGCGGGGCCCACTCGGCATCATCGGTAGCGGCAGGTGAAAGGACGGGGGTCTGAGCCCCTCGGTGTGGAGACAGCAGCAGGCAGTAGGCAACTGGCCCCGCCCACAACACAGCATCATCGGCCGCTGAAAGTGCGCAACATCCATCTCACGGCTAGCTTGATGCTGGGCCAGACCCTTCTCATGCTTTTGGATCGGTGAGTTTTTCGTAGATCGTTATCTGCCCATGGGTTGCTCTCTTTCCTGTGCCTATTTTGAAACTTTTAGTACATTTTTAGAATGAGTGGTCAAGGACGTTTCTGGTTTAAATTCTTGCATCCACTATATGGATGATTTCCTGTATATTGGCTCGGCACAAAGTTCTGATTGTTCTATTTTGCTACACACCATGGAGAGTTTAACAAAGAGGTTCGGTGTGCTTTGGCGGAAGAAAAAACGGTAGGGCCAGTCACAGTTTTGAGTTTCTTGGGGATTAAGATCGACACGCTGGAAATGGAATATACAATGCTGGCCAAAAGTATTGGCACCCCTGCAATTCTGTCAGATAATACTCAGTTTCTTCCTGAAAATGATTGCAATCACAAATTCTTTGGTATTATAATCTTCATTTAATTTGCTTGCAAGGAAAAAACACAAAAGAGAATGAAGCAAAAATCAAATCATTGATCATTTCACACAAAACTCCAAAAAAGGCCTGGACAAAAGTATTGGCACCCTCAGCCTAATACTTGGTTGCACAACCTTTAGCCAAAATAACTGTGAACAACCGCTTCCGGTAACCATCAATGAGTTTCTTACAATGCTCTGCTGGAATTGTAGATCATTCTTCTTTGGCAAACTGCTCCAGGTCCCTGATATTTGAAGGGTGCCTTCTCCAAACTGCCATTTTGAGATCTCTCCACGGGTGTTCTATGGGATTTAGGTCTGGACTCATTGCTGACCACCTTAGAAGTCTCCAGTGCTTTCTCTAAAACCATTTTATAGTGCTTTTGGAAGTGTGCTTTGGGTCATTGTCCTGCTGGAAGACCCATGACCTCTGAGGGAGACCCAGCTTTCTCACACTGGGCCCTACATTATGCTGCAAAATTTGTTGGTAGTCTTCAGACTTCATAATGCCATGCACACGGTCAAGCAGTCCAGTGCCAGAGGCCGCAAGGCAACCCCAAAACATCAGGGAACCTCCGCCATGTTTGACTGTAGGGACCGTGTTCTTTTCTTTGAATGCCTCTTTTTTTTTCCTGTACACTATATGTTGATGCTTTTTCCCAAAAAGCTCTACTTTTGTCTCATCTAACCAGAGAACATTCTTCCAAAACGTTTTAGGCTTTCTCAGGTAAGTTTTGGCAAACTCCAGCCTGGCTTTTTTATGTCTCGGGGTAAGAAGTGGGGTCTTCCTGGGTATCCTACCATACAGTCCCTTTTCATTCAGACGCCGACGGATAGTACAGGTTGACACTGTTGTACCCTCGGACTGCAGGGCAGCTTGAACTTGTTTGGATGTTAGTCGAGGTTCTTTATCCACCATCCGCACAATCTTGCGTTGAAATCTCTCGTCAATTTTTCTTTTCCGTCCACATCTAGGGAGGTTAGCCACAGTGCCATGGGCTTTAAACTTCTTGATGACACTGCGCACGGAAGACACAGGAACATTCAGGTCTTTGGAGATGGACTTGTAGCCTTGAGATTGCTCATGCTTCCTCACAATTTGGTTTCTCAAGTCCTCAGACAGTTCTTTGGTCTTTTCTCCATGCTCAATGTGGTACACAAAAGGACACAGGACAGAGGTTGAGTCAACTTTAATCCATGTTAACTGGCTGCAAGTGTGATTTAGTTATTGCCAACACCTGTTAGGTGCCACAGGTAAGTTACAGGTGCTATTAATTACACGAATTAGAGAAGCATCACATAATTTTTCAAAGGGTGCCAATACTTTTGTCCACCCCCTTTTTTAGGTTTGGTGTGGAATTATATCCAATTTGGCTTTAGGACAATTCTTTTTGTGTTTTTTTCATTGAAGACAAATTAAATGAAGAGAATAATACCAAAGAATTTGTGATTGCAATCATTTTCAGGAAGAAACTGAGTATTATCTGACAGAATTGCAGGGGTGCCAATACTTTTGGCCAGCACTGTAGGTTGCCATTGATAAAGTGACGGATTTGTTGACCAGGGTGTCTAGAATGAGTAAGTTGAAAAAGGTTACCCTGAGGGAATTGCAATCATTACTCGGTAAACTGAATTTTGCATGTAGAATTATGCTGATGGGCAGAACTTTTTGTCATCGCTTGTCCCTGGCAACAGTGGGCGTAAGGTCTCCTCACCACTTTATCAGGCTTGGTAAGGAATTGAGAGAAGATCTAGGAATCTGATAATGGCAAGTCAATGTGGATTCAGCCAATGGCAAAGGCGGAGGATTTAGGTCTGTTCATAGAGGTAAACACAGATAATGGTTTCAGGATCTACTGTCAGGGCAGCTGGCTGGAAGATGTCTGGCCTCAAACATGGCTTAAGATAAGTTTTAGGTTGAATGATGTTCTGTTGCATATTTTTCCCTTAATGGTAGCTACTGGGGGGGCAGAGGGGGCGGTTGCCCCGGGCCCCGCGCTCTGAGGGGGCCCACCCGGAGCTACACTATTGTAACTGTAGCACCGTGAGCAGCACGCCGCTACAGTTACACACCGGGCAGAGCAGGGCGACTCGATGTCCCTGCACTGCCTGGTGGTCGCTATGGGGCCCTTGAGCGACGCTCCCTCTCCCATCAGTCCCCATAGCGTCCTCTGTGTCTGACGTCACTGACGTCATCACTTGGCGCCCGGCCCGCTGTGCTGAAGATGTGTGCGGGCCAGGTGCTCAGAGCAGCGGGGGAACCAGGAGGAGAGAGAGGTAAGTATTGTGCTTATTTATTTATTTTTTCTTATGGGGGGAATATGCCTCAAACTGCCTATGGGGGTGGATGGGATTATGCTACAGACTGCCTATGGAGGGTGTGGGGGATTATGCTACTGACTGCCTATAGGGGGGTGGGAGGATTATTCTACAGACTGCCTATAGGGGGGTGGGGGGATTATTCTACAGACTGCCTGTGGGGGGTGGGGGGATTATGCTACAGACTGCCTGTTGGGGGATTATGCTACAGACTGCCTATGGGGGGTGGGGGGATTATGCTACAGACTGCCTGTTGGGGGATTATGCTACAGACTGCCTATGGGGGGTGGGGGGATTATGCTACAGACTGACTATGGGGGGTGGGGGGATTATGCTACAGACTGCCTGTTGGGGGATTATGCTACAGACTGCCTATGGGGGGTGGGGGGATTATGCTACAGACTGCCTATGGGGGGTGGGGGGATTATGCTACAGACTGCCTGTTGGGGGATTATGCTACAGACTGCATATCGGGGGTGGGGGGATTATGCTACAGACTGTCTATGTGGGAGTGGGGGAATTGTGCTACAGACTGCCTATGGGTGGGGTGGGGGGATTATGCTACAGACTGCCTATGGGGGGTGGGAGGATTTTGCTACAGACTGCCTATGGGGGGTGGGGGGATTATGCTACAGACTGCCTATGGGGGGATTATCCTACAGACTCTGCCTATGGGGAGTGCATTATACTATACTGAGGACTATCTGGCGCATTATACTATATGGAGGTTATTTATACAGTGTGGGGATTACAGTTAGGGTCATACAGTGTGGGAGATTTTGTGGGATCTTTGCACAGTGTAGGGGCCATCATACAGTGTGGGAGATAATGTGGGGGTCTTTGCACAGCGAGGGCTCCATCATACAGTGTTGCAGACATCAGTTTGGAGGCTACTAAGGGGTCAGTGTACTGTGTGTTGGGGGCATTACAAACAGTGAGGGGGCATTATACTGTGTATAGGAGAGCATCATGCTGCGTATAGGGGAGGTGTACATGGGGGGAGACTCAGGACATTATTAAATGTTAAGTGGGCACTTATTGTTATAGGGGAACTCAGGTTATTGTTGACTGTCAGAGGGGCACACAGAGGGCATTATTACTTTCTAGGGGGCAAAATGTGGTCACTGTTTTCTAGGACACTTGCACACTGCATTACTATATTATAGAGGGTTGTTTTACCATCTTGAGAGCACACAGAAGGTGCAGTAATATGGACACATACAGCAACAGAGGCTCAGTATTGTGGTATCAGCAGGAAGAGGTGTTTGTGCAGGTTGGGAATAGATGGGGATGGGGCCTGAAATGTAAGGAGTCAAATGTGTCTTTGTTGTGATCTCTGCAGACTTGAGACTCTGAGTCCTGGATGGAGAAGTCGTTGTGTCGGTCTGGGCCAGATGGAAAAGACGGGAAAAGTGAACAATTTAATCAGAAAGAACATCAGCTGTAAGTTACTATATATAACTGTGCTGTGATCTCTTATATGTTCTGCAGGACTGGTATCTAGCAATATGTCACCATATGGCGGTAATAGCAGTGCTGGTCTTTGTATAGAGATTATTTTCAGTAACAGCGCTATCATCTGCTGAGGTTCTCCTACATCCTCTATCTGGGTACGCCACTATTTTTGTAATCAGGGTTACCTGGTTAGGGGTCCACTCAGAAGTTTCGCCCCCCCTGAACCAAAACCCTAATTACGCCTCTGATGGTAGCCTTTTCAGTATGGGGCGACAATTTCAAAAACAGGAAGATACGTTTTCTCAGGGAGCATGAGGGAGCAGTGAAAGCAGTTAATTCCTTAACATCGTCATCCGTTCCAGTGGTCCAAGTGTTACAGTGACCGGTATTATCTATAATATAACGCTGCAAGCGTGTCTCTGTCTGAAGCCTCGATAGACTGAACAGACAGAATCACGCATCCAGCCGTTATATCTAAGAGGAGTGTATGGCGCCGGAGATCACGGTATGCGTAGACACTGAACGCATACCGCGATCTCCGGCGCCATACTTACATATTTACCTGACCGGGAGGCGCGTTGCCGCGGCGCCTCTCTTCGCCAGAGACCGGGGCAGGAGTGAGGCGTCGGATTGGCGCATACCGCTATCCAGCGCCATTTTATTGAAGACACATTTGCAGTGTGTCTTCAGCAAAATGGTGCCGGACAGCGCGGTGCTCCGGCGCCGCACTCCTCCCCCTGCCTCCGGCAGAACAGGATGCAGCAGCGCTGGAGCACAGAGAAGAAAGGTGAATATAACTGTTTATTTTTTTGTATGTGTGTACAGTGTGAAAGGATTGAGGGGGCCACACGTACCAGGATTGGGGAGTAAGGGGGCCACACATACCAGGATTGTGGGGTGAGGGGACCATGCATACCAGGATTGTGGAGTGAGGGGATCATGCATACCAGGATGAGGGGTACCACGCATACCAGGATAGGGGGGTGAGGGGACCATGAATACCAGGATTGGGGGGTGAGAGGACCATGCATACCAGGATTGGGGGGTGAGGGGTACCACACATACCAGGATTGGAGGGTGAGGGGACCATGCATACCAGGATTGGGGGGTGAGGGGACCATGCATACCAGGATTGGGGGGTGAGGGGTACCACACATGCCAGGATTGGGGATGAGGGGGCCATGCATACCAGGATTGGGGAGTGAGGAGGCCACACATACCAGGATTTTGGGGTGAGGGGACTATGCGTACCAGGATTGTGGGGTGAGGGACCAGGATTGTGGGGTGAGGGGACCATGCATACCAGGATTGGTGCATAGCGCTATCCAGCGCCATTTTATTGAAGACACATTTGCAGTGTGTCTTCAGCAAAATGGTGCCGGACAGCGCGGTGCTCTGGCGCCACACTCCTCCCCCCGCCTCCGGCAGAACAGGACGCAGCAGCGCTGGAGCACAGAGAAGAAAGGTGAGTATAACTGTTTATTTTTTTGTATGTGTATACAGTGTGAAAGGATTGAGGGGGCCACACGTACCAGGATTGGGAAGTAAGGGGGCCACACATACCAGGATTGTGGGGTGAGGGTACCATACATACCAGGATTTGGGATGAGGAGGCCATGCATACCAGGATTGGGGAGTGAGGGGGCCACACATACCAGGATTGTGGGGTGAGGGGACTATGCATACCAGGATGAGAGGTACCACACATACCAGGATTGGGGGGTGAGGGGACCATGCATACCAGGATTAGAGGTTGAGGGGTACCACACATACCAGGATTGGGGGGTGAGGGGACCATGCATACCAAGATTGGGGGGTGAGCGGACCATGTATACCAGGATTGGGGGGTGAGGGGACCATGTATACCAGGATTGGGGGGTGAGGGGTGCCATGCATACCAGAATAGAGATGAGGGGTACCATACATACCAGGATAGGAATGCGGGGTACCATGCATACCAGGATGAGGGGTACCATACATACCAGGATTGGGGATGAGGGGTACCATGAATACCAGGATTGGGGATGAGGGGTACCATGAATACCAGGATTGGGGATGAGGGGCCCATGCATACCAGGATAGGGATGAGGAGTGCCATGCATACCAGGATGGGGATGAGGGGTGCCATGCATACCAGGATTGGGGGTGAGGGGTTCCATGCAGACCAGGATGGGTGTGAGGGGCCCATGCCTACCAGGATGAGGGATACCATACATACCAGGATAGGGATGAGGGATGGGGTACCACACATACCAGGATTGGGGATGAGGGGTGCCATGCATACCAGGATTGGGGGTGAAGGGTGCCATGCATACAATGATTGGGGGTGAGAAGTGCCATGCATACCAGGATTGGGGGTGAGGGGTGCCATGCATACCAGGATAGGATGGTGGGGACAGGATGGGGGCAGCACAAATACCAGGAGGGGGCAGCACATACCAGCATGGGAGACCATATACCAATAAAAATGCTCGCCACCCGGGCATAGAACGGGTTCAATAGCTAGTATAATATAATCAGGCATGGAAGATATGGGAGGAGTGGAACCTAACTTTGGTCAATAGTCTTAAGGAAGAGAGTTTGTTGTTATTACTTTTGGGGCACGATTGGGAGTCGGGTTGGTCTGTCTCAAAGGTTAATAGACTTTTAGCGGGGCTCGCATTTGGCTTCTAAGCCAGGAGGCTCAAGAATCAAACAAAATCCTTCTTTGTTCTTTGTACTTCAAGCATTAAAGGGTTGGAGGAAGGGATGGAAAGACATTGATTAAAGGTGGCCGGTCTCTTTTGGCTTACTTTTACTGCAGGGGGCACAGGTAGAAGCCATTTGCATTTCTAGGTGGGAAGTGAATTGTTCAATTTAGCATTTTTCGTGGCTTTGCGTCTGGGCAAACTGGTTAGCCCATCAAGGTTCAAAAAAGTGGGGCTATTCAATCAGGATTTGAATCTGTATGAGGAGAGGGTGGAGCTGTTTATCCGCTCGTCTAAAACGGACGTGACTGGAAAGGGTTGCAGGGTGGTGCTGTTTAAGGTTCATGTTTCAGCACTCTGCCCGGTTCAGTGTACCAGAAATTTTGGCAGGGGATCGAGGAATTTTGATTCTCCAATTTTGATTCATGCAGATGATACATTTTTATCTTGTTTCCAGTTCATTGCAATATTTAAACGTTGCTTGGAATCTGGGGGGGTTTCTTCAAAAGATTACAGCTGGAATTCATTTAGAATTGTGGCAGCACGGAGACAGCAAGGAGGGGACTGGGTGAGGAAGTGATTAAGAAGATTGGGCGGTGGGAATCAGAAAGGTTCCAGTCTTATGTGCACACGGTGATGGTGTGATAGATGCTGGAGTATAAGATTCACGTAGGTTACGAATTGTTTCATAGACGTTACGGATTTATACATTTTATTTTGTAGATAGGTCCCAGTTTCTCTTTTGGATTATGGCACACTTGTTCGTTTTCTGGGGGGCGTTACGCGCTGTGGTGCGTCCGTACGGGCGTCAAATGGGATTCGGAAGGGAGGACGCTATTCTGCGATGGATTGGTAAACGCGGCATGGTCTGGAGTCAGTTGTTGCCAGAATTCCATCATTTTGTTCGGCTTGATCGGATTCCAGAAGTTTTGGTAATCCATCTTGGGGGCAATGACCTTGGCAAGCGAACATGCAGGGAACTTATTAAGGATATTAAATTTGATTTCCTTAGACTGTAGTCGATGTTCCCTGGAGTTGTGGCAATATGGTCAGATATTATTCCGAGGAAGGTGTGGCGGGGGGCACGGTCATTAGGAGTGATCAATAGGGCAAGAATAAAGGTGAACAGGGCAGTTTCCCATTTTATGGTAAGAAACGGCACTGTGGTGGTCAGTCACATGGAACTAGAATCGGGGGAAGGAGAGTTTTGGAGGCGTGACTGGATATATTTGAATGCGATAGGCACCGATATGTGGTGCCTAACAATACAAGAGGGCATAGAAATAGCCCTCAGGGTATGGAGGGTCAAAAATATTTCAGGATTCAAAACATTTTTGCTTGTGGTTTGGGAGGAGGTCCTTGAAGTTGGTGGAAATGGAAAATGGCGGAAAGGTGGGAGGGGAATCTCACGAGGTTCTGGACCTGCCTACTGGAATTGAGTGGAAAAGGGGCTTTAAAATTCTGAGGGAGGGATTTCACGGGCCTATGGCTCACGGTTTTGTTCAATGGCCAGGTTATTTTACATGCCTCTGAGCTGGTGCATAGCCACTGGAGGCAAATTATGACCAGGGGACCAAGGTGGGCTTATGGGAATTGTTTTCCATTAGGTCTTGGGGCTTCGAAGACCACCCCTCTTTTGGGTTATTTGTTACTGTTTTTTATTATTTGTTAATAAACGGCTCCTGTGGCCATTTACAATCCAACATGGCGTATTGTATTTTATTTTATAATTAAAGGGTTGAGAACAAATTTTCAAGGTTCATTGATGTTTAAGATTTATCCTCTTTTGATCACGACTCGCAATTACCCTTGTCATGAGAGAGGGAGAGAATGTTTTAAGGCATTTTTATTACTTACTGCAAAGTCAAAAGTTTACATACACTAAGATTACAATACCTTTAAACAATTCTGGACTGCCCATATGATGTCATGTGTTTGGAAGCTTCAAGATATCAGGAAGAGAATTGTGAATTTGCACAAGTCTGGCTCATCCTTGGGTACAATTTCAAGATACCGGAAGGTGGCTCGTTCATCTGTACAAACAATTATACGCAAGTACAAACAAGATGGGAATGTCCAGCCATCATACCGCTCAGGACGGAGATGGGTTCTGTGTCCCAGAGATAAACGTGATTTGGTCCGACATGTGCATGTCAACCCAAGGACAAAAGCAAAAGACCTTGTGAAGATGATGGCGGAAGCTGGTAAGATTGTGTCAATAACCACAGTGAAACAAGTACTGTATCAACATGGGCTGAAAGGCCACTCTGCCAGGAAGGAGCCATTACTCCAATATAAACATAAAAAATCCAGATTAATGTTTGCAAATGCACACAGGAACAAAGACCTTAATTTTTTGAGACATGTTCTGTGGTCTGATGAAACTAAAATTGAACTTTTTGGGCATAATGACCATCGTTACGTTTGGAGGAAAAAGGGAGAAGCTTGGAAGCCTAAAAACACCATCCCAACTGTGAAACATGGGGATGGCAGCATCCTGTTGTAGATTTGTTTTGCCACAGGAGGGACTGGTGCACTTCACAAAATAGATGGCATCATGAGAAAAGAAGATGATGTGGCAATACTGAAGCAACATCTCAAGACATCAGCCAGGAAGTTAAAGCTTGGGTGTAAATGGGTCTTCCAAATGGACAATGACCCGAAGCATACTGCCAAAATGGTAACAAAGTGGCTTAAGGATAACGAAGTCAATGTTTTGGAGTGGCCATCACAAAGCCCTGATCTCAATCCTATTGAAAGTTTATGGGCAAAGCTGAAAAGGCAGGTGCGAGCAAGACAACCTCTAAACCTGGATCAGTTACACCAGTTTTGTTAGGAGGAATGGGCCCAAATTCCGACCAACTATTGTGAGAAGCTTGTGGAAGGATATCCCAAATGTTTGACCCAAGTCATTCAGTTTAAGGGCAACGGTACCAAATACTAATGAAATGTATGTAAACTTTTGACTTTGCAGTAGGTAATAAAAATGCTTTAAAACATTCTCTTTTTCTCTCTCATTATTCTGGCATTTGGAAAATATTAAAAATTATGGTAATCCTAACTGACCTAAAACGGGAAAGGTTTATTCTGATTTCTTGTCAGAAATCGACAAAAATATGCGTGTGTCTTTTTATATAGTGTATGTAAACTTCTGGTTTCAACTGTATCTACAGGACATCTACAGGTGCATCTCACTAAATAAGAATATCATCAAAAAGTTAATTTATTTCAGTTCTTCAAAAAGTGAAACACATTATATCATTCTAATTTACTGAGATGATGACTTTTGTGTTTTCATTGGCTGTAAGCCATAATCATCAACATTAACAGAAATAAACACTTGAAATAGACCACTCTGTAATGACTCGATATAATATATGAGTTTGACTTTTTTACTGAAGAACTGAAATAAATTAACTTTTTGATGATATTCTAATTTAGTGAGAAGCATCCGTATCTATTCTATCTATTCTCAGGGTTTGGCCTGTGAATTTACTGTACTTGACACTTAGATACCGCTCTCACGATTGACAGTGGTATTTAATGGGTTAATCTGCCCCGATCGGTTCCAAAACCAGCCGGGGCCTATAACGCAGTGTGTCAGCTGTCATGTACAGCTGTCATGCTTGCGAATTTTGAATTTTGGCCGTGGAGTGGCACTATTCACTTATTCCTCAGCACTGTTAAAAAGCGTTGCTGAGGAATAAGGCCCCTTAAGGGTCGCCGTTAAAAGGTGTATCGGCAGTCGTTATGGGGCTAAAGAGAACTCTATAGATGATGCATGCTGCCCGATCCACATGCAGCATATATCAGACACTGGCAGTATGATTGCAACCAGGATTACTTGACTGTGAAATATTCCAGCAATGTTGGTGCTGGTTTCCCACATTGTTATATCATGTGAGCCCTGCAGCCAATCAGCAGCGACTAATGGGCCGTCTCACTCTCACTTCCTTTAGACAAATCTGATATCTGAGTTGGAAGAAGAGGGGGTTGCACCACCAATACTGATACTCAATAGAAAAAGGGGGTGATATATACACTGTGTTCCAAATTATTATGCAAATAATATTTTCTCAGATTTTCCCAAATTACCTATATGAATTGCAGTCATTGTAATTTTCCAGTCAAATAACTATTAGAGTACAATTGAAAGGTTTTTGTACAAACTGCCTATGATAACAGTATATTTTGAAAAAAATAAAAAACTCAAACTGCACTCAAAATGCATGTTCCAAATTATTATGCACAGCAGAGTTTTCAACCTTTTCATTTTAATAAAGAACAAAAAAATGGTCATTTTTGAAATTATAAGCATTTAGCAGGTTATTACAAACTAAAATCAAACAGTTTTCAACTCAAAACTTTATTCTAGGTGATGTTACATTTGCACATAGGACCCCTTGTTCGAAAGGAGCTTCTGAACTCTCTTGTCCATTGAATTTGTCAGGTTTTGGATGGTTTCTGCTTCAATTGTTTTGCATGAGGGCAGAATACCCTCCCAGAGCTGTTGCTTAGATGTGAACTGCCTCCCGCCATCATAGACACTCCTTTTGATGATGCTCCAGAGGTTCTCAATGGGGTTGAGGTCAGGGGAGCATGGGGGCCACACCATAAGTTTGTCCCCTTTTATGCACACAGCAGCCAGAGATGCAGATGTGTTATGTGCAGCATGAGACGGGGCATTATCATGCATGAAAATGATCTTGCTGCGGAATGCACGGTTCTTCTTTTTGAACCATGGCAGGAAGTGCTGTTTGAGAAACTCAACATACATTATGGAGTTCATCTTTACCCCTTCAGGGATCCTAAAAAGGCCGACAATCTCTCTCCCCATGATTCCAGCCCAAAACATTACTCCACCTCCTCCTTGTTGGCGCCGTAGCCGTGTTTGCATGGGGTGTCCATCAACCAGCCATCCTCCACTCCATCCATCTGGACCATCGAGATCATTTCATGCATGATAATGCCCCGTCTCATGCTGCACATAACACATCTGCATCTCTGGCTGCTATGGGCATAAAAGGGGACAAACATATGGTGTGGGCCCCATGCTCCCCTGACCTCAACCCCATTGAGAACCTCTGGAGCATCATCAAAAGGAGTGTCTATGATGGCGGGAGGCAGTTCACATCTAAGCAACAGCTCTGGGAGGGTATTCTGTCCTCATGCAAAACAATTGAAGCAGAAACCATCCAAAACCTGACAAATTCAATGAATGAGAGAGTTCAGAAGCTCCTTTCGAACAAGGGGTCCTATGTGCAAATGTTACATCACCTAGAATAAAGTTTTGAGTTGAAAACTGTTTGATTTCAGTTTGTAATAACCTGCTAATGCTTATAATTTCAAAAATGACCATTTTTTTGTTCTTTATTAAAATGAAAAGGTTGAAAACTCTGCTGTGCGTAATAATTTGGAACATGCATTTTGAGTGCAGTTTGAGTGTTTTATTTTTTTAAAAATATACTGTTATCATAGGCAGTTAGAACAAAAAACTTTCAATTGTACTCTAATAGTTATTTGACTGGAAAATTACAATGACTGCAATTCATATAGGTAATTTGGGAAAATCTGAGAAAATATTATTTGCATAGTAATTTGGAACACAGTGTATGTAGAGGAGAACACATGTAGAATAGGAAGAAGGAAAGCACTACATAATGAACAAGCACACCTCCAATATAGAGAAATATACGAAAAAAGTTTATTGGACCACAAAATTGTTTAAAAACATTTAAAAAAAGGTACAAACTGCTCCCCACATGACAGACCTCAAGACGATAGTCAATGATATGGGCCCGATCAATAATATCCAGACAATGTAGTTATATGTAATTCATGTAGTCCCCACAATTCCATGTGAAAGAGGCACCTAAATTATTATACAAAATTTTATCCAATCAAGGTGCAAAGTGCATCAAAATAAGTTAAGACATGACATGAGTACATACATGACATTAAATAAGTGCCAAAGAAAATATGGTAACCTTTATAAGAAATGCTGTTAAACCACAATACCATCCCATTCAAAGATTGGAAATAGCCCATAGTACAGAAAAGTAGATATAAGGAGCATCCTATCAAAGGTATGTTTAGTTACCAGCAGAGGCAGCCAATATGGAGATAACGAGGGTCAAATAACCTCAAATAAAGTCAATCTTCATGATTGGAATATTAAGTCATGCAAGGTATCCTACTCAAGGTGGAAGATGATCCACACTACAATAGTATGTATGTAAGTCAAAGTCCTGTAAGGACGCTGAGAGGTTACCTAAGGCATCAGCCCATGTGAAGATAGTGGGGGCTTAGGTATCGTCAAGTGGAGAGCAGAGGAAGAGAGAACCCCACGCGTATCGCCGTGACCCACACGGCTTCGTCAGGGGAATGCTGTGTATACACGTCAGGTCCGTTTATATACCTTTGTAGGTAATAGTGTTTGCCAATGGCAGCGTGTGTCGGTCTCATCAGTAAAAGGCGGAAGTCACGTGACCGGAAGTACAAGAGGCGTCACAAAACGGACCTGACGTGTATACACAGCATTCCCCTGACGAAGCCGTGTGGGTCACGGCGATACGCGTGGGGTTCTCTCTTCCTCTGCTCTCCACTTGACGATACCTAAGCCCCCACTATCTTCACATAGGCTGATGCCTTAGGTAACCTCTCAGCGTCCTTACAGGACTTTGACTTACATACATACTATTGTAGTGTGGATCATCTTCCACCTTGAGTAGGATACCTTGCATGACTTAATATTCCAATCATGAAGATTGACTTTATTTGAGGTTATTTGATCCTCGTTATCTCCATATTGGCTGCCTCTGCTGGTAACTAAACATACCTTTGATAGGATGCTCCTTATATCTACTTTTCTGTACTATGGGCTATTTCCAATCTTTGAATGGGATGGTATTGTGGTTTAACAGCATTTCTTATAAAGGTTACCATATTTTCTTTGGCACTTATTTAATGTCATGTATGTACTCATGTCATGTCTTAACTTATTTTGATGCACTTTGCACCTTGATTGGATAAAATTTTGTATAATAATTTAGGTGCCTCTTTCACATGGAATTGTGGGGACTACATGAATTACATATAACTACATTGTCTGGATATTATTGATCGGGCCCATATCATTGACTATCGTCTTGAGGTCTGTCATGTGGGGAGCAGTTTGTACCTTTTTTAAATGTTTTTGAACAATTTTGTGGTCCAATAAACTTTTTTCGTATATTTCTCTATATTGGAGGTGTGCTTGTTCATTATGTAGTGCTTTCCTTCTTCCTATTCTAAATCTGATATCTGGACATCTGCAGGAAGAACTGCTGCTGCTCTCTCACTTCCTCGTCATAACAATGTCACCCGAGCCAGCGCAGACATCGCTGAATTGAATCACCGTATTTTTCAGACCATAAGACGCACTTTTTTCCCCCAATATTTGGGGGGAAAATGAGGGGTGCGTCTTATGGTCCGAACATTACCTGCGGTGGTGGTAAAGTGGGATTGCAGGGCCCTCCAGGAACACGGTGGTTGTAGCGGCGGCTGCGTCAGCGGCAGCAGAGGTGAGCGGCTGGGGCTGGCACCTGTGCCTGGCCGGTGCTGGGGCCGGTGTCGGGCTGTGAGCGGCATGCGGCCTTGTGCAGGTTTCCGGTGTGCGCGGCCATCTTCCTAGAGCTGTGATCTACAGGAAAATGGCCGCCCGAGCCAGTGCATGCTCGGACCGGTAGCTCCGGCTGACATTTTCCTGTAGATCACAGCGCTAGGAAGATGGCTGCGCACACCGGAAACCTGCGCAGGCTGCATTGCTTTGCCGCTCACAGCCCGGCACCGACGGCAGCCCGTTACAGGCCCCAGCCCCAGCCAGATGTCCCAGCCAGAGGCCCCAGCCAGAGACCTCGGCCTTGGCCCCAGCCAAAGTCCCCGGCCTTGGCCCCAGCCAGAGGCCCCAGCCCCAGCCAGAGGCCTCCGCACAGGACCCGGACAGGCTAAGGGCCTCAGCCAGGCACAGGCCCCGGCCCGGCACAGGCTCCACAGCATCTGACCTCTTCTGCAGCAGCCGCCGACTTCCTTAGGGACCCTGCCTCCTGTGACCCTCGCTCCACTGGCCCCCCCCAGGTAAGATACCGTACCTATTCAGACTATAAGATGACCCCCATCTTATAAAAAATATATTTTTTTCTATTTTCCACCCCAAAGCGTCTTATGGTCTGGTGCGTCTTATAGTCCGAAAAATACGGTAATATGTCTGTGAAACATGTTTGGCGCTCAGATCACAATACTCGCCCCTCCCGACAGATCTCTCTATGAGGCACGTTGCTCAGGTCAGGAGAACAGCTAGATGGGCCAGGTATTGTGATCGGATGGTCCATCCTCCATAGACGTGTCATTTCTCAGCCTAAGGCCACAACGCCACTATCAGTATTTAGTCAGTATTTTTTCTCAGGAGTGGGAGCCAAAACTAGGTGAGGAACAATCAGAGAAAAGGTATGACAGAAACAAGTCACCAATTCTGCATTTATCACCCACTCCTAGTTTCGGTTCCCACTCCTGAGAAAAAAAACTGTCCAAGTACTTATAGTGGGGCCGTAGCCTCAGGCTTTGGCTCCACTGCAATATTTATGTGCAAATTGCTGTAAAATCATGTTATAACTGCACCTGCGGCATAACTTCCACATTCTGCTAGGGAACGAACACTTTGTAGCCATCTCATAATTTTACTATGACTTGTAAGTGACCTAGCAGACACCATGTATGTGACAACTACTCCCCAGTGTCCTGTTGTTCTCTTCACTCAGCAGGTGGGACTGTTGATTTTTGGATAATGGATTATCAGTGTCACTTCTCTACATGTGACAGAGACAGTTTAGTTGTTTACACCTGACAGATCTACAGCTGTTGTTGGTCTTCACAAATTCTTTAGAACCAAATGTTCAAGGAGTCTTTCACAAACCACTCCAGTATTTTTTTATTTATTTCAGTACTGGAGTGGTGCAACTAATCTAAGTTCTCTTCCTCTAGTATTATACTTACCCATAGCCGTCTTCAGCTCTTGTGACCGCAAATTCTGAACGATCAGAAGTCAGAGGTAACCGTCACAAGTTCTCAATGTAAGTCTATGAAAGTCTCGCTCTTGTCTGTTTCTGACTCTCATAGACTTCGGATCACCCAGCAAAAACTGGAGTTATCCGACAGGTCACAAACGGCTGGAGCGTCACCAATTAAAGATAAACACGGCGGCTGGTAAGTATAGGACTAGGGGAAGGGAACGTAGATTAGTAGCATCACTTCAGCGCTGCAGTAAAAAAATAATGTTGAACTGGTGCTTTAAATGAGTCGCAGTTCTTACTCCTGACTAATGATGAGCGAACCCGTGGATGTTTCCAATTCACCAGGTTTGGACGGAATTTTTAAAAAGTTCAGTTTGGAACCCGAACTTGACCCCGGATGCAGAACTCCATATAAGTCAATGAGGACCCGAACTCCAGTACTGTAAGATGACTGTAAAATGGTTAGGGGGTAGCAAAAGGAAGAAAAATGGGGGAAATAGCAAGACAATTGCCGTGCAAACAAATGTGGATAAAGGGGTTATTTCACCATAGCAATCATGGTTAAATAGGAAGTAAATTAATAACAAACATTTTGACACTGCTCTTTGGTGGATCTGTTGTTACGCACACGCCTGGACTGACTGGCGTGAGCGTGGTTAGTGATCCCACTGTACCATAAACCGAGGAGTGCCTGGAGGGGTGTGACTAAGTATCAACCTGGTCCGACCAAGGTCGCACGGCGGCTCAGTCGACTCCGTGAACCAGGGAGGAACCGAGCAGAGGGACCAGGTGCTACTCCAGATCAGACCCCGGTCACAGCTGTCCACCCACACCGGGGAATGCAGGAACGGGCAGGCACAGCTGGTATGCAGACAGGTGGGTACTGGCAGGCACGGCTGGTATGCAGACAGGCGGGTGCTGGCAGGCACGGCTGGTATGCAGACTGGCAGGTAGGAACGCAGGCTGGATAGGGACCAGTACAGACTGGGATACAGGAACAGAGCCAAGAGTGAGGTGGACTAGCAGAGCAGAACCGCAGGCGCGGAGGACAAGTGGAGCAGAGCAGAGCCAAACCACAGGTGCGGTGGGCAAGCAGAGCAGAGCGAAACCGCAGGTGCGGTGGACAAGCAGAGCAAAGCGAAACCGCAGGTGCGGTGGACAAGCAGAGCAAAGCGAAACCGCAGGTGCGGTGAACAAGCAGAGCAAAGCGAAACCGCAGGTGCAGTGAACAAGCAGAGCAGAGCGAAACTGCAGATGCAGTGGACAAGCAAAGCAGAGCGAATCCGCAGGTGCAGTGGACAAGCAGAGCGGAGCGAAAAAAAAAGGTGCAGTGGACAAGCAGAACCAGATACACACAAGGTACTTGCAATGAAGTAGCGAGTGGACACAAAACTCACAAACAGAAGTACAAAGACAACGAGTTGGAGTTAGGTGCAGGTTCAGACACTGCAGGAAAAGGGAAGGTTCGGATATAGAGACAAAACAGGTAACAGGCTAGGACACAGTTCAGACAGGAACTGAACCAGGAACAAGATACAGGAATGAGCCTGGGAACTCAGCCCCCAGGGTGGCGGAAACAGACTAGAAGTCACAGATACAGGTAACAGGCCTGGGTATACAGCCCCCAGGGTGGCGGAACAGACTAGAAGTCACAGATACAGATAACGGGCCTGGGTATACAGCCCCCAGGGTGGCGGAAACAGACAAGATACAGGACAGGACCTGGCAACTCAGTTGCACAGAACACACTGAAAGAAAGTGTTGCTCAGGCACCTCCTACTGGGTGGAGGGGGTTTAAGTATCCAGTGACTCACAGCAATAGGCAGGGGACGCATTAGGAGTGCGCACACAGTAACTATAAGAATCAGGCAGTAACCGCGCCGCCCTAAGCAATCAGACAAGAGACATGCACACAGCAGGTACTGGAGCAAAGTGTGCAGCCTGGACTGATAGGTAAGATGGCAGTCTTGCATGGTGGGAGGTGGTAAGCCATGCAAGCATGCCGCCAAGGATGTTGCAGTACCCCCCCCCCCTTTACTCCCCCTCTTCTTCAAGCCTGCAAGGATTTTCTGCAGAGAATTTGGAGGCCGATCCTTCTCTTCAAGAAGATTACCTCTTCTGTCCACTAGAGGGAACGAAGCTGGTATAATCATCTTGGTGACTAGGATGCTTCCTCCCATCGAGCCATCCTCAGCAACAGATGAAGTGGGTGAAGTACCAGGAATATGACACAGGAAAGTCTCTCTCCACTTATTAATATCGGGTAGCACTCCAAAGGATTCACGGGACAACTGGAGATCCTCCACCAGGTTGGAGGGATGCAGACACTTGGGGGTAACCACCGCCTTGACGTACACTTTGCCAAGCTTACTGGAAGAAGTAGGTGAAGTACCAGGTACAGGGTGTAGAAAAGTCTCTCTCCATTTGTTATCAGGTAGCACCCCGGAGGATTCAGGAGACAACTAGAGGTCCTCCGCCTGGTTGGAGGGGTGCAGAGACTTGGAGGAAGCCACCGCCTTGATGGACTTATTGCCAGATTTATTAGGGATGGAGGATCCTTGCTTTGGGACCAACTTCAGTCTGGTTTCAGAGATGAAACGTCTGCGAGGCGGGGCTGTACCTGAAGTCAGATCATTGGTACAATCGTCGAGACTGTGTGGGGACATTGCCTCCGCTTCCCTTCCTTCGGAGACTTCAGCGCACAGCGAGTCAGCGACTAGCAGATCTGGTGAAGAAGAATAAGAAGACACTGCTGACTGTCCTGAAGATATGGGGACTGGACACCCCTTTTACCTCAGCAGTCCCCCAGGAAACACCATGCAGGATCTCCAGACCTCAGCGGGCACTAGATCTCTCGGCTCTGGACGACCTGTGGGTAAACCAGACTGCACCTGGAATGTGAACATCTTCATGTGTAATGCTCCAATCTGGAGCTTAATTTGTACAGACATATTCTGACTGTTTCTGAGTAGGGCTCGTCCTTCCGCTGACAATGCCCAAACCGGATTCTGGAGTTGTCGGACGGGAATCAGACACCGACTCTTCAAGGCTTTAAGCCCGAAACGTCCGGTTAATCTGAGGCCTTCACTTGCTACAGAGACAGTCATGGTCATCTGTGGAGAGGAAACACTAACGCCAAGGTCAGCCTCTCCTACAGGCCTAATGTCTTGGGATTCTCAAAACTTCACTGGACAAAGACCGTCAGGGTGTCCCAAACAACCGCAGCGGGACCGCAATCCGATTTTGTGACCGAGTTCCGGCCTCTGCTTTGAATGACGAACATGGTCAACCTTCATGGATTCTGTGCGGATAGCTGCCTCTACAGGCTGGGGAACCGGAGGTCTTTGGGAGGACAGAACCTGGCGTGATGGTTTACCTCTACGCCTTGCACGTCTGGACTGCCTCTTGAGGTTGGGAAGAGAAGTATTCTGTGGAGCATTGTCATCCTGTGTGGATTCTGTGTGGGAAGCAGCCTGTTCTGGCTGGGGAACTAGTGGGCTACCTACACGCATCACCCATTGGGACTGCTCCAGGATATTGGGAAGGGAAGCTTTAGCAGAAGCTTCAGTGTTAGGGTCATCGAAGACCATTGGAAAGGCCACCAGGAAGGCCTGCAAGTCATAGACGATAGGAACCCATGCTTCCCATAGGGCGGTGATCCAATTCAAGGCATCACCCGCTAGGTAGGACATCAGAAATGCTACTTTAACCCGATCAGTGGGAAAATAGTGAGCATAGAATTTGTAATGCAGCATGCATTGCTCCACAAATGCACGACTTTGTTTTGGATCCCCATAGTACCGTGGTATATCCGCAGGAACGAGCGCTGATAGTTCCATTTGGGCTGGTGCGTAAATCGCCTGGACTTCAGCTTGAGAAAAATTTTTTCCTTGGTGCACGTATTCGCCAGACAAAAATTCAAATGTCTCTGAGATCGAAGTGCCGTGGGGCTCAACAGGGACCATGGCCTGAGCAAACTGTTACGCACACGCCCTGACTGACTGGAGTGAGCGTGGTTAGTGATCCCACTGGACCATGAACTGAGGAGTGCCTGGAGGGGCGTGACTAAGTATCAACTCGGTCCGACCAAGGTCTCATGGCGGCTCAGTCGACTCCATGAACCAGGGAGGAACCGAGCAGATTGACCAGGTGCTACTCCAGGTCAGACCCCGGTCAAAGCTGTTGACCCACACTGGGGAATGCAGGAATGGGCAGGCACAGCTGGTATGCAGACAGGTGGGTACTGGCAGGCACGGCTGGTATGCAGACAGGCGGGTACTGGCAGGCACGGCTGGTATGCAGAAAGGCGGGTACTGGCAGGCACGGCTGGTATGCAGACTGGCAGATACTGGCAGGTAGGAACGCAGGCTGGATAGGGACCAGTACAGACTGGGATACAGGAACAGAGCCGCGGGTGCGGTGGACTAGCAGAGCAGAACCGCAGGCGCGGAGGACAAGCGGAGCAGAGCCAAACCGCAGGTGCGGTGGGTAAGCAGAGCAGAGCGAAACCGCAGGTGCGGTGGACAAGCAGAGCAAAGCGAAACCGCAGGTGCGGTGATCAAGCAGAGCAGAGAGAAACCGCAGATGCGGTGGACAAGCACAGCAGAGCGAAACCGCAGGTGCGATGGACAAGCAGAGCGGAGCGAAACTGCAGGTGCGGTGGACAAGCAGAACCAGATACACACAAGGTACATGCAATGAAGTAGCGAGTGGACACAAAACTCACAAACAGAAGTACAGAGACAACGAGTTGGAGTTAGGTGCAGGTTCAGACACTGCAGGAAAAGGGAAGGTTCGGATATAGAGACAAAACAGGTAACAGGCTAGGACACAGTTCAGACAGGAACTGAACCAGGAACAAGATACCCTACTGGGTGGAGGGGGTTTAAGTATCCAATGACTCACAGCAATAGGAGTGCGCACACAGTAACTATAAGAATCAGGCAGTAACCGCGCAGCCGCCCTAAGCAATCAGACAAGAGACATGCACACAGCAGGTACTGGAGCAAAGTGTGCAGCCTGGACTGATAGGTAAGATGGCGGTCTTGCATGGTGGGAGGTGGTAAGCCATGCCAGCACGCCGCCAGGGATGTTACATCTATTCACTCGACAACACATGGAGGTAGACACGGGAACACTGTCTCTTTAAATTCTTCCCAGGTTCATTATACAGGCAGCATAAACCGTGGTGAAGTCAAAATAAACATGGCCCTTTGGGCAAAAACAGGAAAACAAAGTGGTAGCACGAAGCACATTGCTTGTGGTAGCAGGGATCCGCCCGCTCAGAGTTTAGCAAACAAACGGTTCAGCTTTTCCTTGTCAGGACACAAAGCACTGGAGTTCCTCTCTCCAGCCCTATCTAACACTGAATGATTCAAAAGGGTGGCTATCTATAGCCCAGGACACACCCTGGGTTGGAGATATGGTGAACAGCCTCCCACCCATACTATAGTTGTTCATATAAAAACCTAGCCCATTAAAAATTGCAGATTAACCCCTCAGCACATAACATGCTGGAGAAAACGTCAAGGTTTCATATCACTGTAGCTAATAGCCTTAATGAAACATATTTCCCCTCCAGTACTTTGCCAATGACTTTGTCACATTCCCCCCCCCCTCCACTGCCCAAAGCCGGGGGTTTGGCACCTTCAGTCATCAAACAGGGAAGTCTAGACAGGGCATCTGCATTACCGTGTAGCTTTCCAGGCCTGTGCTCCACATGAAAACTAAAGTCCTGGACGGCTAGAAACCACCTAGTTTCCTGGGCATTCTTCCCCTTTCTCTCCCTCATCCATCTCAGGGGTGCATGATCTGACACTAGCCTGAACTTTCAGCCTAATAGGTAGTACCTCAGGGTTTCAGTGGCACATTTAATGGTCAAGTACTCTTTTTCCACGATGGCGTAATTTTTCTCACAGTTAGAGAGTTTTATGCTCAAGTACAGGATGAGATGTTCCTCTACGTTTACTTCTTGGGACAACACGGCTCCTAACCCGACCTCTGAGGTGTCTGTCTGGACTATGAACTAATTACTGAAGTCCGGTGCGACCAAGACTGGCTACTTACACAAGGCGAGTTTCAATTCTTGGAACCCCATCTCTGCTTCAGAAGACCACTTGGCCATCAACGTCTTTGTTGGGGTGCCGGTTAGGGTGCGGCTATCATGGCCTGTTTCTTCAAGACCGGTTGCGGCCAATTTTGGATTGCCTCCACCTCTTTCACTTGCGACTTTATTTCGCCCCTTTCGACGATGTAGCCCAAGTATTTTGCCTCTTCTTTTCCTATGGTGCACTTCTTTGGGTTTATAGTAAACCCTACCTTACTCAGCGCATCCAATACCGCCTGGACCTTCTGCAGGTTGCTTCCCCAATCCAGGCTGAAGATCACTGTCATGCAAGGTGTGGGAAAGACTTAGTGCAACACAAAGGGAAGAGGGAAAGAGAGCCCAGACTCTAGGGAAAGGGGGAGTGGAGACCTCCTAGGCTGATCTAGTATCACCCTGTCTCCACTAACGTCCCCATATTGGCTCTTTACCAATTACCGCACGCGAACCTCGCCCTGTCTTTCCCTGGCGTTTGGCCCTGGCTAGGGAAGTGAGGAGGATGAGCACTAGTCGATCCCCACTGACCACTAAAGACAACAAGGGGGAACAAACAAGGGAAGATAGCTTAGCTTTTAGTCAACTTTAGAGAGATGAACACCGTCCTCATAGCTCCAGAGAGGATGAAGTAATGCACTTGCTCCGAGCCTTCACAAAGGGTAATGTAAGTATCGCCGGAATCTCCCTCCAGCAGACAGCAGGTATTTATACACCCAGGCCAGAGTGTTAATTAGCCGAGGAAGGTAGCCACTGGTTCCTAGAGAGGCAACCTCTAAGAAGGTGTCTATAATGCAAAACGTAGAGATCTCTTGCAACCAACTGCAGGGCCACTGTCTGTCACTTCTGACACACCCGTGACAATCACAATGTCGTCCAGATAACCTGTGGTATACTTTTTGTGAGAGACTAGGATCCGGTCCATGGCATTCTGGAAGGTAGCTGGGGCTCCCTACAGACCGAACGGCATCCTGATGTATTGAAAGCACCCGTCAGGCGTAGAGAAGGCCGCCTTCTCCTTGGCACTTGGAGATAGGAGAATTTGCCAGTACTCTTTCGTTAGGTCCAGGGTGGTGATGTATCTGGCTGGACCTAGCTTCTCAATGAGTTCATCCATGCGGGGCATTGGATACGTGTCGAACTTGGAAACCTCCTTTAGCTTCCTGTAATCATTGCAAAAGCACCACTCTCCATTAGGCTTTGGCACTAGGACAATGGGGCTAGACCAGCCACTCTTTGATTCCTCGATGACGCCCAGGCTCAACATTCTCCTCACCTCCTTTGAGATTACCTCACGGCGTGCTTCCGGAATCCGATATGGCGTCAAGTACATGCGGTTCCGTCAGGATTTCATGATGCACAACCTGTGTACATCCTGGCAACTCTGAAAACAGGTCCCGGTTCCACTGAAGCAGTTCTCTGTTGCTTCTCAGCTGGTGACAGTGTCTTGGCCACTGTGACATCCTCGATCCTGGCTTCAGACTTGGCCCGCAGACACTTAGCTTCCACTGATTCCCTGTCTTGCCACGGTTTAAGCAGGTTGATGTGGTATACCTGGTATGGCTTTCTTCTCCCTGGCTAGTGGACCTTGTAGTTGACATTACTCAACTTTTCGACCACCTCATATGGCCCTTGCCACTTGGCCAGAAACTTACTCTCCACCATGGGGATCAACACCAATACCCGGTCTCCAGGGCTAAACTGTTTCAGTCTCGCCGACCAGTTGTAGATCCTTGCTTGGGCCTCTTGGGATTGAAGGAGGCTCTCCCTCACAATCGGCATCAACTTCGTGATCCTGTCCTGCATCTAGGCCACATGTTTGATGATGCTCTGGTAGGGTGTTACCTTGACTTCCCAGGTCTCCTTAGCAATGTCCAGAAGTCTAAAGGGTTCCGTCTGTATAGCAGCTCAAAGGGGGAGAATCCTGAAGAGGCATGGGGAACTTCCCTAATCGAGAATAGCAGGTAGGAAAGTAGGCAAATCCCAGTCTCTGCCATCCTTCTCCATGACCTTCTTCAGCATGGATTTTAGGGTCTTGTTGAACATCTCCACCAGGCCGTCTGTCTGCGGATGGTACACGGACGTCCTGAGTTGTGTAATTTAGAGAGCCTTACACAACTCCCTCATCACTTTGGACATGAAAGGAGTTCCTTGCTCTGTCAGGATCTCCTTTGGCAGGCTGGTCCAGGAGAAAATATGCACTAGCTCTCGGGCTATACTCCTGGCAGAAGAATTTCTCAGGGGTACCGCCTCCGAGTACTGTGTTGTGTAGTCCATCACAACTAGAATGTACTGGTGCCTCCTGGCGGACTTAAGCAAGGGTACGACGAGATCCATGGCATTTCGGTCGAATGGGACTTCTATAATGGGCAATGGCACCAGGGGACAGCAGAAGTGGGATACTGGAGCAGTTAGCTGACAGGTAGGGCAGGATTGGTAGAAATTAACAATGTCTCAGTGACATCCAGGCCAGTAGAACCTCTGCAGGGCCCGCTTTTGGGTTTTCTCTACTCCCAGATGCCCACCCAAGACATGAGAATGGGCCAAATCTAATACCCTACGCCTATAGGGACCCGGCACCAACAACTGCTCTATCACTTCTTCTCTTAGTTTAGTGACCTGATATAGCAGCTCCTAATTTAAAGCAAAATGTGGAAACCTGGTGTCAGCCCCCAGCTCTTGAGCGACTCATTTATCACAGATACATTGTCAAATGCCCCTTTTAAAGTAAGATCCCGCATTTGAGCAGTCCCAAAATTCCCCCCAGAAACCTCTTATTCAGGAATCTTGGATTCATCATTGTTGAACCGGCTCCTGTCTGAGTCACTTGGCACCCCCCCGCCTTCCGCCATAAGACCCAGAACAAGCTTAAGTCCCACCCTAATATCACTGTAGCAGGTCTTTAACCACTCCATCCTCATGGGACTCAGCGCCTCAGTTTGTTTTTACAGTCACTCTGGCAACAGGGTAGTCCTTGGCAGGGGCGGAACTACCGCCCGTGCAGCCCGTTCATTGAACGGGGGCCCCGAGGGAGAGGGGGCCCCTCCAGCCTCCAGCAGGGCCGCCATCAGGGCATGACTGCACTGACTCCAGTATGGGGCCCGGCCAGTCGGGGCCCCCTTGGGGGCCCCCCTCTTGTGCGTCTCTCTCCTCATGGGGCCCCCGGCCCCATGCTAAGCGCCGGGTCCGGGACATCTCAACGCTGCGCTGCTCCGGCAGCGCCTTGATGATTCCCCTGATTTCCGGTCATGTGACGGCGCCGTCACATGGCCGGAAGTCAGGAGAACCTGGTGGCAGCGATTTGGATGAGCGCCAGGATTCTGCAGGGATCGTATGGGGGTAAGTATAACAAGTTTTATTTTTTTTAAATACAATTAACTAGGAGTGGGGGGGGGTGAGAGATGCACTATGGGGGGGGGGATGAGAGATGCACTATGGGGGGGGGGATGAGAGATGCACTATGGTGGGGGGGGGTGAGAGATGCACTATGGTGGGGGGGATGAGAGATGCACTATGGGGGGGGGGTGAGAGATGCACTATGGTGGGGGGGATGAGAGATGCACTATGGTGGGGGGGATGAGAGATGCACTATGGTGGGGGGGATGAGAGATGCACTATGGTGGGGGGGGATGAGAGATGCACTATGGTGGGGGGGATGAGAGATGCACTATGGTGGGGGGGATGAGAGATGCACTATGGTGGGGGGGGATGAGAGATGCACTATGGTGGGGGGGATGAGAGATGCACTATGGGGGGGATGAGAGATGCACTATGGGGGGGGATGAGAGATGCACTATGGGGGGGATGAGAGATGCACTATGGGGGGGGTATGAGAGATGCACTATGGGGGGGGTGAGAGATGCACTATGGGGGGGTGAGAGATGCACTATGGGGGGGGTGAGAGATGCACTATGAGGGGGATGAGAGATGCACTATGGTGGGGGGGGATGAGAGATGCACTATGGTAGGGGGGATGAGAGATGCACTATGGTGGGGGGAGATGAGAGATGCACTATGGTGGGGGGGATGAGAGATGCACTATGGTGGGGGGGATGAGAGATGCACTATGGTGGGGGGGATGAGAGATGCACTATGGTGGGGGGAGATGAGAGATGCACTATGGTGGGGGGAGATGAGAGATGCACTATGGTGGGGGGAGATGAGAGATGCACTATGGTGGGGGGAGATGAGAGATGCACTATGGTGGGGGGAGATGAGAGATGCACTATGGTGGGGGGGATGAGAGCTGCACTATGGTGGGGGGGTGAGAGATGCACTATGGTGGGGGGAGATGAGAGATGCACTATGGTGGGGGGGGGATGAGAGATGCACTATGGTGGGGGGGGGATGAGAGATGCACTATGGTGGGGGGGCATGAGAGATGCACTATGGTGGGGGGGCATGAGAGATGCACTATGGGGGGGGATGAGAGATGCACTATGGTGGGGGGGATGAGAGATGCACTATGGTGGGGGGGGTGAGAGATGCACTATAGTGGGGGGGATGAGAGATGCACTATGGTGGGGGGGATGAGAGATGCACTATGGTGGGGGGGATGAGAGATGCACTATGGTGGGGAGGATGAGAGATACACTATGGGGGGGATGAGAGATGCACATGTGGGGGAGGGGGATGAGAGATGTGCACATGTGGGGGAGGGGGATGAGAGATGTGCACATGTGGGGAGGGGGATGAGAGATGTGCACATGTGGAGGAGGGGGATGAGAGATGTGCACATGTGGGGGAGGGGGGTGAGAGATGTGCACATGTGGGGGAGGAGGATGAGAGATGTGCACATGGGGGGGTGAGAGCTGCACATGGGGGGGTGAGAGCTGCACATGGGGGGGTTTGAGAGCTGCACATGGGGGAATTGGGAGAAAATGAGCTGCACATGGGGGAATTGGGAGTATGGGGATAATGAGCTGCACATAATGAATGTGGGGTGGGGGAGAGTAAATGATAAATGATGATGGGGTGGGGAGAGCACGGACATGATATAATGAATTGGGGAAGGGGGTGCATGTAAATAATGAATCCGGGGAGCAGGAAGTATAGAGTAGGGGGTGTTGCGGATGCAGGAGTGTGACTGGTAACAAATTGGCGGAAAGAGTAGAGGTTCTAATTAAATTATATATTAAGTGCCTATTTACAGTTAATGGGGGCACCGTGGTGGATTACAATTTATATTTGGAATGGTAGATTGCATAATAACTAACCATATATTGATGGTGGATGCACGTCTGTATTCAGCTGCGTAATGTAGAAGTTGGGGAATGTGCTCTAGATAACTGTGTTATTTTATGCAGAGACGAGTCCTGGCTGGAAGACGTGATGGCGGTCAATGCTGGATGAAGGAGAAAAGCGTAGCTGAAGGACTTCACCTAGAGATGTCACCAGTGAGTCAGTGTATTACATGTACACTTACACTATATACTATGTACCGGGCTCCTGTGTATAATGTCACTGGTGATCACTGTATTACCTGTACACTATATACAGAGCTCCTGTGTATAATGTCACTGGTGATCACTAGATTACCTGGACACTTACATTATAAGCTGTATACCATGTATAGAGCTCCCGTGTATAATGACACTTATGGTAATATTAGTAATGTGGTGGTAATATTAGTAATGTGGTGGTAATATGTGGTCTGGTCATGGTGTGGCAGTTTTTCTCCCTTCTGTGTGGTATTATTCGGTCACTATGTTATGGTAATATGTGGTCTGGTCATGGTGTGGCGGTATTCCCTGTATGTGGTATTATTGGTCATTTTAAAAAAAAAATGTATATGACACATTCCCTTAAAGAAAACTAAATAAAAATATATCCAAAAAGAGTATTGGATATTTTAAGAAAATTTTAATAGGTTAGAGTAGGGCTCGGCCAGAAGAGTCTACCTTATCGTGGTGGCGGCTTTAAAAATCTTTTGGCCAAAACAAAAGCTGCTGGCTATGTATGTGGCGCCGTCACATGGCCGAACGTCAGGAGAACCTGGTGGCAGCGACGTGGACGAGCGCCAGGATTCTGCAGGGATCGCATGGGGGTAAGAATAACAAGTTTTATTTTTTTTAAATACAATTAACTAGGAGTGGGGGGAATCAGAGATGCACAGGGGGATGAGAGATGCACATGGGGGGGATGAGAGATGCACATGGGGGGGATGAGAGATGCACATGGGGGGGATGAGATGCACATGGGGTGGATGAGAGATGCACATGGGGGGATGAGAGATGCACATGGGGGGGATGAGAGATGCACATGGGGGGGTTGAGAGATGCACATGGGGGGGATGAGAGATGCACATGGGGGGGAATGAGAGATGCACATGGGGGGGAATGAGAGATGCACATGGGGGGAATGAGAGCTGCACATGGGGGGGTTATGTTTACATAACTTTGTTGCCCTATGAAGGGCAGGGGTGGGGGGGCCCAAAAAATTTCTTGCACAGGGGCCCACTACAGTCTGTGTCCGCCCCTGGTCCTTGGTGTTCCCGTGAATACAGTAGATGCCTAGGTACCTTTCTACTAGGCCAACTAGGTCATCTGCATTTCGGGGGTCCCCCTGGGCAACCCAGGTCTGCACCGGCCTAGGAAGGGAGTGGATAAATCTGTCTATAACAACTTGCTAGACCATCTGGGCTGGAGTGGAGGACTCTGGCTGCAACCACTTTTGTACAAGAAGCAGTAAGTCGAACATCTGGGAGCGAGGGAGTTTGTCACCACAATACGCCCAGAGGTGAACTCTTTGGGCTCTGACCAACAGGCAACTGTCGACAGACAGACGACTGCATGTGCCAAAATTTCAGTTTTTAATTTGACATAATCCTGGGCATCCTGTAATGCCAGGTCATAATAATTTTTTTGGGGCTCGCCATCAGATAGGGGGCCAACACCTCTATCCACTGCTCTGGCGGCAGCTTCTCTTATTCTACTACCTGTTCAAAAACAGTTAAAAATGCCTCCACATCATCCCCTGAGGTCAACTTTTGCATGGCTCATCTTACCGCTTTCCGGACATACGAGTCATCACCTGGTCTTGGTGCTAGGGCTGCCGGCCTTTCACGAACCGCCTCTGCGAGCAACTCAATCTGCTACTGCTGTTGTCAGTACTAGTCTTGTTGCTGCTGTTGTTGGATCTGTTGCATCAGCAGCTTACTTGTCTCCTGATGTGCTAGCTGTTACTGCTGTCGAGCTTTCACAAGGTGTTTAATCAGGTCTTCCATGCTGTCTGACTTCGCTTCCTGGCTCACTGCCGACTTCACCCAAGATAAGCAGGTTATCCACAGCTGTCACACGTGCACCCTGGGGAAATTGCCCACATTCGCCACCACCTGTGATAGATCGGCTTACTCGCCAGCGCATGGAGGTAGACACAGGAACACTGTCTCTTTAAATTCTTCCCAGGTTCATTATACAGGCAGCATAAACCGTGGTGAAGTAAAAATAAACATGGCCCTTTGGGCAAAAACAAGAAAACAAAAAGTGGCAGCACCAAGCACAATCCTTGTGGTAGCGGGGATCCACCAGCTCAGAGTTTAGCAAACAAATGGTTCAGCTTTTCCTTGTCAGAACACAGAGCACTAGAGTTCCTCTCTCTAGCCCTACTGAACAGTGAATGATTCAAAAGGCTGTCTATTTATAGCCCAGACCACACCCTGGGGTGGAGATATGGTGAACAGCCTCCCACCTGAAATAGAGCTGTTCACATAAAAACCTAGCCCATTAAAAATGTCTGATTAACCCCTCAGCACATAACATGCTGGAGAAGACTTCAAGGTTTCACATTACTGAAGCCATTAGCCTCAGTGAAACATATCTCCCCTCCAGTACTTTGCCAATGACTTTGTCACAGCCCCCACCGAGACTGAGGCTTGCTACTGCCAGTTCAGTTACAAATTTCACCCACAGAGCATGGGGGAGAATAGCCCCACAGAAGTAGCTTACAAACTTTACCCCCAGACCATAGGGCACTGTATCCTCACAGAAGCTGATTCAAATTTCACCCACACAGTGCATGGGGGACAATACCGGCACATAAGATTATTAAAAATGTGTGCCTCAGAGCATAGAGAACAATACACCCACATAAGATTACATACACTAAATGTCACCCACAGAGCATGGGGCATGAAACCCCAAATGTTCAAAAATTTATGCTACAGTACTGTGTGTATTGCAAAAGCATCTGAGGAAAACATAGTAAGGCTGTGTGCCCACGATGCGTTTTTTAAGTGTTTCCGCAGCGGCAAATCGCTGCAGAAATGCTTAAAAAATGCATGGTAGAAGGTCTGCCATGTTCCCCAATGATAATCCGCATGTGCTGTGCACATGCTGCGGAAATTTCCGCTGCAGATTATCATTGCGGAAAAAAATGCAGCACTACCAATTATTTTGGGGAAGCTCTGCGTTTTCGCTGCCATTGACTTTCATTGGAATGCATGGATTACGCATCACTGCATCTGTACATGCGGAATCCAAGCGTTTCAATGTGCGGATGGTACCCGGGTGTGGAGGACAGGAGACTCTCCTCCGGATTCGGGTACCATAGAACCTGTGAAAAAAAGAATAAAATAAAAAATAAATGTTATATTTACCTTCAGATGGCCCCCGCTGCGCTCGTCCTCCTGTGGCACCCTGCTACAACAGGTACCACAGGACCCAAAAGGGTGCATGGATGGACTTCTCCACAAGAGGCTCTCATTACAAACAAACACCTCCACCCTTCCACCTCATACCACCAGAGGGAGCCTGTTAGGGATATATATATATATGGAGGGTTGAGCCAGGCAGTCGCAGTCTCAGTCTGAGAGAGAGTGTGCTGCCACTGAGAGCAGTGAAGACGCATCACGTCTGCTGCTGTATTGAGGGCCCCGAGTGTGGCCGGAGGCAAAGAGGAGAGGAGAGAGGAGTTGAGGGGGCAGAGGAGCATCATATGCTCACCCCAAGACACAAACCAGACACCAGGACCGCGCCTACAGGATCCTCTATACCCAGTAGGGACTACCGGCATACCAGGAGGCTTCCAGACCCCTGGTCATCCTGAAGCTACCAGCAGTAACAGGACTAGGAACCACGAAGGCCCCAGCGTCCAGGGATAGTGGTTGCCAAAGAAAGGTCCTACTACCAAGCGGTCAGGTGAGAGAGCAACACAACACAGAAGCTAGGCCAAGTTCCAGGCTGGCTAGAAGCTTAGAGAGAGGGAGACACGGATCAGGAGGCCTTATACCCGCTCACTGGGGAGAAGTCCTGAAGTGCACCCTTCCTAGCAAGTACTCTGGACCATACCTGCCATTACACCAGTAAAGGTACTGAAGCGAACCCCCTGTGTGCGTGTCCATCATTCCCCCTGACCTGGCCATCTCTCACCTGCATCCCTTCCATCAACTCTGCCCTGGGGGTCCGCTTCGCCTGTGGGGAGCAGAAATATCCCAGCTGCCATCTCATCACCCCCGGAGGTCTGCAGCAGCGCCGGTAACCATTACCGGAAACCACAGGTGGCATCACGAAACAAATCATACACTAAAACCCCCTTTTTCAAGAGAGACCCCAGAGTACGGGCCCGGGAGCCGACTGCTGTGACATCCTAAGCAAGGTAAAAGGCCCGGGTACCGAGTCCCCTATATCCCCCTGGGCGACACAGCTCTCTTCCTGGCGTCACAAACAGGATTTCGTGCCCGTTGCCACCGGGTACTGTGTCCCGCATTGAACTGTGTTTTAACTGTGGTGAACATCGCCGCCATTACCGCGTCGCTGCGTGGGAAGAAGAGGGGTGTAACCACGGGAACCAGAGAGGAGTGACTGTTGGAAGCGTGCGAAACTCAAGCCCCGCCTCACGCTCTGACGCAGCACCAGGAAGCGTCAGGTCCTGGAAGGAGACCGTCGTCTGCGGAGCTGCGGCCTACCCGAAAAAGAAAGAGAAGGTAGGCTACGGTTTACTAAGGGGGCGCAACCATGGCCGACGACCAGCAAGAGGCCAGAGCACCAGTTAATGCCCCTGATGTTCAACTCGCAGCCGGCGCTGCCCAGGCCGGAGCAGCCGCTCCACCAGCAGGGGTCGCGATTCCAGTCATGCCCATGGCCCTGCCGTACATCCCTGGAGCAAAATGGCTTCCCCAGTATGATGGCAAACCAGACACCCTGTCTGGATTCAAGAGAAAGATATGCGGTGTATTGGACATGTATTCAATGACTGGTAAGCAGAGAGCCGCTGTTGTGCTGGGACAATTGACTAAAAGGCCAAGGACTAATTGTCATAGAACCTAACCCTGGTGATACCAATCCGTATATAATACTTGGTACAAATATTGTTGGTAACTGTTTGGGAGAAGTGTTGTTTTTACTCTAACAGATTGCTGACACTGCCAAACCAGGGCATAGGAAAGTGCTCCAGAAAGAAATTCGAGCTCTCCTGTACCAGCAACAGGTAAAACTAACAGGTGGTGAGATAGGTAATGTACGGGTGACAGACCCAATACCCATTGCGATTCCCCCAATGAGTGAAATGCTGATTTGGTGTAGGGCAGCAATCGGTCTCAAGGGACAGAACTACCAGGCGGTAGTGGAGCCCATCAGTTCAGAACACAGACCTACACTCCTAACTGCTAGAGGGGTAGTCGATGTACGCAATGGTAGGGTACCTGTACGTCTCCTAAATTGTGGGGAGGAGGAAGTTAAATTGCCACGATACGCCACTGTTGCCCGACTGTATATTGTGAATGATGATGCCATACACACAGTGGAATCCTTGACCCCTCCTGACACAGTGGAGGACAATGACTCTGAAGCTCAGCTGGAGGATTGGTGTCAACAGCTCCATGTTGGAACTGACGCCACTCCTGTCCATCAAAAACACGGTGTTTACAGAGTGGTTCAGGAATATGAACAAGTGTTTAGTAAATACCCACTTGATTTTGGAAGGGTTAAAGGGGTAAAACACCACATACCCACCGGTAAACATCCACCCATTAAGGAGCGTTACAGACCCGTACCACCAGCACATTACCAAAAAGCCAAGGAAATGTTGCATGACATGAAAAAGGCAGGGGTAGTAAGGGATAGCTGTAGCCCCTGGGCAGCTCCCCTGGTCCTGGTCAGAAAGAAGGATGGCAGCATGAGGATGTGTGTTGATTACAGACAAATTAATCGAATAAAACATAAAGATGCATACCCTTTGCCCCGTATAGAGGAATCCCTGGCTGCACTAAAATCTGCCAATTATTTCTCTACATTGGATCTCACTAGCAGGTACTGGCAAGTCTCTGTTGCTGAGGAAGACCGGGAGAAGACAGCCTTCACCACCCCGATGGGATTATGCGAGTTCAACAGTATGCCGTTTGGGCTCTGCAATGCCCCCGGAACATTCCAGAGGCTGATGGAGTGTTGCTTAGGACACCAGAACTTTGAGACAGTGCTGCTGTACCTAGATGACGTTATCGTGTACTCGAGGACGTATGAAGACCATCTGAAGCACCTGGCAAAGGTATTTGAAGCATTGTCCCGGTATGGGATGAAACTAAAACCTTCTAAATGCCACTTGCTCAAGCAGAAGGTTCAGTACCTGGGACACGTAGTCAGTTCAGAGGGAGTAGCACCAGACCCGGAGAAGGTCACTGCCATCCAGAAGTGGCCTGAACCGAGAAAGATCAAGGAAGTACGTAAGTTTCTGGGACTGGTCGGGTACTACAGGAGGTTCATAAAGGACTATACCAAAAAGGTAGCACCACTGCAAGATCTCCTGGTAGGACAGTCAAAAGGAGGAAAAAGTCCCCCATTCCAGTGGGGCAAAGAGCAGACAGAGTCCTTTGCATCCATGAAGGAAGTCCTAACCGGTGAAGAGATCCTGGCTTACCTGACTACAGCCAGCCTTTCCTGTTGTATACCGACGCCAGCAACGAGGGACTGGGTGCTGTGTTGTCCCAGAAGCAAAATGGCAGAGAAAAGGTAATTGCTTATGCCAGTACGAAGCTTCACCCTACTGAGAGGAACCCGGAGAATTACAGTTACTGTAAGCTGGAGTTCCTGGCCTTGGTCTGGGCTATTACTGAAAGATTCAAGCATTACCTAGCCTCAACCAAGTTCACAGCCTTTAACGACAATAACCCCTTGACACACCTGGAGACAGCCAGGTTGGGAGCCATGGAACAGCGTTGGGTGGCCAGACTCTCAAATTATCAGTTCACAATCAAGTACCGGGCAGGTCACAACAATACCAATGCTGATGCTTTGTCAAGAATGCCCCACCAGTCGGACACCGAGGATGAAGTGGATGATCTCGAAGAAATTGAACTGCCTACTCTCCACAGAAATGGAATGGTCCATGAACAGCATGCCTCCAGAAGATGTCATGGTAGGACGCCAAAACCTCTACCTCATCACAGCTGGAAGGAGACTCAGGACAGTGACCCGGTTGTCAGCCTCATCAAAAGACTGATAACCCAAGAAGGTTCTCACCTGGAGAAGAATGCTCCCCCACAAGCCAAACACCTGTGGAATGAGAGAAGCCGGCTGTTCATCTACAGAGAGAAGCTGTGCAGAAGGTATGTCAACCAACCCCAAGACCCATGAAATGGTGTGGCAGATTGTTGTACCTAGGACGGCTATCCAGATGGTGTTAGAGACCTACCACGACCAAGCAGGTCATTTTGGCTGGAAGAAGCTGGAAACCCTGCTGAAGGACCGATTCTATTGGGTTGGAATGCGGAGTTCCATAGAAAGGTGGTGCTGGAATTGTGGGCCCTGTAGCCTCAGAAGGAAAGACTACGGCAGCCAGAAAGCACCCTTGCAGTCCATCAAAACAACCCCCTGGAAATTGTCGCTCTGGATCATGTCAAACTGTCACCCAGCAGATCAGGCTACTCCTATGCCCTGACCATGGTGGATCACTATTCCCGGTTCCTGGTGGTAGCTCCTGTCAAGGATCTGACAGCAGAAACTGCAGCAAGAACGTTCCAAGCCTACTTCTACAGACCCCATGGATATCCAGACAAGGTGCTAACATATCAAGGCCCTGCTTTTGAAGCTTAGCTATTCAAGGAATTCAGTCACCTGTATGGATGCAAGAAGATCCGGACTACGCCATATCATCCGCAAACCAACGGTATGTGCGAGAAAATGAACAACATCCTTATAGACCTGCTAAAAACCCTACCTTTGGAAGAGAGGAACCAGTGGCCAGAAAAGCTACCTGACCTAGTGGACCTGTATAACCACATACCTGTGAGTACTACTAGTTGTGCCCCAGCGTACCTCATGAGAGCAAGACCCGGAAAATTGCCCATGGACCTGGAACTTGGAGTGGTAGAACCTGCTGCAGATACGTCCACTGAAGATTGGGACACAAGTCGGCAACAGCAGTACAGGAAAGTACAGGCCTGTGTCGAAGACAGTCTAAACAAGGTGAGGGAAAGACAAGAAGAGCAGTATAACAAACATGCACCAGCAGAACCATTGGCACCAGGAGAGATAGTGCTAAAGCGGAAAAGAAGAGGTCACAAGCTCGATGACCAGTGGGAAAAAGAGCCCTATACAGTGTTGAATTCTAAATTTGACAACACCAAAACCTGCCTGATAAGCAAGAATGGAGGTAAAACAACCGCAACAGTCTCAAGAGACCACTTGAAAGTGTGTCCAGGTCTACTGAAGACACAGGAGGAAGAAGTACCTCTTATAGCATCGGAAAAGCCCAAGGAAGATGTACTTCATACAGTTCTAGGAGACTTCCCTGCGGACTGGCCTCAACTTGATGGAGCAGTTATTATACCAGTAATACACTTCTATCAGCAACCAGAAGAACCTCCACCACAAGAAGAACCTGTAAGCACCCTAGAAGAACCTGTTCAGGAACAGGAAGAGTCCCCAGTAAGAGGAGGATCACCAATTGAAGCGGAGCCTGAAGGCCCAGTAAACAGTGTACTTGCCAGTCCCATAGAGAGATTGAGGCAGTTTTATAATCTACCAGCACGTACACCTGATAGGTTAACAGAGAGTGCATGCACAGAGTGCATGCACAGACTCCAGTAACACCCCAGTGCTACGAAGGTCCACACGCAGCACACAAGGCCAAATCCCTGCCAGGTTTAGGGATTAAAATACAAAATGCCTAAAGTATAAATAGTTACCCAGTTGGGTATTGCCTATTGTTTATTGTGTAAACTGAAAATAATGTGTGTATTTAGTTACCCGTAAGGGTATAAAGACTTGTAGGCTGAGGACTGTGAGCAGCCAAAAACTGTCCTTGTAAATAGTTGCACTCATCAAAAGTGCCCCCTTATTTGGCCACTGAACAAAACCCGTTTGGTTGGCCGAAGACGTGGTCCAACACCTGGATCACTTATGCCCTGCAGCCACGCCCAGGGCCTATGTTGAGGGTTTTCAAGTGGGTCCCTCATGTTACTCATTTTACACCTTCATCGGTGAAATGGACACCGGGTTACGAGGCTTACTGTCACTTTATTATTGTTATTGTTGTTACCTGTTTTAAAATGCTTCAGTCCAGGAGTACTGAATTGTACTAGGGGGGAATGTGGCACCTTGCTACAACAGGTACCATAGGACCCAAAAGGGTGCATGGATGGACTTCTCCACAAGAGGCCCTCATTACAAACAAATACCTCCACCCTTCCACCTCATACCACCAGAGGGAGCCTGTTAGGGATATATATATATGGAGGGTGGAGCCAGGCAGTCGCAGTCTCAGTCTGAGAGAGAGTGTGCTGCCACTGAGAGCAGTGAAGACGCAGCACATCTGCTGCTGTATTGAGGGCCCCGAGTGTGGCCAGAGGCAAAGAGGAGAGGAGTTGAGGGGGCAGAGGAGCATTATAGGCTCACCCCGAGACACAAACCGGACACCGGGTCCGTGCCTACAGGGTCCTCTATACCCAGTAGGGACTACTGGCATACCAGGAGGCTTCCAGACCCCTGGTCATCCTGAAGCTACTAGCAGTAACAGGACTAGGAACCACGAAGGCCCCGGCGTCCAGGGATAGTGGTTGCCAAAGAAAGGTCCTACTACCAAGCGGTCAGGTGAGAGAGAAACACAACACAGAAGCTAGGCCAAGTTCCAGGCTGGCTAGAAGCTTAGAGAGAGGGAGACACGGATCAGGAGGCCTTATACCCGCTCACTGTGGAGAAGTCCTGAAGTGCGCCCTTCCTAGCAAGTACCCTGGACCATACCTGCCGTTACACCAGTAAAGGTACTGAAGCGAACCCCCTGTGTGCGTGTCCATCATTCCCCCTGACCTGGCCATCTCTCACCTGCATCCCTTCCATCAACTCTGCCCCGGGGGTCCGCTCCGCCTGTGGGGAGCAGAAACATCCCAGCTGTCATCTCATCACCCGCGGAGGTCGGCAGCAGCGCCGGTTACCATTACCGGAAACCACAGGTGGCGTCACGAAACAAACCATACACTAAAACCCCCTTTTTCAAGAGAGACCCCAGAGTATGGGCCCGGGAGCCGACTGCCGTGACATCCTAAGCAAGGTAAAAGGCCCGGGTACCGAGTCCCCTATATCCCCCTGGGCGACACACTCCCATGCCGGCAGATCGCGGTGGACTGAAGGACCTGCGCTGACGTCTTAGTCATGTGACGGCAGGTCCTTCAGTGTACCGCGATCTGCCAGCAAGGGAGGACGGAGCGAAGCAAGACTCCGGGGGCCATCAGAAGGTAAGTATAGATTTATTTTTTTATTTTTAACCATTCTTTGGAGTCACACTATATAAATCCATGCCGTTTGCATGGATTTATATAGTGTGACCAAGTTGACAAGCACTTTCCAAGTGATGCTAAAATCACTTGGAAAGCTCTTGACAACCCGCATGCGGAAATGCATGTGAAGAACGCTTCACATCTGCATGTCCCTGGCAGGAAAACGCATGTACAATCTGCATGCGTTTTTTCTGCCAGGGAGATGCAGAAACGCTCAGGAAAAATCCGGAGTATTTCTGCATCGTGGGCACATAGCCTAAGACCCAAATCCCAAAGAGTTTACCTTGAAAAAATTACTGTTCAAAGCAGGCAGCCACACCTGTATTAGAGCCTTTAGCACCAGTCTGAATTAGATGATTATGCAACCTTTTTTGGGCTCTTAAAATTTCAGCCATAGAGCATGGTGCACAATACCCCCACAGAAGAGGTTTAAAAATTTCAGCCTCACAGCATGGGGAACAACACCCCCACATAAGATTACACTAAATTTAACCCACAAAGCATGTTTTTACGTTCCATCCACAGCTCCAAAATTTCACCTCCAGTAATAATAATAATCTTTATTTATATAGCGCCAACATATCAGTAGCGTACAAGCAGCTGCAGATAAAAAGCTCATAGTTTAATTCTGGATTCAGCTGGGGGTCCGCCACGAGGCTTGCTACCGCCAGTCCCAGCCCCTTTGCCTTGGGATGCCTCCTCAATGCTCTTGCCTTGGGGGCCCGAAGTGTTTCCCCTGAAAAAAAATTGTGTTCATACCAGGCAACCATGCCAGAATACTTCAGCTAGAGATAATGGAATTGTCCATTTCTATTTTCTTGTTTATTCCAACTGGGGTCTTGATTATGAGGGGACTCAGTGGATCACAAAGTGAAGGAACTGGACACACTCTCAGCCATCCAATCCCAAATCGCCCACAGGTGGGGTTGCAGAGTACACAAGGGCAACAGAGAATCAGGGTTTTATTCCGGAGACACAACCTGATAAGTGTACCACATCCAAGGAAGGCAGCTGGCAAGCAAATTACCACTTCTCAACTGAGTCAGCAGTTGATATTGCGAGACAAAATAGCCATCCATGACAATTTAGAGGCTCTGTAATTGAAAAGAGTAGTTAAATCGTTTAATGAGCATTAGGCTCGGCCACAAAGGTAGAGTAAAAATATTTTTTAGGCACACTGCTCGTACAGACACGTCAGCAGAGTACATAGATACTTTTTGGCACATAACCCACACAGAAGCTAATAAATTTAATCACAGAGCATGTTTCCACATTTCACCCACAGAAGCTGATAAGTGATAACAAATTTCACCGTCTTCGCCAGCTCAAATGGCAGCATTTTAAAGGCCAGTAATTTGTAAATGTTGTCAAATAAAATTGTACAATTGAATACCTTTTCCCGGCCATAGGCCGCGGACGTTAGGGGATATGCCACTGAATGTTGTCCTTGCTGTCCTCATCCTGCTTTCTGCTTCTGTTGCCTGTTCCTTTCAGGTTGTTCTGTTCAGCGAATGATCCTCAACCATCTTATCCTTACACTGTTCCTATCTTACCATGTAATACAATACAATAATAAAACACATCATTGTCAATAAAGTACACTTGAGTTATTCACAACATTAATCACATTACTAAAGCAAAGCGTACTCATTTTATTAAGGAGGTACGAAGTGCTTGAATGGCCCCGGACATACCCTTACACTCCCACAGGTGGAAGGGGGGTGCAAGGTACACACAGTGGCTTAAAGGACAGTATTCCTACAGATAAGAGTGCAGAATGCACACAGCGGCTTAAAGGACAGTACTCCTACAGATAAGAGTGCAGAATGCACACAGCGGCTTAAAGGACAGTACTCCTACAGGCGGGGGCAGTGCAAAGTGCACAGAGCAACTTAAAGGACAGCACTCCCACAGGCAGGGGAGGCAAAGTACACACTGGAACTTAAAGGATAGTACTCCCACAGATATGGGTTCAGAGTACACACAGCAGCTTAAAGGACAGTACTCTCACACACAGCAGTTGTTTTGCAGAGTATGCAGTCAGAATCTGTCCCTCAATCCAGCTGCGTCCTATCCCTAGACTATTGGGATCATAATGGCGGTGGCACTCGTGATCTGGCTGTAATGCACACGCCCGGGCTGAGCGGCGTGAGCGTGTGATTCCACTGGACCGTGCCGGAGAGTGAATGCCTGGAGGGGCGTAACTAGGTATTCACCCGATCCGACCAGGGTCGCACGACGGCATAAGACGCCAGTGCACCAAGGAGGAACCGAGCAGAGGGACCAGGTGCTACTCCAGGACAGACCCCGGACACGGCTGTTGACCCACACAGGGGAATACAGGAACAGACAGGTTAGGCTGGCACACAGACTGGTGGGTATAGGCAGGCACGACTGGTATGCAGGCAGGCGGGTATGCAGGCAGGGGGGTATAGGCAAGCACGGCTAGAGTGCAGACAGGGAGGCACTAGCAGGTTGGAACACAGGCGGGATAGGACCCAGTACACACTGGGACTCAGGAACAGAACCACAGATGAGGCGGACAAACACAGCAGAGTGAGACCGCCCAGAGAGGTGAGCGAGAGCAGGGCAAGACGAGACCGCCTAGAGTGGTGAGCGAGAGTAGAGCAGGACAAGGCCGCCTGGAGCGGTGAGCAAGAGTAGAGCAGGACGAGGCCGCCTGGAGCGGTGAGCAAGAGTAGAGCAGGACAAGGCCGCCTGGAGCGGTGAGCAAGAGTAAAGCAGGACAAGGCCGCCTGGAGCGGTGAGCAAGAGTAGAGCAGGACAAGGCCGCCTGGAGTGGTGAGCAAAGGGTCAGAGCTGAGCGAGACTGCCGGAGCAGTGAGCAAGGAGTCAGAGCAGAGCGAGACTGCCAGGGCAGTGAGCAAAGGAGTAAGAGCAGAGCGAGACTGCCGGAGCAGTGAGCAAAGGAGTAAGAGCAGAGCGAGACTGCCGGAGCAGTGAGCAAAGGGTCAGAGCGGAGCGAGACTGCCGGAGCAGTGAGCAAAGGGTCAGAGCGGAGCGAGACTGCTGGAGCAGTGAGCAAAGGGTCAGAGCGGAGCGAGACTGGCGGAGCAGTGAGCAAAGGGTCAGAGCAGGCTAGAACCGCCGGAGCGGTGAGGAAAGGCAGAGCAGGCTAGAACCGCCGGAGCGGTGAGCAAAGCAGAGCAGGCTAGAACCGCCGGAGCGGTGAGCAAGGCAGAGCAGGCTAGAACCGCCGGAGCGGTGAGCAAGGCAGAGCAGGGGGGACAGGGCTTTGTACACACGGAACAGGCAGGAAGGGAAAGGCAGAACCAGATACCCACAGGGTACTTGCAGTGAAGTAGCGAATGGACCACAAACTCACAAATGGAAGTACAGTGACAACGAGCAGGAGTTAGGTACGAGTTCCGACTCTGCAGAAAAAGGAATGGTACGGACATAGAGAAACACAGGAAACAGGCTAGAAGAGTATACAGACAAGAACAGACACAGTAGCAAGATACAGGAGCGGGTCTAGGTATGCAGCCCCTAGAAGGCGGGAGGAACAGGCTAGGAGCGTGTTCAGACAGGACAGACAAGATACAGGAGCGGGTCTCGATATGCGGCCCCTAGAAGGCGGAACGAACAGGCTAGGAGCGTGTTCAGACAGGCCTGGAAATACAGCCTCCAGGAAAGGCAGGCAAGCAAACACAGAAAGGGACCTGGCACATTCAGAGTGAAAGAGCACACTGAATGAAACACAATGCTCAGGCAGGGATTCATTGGAGCAGCTGGGTTAAATACCAGATGACAGACAGCAATAGGCTGAGGACGCACAAGGGGTGTGCCCGCAGCAGGTACAAGAAACAGGAAGTGATCGGGCGCCGCCCTTAAGCAGCAGAAGCAGAGGCAAGCAGACAGCATGGGGGGAAGCTATAGCAGACTGGACTGGAGATCAAGTGCGCGCTCTTGCACAGTGGGAGATGGACCACTATGCAAGGACGCCGCCAGGTATGTTACACTGGCCTTTATACAAGGGGGGTCACATGCTGCTCTGGCCAATCACAAACATGCCAATACTTGTCATGGCTGTGATGGCTCTGGAAGTGCCCACAGTGTAAAAGCTATTTGATTAGTTGCACTGCAGCTTTTCAGCAAGCTTTATTAGACTGGCAAACCCAAACAGGAAACTGGACATACTGTAGAAAGTCCGTGTTCAGGGTTCTGTAACGGACGCTAGGTGTCCGGTACGAACTCCGAACTTTCCAGTTCGGGTTCGCTCATCCCTACCCCTGACAATTCTGCGGTGTTTATTGAATGGAAAAGACAAGAGAAAAATAATGAGAATGATTTATCAAAACTGGTGCAAAGGAAAAGTGAATCAGTTCACAGATTATGCAAAAAGAATTTACAAATGTAATAGTTGCATGTCTTGATTGCATTCTTTATGGCCTGATTTAAGCTGTCCGAGAGTTTTGCTGGTTCCAAAAATATTGTACATGCTTAAAAAAAAACAAGTGGCACTATGCAGTGAATGAATGCACTAGATTCACTGAAAACTGGGCCACTTTGAAAAATTAAACATGAGCACCACCTTGTGGTGAGTGTTACATTTTGCACTTTGGAAAGTTTAGAGCTGCTTATAGTAATCAATTCACCACCCTTGCACGTCTCGAGATGTAGAAAGTCTATTGTGACCATCTCAAATGGATGCGTAGTTTGGATGTTGCCCATAGGTGCCCGGGTTGATGTGTTGGGACATTTATCTTTCAGACACCCACACTTCCTAGTCACTTACCTCTCAATATCTCTCTGCGTGTAAGGCCAGAAGAAACGTTCACGGACCAAGTTTGTTGTCCTTTCCACTCCCAGGTATCCCATGTTTTCATGGAGTTCTTTGAAGACTAACCTATGGAATACTCTGGGTAGTACCAACTGCCGGTTTTCTCCTCCTTTACGATACAGGATACCGTCTTCACTGAGGTAGAGATTCGTCAATTCTTTAACTAAAACAGATACTGCTGGTGACTCATTATCTCTCTCCCTAAACTTGGAAAACGATTTTGGTCCACATAAAGTAGCATTCTACCAATTATCTGATCTTCTCGTTGTGCGCTATGGATTTTTCCTTTTGGGAGTTGATGAATAGACAGTCGGTGATCTTGTTCTCTCGCTTTTATGGTGGTTTCCTCTGTCAATGGGCACCACAATGGTGTGTCTTCCTCTTGATAAGCTTGTACTGCTTGGGTAGTGCTCTCAATTGCTTCCAGACTGACTTCCTCCGAGCATTCTTGCATGAACTCTTCAGGCTCTAGTGGCATTCTCGACAATCAGTCAGCATCTGCATTGCATTTTCCTGGCCTGTACTTGATGCTGAAATTGAAGTCAGCTAGTTCAGCGACCCATCTGACCCATTGCATTCAGTTTGGCAGTAGTGAGGACATAGGTCAAAGGGTTGTTGTCAGTTTATACCTCAAACTCTTTGTTAACGATTTAGAGATTATCTCTACTACAGCAGATAGCCCATTTCAATGCCAGGAACTCCAATTTTCCAGAATGTAGATGGCAATTCTTCTCGGCGTCTGACAAAGTTCTAGAACCATAACCAATGACTCTCAATTTTCCATGTTGATGCTGATACAGGGCAGCTCCCAGTCCAATTTGAGAAGCGTCACAATGAAGAACAGATGGCAAGTTGAAATCAGGATATCCCAAGATGGGTGGTTTTACCAGGTAGTCTACTAGTTCTTCCAATACCTCCTGGTGGTCTGCTGTCCAGAGAATGGGTTGTTGGGACGAAACGGCATTGTTTCTTTGAAGCGCGGTCCTATCTGCATTCTTCTTTTTCTCCGTGGGTGTTGTTGACTCTGTCATACCCCCAAGAGGAGGTACAGCAGGGCGGCAATCCTGTTCCGAACGCAAGTACGATAGTAAGAGAGGAATCCTAAGATCTGCCTCAACTCCCCAAAAGTAGAGGGTCGCTTTTCTTTTAAGCCAAGTACCGGAGCGATTTTTACTGGGTCCATGGTATATCCTTCTCCGGACACAATTTTCCCTAGAAATCGGACTTGCCTTTTGAACAGTTCACACTTCTTTGGGGTCAACTTAACTCCGTGTTGTTGATACCACTGTAATACGGTCCTCACGTGTTCAGCATGCTCCCGGAAGGTTTTGCTGTGTACCACATTGTCATCCAAGTATAGCTGGCAGATATCGTCCCTCAATCCTTCTAAACATGTCTCGATGCTCCTTGGGAATTCTGCAGGATCTGAACTGAGCCCAAACGGTATGCGGATCCACTCATATAACCCCCACGGTGTGATGAATGCTGTCAAGGGTCTACTGGACTCTTCAACAAACAATGGTATGCTCTACCCTGATTGAGGACAGAGAACCAGGTACTTCCTGATAGGCTATCCAGCATATCTTGAATCTTTGGTATTGGGTGCCGATCAGGTACTGACTTTTGGTTTAGTTGCCAGTAATCACAGCAGAGTCTCAACGTATTGTCCTTCCTAACACAAACAATAGGAGAGGAATAAGACGACTTTGACTTTTGGACCCAACCTCTGTTGATTAAATCTTGTAAATACTCTTTCACGTCACAGTATAATGATTTCGGCACAGACATGTGCGACGCCCTCCCTGAGCGGGGGTGATACTCGGACAGCGGGTCTGGTGGTTTTGGGATGTCGTCGTGGCCGCAGCCCGGTCCGTGCCCAGGGCTGTCGCATAAAAAATATGGGCTTTAGGATGAGTGGTTGTTCAACTACGCCACCTGTGGTTTCTGGTGATTGCCACCAGCGCTGCAACAGTCCTCTGAGGCTGGTGTTGTGGCAGCTTTGGTTGGTACTACTCCCCACAGGCGGAGTAGGCCTCAGGGCAGTGAGGAGGATCCGGGGAGTAATGGTGTGTGCAGTGCCGTGCAGGAATGAGCAAACGGAGGCCGTATATGAAGTCATCCAGGTTTTACTCACTTTAGTGAAGTAGCAGCTGCAAAGCTTCTCTCTGCTTCTCGCGGCGCGCTGCGGCCACCAGGAAGGGGTTCAGCACTTCCCAGGTAGATCAGGAGCACCTGTCAAGACCCCGCTGGGGTGTTCCTCTCCTTCCTAGATTCTCCCTCTGAGTCCTCTCCTGACTGTATGTGGTATGTGGTGTAAGGCTGGGTCCCACTGGATATACACAGATTAAGGGTACAGGTGGCGACTCCGCTCCGTCCGTATCCCCCTGGGATCCACTAAGACTCCGGGCTTTTCCAACGGTGACATGAAGTACACTGTCGGATATCGGGGGCCGGTCCCCTCTTGCGGCAGGAGTCCCTCTGGCTGGGCCAGAATGAAGAATGCAGGTGGCGGCTCCGCTCCGTCCGCACCCTCCTGGGATCCTTTCGCCTGTGGAGCCTATCTCCTCTGCTCCCCTCCTGGGCCTTCTTGGCTGGACTCTGACCAGGGACAGAGCTGGCTATAACTCAACTCTGCCCCAGTCCCCGCCTCGAGGCCTGAGACCGGGAACCGTGACCTCTGAGCCGGTCTCAGCCTTGTGCTGACTGACCTTTCCAAAGAACCACGACTAAAGACCAGGTTATAAAGATGGCCACTGTATATATGTGAGTCAATAAGTGCAAATGTAAAGTGCTTCCTCCATCCTCACCCACTACATGGTTCCCCCTATTTTTGGTTCCCCCCATCTCCTCTATCCCGGGCCGGGGCAGCACCCTGGTGCATTTAGGCCCCCTACAGGACAGGAGTGGAGTAGTGTTGAGTGTGAAGTGGGGTCCTGTGTGATGCTCCATCCTTACCTGGAAGAGGAGATACCACACCTCTATCTGAGGTGCAGTACCCCTGTGGCGACTGAACCCTCAGGGGCACCACACATGTAACTTCTGGTTACTGGTGTGGTATCTTTCAAATTGATTTTCAATTGCAACAACGGGATACAGCCTATATCAGAGTCATCTTTAGAGAATGCAAGACACTCTTCTCTCAGCATCTGTTTTGCCATCGCTATATCTTCAGCATACAAGTGTTCCAGGGATACTGGGGGATCCCAGGACCCTGAGGTAGGTCGTGCAATTTCCTCTCATGGGCAACTCCTGTTCTCTGGTGGGGAGACTGAATTCACGGTAGACCCCTGGGCGGGTCTCACACTGGCTGGATATACCGTTTTAATGTGACCTAACACATTCTTTGGAGCCAGTCTAATTTTGTGTTTCGTAGTATTCATCACCAGTACAGTCACTCGAGCAAACCCACCAGCAGGAATCGTAAGCACAGTCTCACCTTGAACTAGGCCTTCCAGAAGTTTTGAGGAGTCTTCTGGCATGAACAGTCTTTTCTGGACTTTTCTTCCCGGTTCTACCCGGACTCCACACCTCACCCCCACCATTTGGTTTGCAGGCATGATGGTTGGGCGCTAGCCTACCTTGACTTTTTAGGTCCATTGTATTCTGTGCTTTCTTTACTCTATGAATCACATTTTCCGCCACGGCATTGGATATGGCAAGTGATGTGGAAATTGCATCCACCACCAGCGTCCCTGACTTGTGTTTCGTGATGACCTCAGTGATTACATTATAACCCAGGATAGGATCCTCTGCCACGTTCTGATCACTGGTCGCGAGAAAAGGTACCAAAAGCTCAATGGTGTTGCTGTTCTTCATGATCCTCAGTTGGAAAGTCACTTCCACCCAACCAATGAAAGGGATTTCGGTCTGGTTGATAGCTTTGCCGTGGAGTTCCACTGGTCCTAAGAGTTCTTTTAGCGACCGAAGGCAGGTATGTGGCAGGTAGCGCCTTCTCCATTCTTCATTTAAAAGGCTCGCTTGGGTTCCTGTGTCCCACAGTGCTTTTACCAGGAGTCCATCTAGCTGGCACTGTATAAAGCACCTTTTACCCATTAGGCGGATGAGGCTATCTTTACTGACCGAGGAATCCTCCTCCCAGGAGTACATCATTTGACCTGGGCATTAAGTAATTGATGCCCGTGTCTCTCTTGCAGCTGTTGTAGACGGGAACACACTTGGGGATAGTACTGACACAGCTGTTTTACCTCATGCGCCGTTCTGGGGTTTGGTGATATTTGGATTTGCTTCTGGGGCCTCCTCCATGTCACGGTTACCAGTCGCCCCGCACTGGCAACCTCCTGTCTTTTACCCCAAACGACTGTGACCATTGGCATTCCTTGGCATAATGTCCTTCCTCACAACATCTTAAACAGTGGACACTCACCGTGCTCTGATTTGATGAACGGCATGCTTCACAAGCCGGGTATCTTCTGTTTTGGAACCCACTCCTGGGTCTGAGGGATACAGATTCTGGCCTGGAACGAATCAACTTTTTCACCTCAATCAACTTGGCTCACAGTTCTCCTATTACTTCCTCCCAGTCAGCGCTGGCGGTCCTCTCTTTTGTTGGTGATTTAACGTTCCCTCTCAGAGGTGGCACTGGAGGGTCTCCATGATGATCTTCGGACTGGCCACCGGGGGTTTCCAACTTCAGCTGACTCATTTTGGTGATTTTAGGAGCAGAGCCTTTCTTTAACTTTTGTTAGCTCTCTGACTCTAGACTAGCTGCCTCATTCATTTTTTCAATTAGGACTTTGTTCAGAATGCCAGGATCTTCTAGGTACTGTTTCAGCTACAACTTGATGTCTTTGCTGATTAACCCTGTTTCCAATGATCTCAAGAACTTCTTCTGGACTAGTCCAGTGTAATGCACACGCCCGGGCTGAGCGGCGTGTGCGTGTGATTGTAGTGATTCCACTGGACCGTGCCGGAGAGTGAATGCCTGGAGGGGCGTAACTAGGTATTCACCCGATCCGACCAGGGTCGCACGACGGCATACGACGCCAGTGCACCAAGGAGAAACCGAGCAGAGGGACCAGGTGCTACTCCAGGACAGACCCCGGACACGGCTGTTGACCCACACAGGGGAATACAGGAACAGACTGGTAGGCTGGCACACAGACTGGTGGGTATAGGCAGGCACGACTGGTATGCAGGCAGGCGGGTATGCAGGCAGGGGGGTACAGGCAAGCACAGCTAGAGTGCAGACAGGGAGGCACTAGCAGGTAGGAACACAGGCGGGATAGGACCCAGTACACACTGGGACTCAGGAACAATACAGGCAGAGGGGTACAGGCAAGCACAGCTAGAGTGCAGACAGGGAGGCACTAGCAGGTAGGGACACTGGCGGGATAGGACCCAGTACACACTGGGACTCAGGAACAGAACCACAGATGTGGCGGACAAACACAGCAGAGTGAGGCCGCCCAGAGAGGTGAGCGAGAACAGGGCAGGACAAGGCCGCCTGGAGCGGTGAGCAAGAGTAGAGCAGGACAAGGCCGCCAGGAGCGGTGAACAAAGGGTCAGAGCTGAGCGAGACTGCCGGAGCAGTGAGCAAGAGTAAAGCAGGACGAGGCCGCCTGGAGCGGTGAGCAAGACTGCCGGAGCAGTGAGCAAAAGGATAAGAGCGGAGCGAGACTGCCGGAGCAGCGAGCAAAAGGGTCCGAGCGGAGCAAGGCTGCCGGAGCAGCGAGCAAAGGAGTCAGAGCAGGCTAGAACCGCCGGAGCGGTGAGCAAAGGAGTCAGAGCAGGCTAGAACCGCCGGAGCGGTGAACAAAGGAGTAGGAGCAGGCTAGAACCGCCGGAGCGGTAAGCAAGGCAGAGCAGGGGGGACAGGGCTCTGTTCACACGGAACAGACAGGAAGAGAAAGGCAGAGCCAGATACCCACAGGATACTTTCAGTGAAGTAGCGAGTGGACCACAAACTCACAAACGGGAGTACAGAGACAACAAGCAGGAGTTAGGTACGAGTTCAGACTCTGCAGAAAAAGGAAGGGAACGGACATAGAGGCAAAACAGGTAAAGGATAGGAAAGAGTTCAGACTGGAACTGAGTGTACGGAGGAGACCGACACTGCAGCGGGATACAGGAGCGGGTCTGGGAATACGGCCCCCAGAGAGGCGGGACGAACAGGCAAGGAGCGTGTTCAGACAGGACAGACAAAATACAGGAACAGGTCTAGGTAATCGGCCCCTAGAAGGCGGGAGGAACAGGCTAGGAGCGTGTTCAGACAGGACAGACAAGATACAGGAACAGGTCTAGGTAATCGGCCCCTAGAAGGCGGGAGGAACAGGCTAGGAGCGTGTTCAGACAGGCCTGGAAATACAGCCTCCAGGATAGGCAGACAAGAGAACACAGACAGGACTCAGTTCAGACACGGGAACTGATACCACAAGGCAGGAGACATAGACAGGACTCAGCTCAGACACGGGAACTGATACCGCAAGGCAGGAGACATAGACAGGACTCAGTTCAGACACGGGAACTGATACCGCAAAGCAGGAGACAAAGAACGGGACCTGGCACCTTCAGAGTGCAAGCACACACTGAAAGAAACACTATGCTCAGGCAGGGATAGATGGGAGCAGCTGAGCTATATACCAGGTGACAGACAGCAATAGGCTGAGGACGCACAAGGGGTGTGACCCACAGCAGGTACAAAAAGCAGGAAGTGATCGGGCGCCGCCCTTAAGCAGCAGAAACAGACACAAACAGACAGCATGGAGGGAAGCCAGAGAGACATTCTGGACTGGAGATCAAGTGCGCGCTCTTGCACAGTGGGAGATGGACCACCATGCAAGGACGCCGCCAGGTATGTTACATCCAGCATCAAACTTCTCCTCCGCTTCTACATCTCTGGATGCAAACAACAGTTTATCCTTCAGTTCAATTGCTCTGAATAAGAAACTTTAGCGTGATTCATTATTTTTCTGTGAGAGGTTAATGAGTCGGTGGAACAATTCTGAAGTGCTCTCTTCTTTATAGTGCCCTTTTAAAATCATCTTCAACTGTTGCAAGGTCAATTGACACTTCATTTCTAGCATACTACAGAGGTTCAGTCCTGGACTGATCGCTTTCACCACCCCCTCGACAATCTCATCTGGCTGGTAGCCTTTCTGTAAGCCTGCATCGATCTGGTGTAACAAGTTCATATAAGACAGTTTCTCTTTCTGTTCACACTCTTTAATCTGTCCCCGGATCTTGAATTCTTTCCTTATGATGGTTTGTGGTGTTAGAGAGGACTGTCTTCCTGTTTTATCTAACCCGAGCAGGTTAAAGGTTTTGTCTGAGTCTGTCACCCGTATAGTGGTTTTGGTCGATTCCCGCAGGGCTGTTAGAGCTTTGAACTGTTCTTTCAATTCCTGTAGTTCAGTCTGTGGACGGAGATTCCCTCTTTTGGTAATTGGTGCCGTCCTTCCATCCTTCAACTTCAACCTGGTTAGAAACTGTATTAGCTCCTGGAGGAAAGTCCCCATGACGTCTTCAGCTTCTTTCTCCCCCAGCTCATCCATTTTTGCATTAACGGCAGCTAACAGTTGCCTGCGTTGTGTGCTTTAGAAATCTGTTCTTCTGACATCTTTATATGTTCTGCTACTGTTCTTAATTCTTCACAGGTTAACTGAAGAAGCAGCTCACTAATTTTGTTCATTTGTATTTCCACATCCATTGCTGCTAGTGAGTTTTCTTTAGGGCTGGTCCCCTTTAACTGGGGTAGCAGAGTTGAATTGAGGCGCTGTGCTGCTATGTTTTTCCAGACACTTATCCTCTTCTCCCTCTACATGCTAATTCCTGCTCAGAATTCCCAGTATGAAGCACCAATGTTGCATGCACACCGCTAGGTTCAGATAGGGCGAGACGGGTTTCATGAATTATTTGGAATCCTGGGGGAACCATTACTCAGGGCGACCATAGGCTGCAGCTTCTCTCAGGCACACGATAGACTAATTTTCTGACTAGACACATCTGACAAGAGTCTTTTTCAACAGTTTAACAGTGGAATTTAATCTGAAGCACGGCCAGTCCTTATCCAGTCCTTATCTTCCTGTCTGATAATACTCTGCACTGTTAGTTCAGGGAGTATCTGATCTGTGTTTAGTTTCTCTCCTGATCTGAATCCTGTTCAGTTGCCTTCTGTCAGATCCACATAACACACCACCTTTCTCTTCGGCTTCAGCCAGACTGTAAACAACTTCCCCACAATCCCCATAGGGCTCTTCTAAAACACTCCCTGTCTCCTGTGACTGTGTTAACCCCTCTAGTTGTTGGATGCTTCTGGAGCACAACACTTCCTGTCTCCTGTACTTGTGTTACTTCTAATAGTTGCTGGATGCTTTTGAAGCAACAGCACTACTTCTGCATGTCACATATATCTTGAACACCAAGCCTATTTTCCCTTCCACCACGACCTCACTTTTTCCCACGTTTGCTCAGATAGTGTGGTTGGAGCACGTTATTAGGAACAGAAAATTAGATTTTTTACTGTGGATGAGTACAGCAAAATATATACGGCAAAAAAAATTCAAGCTGAGATGTGGCCTGCTGTATCACATTAGTAACAGAAGAAATTTGATTTTTTTTTTACTGTGGATGAGTTCTGGATACAGCTGAATTTCACCACAAAAAATATATATATAATTAGACTTACCGGTAATTCGGTTTCTAAAACCCTCCACGACAGCACCAACAGGAGGTTGCCTCCCCATCCTAATTAGGGACAGGAAACACAAGAGGTTAACTAGCCCTCCCCTTCCCTTCCCTCCATCCTCAGTGTTTTCCAAGGACCACACAGTATGAATGCTTGAATTAATTTATTAACACCAAGGAATTTTAAATGAACATAAAGTTTCATGGGGGGGGGGAATTACCCGTGCTGTTGTCGAGGGTCTTAGAAACCGAATTACCGGTAAATCTAATTCTATTTTCTCTAATCCCCTCCACGACAGCACCAACAGTAGTAATGCCAAAGAATATCGTTAGGGAGGGACTATAGCCTGCAGAACTTTTCTGCCAAAGGCTAAATCTTTTACAGACATCAAATCTAATCTGTAATGCTTGGTAAAGGTATGGACCAAGGACCAGGTAGCAGCTTTGCAGATTTGCTCGATGGAAGCGCTGGCCCTTTCAGCCCAAGAGGCAGTCATGGCTCTGATGGAATGAGCTTTTAGCAACACTGGAGGAGGCAGATCTTGACTTTTATACGCCTCAGTGATTGCTTTTTTAATCCAGTTAGCTAGAGAACTCTTGAAGGCTTTCTTCCCTTTGTTTGATCCCCAGTACTGTGTAGCATCGGCATCTCTGCACCCCTGACAGGCAGGGACGCCGCCCCCCTTACTGCTGCGCTCCCCGCCCGGCGTCTTCCGGCTCTCCTGCTGCTGCCGGCGCGCGCAGCTTCCCGGGCACAGTGCTTAGGGCGCACGCGCTCCCTCCCTCTTAAAGGGACCGCGTGCGCCGTCCTAAGGAGTCCCCGGCCAATGGCCGGAGGACTTCTCATATAAAAGGCACCTCCTCCAAAATGGAGGTGCCCGTGCAAGGTTGTAGCTTTGTGTTCTAAACTCTGCTTCAGCCATCAGGTCCCGCTACTAGTCTGACTACCAGTCCAGTCCGCCAGCCTGACTACCAGTCCAGTCCGCCAGCAAGTACACTCTCCAGCCCGACGATCTGCCTACGGTCCAAACCCGCCAGTCTGTCTATGGGCCAGTCTTGCCTGCCTACCCGGAGAACGTACCAGTTACCTGCCATGCCTACCAGCCAGCCTACCTGGAGGCTCCTGCCAGTTACATGTGGTGTCTGCCAGTCCGTCTACCCGGATCACCCGTTAGCCTGCCTGCCGTGCTCTTCTGCTGTACCAGTCAGTCCCTGCCTTCTGACCTGTGGGAGTCACCTGCTCTCATACAAGTACTGGCCCAGAGTAGCACCTGGTCCCTCTGCTCGGTCCTTCCCTGGTTCACGGAGTCGATTGAGCCGCCGTGCAACCTTAGTCAGTCCGAGTTGATACCTAGTTACGCCCCTCTGGTCCCTCCTTGCACTGCAGCTCAGAGGTTCCACCACCCGGATCCGTAACATACTGGACAAAAAGGTTCTGATCTTTTCTCCAAGGCTCCGTCTGTTGTAGGTAGTAAAGGATGATTCTTCAGACATCAAGAGAATGGAACTCCGATTCTCTGTTGTCTTTTGGATTCTGACAAAACGATGGGAGAATTATCTCCTGGGACATGTGAAAATGAGAAGATACCTTTGGAAGAAAAGAAGGGTCTAGGCTGAGGATTATTTTGTCATCCAGGATTCACAGATAAGAATCCCTGATGGAAAGGGCCCGGATCTCGCTGACTCTTCATGCTGTTGTGATGGCTACTAATAGAGCTGCTACTAATAGAGCTGCATTCCAAGATAATTTGTCCATCTGAGTTTGAGACACAGGTTGGAAGGGAGGGACAGTTAGACCCTCTAGGACTATATTCAGGTCCCAGGTTGGAACCATGATGAGCCTTCTTGGAAATATTCTAGAGGCTTCTGTCATGAACCTCTTTATCCAACGGTGGTCAGCCAGGTTTTGGTCAAAGAATGAGCTTAGAGCAGAGACCTACACTTTCAGGGTACTGGGTTTTAATTCTTTAGATAGACCATCCTGTAAAAAGTAAAATATCCTGGCAATATCAGGATGAAAGGGGCTGATGGGAGTAGATCCATACCATGTGGAGAAGGTCTTCCATATTTTTAAATAAATGGCATTAGTGACCTGCTTCCTGCTTTTTTGTAGGGTGTCTATTATTATTATTATTATTATTATTATTATTATATTATCCGAGAGACCTTCGCCCTTCAAGATTAAGGCCTCAGAAGCCAGGATGCCAAGCATAAGCTGTGAGGAGCTGGGTGAAATATTGGACCTCGACGGAGTAGATCGCGGTCCGGAGGCAGGATAAGAGGGCCCACTGGATTTAGGAGGTTCAGAGCCCCAAACCAACTTCTCTTTGGCCATAGAGGGGCGATGAGAATGGTCCTGACCCTGTCCATTCTGATATTTTGCAAGGTCCTCTGTAGCAATGGAATTGGAGGGAATGCGTAGGCCAACCCGAAGCTCCATGGGTGAGAGAACGCATCTATCCTTGAATGGGTCTCTCTGGGGTCTATGGAGAAATATTGATTCACCTTTGTATTCTGTCGACTTGCAAACAGGTCTACCTATGGGTGACCCCATTTCCTGGTTATTAGCTGAAACATCTTTGAACTGAGGCTCCATTCTCCCGGATTTATTTGCGTCCTCCTTAGGAAGTCCGCCTGAATATTGTTGGCTCCTCTCAGATGAAGGGCTGATAGAGACAGGAGATAATGTTCTGCCCAGAAGAAAATTCTTGCCGCGACCTCTCGTAGGCTTCTGAACCTTGTACTGCCCTGATTATGAAGATGGGCCACCGTTGTCATGTTGTCGGAATAAATCATGATGTGAGTTTCCTGGAGAATAGGACCTGCTGCCTTCAGGGCCTCCTCTACCGCTCTCAGTTCTCTGAAATTTGAGGATTGGTCGTCCATCTCTTTGGGCCAGATGCCCTGGAAGATCTTCCGGGATATGACTGCTCCCCAACCTCTTTTGCTGGCGTCTGTTAGAGAAGAGATTGGGTGCTGAATCCACGAAATATCCTTGGTCAAATGTCCCGGGTTGAGCCACCAGTTGAGAGATACTTTCACATGCTGGGGAAGAGATATTTTTGAGTTGAACATTTCTGGACATTTGTCCCAGCGAGAGAGGATAAAGTTCTGAAGGATTCTTGTGTGAGCCTGGGCCCAGGGGATTGCCTGGATGCATGCTGTCATTGATGCTAGAACCGACATGGCGAACCTTATGGATACTGTCTTTTGGTTCTTTAGCATCTGGACCCTTGATCTCACATTTAATTGTTTGGATGTTGGTTGCAAGGACCTCTGATCTTGAGAATCTAAGAGGATTCTTAAAAAGACCTTTTGTGTTGATGGGGTAAGGTCTGATTATTCACGATTTATAATCCAGCCCAAGGATCCCAGGGTCTGTAAGACTGATTGAAGTCGCTCTTTGAGGACAGGAGTAGAAGGAGCCACGATGAGGAAGTCGCCTAGGTAAGGAACAATGCAGATATTTTTTCCCCTGATGTATGCGACTACTTCCGCCATAATTTTTTGTAAAGGTCCGGGGCACTGAGGAGATGCCATAGGGAAGGACTCTGAACTGGAAGTAGCATACCATCTGATTTAGTGAGACCGCAAACCTCAGATATCGCTGGTAATCTGGATGCATGCGCACATGGTAATATGCGTCTTTTAGGTCTACGGTAGCCATGACAAAGTTTTTCCCGATCAGTGGGACCGTGGTTTTTACTGACTCCATTTTGAATCCTTGGTAAAGAATGTATTGATTTAGCAGCTTCGGGTTTATGATAACCCGATGGGATCCATTTATTTTATTTTTTTTTACCAGGAATAATCTTGAGTAATGGCCCTTGCCCTGTTCTGCTTCTGGCATGGGAACAATTACTTCTGAAGTTCTGATGTTAGAACTTTCTGGAGTTTTGCTGATGGGAGAGATGTTACTTCCAGTTTCTGAGGGGGAAAGGAGGAAAATTATATTTTTATTCCTGACCTGACCCAGTCTAGGATCTTGCGGTTTGATGTTATTCTCCGCCATTGCCTTGAGAATCCTGAGATTCTGCCTCCCACCTGTCTGGCGTCATTGCCTATCAGAACGTTGGAATTGAAAAATGCTTCTTCCTCTTCCTCCTTTGGGGTAGCTCCAGCGACCCGATTTACCCTTTGCTCTGTATGAGGGATTTTGTGTCTGAGGAGGACGAAATGGCCTCTTTTTGGGCGCCTTGGGTTCTGGGAGAGATTTATTTTTATCGGATACTTTCTCCAATAAATCATCCAGTGCCGGACCAAAGACGCATTCCCCCCTTGAAGAGTATGGAGCATAATTTGGTTTTAGATAGGATGTCACCACTCCACATCTTTAACCACAGTGCCCTTCTTTATACTATAATCCTATATATATATATATATATGACATGGAAGCTTCTATTATTTAAAACATAGCATTTATTAACAGAATCATTAAAATAACATAAAAATCACACAAGAGAAAAGGGAAGAGGACCACATGACAAAAAAGATCAGTCTCAGGGATATACAAAGATAAATACAATCCGAAAATTATCCTAAAAACACCATGTGTTTGGTTATCTTAGACGTTATAAATAACAATATATCACTGTTGTAACGGGTCCGGGAGGCGGAACCTCTGAGCTACTATACAAGGGGGCGGCCCTTGTAAGGGAGCGGGTGGCAGTCTCTGGATGAATGGACAGGGAGATACGGCAAGTGATCAGGGCAGTCTCTGGGTGAACGGACAGGGAGATACGGCAAGTGATCAGGGCAGTCTCTGGGTAAGGGGTAGGTACGACCTGTGATGGCAGAGCCTCCGGGTAGGCTAGCAGGCAGATGGTAGATGGGTGCTCCCAGGTGAGCAAGCGAGAGTCTCTGGAATAGCAGGTGGTCACGGCACGTGACGGCGGAGCCTCCGGGCTGGCAGGCAGGCAGGTAACGGAGAAGCGCTCCCAGGTGAGCGGGCAAGAGTCTCTGGAATAGCTGGTGGTCACCGCACGTGACAACGGGACCTCCGGGCTGGCAAGCAGGCAGGTAACGGAGATGCGCTCCCAGGTGAGCGGGCAAGAGTCTCTGAGATAGCTGGTGGTCACAGCACGTGACAACGGAGCCTCCGGGCTGGCAAGCAGGCAGGTAACGGAGAAGCGCTCCCAGGTGAGCGGGCAAGCTGGTCCATAGACAGACTGACCGGAGTAGTAAGGCAGACCGTCGGACCTCAGGCAAGCAGGCAGGTAGCTGACATGCGCTCCCAGGTGAGCGGGCAGGCTGGTCCTTAGACAGACTGACAGGAGAAGTAAGGCAGACCGTCGGACCTCAGACTGGCAGACAGGTAACAAGTATTCAGGCAGGAATCAGGCAGGTAACTGGCAGGTACTGGCAGGTAACTAGCAGGAAACTGGCAATGGGACCTGAGGGCTGAAGCACAGGTGAGACACAGGTGCAAACAACATTGCTCGGGCACCTCCATTTTGGAGGAGGTGCCTTTTATATGATGAAGTCCTCCGGCCATTGGCCGGGGACTCTTTAGGGCGGCGCGCGCGGCCCCTTTAAGAGGAGGGGAGCGCGCGCGCGCGCGCCCTAAGCACAGGGGCCGGGAAGGAGCGCGCGCCGAGAGCAGAGCAGGAGGAGGACGCCGGGACGGAGCGCGCGCTGACAGCAGAGCGGGGAGAGGACGCCGGGCAGGAGCGCGCGCTGACAGCAGAGCGGGGAGAGGACGCCGGGCACGGAGCAGAGCGGTGAGGGGAGCAGCGTCCCTGCCTAGCAGAGGGCAGGGACGCCAGCGCTACAACTGTACTCCAGAATAAAGCATTATATGGTTTTCCTAGACAGAGGGGGAGAGAGTATAAATCAGTAAAGTGCATATGCATAAAGTGCTAAGTGCCTAGAACATCCAGGCCCACTCTCCACCCCTCTCCAAAACCTCCAACATAAGGGACTGTAGTACTTATAAAGAACTTAGTGAGAATAGAACGATTGTCATCGATTAACCAGTCACCTTAACTTTTGTTATCATAATGGCATACAGTATATAGAGAAGGTGACATAAGGATACATGATGTGAATACTGACCACTGAGTGCTGACCGGATCCGACGCGCGTTTCGCCGCTGCCCTTCTTGCGGTATTGGAGAGAACCAAAGTTGTTGCTGCAATCCGGACGGATTCAGAGGAGGCGTCCGCCAGGAATCCTGCTGCCTTTTGTAAGAAAGGAAGGGTGGCCAGAAGATCGTCTCTGGAGGTACCAACCTGGACATGATCCTCTAACTGATATAACCAGCGGAACAGGGCTCTTGTGACGCAGGTGGAAGCGACGTTCGTCCTCAGGGCGACAGCTGACGTCTCCCATGACTTTCTAAGTAGACTATCCATCTTGCGGTCAAGCGGATCCTTAAAGCTGAGAAGAGTCTTCAAAGGGTAAGATAGTTTTCTTCCCCACTCTGGCCACCTGGATGTTGACTTTAGGTATCTCTGTCCAGCATTTAGAGACATCCTCATCTAAGGGAAAGCGATCCTTTAGGTCAGATGGAATGTTCAGCTTCCTTTCTGGAAATCCCCATTCATCCAGAATTAAATTCTGGACATTGTCTTGAATAGGGAACACCATTTTCTTCCTTGATCTCAATCCCCCAAACATCTCGTCCTGGACTGTGCGAGATGTTTTCTCCTCTTCTACTCCCATTGTGTTTCTGACAGCAAGTAGAAGTTCTTCAAGGTCATCCGAAGAGAAGAAAAACTTCCTATCATCTGGATCAGTATTGCGGCCTGGAGTTACTTCACCTTCCTCTAACCATTCCTCAGGGACTGAATTTTCTGCCTCGGAGTCTGACGTATCTTCTGGGGCGTACTTCCTCTTCCTGGATACTGAGGGACCCCCAGAAAAGGATTGTGAAAAGGTGACCAAAGACGATTGGATCTCCTGGCGTACCATTCCTCTGACTTCATCCATTATGGAGGGTTGCTCTTCACGGATGATTTTTTCCATACACGACTGACAGCCTTTTTGTGGGCGGATGGGAGCTTCTTACTACAAATGGCACATTTGCGACTTGTAGGTTTTTCTTTTGGTTTTGGTGAAGGATCTTGGTCACCCTAAAAGACAAGAGGAAGACATAAGGATGGATCCTGCACCAAGACGGACCAACCCTTACCAGACATACTCACTGGGCCAGGGTTTGCACTGGGCTCTGCAGAAGCTTTAGGGGGAGACACATCCATCATTAGAACCTCAGTCCTACCTTATGGAGTCTTCCATCTGGGTCCTATTTGTACAGGAAACCGAGATCCAGAGCCTTTTCCCATCCAATAGGAAGAGACTCCCCCTCTCCTGACATTAGGTCCAGCCAATCTCTTTATTTATTTTTTTTTAATTTTCAAATTTCCCGCCAAAATGGCGGTGCGTTCCACCATGGAGCGCAACCGGAAGTGACGACGTGCCCATTGCAATGCTGGCGCGCGTCACTTTCTGTGTGCGCTATATGCTGCTGGAGAAGCTCCGGAGGAGAGTGGTAGCAGGGAGAGGGGGGTGGGGGAGAGACATTCGTAACTGGCTGGGGAGCTACGGGAGGCCCCCAGCCGTCTCACCTCACCATCCAGAATTGCCAAAGCGCCAGAGGATGGTGCGGTCCCGCCGGGAAGCGGGAGCAGCAGCATGGAGGAAGACCCGGGGTGATCGTTCCACGGCTGACTGGCTAAGGTATGTGAGATGGGGAAACTGCTCACCGGCCACAGCCCCCAAGAAGGAAACCTCTTCATCTCATTAGAGACAGGAAAACACTGGGGATGGAGGGAAGGGGAGGGCTATTTATCCTCGTTTCCTGTCCCTAATTAGAATGGGGAGGCAACCTCCTGTGGGTGCTGTCGTGGAGGGGATTAGAGAAAAAAAGCTGAGATGTGGCCTGCTATATGTAGCATGGTAGTAAAAGAAAAAAATAGAGTTTCAAAGGTGTACTCCTGCATGCAGCACAATATCAGCAGTGGACAACAGAGTTCTTTGCTGAAATGTGGCCTGCTGCCTCTGTCTGGACCACACTAATAGCAAAAAGGATTGATCTGCTGGAAGGTCGATTTCACAGCCACACAGGATCCTAGCTATCTAAACTATCTAACTTAGAAGCAACTGCCTAGCTATCTCAAATATCTCATTATCCAGGACAAGTGTCAGGAGCAGCCTCTCTGCGCTATTATACTGACAAAATGGGGCTAAAACAACATGTCCGCTCTTTATATAGAGAGGGACATGTGACTTCAGCAGTCAATGACAGAAGCACTTGTGTCTGGATGTTGCGGATGGTTCCTGCGCCCTGAGTGGCTTGCTGGAATCTGCACACATTAAGTTAAGAAAAATAAATAAAAATCAACAGACCGCCGCTACTCTGATTGCTCCCACTCCCTCCCCTCATCAAACACGTCCCACCCGCTCATCATACAGCACCACTACCCTAGCCAGAATCCTAATAATTAGGGTATGTGCACACGATGCAGAAATGAAGCAGAAAATTTCTGCATCATTTCTGCATCTCCCTGGCAGAAAAAACGCATGCAGATTGTGCATGCGTTTTTCCTGCGGAATACATGCGGATTCACATGTGTTTCCATATGCGTTTCCGCATGTGGATTGACAAGCGCTTTCCAGGCGATTTTAGCATCACCTGGAAAGTGCTTGACAAGTAGGTCACACTATATAAATCCATGCAAACAGCATGGATTTATATAGTGTGACCCGAGAGAGTGTACATACTTACCTCCGATGGCCCGCGCTGTCCTGCTCACTCCGTTCTCCCGGCTGCCGGCAACTTTGAATTGAAAGACCTGCCGACGTCAGCGTCACGTGACCCGTCACATGACTCTGACGTCAGCGCAGGTCCTTCAACTCACTGCAAGTGCCGGGAACCAAGCAGGAGCGCTGCGCGGGCCGACAGATGGTAAGTATATATATATTTTTTATTTTATTCTTGTTTTACAGCTTTTTAAATGGTACCTGGGTGTGGAGGAGACTCTCCTCTCCTCTACACCCGGGTACCATCCGCACATTAGAACGCACCAATTACGCAAGTACAGATGCAGTCTTGCGGAATTGGCGCGTTCTAATGCAAGTCAATGGCGGTGAAAACGCCGCGTTTACGCAAAATTAATTGACATGCTGCGGATTTTTGAGCGCAGCGTTTACGCTGCGGAAAAATCCGCATCATGGGCACAGCACATGCGGATTTCAATTGGGGAACATTGCTGCCCTTCTACCATGCGTTTTTCATGTGTTTCCGTGGCCTTTACGCAACTGCCAAAACGCCGCGGAAACGTATTAAATACGCATCGTGTGAACTCAGCCTTACAGTAGTGGAAACGCAATCACTTTTGCCGAATTATACCGATGTTCAGTAAAAATGCTTGGGTTTCCAATCACGAGTCCAAAATTTGCAAAGTTTGTGCCGAATTTGACAAAACCGAATGTTTTTCGAACATGTTTGCTCATGTCTAATGACTAGATCACCAGAGCCACAGTCAGTGCATGAGTGGAGCGCAAAACCACCGTCAGCACATGAATTAAGCGAAAGAAACACAATCAGTACATGTATACAGCACTAAGCTTAGTACAGTGATCAATTGTAATGTCCAGTCAGCCCAGTATACATTTGTATTGCATGACCCTACAATTCCCAGTGTGTCCTTAACTATGGTAAGGATATTTTGGGACTTGTTACCAACCATCATCAGACTGCAGACCATTCAGGAATCACAGCACTGATGAGACGCGGGCAGGATCACAAATAAACAGATACCTTATAGGTGACAACATCTCTGATTTCAAGTCACTCCTATCGCTTTTTTCTTCATGTAGTACAGACGCCATGATGAGATTTCATGCCCAGAGTTTGTCTCTCTAGACTTGCCTTATCTCCATCTTCAGCAGCACATCCCGACCCTTAAAAATAGAATTAGACTTACCGGTAATTCGGTTTCTAAAACCCTCTACGACAGCACCAACAGGAGGTTGCCTACCCATCCTAATTATGGACAGGAAACACAAGAGGTTAAATAGCCCTCCCCTTCCCTCTAACCTCAGTGTTTTTCCAAGGACCACACAGTATGAATGCTTGCAATATTAATTAACACCAAGGAATTTAAATGAACATAGAGTTTTCATAGGGGGGGGGGAATTACCCGTGCTGTTGTGGAGGGTCTTAGAAACCAAATTACCAGTAAGTCTAATTCTATTTTCTCTAATCCCCTCCACGATAGCACCAACAGGAGTAATACCAAAGAATATTGTTATGGACGGACTATAGCCTGTAGAACTTTTCTGCCAAAGGCTAAATCTTTTGCAGACATCAAATCTAATCTGTAATGCTTGGTAAAGGTATGGACCGAGGGCCAAGTAGCAGCTTTGCAGATCTGCTCGAAGGAAGCAGATCTTGACTTTTATACGCCTCAGTGATTGCTTTTTTAATCCATTTAGCTAGAGAACTCTTGAAGGCTTTCTTCCCTTTGTTTGGTCCCCAGTACTGGACAAAAAGATTCTGATCCTTCCTCCAAGGCTCCATCTGTTGTAGATAGTAAAGGATGACTCTTCTGACATCTATAGAATGGAATTCTGATTCTCTGTTGTCTCTGGGATTTTGACAAAACGATGGGAGAATTATCTCCTGGGACATGTGAAAATGGGATGATACCTTTGGAAGGAAAGAAGGGTCTAGGCGGAAGTTTATTCTGTCATCGATGATTCTCAGATAAGGTTCCCTGATGGAAAGGGCCTGGATCTCGCCAACTCTTCTTGCTGTTGTTATTGCTACTAACAGAGCTGCCTTCCAAGATAATTTGTTCATCTGAGTTTGGGTCATAGGTTCGAAGGGAGGGATAGTTAGACCCTTTAGAACTATATTTAGGTCCCAGGTAGGAACCACGATGGGCCTTCTCAGGCATATCCTTGAGGCTGCTGTTGTGAATCTTTTTATCCACCAGTGGTCAGCCAGGTTTTGATCAAAGAATGAACTTAGAGCAGAAATCTGGACTTTCAAGGTGCTGGGTTTTAGTCCTTTAGATAGACCGTCCTGTAAAAAAATGCAGTATTCTGGCAATATCAGGGTGAAAGGGATCAATAGGAGTAGAACCATACCAAGTAGAGAAGTCTTCCATATTTTTAAATAGATGGCATTAGTGACTGGTTTCCTGCTTTTCTGCAGGGTGTCTATTACAACATCCGAGAGCCCTTTTGCTTTCAGAATTAAGGCCTCAGAAGCCAGGCTGCCATGCATAAGCTGTGGGGAGCCTGATGAAATATCGGACCTTGATGGAGTAGATCATGGTCTGGAGGCAGGATAAGAGGGCCTTCTGGGTTTAGAAGGTTCAGAGCCCCAAACCAACTTCTTTTCGGCCAGAGGGGTGATCAGAATGGTCTTGACCTTGTCCACGCTGATTTTTTGCAAGGTCCTTGGCAGTAATGGAATTGGAGGAAATGCGTAGGCCAACCTGAAGCTCCATGGGTGAGAAAATGCATCTACCTTTGTATGATTCTCCCTGGGGTCTATGGAGAAATATCGATTCACCTTTGTATTCCGTCGATTTGCAAACAGGTCTATGTCTGGGAGTCCCAATTTCCTGGTTATTAGCTGAAACATCCTTGAACTGAGGCTCCATTCTCCCGGATTTATTTCTGTCCTGCTTAGGAAGTCGGCCTGAATATTGTCGGCGCCTTTTAGATGAAGGGCTGATAGAGACAGGAGATGATGCTCTGCCTAGAGCCGAGACTTCTCAAAGGCTTTTAAACCTTGTACTGTCCTGATGACGAAGATGGGCCTGGGCCACAGTTGTCATGTTGTCTGAATAAATCATGACATGTGTTCCCTGGACAATAGGACCTGCTGCCTTCAGGGCCTCCTCTACTGCTTTTAGTTCTTTGAAATTCGAGGATTGGCCATCCCTGGGAGGTCTTCTGGGATATGACTGCTCCTCAACCTCTTTTGCTGTCGTCCGTTGTTAGCGAAGAGATCGGGTGCTAAATCCAAGCAATCCATTTGGTCAATTTTCCTGGGTTGAGTCACTGTAGCGTCGGCGTCCCTGCCCTCTGCTAGGCAGGGACGCTGTTCCCCTCACCTCTCTGCTCCGAGCCCGGCGTCCCCCTCCCGCTCTGCTGGCAGCGCGCGCTCCTTCCCGGCCACTGTGCTTAGGGCGCGCGCGCGCTCCCTCCCTCTTAAAGGGGCCGCGCGCGCCGTCCTAAGGAGTCCCCGGCCAATGGCCGGAGGACTTCACCATATATAAGGCACCTCCTCCAAAATGGAGGTGCCCGAGCAATGTTGTTGCACTGTTCACTACTCTGCTTCAGCCCTCAGGTCCCGTTGCCAGTTACCTGCCAGTTACCTGCCTGATTCCTGCCAGAGTCCTGCCAGTTTGCTGTCTGTTTCCTGCCTGATATTCCTGCTACCTGCTTGCTAGCCTGAGGTCCGACGGTCTGCCTTCCTACTGCTGTCAGTCTGTCTATGGACCAGCTTGCCCGCTCACCTGGGAGTGCTCCTCTGCTACCTGCCTGCTAGTCTGCCTGGAGGCTCTGCCGTCACGTGCTGTGACCACCTGCTATTCCAGAGACTCTTGCCCGCTCACCTGGAAGCGCTCCTCCGCTACCTGCCTGCCTGCCTACCTGGAGGCTCTGCCGTCATGTGCTGTGACCACCTGCTCTTCCAGAGACTCTCGCCTGCTCACCTGGGAGCACTCATCTGTCATCCGCCTGCTAGCCTACCTGGAGGCTCAGCCGTCACAGGTCGTACCTACCCTATACTCAGAGACTGTCCCGGTCACTTGCTGTGACCTCCTGCCCGTTCACCCAGAGACTGCCCCGGTCACTTGCTGTGACCTCTTGCCCGTTTACCCAGAGACTGCCCCGGTCACTTGCTGTGACCTCCTGCCCGTTCACCCAGAGACTGCCCCAGTCACTTGCTGTGACCTCCTGCCCGTTTACCCAGAGACTGTCCCGGTCACTTGCCGTGACCTCCTGCCCGTTCACCCAGAGACTGTCCCGGTCACCTGCTGTGACTGCCTACCCGTCTTCCCTGGTCGCCACCCGCTCCCTTACAAGGACCGCCCCCTTGTATAGTAGCTCAGAGGTTCCGCCTACCAGACCCGTTACAGTTTGCTCGGGCCATGGAACCCGGTAGCTCCAAGCTCCCTCGCTCTCGGACCTCTGTCATGAACTGTCCCGTCAGAGGTCCCAACAGGAGTCCATCCTGGGTCACCTGCGGAATGTCAATTCTCGCCTGGACACTCTGACTGCTCCACCAGCAACCACCGCCAGTGCCATGACTCACAACCCGGCAGCTCCGCTGCCCACCAATACCATAGTATCCTACCCCGGACCCCGGCTTTCTGCACCTCCTCGCTTCGGAGGCGACTCCGCCCAGGCTCGGGGCTTCATAAATCAGTGCACCCTGCACTTTGAACTCCTGTCCCACCAGTTTAACTCCGACCGGGCCAAAATTGCCTTCATCATGTCCCATCTCACCGGGGAGGCCCTGGCCTGGCTAAATCCTCTATGGGAGAGAGGAGACCCCCTGGTGTCCGACTTGCCTGCCTTTCTCATGGCTTTCCGGAAAGTCTTCGACGAACCCGGACGGAAGACCTCATCCGCATCATCTCTGCTACGCCTCCGTCAGGGAAGTCTCACCGTGGGCCAATATGCCATACGGTTCCGTACCCTTGCCTCGGAGCTGGCCTGGGATAACGACGCTCTGGTATCCGTCTTCTGGGAGGGTCTGTCCGGCCGTATTAAAGATGAACTTGCCGGTCGGGACATTCCTACCACTCTCGATGACCTAATAACTCTTGCCACCCGGATTGACCTACGGTTCCAGGAGCGTGCCAAAGAGGTCACCCGTGAGAGAAGGTTTCCACGTCTAGCTCCTACTTTTCAGAGATCCGTCTCTCCCCAGGTACACTCTCCTGAGCCTATGCAGGTCGACCAGACCAAGATGGTCAAAACCCGTCAGGACTTATGCCATGCCGAAGGGAGCTGCTTCTACTGTGGCAGTAAGGAGCACCAGATCCGTACCTGCCCGGAGAGGTCGGGAAACGCCTGTGTCTAGGTTCGCTCAGAGAGGTCAACCTAGACAAGAATAAATCCTCTCCATCTCTGCTACTGTCAGTCTCTATTATCTGCGGGGAGAATCGTTATTTCGAACTAGCCCAACTTGACTCTGGAGCGGCCGGGAATCTTATCTCACAGTCCCTGGTAGAAAAATACCGCATTCCCACCAAACCTCTGGCTGTACCATTATCTGTCGCTGCTGTGGATGGGGGCCTCTTACCACGTCCCATCCAACTCATCACCGAATCCGTAACTCTGCAGGTGGGAATGCTGCATTCTGAGCGCATCTCTTTTCATGTTCTGCCTGGACTCTCTCACGCCCTCTTATTAGGTCTACCTTGGCTCCAGAGACATGCACCCGTGCTAGACTGGCAGACCGGAGAAGTCCTTCGCTGGGGACAGGACTGTCATAAGACTTGTTTGGTTCCTGTTCATCCCGTCCGTCCTTCTCCTACCCCAACTAATCTACCTGGACTTCCGATTCCCTATTGGTCATTTGCTGATGTCTTTAATAAAAAGGAGGCAGAGACATTACCCCCTCATAGACCATACGACTGTCCTATCGACCTGTTACCCGGTACTACTCCTCCCCGTGGGCGTATTTACCCGTTGTCCGCTGCTGAGACCCGGTCGATGTCCGAATATATTGAGGAGAATTTGGCCAGGGGATTCATCCGGAAATCTACCTCCCCGGCGGGAGCAGGCTTCTTCTTCGTAAAAAAGAAGGACGGCTCTCTCCGTCCCTGTATAGACTATAGAGGCCTTAACCAGATCACGGTGAAGAATAAGTACCCCCTTCCGCTCATTCCAGAATTATTTGATCGCCTGAGGGGGGCTAGAGTCTTCACCAAACTGGACCTCCGTGGGGCGTACAACCTGGTCCGTATCCGTCAAGGGGATGAATGGAAGACGGCATTCAACACCCGGGACGGCCACTATGAATATCTGGTAATGCCCTTTGGTCTCTGTAACGCTCCTGCCGTCTTTCAAGAGTTGGTCAATGACATCTTCCGGGACCTTCTCTACTCCTGCGTTGTGGTGTACCTGGACGACATCTTGGTCTTCTCTCCGGATCTCCAGACTCACCGGAGGGACGTTTGTCAGGTCCTGCTCAGGCTCAGGCAGAACCACCTCTTCGCTAAATATGAGAAGTGCCTCTTTGAGCAGACCTCGCTTCCGTTTTTGGGCTACATTATTTCTCAGACCGGCCTACGAATGGATCCAGAGAAACTGTCTGCCATCGAGAAATGGCCCCGACCGGAGGGGTTGAAGGCCATTCAGCGATTCCTGGACTTCGCCAACTACTACCGCCTCTTCATACCGCACTTCTCTTCCCGGACTGCCCCAATTTCCGCGCTCACCCGTAAGGGTACTAATCCCAAAGAGTGGCCGCCCGAAGCAGAGGAGGCTTTTCTTTCCTTAAAACAGGCCTTCTCTTCTGCCCCGGTGCTGCATCGTCCGGACGGCAACAAGCAGTTCTTTCTGGAGGTTGACGCCTCCTCCTCTGGAGCCGGAGCTGTACTTACTCAAAAATCTTCTTCCGGGAGGATGGTAACTTGCGGCTTCTTCTCCAAACTCTTCTCCTCTTCTGAACGCAATTACTCCATAGGAGACCGAGAGTTATTGGCCATCAAGCTGGCATTGGAGGAGTGGCGTTACCTACTCGAGGGGGCTCTTCATCCGGTAATAATTTACACTGACCACAAGAACTTGGCTTATCTCCAGCATGCCCAGAGACTTAATCCGCGCCAAGCCCGGTGGTCCTTGTTTTTTGCTCGCTTTGATTTTGTTCTACATTTTCGCCCGGCTGACAAGAACATCAAAGCAGACGCCTTGTCCCGATCCTTTCTGGTATCTGATCTCGAGGAAGAACCTAAACATATCATCGATCCCGCCAGAGTAATGCAGGTGGCTCCCGTGAGTCTAAATCGTCTCCCTCCCGGTAAGACGTTCGTATCGGTACCTGATCGGGAGAAGATCCTACACTGGGGTCATTCGTCTAAACTAGCTGGCCACGCCGGTCAGAAAAAGACCCTCCAGCTTATTTCCCGGCACTACTGGTGGCCTAACCTGCGCAAGGATGTAATAGACTTTGTTTCTGCCTGTGTGTCCTGTGCCCGCAACAAAGTTCCGAGACACCTGCCAGCCGGTCGCCTCCTTCCTCTGCCAGTACCTGCTGCCCCCTGGCAGCATATAGCGATGGACTTCATAACTGATCTTCCCGTCTCTGCCGGTTGTACGGTCATTTGGGTGGTCGCTGACCGCTTTTCCAAGATGGCTCACTTCATTCCCCTGCCAGGCCTCCCGTCTGCACCCGAGCTGGCTAAACACTTTATCCGCCACATCTTCCGTCTTCATGGCCTGCCCCGTCACATCGTGTCGGATCGTGGGGTACAGTTCACTTCTCGTTTCTGGAGAGCCACTTGTAAATTGCTAGACGTCACCCTGGACTTCTCCTCCGCTTACCACCCACAGTCTAATGGTCAAGTGGAGCGGATCAATCAGATCCTGACCAGCTACCTCCGGCACTTCGTTAATGCCCACCATTCTGACTGGGTGGATCTCCTGCCATGGGCCGAATTCTCGTACAACAATCACGAGAGCGAATCTTCCTCCAAATCCCCGTTTTTTGTAGTCTTCGGTCAGCATCCTCGGATCCCGTTTCCCGTCTCCACCTCGGTGGACAATCCGGCTGCGGAATCTCTTGTTAACAAATTTTCCTCCACATGGGAGAGTACCCGGTCCGCACTCCTTCTGTCATCCGAGCGTATGAAAAGACATGCTGACAAAAAACGTCTGGATCCTCCTCAATTCCGTCCAGGGGATAAGGTCTGGCTCTCGTCCAAGTATGTCCGGCTCAAGATTCCTTCCTATAAGTTAGGGCCTCGGTTCATCGGTCCTCTGGAGGTCATCAGTCAGATCAACCCGGTGGCCTATAAATTGAAACTCCCGGCCAACTTGCGGATCCCTAACTCCTTCCATGTATCTCTCCTCAAACCCGTGGTACTTAACTCTTTTTCCAAGTCTACAGGTACGCCTCCTGCTCCGGTTTCCGCTGAAAACGAGTTTGAGGTAGAGAACATTCTGGCCACCAAAAGGGTAAGAGGAAAAAACTTTTTTCTGGTAGATTGGAAGGGGTTTGGTCCTGAGGAGAGAACGTGGGAGCCCCGGGAGAACATCCATGCCCCTCTCATCCTTGCTAAATTTCTGTCTGGCCTAAAAAAGGGGGGGCCTAAAGGGGGGGGGTACTGTAGCGTCGGCGTCCCTGCCCTCTGCTAGGCAGGGACGCTGTTCCCCTCACCTCTCTGCTCCGAGCCCGGCGTCCCCCTCCCGCTCTGCTGGCAGCGCGCGCTCCTTCCCGGCCACTGTGCTTAGGGCGCGCGCGCGCTCCCTCCCTCTTAAAGGGGCCGCGCGCGCCGTCCTAAGGAGTCCCCGGCCAATGGCCGGAGGACTTCACCATATATAAGGCACCTCCTCCAAAATGGAGGTGCCCGAGCAATGTTGTTGCACTGTTCACTACTCTGCTTCAGCCCTCAGGTCCCGTTGCCAGTTACCTGCCAGTTACCTGCCTGATTCCTGCCAGAGTCCTGCCAGTTTGCTGTCTGTTTCCTGCCTGATATTCCTGCTACCTGCTTGCTAGCCTGAGGTCCGACGGTCTGCCTTCCTACTGCTGTCAGTCTGTCTATGGACCAGCTTGCCCGCTCACCTGGGAGTGCTCCTCTGCTACCTGCCTGCTAGCCTGCCTGGAGGCTCCGCCGTCACGTGCTGTGACCACCTGCTATTCCAGAGACACTCGCCCGCTCACCTGGGAGCGCTCATCTGCTACCTGCCTGCTAGCCTGCCTGGAGGCTCCGCCGTCACGTGCTGTGACCACCTGCTATTCCAGAGACTCTTGCCCGCTCACCTGGAAGCGCTCCTCCGCTACCTGCCTGCCTGCCTACCTGGAGGCTCTGCCGTCACGTGCTGTGACCACCTGCTCTTCCAGAGACTCTCGCCTGCTCACCTGGGAGCACTCATCTGTCATCCGCCTGCTAGCCTACCTGGAGGCTCAGCCGTCACAGGTCGTACCTACCCTATACTCAGAGACTGTCCCGGTCACTTGCTGTGACCTCCTGCCCGTTTACCCAGAGACTGCCCCGGTCACTTGCTGTGACCTCCTGCCCGTTCACCCAGAGACTGCCCCAGTCACTTGCTGTGACCTCCTGCCCGTTTACCCAGAGACTGTCCCGGTCACTTGCCGTGACCTCCTGCCCGTTCACCCAGAGACTGTCCCGGTCACCTGCTGTGACTGCCTACCCGTCTTCCCTGGTCGCCACCCGCTCCCTTACAAGGACCGCCCCCTTGTATAGTAGCTCAGAGGTTCCGCCTACCAGACCCGTTACAGTCACCAGTTGAGAGATACCTTCACATGGTGGGGAAGAGATATTTTTGAGTTGAGCATCTCTGGAAACTAGTCCCAGCGATAAAGGATAAAGTTCTGAAGGATTCTTGTATGAGCCTGGGCCCAGGGGACCGCCTGAATGCACGCTGTCATCGACCCCAGGACCGACATGGCAAACCTTATGGATACCGTCTTTTGGCTCTTTAGTATCTGGATCCTTGATCTCACATTTAACCATTTGGACGCTGGCAGTAAGAACCTCTGGTTTTGAGAATCCAAGAGAATTCCTAAGAAGACCTTTTGAGTTGACGGGGTAAGGTCTGACTTTTCTCGATTTAGGGCTGAGGAGATGCGAACGGAAGGATCCTGAACTGAAAATGGCATACGGTCTGATTTAGAGAGGCAGCAAATCTCAGATAACGCTGGTAATCTGGGTGGATGGGCACATGGTAATATGCATCTTTTAGGTATATGGTAGCCATGACGAAGTTTTTCCCGATCAGAGGAACCGTGGATTTTATAGACTCCATTTTGAATCTTTTATAAAGAATATATTGATTCAGCAGCTTCAGGTTGATAATAACCCGGTGGGTTCCGTTTGTTTTTATTTACCAGGAACAATCTTGAATAATGTCCCTTGCCCTGCTCTGCTTCTGGCACAGGAGTAATTACTGCTGAAGAGAGCATTTGCTGAAGCTCTGATGTTAGAACTTTCTGGAGTTTTGCTGATGGGAGAGATGTTACTTCCAGTCTCTGAGGAGGAAAGGAGAAAAATCTATTTTTATTCCTGAGCTGACCCAGTCTAGGATCTTGCGGTTTAATGTTATCTTCCCCCATTGCCTGAAGAATCCTGAGATTCTGCCCCCTACTTGTCTGGCGTCATTGCCTATCAGAACGTTGGGACTGAAAAATGTTTTTACCTCTACCCCCTTTGCGGTAGCTCCAGCGACCCGATTTATCCTCTGTAGGAGGGATTATGTGTTTGAGGGGGACTCTTTTTGGGTGTTTTTAGTTCTGGGAGAGATTTCTTTTTATCGGACACTTTCTCCAATAAGTTGTCCAGCGCTGGACCAAACACGTACTCCCCTTTGAAAGGTATGGAGCATAACTTGGATTTAGAAAGGATGTCACCACTCCATATCTTTAACCATAGAGCTCTTCTTGCGGTTTTGCAGAGAACCGAAGTTCTTGCTGCAATCCGGACAGATTCAGCGGAGGCGTCCGCAAGGAATCCCGCTACCTTCTGTAAGAGGGGTAGAGAGGCCAGAAGATCTTCTCTGGAAGCACCGCTCTGGTTATGATCTTCTAACTGATGCAACCAGCGGAACAGGGTTCTTGTGACACAGGTGGAGGCGACGTTTGTTCTTGTACAGCAGCTGATTTCTCCCATGATTTTCTCAGTAAACTGTCCATCTTATGATCAAGTGGATCTTTAAGCTGAGAGGAGTCTTCACAAGGGTAGGATAGTCTTTCACTACCCTGGCCACCTGAATGTCGACTTTAGGAATCTCTGTCCAGCATTTAGAGATGTTTTCATCTAAGGGAAAGCGATCCTTTAGGTCAGATGGGATGTTAAGCCTTCTTTGTGGAAATTCCCATTCATCCAGAATTAAATTCTGGACGTTGTCATGAATGGGGAACACCATTCTCTTCCTTGATCTCAATCCCCCAAACATCTTGTCTTGGACCGTACGTGGCATTTTTTCTTCTTCCACGCCCATTGCGTTTCTGACGGCAAGTAAAAGTTCCTCGATGTCATCAGAGGAGAAGAAGAATTTCCTATCCTCCTGATCAGTACTGATGCCTGGAGTGACCTCGCCTTCTTCTAACCATTTCTCCTGGGCTGAATTTTCTGCCTCAGAGTCGGAGGAATTTTCTGGGGCGTACTTCCTCTTTTTTGATACTGAGGGACTCCCCGAAAAAGATTGTTAGAAGGTGGCTAAGGACAACTGGATCTCCTGGCGCACCATTCCCCTGACTTCATCCATTAGGGATGGTTGTTCCTCATGGACAATCTTCTCCATACACGGCTGACATAGGGCCTTTTTGTGGGAGGGTGGGAGTTTCTACATCTGCGACTTGCGGGTTTTCCTTTTGATTTCGGTGTAGGATCCTTGTCACCCTAAAATAATAAGGGGAAGACATAAGAACGGATCCTGCACCGAGACGGACTTACCCTTACCAGACATACTAACTGGGCCAGGGTTTGCGCTGGGCTTTGCAGAAGCTTTAGGGGCAGACACATCCATCATTAGAACCAGTCCTACCTTACGGTGTCTTCCATCAGTGTCCCTTTATACAGTAACAGAGATCCAGCGCTGTCCTCATGTCAGGTCCTCCAATCCTAATTATTGCGCTTTTTTTTTTTTTTAATTTCAAATTTCCCACCAAAATGGTGCTGCGTTCCAACCTGGAACGCAACCGGAAGTGACGATGCGGCCATTGAATGGACCGGCGCGTGTCACTTTCTATGCGCTCTCCATGCGGCCGGCTATTCACCGGAAGAGAGTGTTGCGCGCAGGGAGAGGGGGAGTCATCGCAACTGGCTGGGAAGCTACTGGAGGCCCCCAGCCAATATCTTCTCAACATCCAGCGTTGCATGAGTGCTGGAGGATGGTGCGATCCCGCCGGGAGGCAGGAGCAGCGGACATGGAAGGAAGGCACAGGGCAATCGATCCACGGCTGCCCGGCTGAAAGGTACTGATTTTTGGGGAAGCTGATTGCCGGCCACAGCCCCACCAGAAGGAAACCTCTTCATCCTTTAGGGAAAGGAAAAACACTGAGGTTAGAGGGAAGGGGAGGGCTATTTAACCTCTTGTTTCCTGTCCCTAATTAGGATGGGGAGGCAACCTCCTGTTGGTGCTGTCGTGGAGGGGATTAGAGAAAATAAAAGTATCATTACACTGCTCCATAAATATCTCCTATGTTCTGAATAAATAGCTGCCCCTCACTGTGTTTTCTGTACAAAATACCTCCCCCTACACTGTCTCTCTCTAAATTACCCTCCCACACTGCCATTCTCCAAAATACCCCCCCATTGCCCGCTATCCAAAATACCCCCCCACACTGCCTTTCTCTAAAATACCCCCCTACACTGCCCTTCTCTAAAATATCCACCCACACTACTCCTCTCCAAAATACCCCCTCACACTGCCCTTCTCTAAAATATAGCCCACATTGCCCCTCTCCAAAATTACCCCCTACACAGCCCTTCTCTAAAATATCCCTCCACACTACTCATGTCACGCAAGATGTGGGAAAGACTAAGTGCAACACAAAAGGAAGAGGGAAAGGGAGCCCAGACTCTAGGGAAAGGGGAGAGTGGAGACCTCCTAGGCTGATCTAGTGTCACCCTGTCTCCACTAACATCCCTATATTGGTTCATCACCAATCACCGCACGCGTACCTCGCCCTGTCTTTCCCTGGCGTTAGGCTCAGGCTAGGGAGGGGATGAGAACTAGTTGATCCCCACTGAACACTAAAGACAACAAGGGGGGACAAACAGGGCAAAAATTGCATAGCTTTAGTCGACTCCAGGCAAATGCGCACACATTCTCTAGCACCAGAGTGGAAGAAGTATTGCTCTTGCTCAAGCCTCCACAAGGAGTAATGAATATCGCTGGCACCTCCCTCTGGCACACAGCAGGTATTTCTACACCCAGGCCACAGTGTTCATTAGCCAGAGGAAGGTAGCCACTGCGTCCTAGAGATACAGCTTCTAAGACGTTATCAGTAATGCCAAATGAAGAGATCTCCTGCAACCAACTGCAGGGTGACTGTCTGTCACTTCTGACACACCCGTGACAACTCCTCTCCAAAATACCCCCTCACACTGTCCTTCACTAAAATATCCCCCCACATAGCCCTTCTCTAAAACATCTCCCTACACTGCCCCTCTCCAAAATATCCCCCCACACTGCCCTTCTCCAAAATATCCTCCCATGCTGCCTCTTTCCAAGTCACCCCCACCCCACCTGTTTATATGGAATAAGTGTTCATTCCCCTATTATCTACATATATTCCATGTTCATTCACTGTTCAAGATGCCCAAGAAACCTATTGTAGCTCCCAATATTTTTGGACCAACTACTTATGTTCATTTTTTTTTTATTCTTTTTCTTCTTTCTTTTTAGTACATCCCCTTATATGGCTATGTCGATGGAAGCCATAAGAAAGTTATGGCTCTGGAAGAAAGGGAGAAAAAAACCAATGACAAAAATGACAATTGACCTCCTCAGGAAGGGGTGACAATGAGTGACGGGGCATCGACACGAGGGAGTGACCGGGCATCGACATGAGGGAGTGAAGCCATGTGCCCACAATCACTATAGCCGCGCTTTGGACGCAGCGTATTTTCGCTGTGTCTGATCACGCAGGTAAATCCGCATGTGTTCATTGAAAACATGCGGAGTTACTACATCCAATACATTCTATTGGGCTGCGTGCCCACAATCCATACTAGCAGTGGTTTGGATGCAGCTCACCTGCGCTGCGTCCAGAATGCTGCGTTCTACATTACAAGCACAGTGGATTGGATTTATAGAAATCCCATACCCACGGAAACAAAAATTTCCCCAATAGAATGTATAGGGTGCGGTATCTCTGCATGTGTTCAATGAACACATATGGATTTACCTGCGTGATTGGACCCAGCAAGAATACGCTGCGTCCAAAGGGCTGTTATAGCCTGATCATGGGCACATATCCTTGGCGAAATTTCTGTTGTGGAGACTAGTGTACATGCTGCAGCCCGTAAAGCCACGCCGCAGGTGAGTTTACACACTGTCAAATAGAAGCACAGTGGGCATGGGATTTCTACAATTCCCATCCACTGTGCCTGTAGTGTAGAACGCAGAGTTTTGGACGCAGAGCAGGTGAGCTGCATCTAAAACACTGCTATTACGAATCATGGGCACGCAGCCTAAGGCCGGTTTCATACGTCCGTATATTTCCGGTACTGGAAAAAACAGTTCCAGAGATATCCATGTCCTGTGTGTGTCACACATGTGCCGCATCAGGATCACACGTACCGGTGGCTGGGATTCAGCGCCACAGTTAGCGCTATTCCCAAGCGCCAGGTGCTGAATGCTGCCCTCATCATGAATCCCTGCTCGCGCTGCGATCAGCACCAGCAGAGACAATGATGAGAGTAGTAATCTGCTCCTGCAGTGTCCCTGTGTAAAAATAATAAAATCCATATACTCACCTGTCCTAAGTGTCCCCCACTGTAATCCTCTGACTGCTGACACTGAAGAGCCGGGGAGAATGAGCCGCTCCAGTGAGTGGGCCCCGGAGCTGCGCTGAGCTCAGAAGTGGAGTCCTGTCACTCACTGAGCGCAGCTCCGGGGCCCACTCACCGGAGCGGCTCATTCTCCCCGGCTCTTCAGTGTCAGCAGTCAGAGGATTACAGCGGGGGACATCTGCGGACAGGTGAGTATAAGGATTTTATTATTTTATTCTTATTTTTACATAGGGACACTGCGGGAGCAGACACTACTCTCCTCATTATCCCTGCAAGTGCTGGTACATGTCACATGGATGACACACAGATGTCATCCGTGAGTCATCAGTGAGGGACATTTTGCGGCCCGTGCAGCGGGTAAAAAAAGGACATGTCAGCGTCTTTTGCCCATGGACACACGGTCCAAGGAAACACACTGATATGTGTCTATGCGTTTGTCAGTGACTCCAGTGTGGAAACGCAGACGTGTGGGTGTGAAAGAGCCCTAACCCTGAGCGGCAGCCGGACAGCGCTGCGCCCCACAGTCCTCCACAGCTGCAATATCCCCTCTCACCTCCGGGTGTCGCTGTGGCAAACTACTTCGATGACAAGATGAGCGCAGTCGCAGCAGTTTTTTTCCCTTCTCCGGTCGCCATTTTGTTTGCAGAGTTGTGAGCGAGGTCGGGCTGAGAGGGAAGGACGGAGCCCGGAGCGGTCCGATACCTAGAGGACGAGCTCGGATACGGTTTTCAGCGAAGAAATGATGTCAAGCGGAGAAGGCCCTTCCGAGCAAGTGAGTAGAGGGCAGGCAGGTGCTGAGCGGGCGGCGCCCAGGCCTCCGTGTGACGGCGGGAGGAGCACGTTGTGTGGCGGCATGTGGTGTGCGCCATTACAGCCTGTGCCCGCCGGCTGGTCCTTGTAGTTCTCCAGCAGCTGTAGCATAGCAGTTAGTGTCTAGTGTATTCTCCCAGGCTCCTAGTATTGGGGTCTCTGGCCGTTATACTGTGTTCTCAGTACAGAGGGGTAGAAGCCTCAGACCCCGGGTGGGCGGGAGGATGCTGCCTGTAACCTCCCCAGGGATCTGCTCTCGGGGTCCCGTAGGCCTTCATGTCCTTCCTACATTTATCTGATGGTATGAGGAGATGAGACGATATGGGCCCCAGTATTGGTGAGGGGCTCGTTCCCCGCCAGCGATCACACCACAAACAAGCAAATCGCTTACCTGTCGGATTGTTTATGCCGGTGTAAACGCCGTTATCTCCCCCTGCAACCAGAAGATGATGCTGCTCTTCAGACCCCACAGTATTAGCGACTTGGCCGCAGTAAATAAGCGCTGAACAACTTGATTATTTGATTTGTGCTCGTTACTGGGTAACCACCAACCCTTCTATATCTCGCTTTTGTAAATTGGCACTTTAAAGGAGCTGTCCGTGAATAGGTATTTGATCAATCTATAGCATAGACTATTAATAGCAGATAGGTGGGGAGACCTGCCTCAGATCCCCAAGAATCTGCTGTTTTTTTCTCATATTTACATATATATATGTGTGTGTGTGTGTGTATATATATATATATATATATATATATATATATATATATATATATATATATATATATATATATGTGTAGCGCTCTTGAGCACCGCTCCATTCAATGTGCAGCGGCCATTGCCTGCTTTTACAGCACGGCTTTTATTTAACAGATCAGGCCCTTTAAAGCAGAGCTCCACTCAAACACCACAGTTCATCTGACCAGCAATGTTTAGGCTGGTCTTGATGAGGAGGCGTTTTGGAGTCATATGCTTCTGATTTATTAAAGGGGTTTCCCCCCGAACGAAAGTTAATTTTAATCAATAGATCTTGGAAAAATAATAAGTTCCACAATTTCATGTGTTTAAATACAATGTTCCTGTGCTGAGATAATCTTATACATGTGCCCCTGCTGTGTAATGTCTGACCGTGCAGGAACATAGTCTGATCATACCACATCTCTGGGGCAGGGGAGGAGGCAAAAGAGTATACAGACATTACAGCAGGGGATTGCAGCTGATTCTTCCTCTGAGGTAAAACATTTCACTGCCTGGTTTTTAAAAATATTTTACTTCATAGAATAATTTGTGATCCCTGCTGTTCTGTCTGTATACTCTTTTGCCTCCTCCCCTGCCCAGGAGATGTGGTATGATCAGACCATGTTCCTGTACGGTCAGACACAGCCATTACACAGTACACAGCAGGGAAACATTGATCAGATTATCTCAGCACATGAACATTTACTTACCCCACCCCTCCTGCGCATCACTGGGAAGGCCAGCGTCTGCACACAACTTCCCTGCTCCAAAAGGCTGTACGGACGGCAGGGAGAAGAAGAGCGCCGTCCGTACAGGGGAAACAACGCAGGTGCGGGATCCGGCTGGCAACTGCACGTCACAGGGACCTGTGACGTGCAGGAGAGGTGGGGTAAGTATGATAATGGGGCTAGTAAGCGGGCATTTCTTGGCGTCCGGGGGGACGCCAAGCTTAGCAGAAATCATTTAATAAAAATGCGATTACACAGAAACCAGACCGCTAACATGGGCCATACATGTAAGTATAGGTTCACATTTCTATAACCTGTATGCCCATATTAGTGGTCTGAAAAGTCCCAGGGGGTGACAGATTCCCTTTAAAGTGCTCACACCTCTTAATAATTCAGTGGTGTTCGCTTCTGTGCATTTCTCCTCAAATATTATTCTATTTACTTACTGTAGTGAGATTTCTGACGTAAGAAACACAACAGCTCATTATAAACTAGATGGCGTCGTGCCCCAGCTTCTCTCATTTAGACAGAGAAGGAACAAACTGGCGTAAAAAGGGCAAAAGTCACAAACATCTTGCGTCACTCCGTGTTGCACAAAAAATTTCTGACTTTTCAAATCCTTTTATGCCAGAATTCTGCCATTTTTGGTTTGATTAATAGGGCCAGAGCCTATATATCCTGCTGTCACTGGAGCAAAACAACCTGATTGGTGGGGATTCCGGCTGTCAGACCCTCATCGCTCTATTAGTGACCTATCCTGTAGATAAGTCAACAAATATCTATGCCTGTACAATCCCTTTAAGTATCTGCGTGTGGGAGATCGTGCCTAAAGGGCCTTGAAAGCGTTTCGAATTCATTAGACAAAACCGTGTTATACGTGGCACAATACGGTTGAGGGGAGCGGTTACAGATTTTGCACAGGAGCTTTAAAAGGGGATAGTAAAAGTAATGGGGAAAAAAAAGTAAAGCCCTATCAATAACTTCTCTGCATATCTGTGCGCTGGAGTCCAGGGTCAGGGTCCTGCAGAGCCCTGTCTTGAATGTTGTGGATAAGTGCATGATCAACCTCCGCTCTATTCATTGTCTTTGCAACTGTCACCTGTGGAGTCAGCGGTGTTGGAGCACCGCCTTAATACAGCCCTCAGCGCTGTATACACGGGCACTGCAGGTGTATTCCCATCCCTCTCGTGGCTGCATGCAGAATCATACATGAGTGTGCGCAGACACATGCAATGTCAGTGTTTTCAGGGCTGGGGATTCTGATTGAGTGTGGGCAATCTACATGCAGGAGTTGTTCAGGCCTGTAATTGAGGGGGCAAAACTGTGCTCTTGGCCATGATGGGTCCACTGAAGTCCCCTCATTTACATATGTAATAAAATGTTTTTTGTATAAACCTCAAACAGTAAAATCTGTACCACTTGTCCCTTATATGAATTCATAAATGGTTTAATTTGAGGGGTGACATGTCATAGCTGACTTAGGCTATGTGAATGTGATGTCTTTTTCAGGCTTAAGTGCCACACAAGTGCGCACACAAGAGAAAAAAATGTATGTCATCAATTTATCAACTTCTACTTTTTAAGAAGTTGCAACATTTTTACACAACTGTACTCCAGTTTGTCTCTCTTCTGAAGTGATTTTATGTATGTCTAAATGGGTGCATTAAAACAAATGCCACACAGACACCATCTGTATGCCATCCATTTGGAAGCACCTACTGCAAATGACATAAAGAACTGTGTTTGGATGATTACATTTAAAATGTTGATATGTATAAAATGGAAGCCATATGTTTGCTAAGCACAGCATAGGGATGAAAAATCATCTGTTTTTCATGTGCTTGTATGAACTAGGGAGAAACCTGTCACTCAGGTGCTGGAGGTTGGAGTTGGCGCATAGCTCATAAATATCAAGGACTTGGCAGCACATATTTTTCACTGTGAGGACTCCCTGCATTGCTTTCACTGAAGCTAATAAAAAGGAATTTTGTTATCTACTGCATGTGACCCAGTGCTGGAGTTTATGGTTTCCATCATTTTCCTGTTAATGTAGTGAATACAGTAGATGAGGTGTCCTTATGTCATGTAGTCTGGTTATTTTCTGTGTACGTTGGATTGGTAATAGAGGGGCATAGAGGCATGAGCTGGTTGTGTGGATTGATATACGTAGGACACTGTGGTTTATCTATAACACTTACATTTTGTACTATGCTCAGTCATAAGATCTTATACAGGTATCAGCACTGCGTCTTGGTTCCCATTATATTCCTGGAACGCTTCGTATCTGGACCAGTCTGAGACCGCTGCCACTCATCCCAGCAGTGACCTGCTTTACCACGCACAGGGAGAAGAGGGACCTCTCCTCCTTACCTGCTCACACTGTGTTTCAGTGCGTGCCGCAACACTTGTTTGCAATCATCCACTTCTTTTAAGTGTTTTTCCTGTTGTAAACATAAAGCGTTATTCCGGTGCGTGCCATACCCAGACTCGTCCCAGCCTGCTACCACGCATTGCAAGCAGAGAGCGGTTATCATGCATAAAGTGGCTGACTTACATCACAACATGTGCAAGGAGAAGTCGCCCTTTTGCTTGCATCCACTGAGATGGCTGTCATGTCACGGTGGGCAACAGCTCCTACTTGTAATGCGTGGCCACAGTCTGATTAGTCTGAGTATGACACGCATCGGAATAAAGCTTTGTTTCAATAATAGCAGAAATTCTTCTAATAAGGGTAAGATTAGAAACATGAGCCTTATGCGGCATTCCTAATAAATTATAGGGGTTAATCCTGATGACAGGTTCTTTTTAAATGAAAGCTTGACAATACTGAATAGCCAGTCTCCAAATTCCTGCTCATTCTGGTTTTAGCAGCCAAGTGGCACCTCCTGACTAGGACCACTCCTATTCCTGTAAGGCTAGAAAGAGCAATAGGTTAAATGCATAAATTGCACAGAGCCACCGATTCATTATTCTATTTGCTCCTTTGTTTTGCAGTAACATTTTGATTTTTAGACATTTTTATTTTTTCACTAAATTCATTATGGCTTGTGTACCTTTTTTACACTAGTTTTTTCAGTAACTGTCATTTTTTAGGTTTGCCCCACTTAGTTTGGTTTTCGTTATCCAGATGTTTTTGGCGAATTCATTTCACACTTTTCAAAATATTGAAAAATGTTTGTGTGGTTGTGTTCCAGTATCTTGGTGGATATTAAATCTGTCCATTTTTTTTTTTCTTTACACTGCATGCTCAGGCCTCATTTAGACATCCGTTATGTGTAAAAACACAGACCGTTGTAATCATTGTTTTGGATCCGTTTCATCAGACATTGTGACAATTTTTACCTACAGGGTTTCATCAGTGATTTTTTTTTTTCCTGTATGCAAAAAGTAGTAAACTGCAAAGCCTCTTTCTATTACAATGTTCATTAAGGACTGAAAGATGCCACTCGCGTAATCTGTTATCTTCACAGACCCATAAACTGTGTAATTTTGATCCATGACTCTAATCAAAACCTCACGTCTGTGGTTGACAGACATTCGATTGAGGCCAAAAGTGTGACATTTCATCCTTATTTAAAGAGTCGTGATATTTAAAAAAAAGCGAAAATGAAAATATTTTTAAAGCTGTATTCCTATGTCCAGAATACTATCCCAATATGTAGTAGGTGTAATAATATTAAAGGGGTTGTCCAGTACTAATGATAATGCCCCAGTGTATTTTTAGGTTGAAAAGAAGTGTTTGTAATTACCTTGTGCTGCTGTTTCTGCCTGTGAGCAATGCTATCACTGTCCTCTCACAGGCATCTCGTGACCCCCGGCTGCAGCCGGCTCTGACATCCGCTGATGTCACGTCAAGTGAGGCGTGACATCAGTGACGCGGTCTCTGCGGTGGATGGTGGGTGGGGTTCCCCATTGCATCACACCCAGCATCCACCGCGCGCTCTCCCTCTCCCCATTCATTGGGAAAGCGCATGGTGGATGCTGGGTGTGACGCGTGGGGTATCCCCGCCCACAACCCATCACTCACTGTGGAACGCAGCACTGAGTCACCCCGGCTGAAGCCTGAACTTGACGGGACATCAGCGGATGTCGGAGCTCGCTGCCGCCGGGGGTCATGTGATGCCTGTGAGCGGCCAGCGATGGCGCCGCTCACAGGCAGTAACAGCAGCGCAAGGTATTTACTAAGACACTACTTTTCAACATAAAAATACATTGGGCCATTATCAATAGTACTAAACACCTTTTTAATATAAGCAAATCCCTACGATTAGAAATGTAGTATAGTTCTTCGGATTTCCTATGTCCAGGGCTGTGGAGTCGGTAAGCCAAACCTTCCACTCCGTGTCCAACTCCCTCCATACATGGTTCATGTTTAAGGCTATGTGCCCACGATGCAGAAATGAAGCAGAAAATTTCTGCAGCATTTCTGCATCTCCCTGGCAGAAAAAATGCATGCAGATTGTGCATGCGTTTTTCCTGCAGAATACATGCGGATTCACATGCGTTTCCGCATGCAGATTGACAAGTGCTTTCCAGGCGATAGCATCACTTGGAAAGTGCTTGACAACTAGGTCACACTATATAAATCCATGCAAACAGCATGCATTTATACAGTGTGAACCGTAAAAATTAAAACAAATAAAGCTATACTCACCCCCGAGGCCCCGGTGTGTGCAGCAGCGCTCGTTCCTGGCTGGTTCCCGGCTGCCGGCATATCGTGAGACAGAGCGGTGAAGGGCCTGCGGTCACATGACTGTGACGTCACCGCAGGTCCTCAAGCGATGCCGGCATTCAGAGAAAAGCCTTCGGAAAGGTGAGTATAAACTTTATTTGTTATTTTATTCATTTTTTTACAGGTACAATGGTACCCAGGTCTGGATGAGAGTCTCCTCTCCTCCAGAACTGGGTACCATCCGCACATAGAGACGCATAGAAGCCGCTTGTAGAAATGTACAGTCGCGGTTTCAATGCAAGTCAATGGCGGGAGTTCCGCTGCGCTTCCGCAAAATTAAATGACATGCTGCGGATATTTGTACGCAGCATAAACGCTGCGGAAAAATCTGCAGCATGTGCATAGAACATGCGGAATCCCCTTGGGGACCATGGGGGGCGGATTACCTAGCGTTTAACAAGCGTTTCCGCTGCGGAAATTCCGCAGCATAAACGCTTGAAAAACGCTACGTGGGCACCCAGTCTTAGTGATGAATTTACGGTAGGACACATTTTTCTCAGGTAAAAGTCTAGACCCTTTTATCAGGAATAGGACAGACATTTATAGGACATTTCATAACTTTCCCAAATTCTTATGAAAAAATATTCCCCACAAACTGCATTGAACTACTGTACCCAATTTATTATATATTTTAGGAGTTGCAGTTGGTCCATTTTATACCGACTCTGATTCCACCAAAATGGGTACCAACTCCACGGCTCCGAATCCACAGACCTGCCTATGTCGCTTAGCCTATGTGCCGGGCATTGCAGTAGCTTAGGTATCCATGGTTGCGACTACTCAATACTAACAGTTAGCTGTTCGTGGTCGTAGCCATGGATACCTAAGCTACTGCAATGCCCTGCACACAGTGAATCAGAAGAACTATGTTACATTTCTAATTGGATCTTTTTGCTAATATTATTTACACCTACTACATATTGGGATAGGATTTTGGAGATGGGAATCCGAATACCCCTTTTAATTTGTGTCAAACTCATCACACTGACTGGTAGAATAAAGTTAATTTGTGACTAATGCCACACGGTGAGCTGAGTAAAAACTAGCCGAATTCTGTTTCCAAAAAATAAGCTTTCTAATCTATCCCAGAATACTTGTGATAAAATACTTCAACTCCTCATACAAAAAAAATCCCAGTCTGATCAATAGAAAAATAAGGCTGTGTTCACACATGTTGGGCTGTTTCAAGCAACAAATCTGCAGCAAAGCTTATCTCTGGCAGGAAATCAGCTGTGTCAAAAATGCAGGTTTTGCTGCGATTTTTTTTTTCACTGTCCTGTCTCTATTCATGCATGTACATAAAGTTATGTGAAAAAAAGAACCCCATTCTATTTTGCCATCAAAAACGCTGATGCAAATTTTGGTGCATTTTTTCACCATCCATTACTTCCTATGTTTTTGTGTAGGTAGATAATAAATAAAAGTAAAGTAAAAAATTATTTAGAAGGGTCTTTATTGTGGCAAAGTAATAGACCAGTAAAATAATATATTTTTTGCTGTCAGTAACCACCTGTTGACTCGCATGAGTTACCATCTCCTGCAAAACAAAAAAAAAAACTATTGTGTACCCAAAATGGTATAATGAAAATGTGACGACTCCTACAAAATAACGAAGCCCTTACCTGGTTTTGTCAACAGAAAAGTAATCGCCCTCCGGATAAAGCAATATACAAACTTTTTTTTTTTTTTTTTCTTGAAAGGTGTTTTTGTGCAAGGCTATGTTCACACGCAATGTTTTTGCAGTGGGTCTTTTTTTTGCAGATTAAAAGCTGTTTTTTACAGAGCCAGTAAAAGCCATGAGATTTAAGACATGCACATGCTTATTTTTTTTTTCTTGACTGAATTTGAGAACTATAGTGAAACCAAAGAAATGATCCAGAATATATGTTCGTATAAGTGCAATGTAGGTGCATGTTCACACCGTGACCATTTAACAGACAAAACCTAGGTTAAAAGCAAAGTGAGCAAATACCCTATTGCAAGTAAATGACAATAGTAAAGAACATGGTGAACTACAAGATTTAGGCACCGTCCTGACTGGGTACACCTTGTCATGGTGAGATGGCATTTACACTTTTTCGATCAAAACAATGTTAACTGCGGTAAGTACCCTATGTTATTTACATGTATTACTATTTTTCTTTTCTTACTACAGGGTATTGGCTCAATGTTTTTATTCTGTTTTGTTTGTTAAATGGCCACAGTGTGAATGTGTGCCTACATTGCACTTCTAACATATATTTTGGGTCATTTCTTTGATTTTGCTTTAGTTTTTTGTACTTTGTACCAATAGAGGCTTGGCTCCTCCTTTTTGGACTGGGCATTTTGTTTATTTAGCTTTCCACAAGCAGGTGTCTGAATAGTGGAGTCTGGGTCCTGCTCTGCCCCCATGTATATTGAGTTCTGTTAACACAGTGAGGTGAACTACAAGAGTTAAAGATCATCCTGATTGGGTGCACCGTGTTGCGGTAGGATGGCTTTTATGCTTTTTTTTAAATTAAATTAGTGTTAACTTGAGTACCCTATGTTATTTACATGTTCTTTGGGCACCTCTGGTCAAAATTACTGTTACTGTGAACGGTTAAGCAAGTTGAAGATCAAAAAATCTTTAAAACGGCTAAAGTTAAAGCTGACACATTTACTTTGTATTTTAGGCAAAAAGTCGTTTTTTACATTTTAAAAACTACAAAAAGGAAAATGAGCCGATGCAAAAGTTTGGGCACCCTGCATGGTTAGTACCTAGTAGAACCTCCTTTTGCAAGTATTACAGCTTGTAAACGCTTTTTGTAGCCAGTCAATTCTTGTTTAAGGGATTTTCATCCATACTTCCTTGGAAAATTCTTCCAGTTCTCTGAGATTCCTTGGTCGTCGTCTTGCATACACTGCTATTTTGAGGTCTAGCAACAGATTTTCAATGATCAGATCAGGGGACTGTGAGGGCCATTGTAAAACCTTCAGCTTTTGCCTTTTGAGATAGTCTATTGTGGATATTGACTTGTGTTTAGGATCATTATCCATTTGTAGAAGCCATCCTCTTTTCAACTTCAGCTTTTTTACAGATGGTGTTATATTTGCATCAAGAAATTGTTGAAATTTCATTGAATCCATTTGTCCCTCTACCCATGAAATGTTCTCCATGCCATTGGCTGCAATACAACCCCAAAGCATGATTGATCCACTCACTCTCATGCTTAACCCCTTCATTTTTTGTTTTTGCGTTTTCGTTTTTTGCTCACCTTGTTCCCAGAGCCATAACTTTTTTATTTTCAATATGGCCGTGTGAGGGCTTCTTTTTTGCAGGCCAAGTTGTACTTTTGAACGACATTACCGGTTTTACCATATCATGTTCTGGAAAACATTCCAAATGCGGTGAAATTGCAACAAAAAATGCAATTCTGCAGTTTTTTTAGTTTTTTTAGCGCGTTCATTGGATGCTAAAACTGACCTGCCAATATTTTTCTCCAGGTCATTACGAGTTCGTAGACACCAAACATGTATAGGTTCTTTTTTTATTTAAGTGGTGAAAAAAAAAAATGAAATAAATGCTGCCATTTTTCGTGATTTGGGGCCGGGGGATAGCTTATTTTTTGCGTACCGAGCTGACGTTTTTATTGATACTGTTTTGGGGTAGATCCGATGTTTTGATTTCCTGTTATTGCAATGTTGCGGCGACCCAAAAAAAAACACGTATTTCTGGCGCTTAGAATGTTTTTCTCGTTACGTCGTTTACCGATCAGATTAATTTTTTTTATATTGATCGGGCGATTCTGAACGCAGCGATACCAAATGTGTATTTTTTTTATTTTGAATGGTGCAAAATGGTTCACAATAACAGTAGTTTTAACCAGGGGTGCCAAAACTTTTACATGCCATTACCGGGTATTTGCTCATTTTTGTTTTTATCGTGGGTTTTGTCTAAATTTTAGAACTGCATTTTTTTAAAAAATCTGCAGCATGTCAATTTCAGCTTTTTGCAGCATTTCATTATCCATCGAAAACAATGAAAAAGTGAAAAACGGGCTTCAAAAAAACTTGAAACACATTTTTGCAGCTTTTTCACGGTGTTTGACGCGTTATTGGTAAATAAAACTAACTTATACTAAAGACCAAGCATACATGTAATCTGCACCCTAAAAAAATGGCCAAAGCACTGCAAAACAAATAGCGTGTTTCCTGCTAAGAGAGCTGGTTTTGGTTGCAGAAAAAAAAAACCTTAACGCTGCTTGTGAACATAGCCTAAAAGTTGCAAAACATATAGATTTTGATGTAATTGTACTGACAATTTACTTTGTCACTTATACTGCACAGTCAATATAGTAGTAAAAATTAAACCAAAAAAACAATGTTGGGGTTGATTTTTTTTTTTTTTTTTGTTCTCGACAATAAAATCCCAAATAAAATGAATGTGTTCCCCATGCAATTTAATTTTGAAGGGTAGGACATAACGTTATCATTCATCTCTGTGTGAAGGTTTGTCTGCTGTGGAAAAAGCGCTGTTCTACATTACCAGAACGCTAATATTACTGATCGGGAGCACGCAGCCTTATTGCACTGGTGGTGTGGTAACTATGCTTTGATTGTCATTATTTGTATATACGGTAATGCACTATTGCATCTATGGTGGAACATTGGTGTAAATCACAAAATGCATCATTGTATATGGACATGGATTGGAATAAAGTACTGCTTCATGGTCTCTGCTACCTATTTACTGGAGTCATTGGACATGAATATACCATTTATTCTTTCCGAAATAGATACTCTGCTCCGTGTCATTGAGGTGGGAATCATATTGTCATTTATTATTGAGATTTTGTTTATATAATACATTATTGCACTTTTGGTTGAATATTGGAGTATACTGATATACCACATGGATAGGTTTGATTCTTAGGCTGTGTGCCCACGATGGGTTTTTTAAGCGTTTCCGCAGCGGCAAAAACACTGCAGAAACGCTTGGTAGAAGGTCTGCAATTCTCCCCAATGATAATCCGCATGTGCTGTACACATGATGCGGAAATTTCCGCTGCGGATTATCATTTCGGAAAAAACGCAGCACTAACAATTATTTTGCGGAAGTGCTGCGTTTTCGCCGCCATTGACTTGCATTGGAACGCATGGATTACGCATCACTGCATCTGTACATGCGGATAACATGCGTTTCAATGTGTGGATGGTACCCGGGTCTGGAGGACAGGAGACTCTCCTCCAGACCCGGGTACCATAGAACCTGTGAAAAAAAGAATAAAATAAATATTATATTTACCTTCTGATGGCCCCCGGTGCACTTGTCTTCGCTTGCCAGCAGATCGCGGTGGACTGAAGTACCTGCGCTGACGCCATAGTCATGTGACGGCAGGTCCTTCAGTGTACTGCGAGCTGCCGGCAAGCCAGGACAGAGTGAAGCAAGACTCCGGGGGCCATCAGAAGGTAAGTATAGATTTATTTATTTTATTTTTTACCATTCTTTAACCCCTTTCCGACCTGGTCAGTAATGGTACGCACCAGGTCGGGTTCAGCGGGGGCTCCGGCGGTGAGCCTGCACTGAACCGAGCACATGTCAGCTGATTATTACAGCTGACATGTGCCCGCAACAGCCACGGGTGGAATTGCGATCCACCCGCGGCTGTTAACATGTTAAATGCCGCTGTCGATCTCTGACAGCGGCATTTAACTCGCGCTTCCGGAAAATGCGTCCTAAGCCCCACCCATCGGTGACCCCCATCACGTGATCGCGGGTCACCAATGGGTGGGCATGACAACTCAGAGTCTGCAGCAGACGCCTGTGTTTGTCTTGTTTCAATTGCTATGAGCGCCACCTAGTGGTCAGCGCTCATAGCAAGTGAGCATTTCTCCTGCATACAAGCGATCTGCTCATCGCTTGTATGCAGTAGAAGCAATCAGACAACTGCTGCTTCTAGTCTCCTATGGAGACTATAGAAGCAAGCAGAAAGTGTAAAAAAAAAAAAAAAAAAGTTTTTAAAAAATATATATAAAAGTTTAAATCACCCCCCTTTGCCCCATTCAAAATCATATATATCGCCCAATCTATCAATATAAAAGAATAATTCATCAGATCAGTAAACAGCGTAACGAGAAAAAAATTCTAAATGCCAGAATTAAGTTTTTTTGGTCGCTGCAACATTGCAATAACGGGCGATCAAAACATCGGATCTACCCCAAAATGGTATCAATAAAAAAATCAGCCCAGCGCGCAAAAAAATAAGCCCTTACCCAGCCCCAGATCCCTAAAAGTGGAGACTTTATGGGTCTCAGAAAATGGCGTCATATTTTTTTTATTATTATTATTTATTTATTTTTTTTTTTAGCAAACTTTGGATTTTTTTTTCACCACTTAAATAAAAAAGAACCTTATACATGTTTGGTGTCCACTAACTCGTAATGACCTGGAGAATAATGATGGCAGGTCAGTTTTAGCATTCAGTGAACGTGGAAAAAAAAAGGACCCAAAAAACAACTGTGGAATTGCATTTTTTTTTTTTTTGCAGTTTCACCGCACTTGGATTTTTTTTCCCGTTTTCCAGCACACGATATGGTAAAACCAGTGATGGCGTTTAAAAGTACAACTCATCCCGCAAAAAATAAGCCCTCACATGGTCATATTGAACGAAAATTAAAAAAGTTCTGGCTCTGGGAAGAAGGGGAGCAAAAAATGAAAACAAAAACAAAGACCCGAGGTCGTTAAGGGGTTAAGGTCACACTATATAAATTCATGCCGGTTGCATGGATTTATATAGTGTGACCAAGTTGTCAAGCACTTTCCAGGTGATGCTAAAATCGCTTGGAAAGCGCTTGTCAACCCGCATGCAGAAATGCATGTGAAGAACGCTTCACATCCGCATGTCCCTGGCAGGAAAAACGCATCTACAATCCGCATGTACAATCCGCATGCGTTTTTTCTGCCAGGGAGATGCAGAAACGCTCAGGAAAAATCCGGAGCATTTCTGCATCGTGGGCACATAGCCTATCAGTATTGATGCATAGCCTTAGCTATCCATCCATATATTTTTCATGTAGGGTGTTTTTTTGTTTTTTGTCCCATCAGTTTATAACACATTACTCCATTGTCTTTGCACGGTTTTAATACTTTTTAAATGTGTATTTACTGGTCTGTGTAAATAAAGCTATATATTTGTATTGCACGTGCAACCTCTATTTGCATTGTTTCTTTTGCCTTTTTACGGTTACTTACCTATTTGCATTACAAAAAAAAAGACCTTAGAGAAAATTGTGACAAAAACGCAACATGTGCATATGCCCTTCTGTGAGAGGCTGTCTCAAAACCTGAATTCTTTCCTAGTACCAGCAAAGTGAATGAGATTCCTTTAGTCTCATGCACACATTGCTTATTGTTTACTTTCATATTTGCTCCAGATTTCATTCATTGTAATCAGTGGGGAAAAATCTACAGCAAAAACTTAAGTAAAGAGGGGTGAGGCGGGTGAGGTTACATCTGCTGCTCACTAAGTACTGAGCGGTGACTGAAACCGCGCCAGCCCGCCTCTGACTGAAAGACTCGGGCTGTCGGGAGGAATCAAGTTAATTTCCTCCAAGCAGCGGGGCTTTGTGCGGACATCGGGCAGCTCCAGAATGTAATTAACCTGCAGGTTGTTTTTTTTATTTTATTTTAATAACAGGTTCCCTTGAAAGGGGGTTATCCTGGACTATATGATATTTATTTATTTTTACTATGGGTCTAATAACTAAAAGGCAGGTAGTTGCCTGTCTGCCTGCTCTGCCAAGCCCATATCTCTGCAGGCACAGAGCGGTCATGGACAGCACGTACTGGCGATTTTGTTGCTTTACTTCAACAGAGCAGCTCTTCCTCTTCCGTGTTGCTCTGTCAATGTGGTGTGACTGCCGACGTCATGCTGATTGACAATGCAGTTACACCCTGTCAACAGAGCAGAAGAGAAGCTGCTAGTATCTCAATGTGACGTCAGAGGAAGCTGCAGGAACGCCTGCAAAAGCGGTCTGTGACTTCTCTGTGCTGGCAGAGATCTGGGCTGGGCAGAGGAGGCAGGTAGTTGGCAACAGTTCTAGGTCAGTGACCTATTCTACCTATTTTATTTTTATATTTATTTTTCTTAATTTCACAAATTGAGATAAATTTATATAGTATGGGTCGTTAAGAATGTGGCGATAACAAATACTTATTTTGCTGTAGTGTTGGGGTTGTTCTTGGCAAAAAACAGTTTTTTTTTATTTTTTTATTATTAAAGATAGAATTTGGGTTTTTATTTTTTTTACACATTAACAATATTTACTAGTCCGGGAGGGGCATTGATAATATGTCCAAGAAAGGCAAAGGAACCAGCTTCCAGTATTTATAAAACATCAAATTTTAACCATTTAGAAAGAAAAAAAATATATACATCCTTTTCAAAAAATTGGAACTGAATACCCTTCATAAAAAATGCTTTTCGAACTCTGTAGCTTTCATAGTCCTGATGCATGGTGAGTGAACCAAGTTTGGAGGTTTTATACCTCCACTTGTGCACAAGTGGGCAATCCAGTACAGGTGGAACATGCATAATTAAGTATACCGCCAACCACTTGGCATAGGTAACCTATTCTGAGAAAGTAACACTTAATAGCACAAATAAAAGAAAAAAAAACAAACATTGGGGTTCTATGAGGAGGTACAGTATATACTCAAGTATAAGCTGACCCGAATATAAGCCGACACACCTCATTTTACCACAAAAAAACCTGAGAAAACTTATTGACTTGAGTATAAGTCTTGGGTGGGAATTGGGAAATGCAGCAGCTACTGGTAAATTTCCCCAGTCCTGATATGCATGACACACGTCTTCCCCAGGCCTGGTATGCATGGCACTCCATCACTGTAGCCATGAAAAAATAATAAACACTTCTACTCACCTTCCTTCCTCACCTCTGCTCCAGCGCTGCGTCCTCCTCTGTCAGCATCTCACCTCCGCATCTGAGCAGCGCATGATGTCACTGCCATGGGCCCTTAGTAGATGCCGAGGTGAGGTGCCGGGATATTCACTCTTCTCCACGCGGGGACTATGGGCGTGGAGAGAAGTGAAAAGTCATTCTCCTTACTACCGCAGTGAGTCGCAGCCACACTTTCTGCAGTGACTCAGGGATCCTCTGTGCCTGTCTAATAGCGGGCACAGAGGATCGCTGAGTTGCAGCAGGAAGCAGTGGCTGCGACTGACACTGCGCTATTAAAGAAAATGAATATTCACCCCTCTCCTCTCCCATGGGCGTGGAGAAGAGTGAATATTCATTTTCTTTAGCAGCGGGCACACATAGCTGCAGCAGCAGCTACTGCCTGTGCCCGCTACTCCACCGCTGCAACCCGCCCACCGGTATATACTGCATATAGAAGTGTATATAAAAAACATATACTCGAGTATAAGCAGAGGGGGGCATTTTCAGCATAAAAAATGTGCTGAAAAAGTCGGCTTATACTTGAGTATATATGATAAGTGCAAATCTGGATGTTGGTAATGCGACTGATGTGATTTATCTGGACTTTGCAAAGGCATTTGATACTGTACCACATAGCAGCCTTATACTGAAGCTACAGAAGCAAGGACTTGGGGGAACTATATGTAGATGGTAAGGAATTGACTAAATGAAAGGAAACAAAGGGACTTCATAAATGGTACATTCGCTAAAAGGGATATAGTCAGCAGTGAGGACCACAGGGATCTGTGCTAGGACCGATTCTTATTAACCTCTTTGTTAATGACCCGGGGGATGGGATTGTGAGTAAAAGTGTCTGTCTTTGCTGACAACACCAAACTATGTAGGATATTAAAGTCTGTTCTTGACATTGATATTGCAAAATCATCTGGATATCATGACTGGGCAAACACTTGGCAGATGAGGTTTAATGTAGAGTAATGCACCTAGGACGGAGTAATCCTATTGCTACATATACATTAAATGGGAGTATACTCAGGGCTACAGAACAGGAGAAGGACTTGGGTATTCTGGTTACAAGTAAGCTGAGCAGCAGTACTCAATGTCAGGCAGCAGCCGCAAAAGCAAACGAGATTTTAGGATGTATAAGAGAAATAAAATCCCATGATCCCAATGTACTGTTAACCCTTTATAAATTACTGGTGAGGCCACATCTGGAATATGAGATCCAGTTTTGAACTCCACATTTTAGAAAGGATATTTAGAAGTTAGTCAGTTCAAAGGCAGGCAACTAGATTATTACAAGGGATGGAAGGCCTCTCATATGATGGGAGGTTGAAAAAGTTGAGTCTGTTTAGCTTAGAAAAACGATGCCTCAGAGGAGATCTCATTTACATGTATAAATATGTGAGGTCAGTACAAAGGACTAGAACAGGACTTATTCCTTCCAAAGACCATACTAAGGACCAGGGGGCACTCATTACGGGTGGAAGAAAGGCGATTCCGGCACCTAAACAGGAAAGGGTTCTTTACAGTCAGAGCAGTCAGACTGTGGAATGCCCGACCACAAGAAGTAGTAATGGCAGACACTATAACAGCTTAAAAAAGGGATGGATGATTTCCTCGATACACATAACATTGTGGGTTACAGTTAAATGAGACAATATGTTACACCTATAGTAGCACATCTAGTAGGTAATACTAACATAACTAGTATAATTAGGTTTGATCCAGGGTTCTAGGACTGATCACCTATTGTCCGGGTCAAGAAAGAATTTTTCCCTGTGATGCAAATTGGCTGAATGTGTCCTGGGGTCTTTGCCTTCTTCTGGATCAACAGATTTAGGCATATCGGTTTTAGTAATGCTATTATTAAAATCACAAGAGTAATACAAAAGATAAAACAAATTTAAAAAAATATTAATGGGTTTATTTTTTATTGTAATAGTGCAGCAATAATAAAAATGGTAATACTTTTGTGAGGCCAAGTCTCAGTAAGTTAGTATGTTAGTGTAGGGAGTACAATTGGGGGAGAAAGGTTGAACTTGATGGACCTAGGTCTTTATTCAACCTACGTTACTATGTATATAGAAAGTACCAACACGGCAAGAAAGAATCAATAAAGCAAAAATTTCCTTCCTTAGATTTAACCCTACAGGGACTTGTGTATTTGAGTAGTAGATCCTAAAAAAGCTTCCGTATCCCTATTCCCAGATCATCTTTTTGAACATGTGGGGTAATGTATTTAGTGATGTAAATAATAGTTTGGTATGTTTTTATTATAGACTGAAATACTAATTTTAGATGCACTTGATATAATGGATGCACAATTTTATGGAGATATACTCACTCTTTTGGATTTTCTACTTGTAGATCCTATATATCAGTGTTCCCCAACAAGACCCACCAACAGGTCATGTTTTCAGGATTTCCTTAGTACAGGTGATGGAATTATTGCCTGAGCAATACTAAGGAAATCCTGAGAACATGATCTGTTGGTGGGCCTTGAGGACTATAGTTGGGGAACCTGCTATATACCACCTCTTCACAACCTTTGATGTATAGGTACGTCAAGGATCATGTCCGAGCCTACCCGGTACCTCTAAGGTCCCCCGGCTCCCTGGCATCTCACTATAAAAAAAAAAAAAAAATAGAAAAAAAATGGCGGGCGCATGCACAGTGCACCTGCCGAGATCTGCCGGCCGGTGCCTGGCAACAATAAAGAATTTTCTCTATTGGTTCCTTTTGATCACTGATAAACCCTGTCACAGTGATCAAAAGAAAAAAAATAATAAATCAAAACTCCCACTGTCACCCCCCCTTGGGTAGATAAAAGTTATATATAAAAAGAAAATTTTCAATTCTTTGCTGTTAGGATTGTGTTCGAGTATGTGCACACAGTCAGGAGCCGATGTGGGTTTGATGCTGCGTCAAACCCACAGCGGCCAGATGTTACAGCATAGAGGATGGATTTGTAGAAATCCCATGTCCACTATGCGTCTCCGTGCACCTGCGGCACACCCGCAGAAACTGACATGTGGCGAGTCTTTCCAGATCACAGCATGTCAATTTCTCTTGCGGGTCCGCATGCGGGCTTTCCTCATAGACCTAACCTCTATGAGGAAAGTCCACAGGTGACAAAAAAAAAAATGGCACCGCTCATTTGCATGTTGAGCGGAAGCAGCCGGCGGCTATCCCGCAGTGTCGGGGCCGCAGGCTCCAGACAGTGTGCACATACCCTTAGGGTTGCAATTTCTCCTGTTGCCCTTGTTAAAATGCAAAATTGGCAGCTGAAAAAATTTCTGTGGGAAAAATGTGAATATTTTATTTTTACGGCTCATTGTTTTAAACTTCTGTGAAGCACCATGGGGGTTCAAGGTGCTCATCACACATCTAGATAAGTTCCCTGAGGGGTCTAGTTTCCAAAATGGTGTCACTTGTGGGGGGTTTCCACTGTTTAGGTACATCAGGGGCTCCCCAAATGCGACATGGCGTCCGCTAATTATTCATGCAAATTTCACATTCAAAAAGTCAAATGGCGCTCCTTCCCTTCTGAGCCCTGCCGTGCGCCCAAACAGTGGTTTTCCCTAACATTCTTGTGAAAAAAAGTTAAACGTTCATTATTTTCTTCCACATTCCAAAAATTCCTGTGAAGCACCTGAAGGGTTAGTAAACTTCTTGAATGTGATTTTGAGCACCTCCAGGGGTGCAGTTTTTAGAATGGTGTCACTTTTGGGTATTTTCTGTCATATAGACCCCTCAAAGTCACTTCAAATATGATGTGGTCCCTAAAAAAATGGTTTGTAAATTTTGTTGGAAAAATGAGAAATTGCTGGTCAATTTTAAACCCTTATAAGGCTGTGTGCACACGATGCTTTTTTAATGCGTTTCCGCAACGTTTTTGCAGCTGCGGAAACGCATTAAAAACGCATGGTAGAAGGGCAGCAATGTTCCCCAATGATAATCCGCATGTGCTGTGCCCATGCTGCGCTCAAAAATCCGCAGCATGTCCATTAATTTTGTGGAAACGCGGCGTTTTCGCCGCCATTGACTTGCATTAGAACGCATGGATTACGCATCACTGTATATGTAGATGCGTAATCCACGCGTTCTAATGTGCGGATGGTACCCGGGTGTGGAGGAGAGGAGAGTCTCATCCACACCCAGGTACCATTAAAAAATCTGTAAAAACAAGAATAAAATAAATATATACTTACGTTCTGTCGGCCCGCGCAGCGCTCCTGCTTGGTTCCCGGCACTTTGCAGTGAGTTGAAGGACCTGCGCTGACGTCAGTCATGTGACGCTGACGTCGGCAGGTCTTTCAATTCAATGTTGCCGGCAAGGGAGAACGAAGTGAGCGGGACATCGGGGGCCATCGGAGGGTAAGTATACATTTTTTTTTTTTTTTTTACCACTCTCTCGGGTCACACTATATAAATCCATGCTGTTTGCATGGATTTATATAGTGTGACCTAGTTGTCACAAGCACTTTCCAAGTGATGCTAATCGCTTGGAAAGCGCTTGTCAATCCGCATGCGGAAATGTCAGTGAGGCTGTGTGCCCACGTAGCATTTTTCAAGCGTATATGCTGCGGAATTTCCGCAGCGTAAACGCTTGAAAAACGCATGTATATCCGCACCCCATGGTCCCCAATGGGATTCCGCAAGTTCTATGCACATGCTGCGGATTTTTCCGCAGCGTTTATGCCGCGTTCAAAAATCCGCAGCATGTCATTTAATTTTGCGTTTCCGCAAGCGGAATTGCCTTTGTCCAATGCATAAAAAATGCAAGGCAATTCCGCATGTGGAAAACGCGTGATAAACGCGCGAAAAATGCGCGATAAACGCGTGCGGAATTCCGCATGCGTTTTTCCGGGAGAGGACTTGCATTTATGCAGCAGAAATTTTCTGCTTCATAAATGCAACGTGGGCACACAGCCTGAATAACGCTCCATTTCCGCATGTCCCTGGCAGGAAAACGCATGTACAATCCGCATGCGTTTTTTTCTGCCAGGGAGATGCAGAAACGCTCAGGAAAAAATCCTGAGCATTTCTGCATCGTGTGCACATAGCCTTACTTCCTAACCAAAAAAATGTTGGTTCCAAAATTGTGCTGATGTAAAGTAGACATGTGGGAAATGTTATTTATTAACTATTTTGTGTGACACATCTCTCTGATTTAAGGGCATAAGAATTCAAAGTTTGAAAATTGCAAAATTTTCACCAATTTTCAGTTTTTTTCACAAATAAATGCAAGCGCTACCCAAGAAATTTTACCACTATCATGAAGTACAATATGTCATGAAAAAACAATCTCCGAATCAGTAGGATCCGTTGAAGTGTCCCAGAGGTATTACCTCATAAAGTGACAGTGGTCAGAATTGTAAAATTTGGCTCGGTCATAAAGTACATAATTGGCTCCGTCCTTAAGGGGTTAAGTTTAACTTGTGTATTTAAATAGTGGATCCAAAAAGCTTCCCTATCACTGAGGGATCGCTCCCAATCATCTCCTCGAACATGTGAGGTAATGTGTTCAATATCATAAATCATAAAATTAAATGTACTGTATTTCTATTATGGACTGAGAAAATGTTTAGATGCATTTGATGTATTATGATTTGGGTGTACGATGTTATAGATGTTCTCACTCTCGTTTTGAGTTTTCTGCTTGTGGATCCTACATATTTTGTCGCATTACTTACATTCAATAATATATATTACATAATCAGAAGTACAATTAAAAAAAAAAAAAAGAGCTTTCTCTCTCTGGCCCGGGACTTTGAGGAGGGGCTGTAACTGGTGCTCTGCTAAGGTATTCCTATCTGTGCCTTCTGACAGGTCACTGTGCTTCTAGTTACCTATTATTTTAAATACTGACTGTGTAATTTGTGTGGCAAGCCTAAAATTTACATACAACAAAATGGGTAGCCACTTCCTGTTGCCGAGAGATACTAGTGCGCATGCGCCATTTTGCTTTTGGAAAAATAATTTGGGTGCAGCAATATGGTGTCGCGCATGCGCAGTAGCATCTCTCGGCAATTGAGAAATGCAACTGCGCATGCGGCGGGGGCCATATTGCTGCAGGCTAATTTTATTTTCCTCTCGCAAAATGGTGCCTGCGCACTAGCATCTCTCGGCAACAGGAAGATGCTAGTGCGGGGGCCATTTTGTTGTTTGTAAATTTTATGTTTGCCACACAAATTGCTAATGGTCTGTTTCTCTCACCGTTACTTTGGATGAAACTCTGGTGTCTGGGGGAGTAATGAACACTGCAGCATATTAGCGGGTGGTGATTTGCAGCAATCACTCTCTGACATAACGTTAAGCGAGTACCAGTAGACACTGCTCCAAAATCGCTGGAAAGTTCTCCTTTGAGAGGTGAGCATAAGTTATTATTTTCGGTGGGGCACTGTTTTATTTAAAGGGGTTTTCCAAGAATATAGTAAAATGGCCCGATCACGCAATTCAATTGGCAGCCCATCCTAGTCTGAAGACCGAGCTCCCGAAACCTGTGTCTCAATCGACAAGTGTTGCATTGTCAGCACTATGTGAAGTGTGAGGCTGCGTGCCCACGATGCGTTTTTTTAAGCGTTTCCGCAGCGGCAGAAACGCATAAAAAACGCATGGTAGAAGGCCTTCCCCAATGATAACCCGCAGCATGTGCACAGCACATGCGGATTATCATTGTGGAAAAAAACGCAGCACTACCAATTATTTTGCGGAAGCGCTGCGTTTTCGCCGCCATTGACTCTCATTGGAATGCATGGATTTCGCATCACTGCATCTGTACATGCGGAATTCATGCTTTTCAATGTGCGGATGGTACCCGGGTCTGGAGGAGAGTAGACTCTGCTCTGGGCCCGGGTACCATAGAATCTGTAAAAAAAAGAATAAAATAAAAAATAAATAGATTTACCTTCTGATGGCCCCCGGTCTCCTTGTCTTCACTTACCGGCAGATCACGGTGGACTGAAGGACCATGTGACTGCAGGTCCTTCAGTGTACTGCGAGCTGCCGGCAAGCCAGGATGGATCGAATAAAGACTCCGGGGGCCATCGGAAGGTAAGTATAGATTTATTTTTTTATTTTTTACCGTTCTTTAAGGTCATAGTATATAAATCCATGCTGGTTGTATGGATTTATATAGTGTGACCAAGTTGACTAGCACTTTCCAAGTGATGCTTTAATCGCTTGGAAAGCGCTTGTCAACCCGCATGCGGAAATGCATGTGAAGAACGCTTCACATCCGCATGTCCCTGGCAGGAAAAAACGCATGCGTTTTTTGTACCAGGGAGATGCAGAAACGCTCAGGAAAAAAATAGTCCCCTGGGGTCCTGCGTCCGAGCTGGCGCACGCGGTGAGGCAGGCTTCGGCCTCCCGTAGACCGCTGCGCCACCCTCCCCCTGCTGCTCCTGTCGGCCGTGCTCCAGAGCGGCAACTTCAGGGTATGACGCGCCTGACGTCACGGCGCGGGGCACGCTGGGAGAAGGTGTGCCGGGTGACGTCAGGGGGCAGCGCCTGATCCAAGATGGCGGCGCCCTGTGAAGCGCTCCAGGCCTTTTTTTTTTTCTGTTTGGAGCCCTGGCCTGGGAAGGGGGGAGAGCCCTTGAACCGGAGGAGGTTCTGGATGGCCCTATATTAGGGGGGGAGGGGGTTGTCCTGGGAGCCTGGAACGCTTCTGAAACATGACTGACCAAGATAGCCAAGAGCAGCAGCTAACCCCCCTCCCCCTCAGCAACGGACGGACGCCTCTTACACGGACAGCCGCTCGAGCAATCGCAGTGGCAGCCGCAGGGGCAAGGTGTCAAAACACCTCTGGACCATCCAGAAAGGAATCATCGGTTCCGCTACAGTCTCCGAATCCAGTACCCGTTTGTGACTTCAGGGGTGAGTGATCTTCGTGAAAGTCACCTTTTAGTAATGGGAAGTCTCTTATGTGCTTCCTTTTGTTTTAGTCTAGGAAGAGTAGCGCCAAGCAAAAGCACAGGATTTGTGCCCTATGGCAAACTTCCCTTCCCATAGACTGCCAAAAGCCGCTGTGCCCGAACTGCATTGCTAAAACTATAGCAGAAAATTCTCTGGATTTCGCATCTAATTTGAAATCCATAGTCCACGCAGAGGTTCAGGGGATCCCTGAAAGGGTTGTTTAGAGGGAAGAAAAAAATCCCATTGAGATATCTCCTCCAACTCTGATTCCTCCCAGTCCGAGGATCTATGGCTGAGTGATTCATCATCCTCTTTCTCATGGGATAACGGTAGACCCTGCTTCCCCATTGAGAGTACAGACAGACTGGTTAGAGCCGTCAGATCAACCATGGGTCTGGGGGAGGAGAAAGCCTCCAAATCCTGGGAAGACGTTATGCTTGCGGGCCTTGGAGAAAAATAGAGACTCTCCTTCCCAGTAAACACTAAAATTCAGGGCCTCATTGACCGAGAGTGAAAGAAACCAGAGAGATCAGGGGCCTTACCCTCCTTCTCTAAAATAAGGTACCCCTTTGAAGAGAAGGACTCTGAGCCTTGGGATAAAATCCCCAAAGTTGACGTAACTGTAGCCAGGTCATGCAAAAAATCTTGCCTACCCTTGGTGGATTCAGGCGTCCTAAAGGATGCCCTGGATAAAAAGGCTGACTCCTTTCTGCATCACACTTGGGAAGCTGCCGCAGGAGGCCTGAAGCCGGCGGTAGCTGGCACCTGTGTGGCGAGATCTCTAATGGTGTGGCTCCAACAATTGGAAGACCAACTTAGAGATAAAAAGATCCCTAAGGATAGAATCCTTTCAAATCTACCCCTAATCCAGGCAGCATCGGCCTTCCTGGCAGACTCTTCAGCGGACTCTGTCAGGCTTTCGGCTAGATCAACAAGTCTATCTAATGCTGCCAGACGGGCCTTGAGGCTCAAGGGTTGTCCAGGCGACCTACAATCCAATCATAAATTATGTTCCCTCCCGTGTGACGGCAGACTCCTGTTTGGCCAGAAGCTGGATGACCTTTTAGAAAAAGCGAGCGATAGGAACAATGGGTTCCCAGGATTTTCAGGGAACTCAAAAAGGTTTCGTTTTTGGAGGAGAAAATTTAATCGGGGTCTCCCTCCAGGAGAAGATGGGAGTCCAAATCCAAGAGGGAGTCAGGCTATATGTTTGGAGGACCGTCCTCAAATAAAAAAAAAAGGCTTCCCAATGACGCCAGGCCGGAGGTAGGGGGGAGGCTTTCCCACTTTCTTCCAGCTTGGAAAGCCATTACATCAAACCCCTGGATTCTGAATATTGTGAGTGGTGGCCTGAAAATACGGTTCAGCCAGATTCCTCGCTGGACCTTTATGATTACCCCCAAAAGGAATGTCCAGGAAGAACAAATAGCCATGGAGTCGGAAATATTAGGGCTATTAGAGAAACGGGTCCTTCTCGAAGTTCTGATGCCACAAAGGGGGAAGGGATTCTATTCCCGTCTGTTCATGATAAAAAAATTTAAAAAAACAATGGGTCCTTAAGGACCATCGTCAACCTCAGGAGTCTAAACCAGTTGATAGAAAACCAGACCTTCAAGATGGAGTCAGTGAGCTCGGCAGTGAAGCTCTTGCACCACAATTGCTTTATGGCAGTAATAGACTTGAAGGACGCATATTACCACGTCCCAATTCATCCAGACTACCAGAAGTATCTGAGAGTAGCCCTGTTCATTCAGAAAGAGCTGAGACATTTTCAGTTTACTGCCCTACCCTTCGGCCTCTCCATAGCCCCGAGAATATTCACAAAATTAATAGCGGAAGTAACAGCCTTTCTACCAATCAAGAGCGTAGTGATCGTTCCCTATTTAGAGGACTTTTTGGTAATAGGGAAATCAGAAGTCCAATGCTCCAGTCATCTTCTAGAAGTCACTGCAGTGTTACAACAGCTAGGGTGGTTGGTAAATTTCCAAAAGTCAAAACTAACCCCCTCAAGGACTCAGATCTTCCTAGGTCTAATCCTGGATTCTCGTCTCCAAGCCTGCTTCCTCCCAGAAGACAAGGTCCGAAAAATTATCAATTTAGTCTTGAAAGCCATGCCGTCTCCAGTGATATCCCTAAGAGAGGCAATGTCCCTCCTGGGCTCTATGATGGCCTGTCTCCCAGCTGTCAAATGGGCTCAGGGGCATATGAGACTTCTTCAGTGGGAGGTCCTGTCAGCGCAGAGGTCCTTCAATGGGCGTTTAGAAAGCAAGTTTTCTCCCTCTCCAGAAGCTGTAGATTCTCTTTCATGGTGGACAGACAGGGGAAATCTGACCTCAGGCATGCAGTGGTCCAGACCAGTAGATTGGGTGATTATGACCGATGTGAGCAGCTCCGGGTGGGGGGGGTCATCTAGCAGAGCTCTCAGTACTACAGGGTCACTGGACATACCACGAGATGGGGGCATCCTCAAACTTAAAAGAACTTTGGGCAGTGGAGAAATCCCTGATAGGCTTCCTTCCTCAGATTCAGGGTCACCACGTCCAGGTCAGGTCCGACAACCGGACATCAGTAGCCTATGTAAATCACCAGGGGGGGAACAAGGTCACGCTCCCTGATGGCTGTGGCAGACAGAATCCTTCATCTGGCAGAGCAACACCTCCCATCCTTCAGTGCCCTTCACATAAGGGGGGTGGAAAATGTAAGGGCAGATTTTCTCAGCTGCCACACCCTAAAACAGGGGGAATGGATCTTAAACCCGGGGGTTGTCACAGATTGTCCAGTTATTGGGACAGCCAGACATGGATCTGTTCGCCACAAGAGCAAACAGGAAAGTAGACAGATTCTGTTCCTTAAACCCAGCAGAAAATCCCCATGCTGTAGATGCCCTCCAGATTCCTTGGAAGTTCAGGAAGGCCTATGCCTTTTCCCCGTTAGTATTGGTTCCAGCAGTTGTGCGGAAGATTCGGGAGGATGGCGCAAGGATAATTCTTATAGTCCCTTTTTGGTCCAAGAGACCTTGGTTATCCCTGCTTCGACTAATGTCGATTTTCAGATCCCTGGGTTCTACCAGAGAGGCCGGACCTTTCTCATTCAGGGACCAGTATGCCACGCCCAAGCCAGAGGTTTCCATCTTGCGGCGTGGAATTTGAGAGGTCACTACTAAGGGAATTTCACCAGGGTTAGTCTCTACCTTGCTGGCTAGTAGGAAACCAATAGCGACTAAAATTTATAAGAGTCTGGAGAAAATTTCTAGATTTATTGATGCCCCGTTATCAGACAAGCCTCCAATCAAGGGAATCCTGGAGTTTCTGCAAAAGGGGCGTGACCTGAGTCTAGCCATGGGGACTCTAAAAGTTCAGGTGTCAGCCTTGGGGGCACTCTATAATTGTAACTTGGCTGGGAACAGGTGGGTCTCTAGATTTATCAAGTCCTGTGCCAGAGCCAGACCGGTTCGGTCCCTTAGAGTTCCTTCCTGGGACCTGAATTTGGTCTTGAACGCACTTACCAGTGACCCGTTTGAGCCCCTACAGGATGTCTCTCCAAAGATCCTCATCCTGAAGACCATCCTCTTAGTGGCCTTAACGTCTGCTCGTAGGGTGGGTGACCTGCAGGCCCTTTCGGTTGATCCTCCCTACACACAAATTTATGATGATGGGGTCACCTTGCGACCAGATCCAGCATACCTTCCCAAGGTGGTATCTAGATTTCACTGTAACCAGGAGATTGTACTACCCTCATTTTGCAGCAATCCAAAAAACCCAGGGGAAGTTAGGTTCCATAACCTAGATGTTAGAAGATCCCTACTACAGTACATTAACATGACTAGTGTATGGAGGAAGGACCATTCCTTGTTCCTGGCCTTTCAGGGGAATAGGAAAGGTCATGGGGGGTGTCCAAGGGTACCATTTCTAGGTGGCTTAGTGAGGCCATTTGTTTAGCATATACGTCCACAGGAGTTCCGGCCCCGGACAATGTCAAGGCTCATTCCGCCAGAGCCGTCGCAACCTCCTGGGCAGAGAGGGCAGATGTCTCAATCAATCAGATATGTAGAGCTGCTACTTGGTCTACACCATCCACCTTCTATAAACACTATCTGTTGGATCTGTCCTTCTCTGACCTCACCTTTGGGAGAAGGGTACTTCAGGCGGTGGTCCCTCCCTAGGGTGCTCATAATTCTCCAAAATTCTCTCAAGGTTTGCTGTCATGGGTGAGGGGAAAACACCAAGGTTACTTACCGGTAGCCGGTTTTTCCTGAACCCATGACAGCACCCGTAGTCTCCACCCCACCCCCTATTTTTCCGTTTCTGCTATGTTCGCATGTAGCGTCTTACCTGCGTTTTTTTTAATGCAAATTAAAAGCTGCGTTTTATAGTACCAGCAAAAGCTATGAGATGTCAGACATCTCATGTACACACATTCTTTTTTTTTTTTTTTCTTCTCCTGAGTGAATTGGAAAACTGCTGCGTTTTTGAAAACTGTAGCATATCACTACTTTTCAGCATTTTTGCAATGTTTTTCACCCATAGAAGGCAAATAAGAGCAAAAATGCAGGTATCAGGTTTTGGTGCAGAAAACTAAAGAGCAATCGGCACTAAACTGTATCAGCATGAAAAACGCAGCCAAATCTGCTTTTGTAAAGCAGCTTCTTTACTGCTAAAAGAGCAGGTTTTGCCTGCTGAAAAAATCAATGTGTGAACATAGCCTTATTTCTTCTCTTGTCACACCCTTCTCCAGCAGCTCTCCTATGTCTACTTATGATACATTGCCTCTGTCAGCTGAGACACTGATCTCAGGAGCTTTTTCCAGCCTGTTCTGAGACTTGACTAGTCCGGCTGCTGTTTGAACTGTGTGACTGGGGCCATTTTATTACATTCTTGGACAACCCCTTTTAAAAAGGCTTTAAAGTAAGCTGTTCAATAGATGTAGAAAACTTTTTGCCCACCATCACATACACTGTAAAGACCATAAAAAGGGAAATACTTGCATTTTACATGTTACTAAAATGATCCAGTGAAGCATTGATTTTTTTTCTCACTATTGTGGAGCCACCTGCTGTTCAGTGTATGGCAGTGTGTAAGTTCTCCTGGTGGACTGAGTGCTGGTCACACATGCTCAGTCACTCTGCACAGCCAGGATTCTGCATAGTGACCACTATTCACTGCAGAGAGCATGTGTGACCAGCAGTATTTAGCGCGTTGGATGGACCTGCTGTACACGTTGAACACCAAGTGGCACTATACTATGTAAGAAAATGTCATAGCTGTTCACTTGATTATTTTATTAAGGGGAACATTGTTAAAAAAATTGTATTTACCTGAAGCCATAGTGCTAATCTGTAGGTAAATGTTGTTTTAAACGTGCAGAAGTTTAACTGGATGTTAGGCAGTGGTGAGAAATGAAGTTATGTTCTTCCTTATATCCTTTTATGTTTCCTATAGTTAAAATTGAGACATACAGGTGCTTCTCACTAAATTAGAATATCGTAAAAAGTTAATTTATTTCAGTTCTACAATACAAAAAGTGAAACTCATATCATATAGTCATTACAAACAGAGTGATCTATTTCAAGTGTTTATTTCTGTTAATGTTGATGATTATGGCTTACAGCCAATGAAACACAAAAGTCATTATCTCGGTAAATTAGAATACTTTATAACAGCTTGAAAAATGTTTTTAAAATCGAATTGTTGGCTTACTGAAATGTGTGTTCAGTAAATGCACTCCATACTTGGTAGGGATCCTCTTGCATCAATTACTGCATCAATGCGGCATGGTATGGAGGCGATCAGCCTGTGGCGCTGCTGAGGTGTTATGGAAGCCCAGGTTGCTTTGATAGCAGCCTTCAGCTCGTCTGCATTGTTGGGTCTGGTGTCTCATCTTCCTCTTGACAATACCCCATAGATTCTCTATAATAGATTCTCTATGGGGTTAAGGCCAGGTGAGTTTGCTGGCCAATCAAGCAGTGATATTGTTTTTAAACGAGGTATTTGGTGTTATTTGTATCTGCTGGAGAATGGAGAACCTTACTATTATATAGGTATGACAGGTTCTCCTCCTAATCTTATTACTGCAGCTTTCCTCACAGACTGCACAGCTCTCCATCCATACAATGGCTGCTGGGGAGGGGTCATGTGACCAGACCTGGCCATCAGCCTCATCCAATAGAAAAACACCTCACAGGGGAAAGCTGCTTTTCTATTGGAGGAGCTTGATGGACAGTTGTGGTCACATAGCCCCCCACCAGCATTCATTGTATGGGAAGAAGTGCTGCTCAGTGTGTGAGGAAAGCTGCAGTAATAAGAGCTGGAGGAGAACCTGTCATACATATTAATCAATGAACAGAAAATCTTGTTAAATGTATAGTGGCCAGCCCCTTTTCATTGTGAGGGTGAATTTCCAAGCTGTAGATCTTGTTGCAGGCATTTGCATCTGAATGGGGTTGCTTCAGGTGATTGGAATATCTGCAGAACTTACTGGAACAAAATCCATAGCATGGGGACTCGCAACCGTTAGGGTTATTTTCTTTAATAACCCACAAAGTGTGTAACTTTTTTCCTTTTTGTTCTTCCTTTTTTCCCCTTTTTCTCATTTGCTGAATATAGGCGCCTGAATATGTACCAGAAAAGGTGAAGAAAGCGGAAAAAAAGTTGGAAGACAACCCGTATGATCTTGACGCCTGGAGCATTCTCATTCGCGAGGCACAGGTTTAGTGACATAGGATTACATTATGTTCTCTCAGCCCCAGTAGTGGCTTTATGTATATCATATTTTTTCCTTACATCCATAATGTTGTAAACGCTGTTTATTCAAATTCTAGAATCAGCCTATAGACAAAGCCCGGAAGACATATGAACGGCTTGTGGCCCAATTCCCAAGTTCTGGCAGATTCTGGAAACTTTACATTGAAGCAGAGGTTAATATTTTAAAATTTTCCTTTTTTATGGGTATTTTAAAACTACACGTGTCAGCGTTAATGGTGGGAGCAATATAGTGAGGACCATTAACTCAGATTTACATATATTTTAGCTTTGTAAACTGGGGGTAAATTGGTACCTAATTGAGACTTCGAAAGTGTTACTGCACTGATGATGATTGTTGCACAGCGATACTGCAACAACATTAAAACATTTTAATGGTATGGAGTGCTTTAGACTTTTATTTATTTGTCGTGTCAATTTATTGCCTCCTGTGTCATTTATTTAGATCTTATTACATGTTCTTTCCAGTGACAATGGCAAGCTAATTTGAGTGGTATCTGCATATCCGTAGTCTTACTATTATAATAAAATGTCTTTAAAGATTCCTGTGGGTGATTTAGCATATTCTATACATTTATTTTAAATCAGTGATTAAATATTTTGCATGACATCGATTGCTTTGAATAACCCAATTATTTTTTTCTGCAGCATTCAGTAAGACAGTTATGTGAATGTTAAACTCACTTAACAAGTTATTTCTTGCTTATACAAAACACATTTACAAATTAACAACATGTTGGGTGCTAAAAAGATAACATATCTGCCTATGTATTACCTGAGATTCATAAGTGTTGTATCCTTGCTTTCAACTATTAAAGTGTAACTACATTTGGTTGCTGCTGTATGCCTCTGCTTACAATTAGTTTTTTCTTGCAGGCCATGTTAATATACTGTTTTCCACATATTTGGATGCATAAAATATACTTTCATGTGTCGTGTTCTATTATTCATGGGTCAAATTTAGCAAAATGTATTCTGCCATTTGTGTTCATTGCAGGTTTCAAATGAGAAAATACAAACTTTTAATTAAAAAAACACTCCAGCATTTTTATTACTTATATAGTGCTTACTCATCATTAATATTCTCACTGTTCAATTTAATTTGACGTACCTCAATACCTTCTATACATTTCCCCCTTTGTTGTAGTAATTTGGGTCATCTGATCACCAGTCTGACAACCAGTCTAGGACATTCTCTTATTTGCAGACATGAAGTAGACCTTATCAGCTTTAAAACCCCCTCTAAAAAGCTCCTTTCCTATCAACCCATCTTTTCCCTTGCTGCCCCTCCACATGCCATCCCATGCGGCTAATGTTATGGGTGAAGGCTTTTGAAACGGTCTAAAAGATTAACAGTCTTTGCTGCCAATAGTAACCAATCATAGAGCTGCTTCATTTTGTATTCTGCTCTTGAAAAGTGAAAGCTGCGATTGTTTGCTATGGGCAGCAAAAGAAATTTCAGAAATCTGGCCTATTTCTGTTTTGTATAAGACAGCCGTGATATAGTGGATTAGATGTTCAAGCTGCACCACATAAAATACACACTGCTGTAAATACATCGCATTGCACTGAGATTCTGCCACACACGTAGCATAGAGTACGCTGAGATTCTGCCACACACGTAGCATAGAGTACGCTGAGATTCTGCCACACACGTAGCATAGAGTACGCTGAGACTGCTGCGTACTCGAGGGGCAGCAGCTCTGTCACTGATCAATCACTGCCAACCAGTAGGAGCAAAAGAAATATTGAATCACCCACTATTAAGAGTCCTACACAATAAGGATATGAGACCTCCAGTGTCTTGGATTATATATTCCAGTACCCCAATAGTGGTAGCAGCAAGATTTACCTCTGTCCTGAGCAGTGTGTATCAGTTATAGACATCATAAAAGGAGCAAGAGCAATATGATGAGGCATGGGAAATTAAGTGGGGAAGAGGGAATCAAGATGACAGAACCCAGACATGGTGCCTCAGGTATAAAGACTGGCTACGCAAAACTACTTTATTCTTTAATCCTAGCATATGCTGCATTATACATGCAAATAAAGATGCTGGAGTACGTCTTTGTTTGTTTTGAATATTTTGCACATGGATCTTATTACTGTACACTTAATTAATTTTATGTAGTTCCCAAGTGTCATACATCTGCAAATGTAACTACAGTACTCAGCAATAGTCATTCAATGAAGCTATTACGGACGAGGTATTGCTGATTATTCTGTCAGCCAATGGAAAAAAAATGTTGGTACTCTTCTGTTAAAGTAAGAAAAACCCACAATGGTCACTGAGAGAACTTGAATCTGGCAAAAGTAATTTTCAATTTAAAATGTACTATTAATGAAAATCTGAAGGACAGAGTTGTCTCGGCAGACTAGAGAGAATTTTAGACAAACATGTTAAAGGTAAAGGCTATAAGGCCATCTCCAAGCAGCTTGATGGTCATGCGGCTACAGTTGCACATATTTTTCAGAAGTTTGGTTACAGTCTCATAGACCTTAATCTCCCTGGATGTGGCCGCAAGAGGAAAATTTATGACAAATTGAAAAGACGGATAATAAGAATGGTAACCACAGAGCCCAGAACAACTTCCAAAGAAACTAGAGGTGAATGCCAATGTCAAGATACATCAGAGTCTGAGTGCATCATCCATGTCTTGGCCAAAGTGGACTTCATGAATGAAGACCGAGGAGGAAGCCACTGTTTGAAAGCAAATCATAAAGCAAAACTGCAATTTGCCCAAATGTATATTGATAAGCCACTAAGCTTCCGGGAGAATGTTCTTTGGACAGATGAGACAAAATTGAAGCTTTTTGGCAAGGCACATCAGCTCTGTGTTCACAGACACAAAATGATGCATACAACGAAAAGAACACTGTCCCTACTGTGAAACATGGAGGAGGCTCTGTTATGTTCTGGGGCTGCTTTTCTGCATCTGGCACAGGGTGTCTTGAATCTGTGCAGGGCACAATGAAATCCCAAGACTGTTAAGGCATTCTGGAGTGAAATGTGCTGCCCAGTCTTAGAAAGCTTGGTCTGAGTCGCAGGTCATGGGTCCTCCAACAGGATAATGACCCAAAACACAGCTAAAAACCTCCAAGAATGGCTAATAGCAAAGTATTAGACTATTCTGAAGTGGCTTCTAAGAGCCCTGATCTAAATCTTATTGAAAATGTGTGGATTGAGTAGAACCCTGCAGTCTAGAGAAGGCACCTTCACACCTGAGACACGAGGAGCAGCTTGCTCACATGGAGTGGGCCAAAATGCCTGTGGACATGTGCAGAAGTCTCACTGAGAGTCACAGAAATCCTTTGCAGTGACTGCCTCAAAAGGTTGTGCAACAAAATATTAAGTTAAGGGTACCATTATTTTTATCCAGGACATTTTCATTAGTGTTTTTTTTTTTTTTTTTATATTTTATTTCTTCATTTTTCTTATTTTTCTGTTTAACCACAATTCAAAAGCAATGTCTGATTTTCATTAGTTGATATTCAGTACATTTAAATTGAAAATTACTTATTTCAGTGACTTGAGTTTTTCTTACTTTAACAGAAGGGTGCCAACCATTTTGCTGTGTGTGTGATATATTATATAATTATGTTTTTGTATAACATTTTAGGCAGGTGTGGAAGTAATGCAGAAAAGTAAGAGTCCTGTTACGTCTGGAAGTTGATAGTGTTAAGGAGGTGCTCGGCTGCTGTTCTGAAAGTCCGGCACTCTGGAGAAAAATAATTTTATTTCTCCTGGGAGCCGCCAGGAGCAGGTGTGCTGATGTGACTGCGGTCATCGCTCCTAGCCCTGAGAGCGGCTGTTGTAAGCACCCCCGCCACTTTGACACTTGGCTCTGCACTGTAGATCCGTCTGTCAGTGGAAGTGCCGGGGTGTACATACAGTCACCGCTCACAGCATAGTGCGTGATCACCTTAGCCGCGGTAGCACGCTTGCTAGACTGAAAGCTGGCGATTCTCTGGAGAAATAAAGCTAATTTTCTTCTCGGTTCTGCACGTTTAGTATAGTGGCCAGACACCTAAAACATTGCATAATGCATGAATAAAATAGAAATCAAATCAATATTTAAGGTGACCAATATTTGCCTTCAATACTGCATCAAAGCATCTATTCTTCTGGATACACTTGCAATACATTGTAATTGGGACACCAAGTAGAAAAAGTTGTGGAATTATGGAAACCACAGGATGGATAGATCTTAATAATATGCAAACAATGAAAAATGTAAAAACTTAAAATTTTGAAGACCTATTTTTTTCCTGTTTTTTTTTTTTTTAAGAATGCGCACCACACCGAAATCCCCACAATTACACACCATGGCTGTCAGGTGGTTTTTGCTATGCAATCTGATTGCTGGAATCAGGGTCTCTGTCCTGGCATTATGCTGCTATGTGGCAATGGTTTGCATGCTGTCATTTTTATAAATCTGCTACAGATACAACAGTAATTTTATCAGTTCTCTGAATGTTGAGCCCTGCATGACCCCACCCACGACCCCACCCACACCACTGATTGGCTGCTTTCTGTGTGCACAGACAAAGCTGCTAATCAGAGGTGGGGCGAGATTACACAGCAGGAGGGCTACATGGCGCAGGACAACTAGTCCTGTAATGATTATCTCCTGCAAATTAAACATTGATTTTATGGAACAGCACACAACCCAGTAAGTGACAAATCGCTGGAATTGGGTTCCCTGCCCTTAAATCATGCTATCCTTAGAATAGGCCGCCAATATCATTGGATTCTGACACCCAGTACCCCCCTACTAGCTGTTTTCATCCCTGGCGGTGGACAGATGTAGTAGGTGCAGAGCTGAATTGAATAAGAAATGGTGCTAGTACACATTAGATGAGCCTTGCTTATCTTCTGCCAACCATCTATCGTAAATGGGGAATTTCCTGCCATTCCCTTGTTGGGCATGTTGTGTTTTAACATGTCTGTTTTTTGTTGTCACGAGATGAGCTGTGGCTGATGGTGTTCGGCAGCTACACCTCCACCTCCCCCCATTCTTTCCACCATGAGAACTTATGCTTGCTCAGTTTAGCCTTAGATTCATGTATATGAAAAAACTGGTCAGGAGCAATAGCTTTCAGAAAGACTAGCTATACGCCAACAGATCTCTAAGGTGTATGGCCCCCTGCACCAACACGATGCATTATTGCCAGCTGCATTCTGCCAGCTTCGCGGAGATGATAACACACAAGCAGAGGTTTATCTTTTTTCAAATAACCCGTACATTTAGCCGAGCCAAACTGAAAGTTAATGGGTGATGGTTCTTGTGTTAAAACTGTTTTATCAGCTGAACTTTGACTGTAGTTAGGAATGGAAAATATTGTTTTTGTTCTACTAATAATGTTCAATGTTCATGATGCAGCCATGAGCAACACAAACATTTGCTACTGCAATTCCTTACCCATAAATTCATGCTTTATATTTCTATAGGTTTTTATGTAGGAAAATTCTCTAACAGGCCAGTGACTGTAGTAGAGAAGTACCAATAGATGCTAATGCAGCATGATTAGGCTGTATGCAGTTACTGTAAATAGTTATATTTTGAAATGTATTAAGAGTAAGTTACTATACAGGGAAATGTATGGTGTGTTTAACGTAGCCACTTAACAGAGCATTAAAACATTTAGCTGTAATATTAGTTACCATCTTTGTATTGTGGGGATATCTTTTATATCCCAATGAATAAACTTTTAGGACTTGCTCATTATACTTTTTGTAATTACTCTTCCGACACCATGATCTAATTACTTGTAAAGGATGTTTTGCACTCTGTGACCTATTTAATGTAATCCATGTATTTGGATCTTTTCAGTTACTAGTATTCTGTATTGGTCAAACACATAGTCCAAAAGTTTCAGACCCCATGTGGCCAAAAGTATGTGGACCTCCTTTCTAATCAGTCGCCATTTCAGCAACCACAGTCTCTGCCAATAGGGGCAATTAGCCTACATAATCTCTAGACAAACAGGCAAATCTGATAAAAATTAGTTTTATGGTTAAAGCACCATTCCAGCTGTTTTTTTTGTTTCTGCTCTTTCAGAGCTGCAGTAGTGGCACTAATCCAGGTTCCCTGCCCTTAGTGATATATTCACCAGCTGCTCCAGTTACGATCCGTCATCTTGTGATTGCAGCTTCTGACAGACTGCAAGTCAGAGCTAATGGTGACAAGCTCTCAGTGTAAGCCTATGAGAGCCTACTTCTGGCCTTGTGGTTTCTCGCATACTTGCTTTGGGTTGTGACTTCCAGGAGCGATCCAGCATGTCACAACCGGCAGAAGACGACCAGTGCGGCACTGATAACCAATGGTGACGACAGCTGGTACGTATCAGACTAAGGCAGGTAGCTTACAATTAGTGACACCACTCCACTCTGAGAAGGGGGGGGGGGTGATATGCAAATTGCCTAACTGAACATAGAGTATTTGTACACTATTGTAAGTTTATTCACTCAATATCCAACCTACTTGTTAAAACAACAGTAATGCAATGACTTTTTTGAGAGATTGGTTAAAAAAATCTAAACGCTAGTACACATGCCTGATATTGTCTCCACTCCAATTGTGTTGAGTGAAGCATGATAGTCTCTTGCTGTAGACAACATAGCAGGCAGAATTCTGAAAAGCTTTTATATCTGCGTATTGGGGACCAGCTCAATATTCATACCCATACTTTTGCAGTAAAGGGAATCTGGTACCAGGTTTTTGCTGCCTTATCTGAGAACAACATAATGTAGGAAAATAGACCCTGATTACAGCGATGTATCAGTTAACTGGGTGCAGTACTTGTGACCCCACCCATTCTGCTGGTTAGGAGCTTTCTATGTATATTGTATATTTACAGTAAGCTGCTATTCAGTGGTGGGGGTGGAGTTGGACCAGGTTGCTCAAGAGCTGTAGTCCTGTAGTGTTATCCCCTTCACGACTATGGTACTGCCAAAGGTCATATCCCTGCATTATCTGACAGCGGCAATTAACTCGCGTGAGCCAGAAGCCCATCGAAAGACACACCCATTGGCGGGTCGGTCACGTGACCGTGTGGCGCCGATGGCTTGTCATGACAACCGGGAGTCTGCAGAACACCCCCGTGTCTGTCATTGTAAGTCTCCCGAGGCCGGCACTCATAGATCATGATTTATGCTACAAATAGCAAGACTGAAGCTTTACTATGTGTAGCTCAGACAATCGCAGTTCAAGCAGGGCTGTGGAGGTGGAGTCGGTATAAAATGGACCGACCCCAACTCCTAAAATATATAATAAATTGGGTACAGTAGTTCAATGCAGTTTGTGGGGAATATTTTTTTCATGAGCATTTGAGAAAGAAATTAAATGTCTGTCCTATTCCTGATCTAAAACTAGACCAGTGTTTCCCAAACCCCATCCTCATAGCCCCCCACAGGTCATGTTTTCATGATCTCCTTAGTATTACACAGGTGATTGAAGTATCATCAAGGGATCAGGGGTCCGTGAGGATGGGGTTTGGGAAATACTGGTCTAGACTTTTAGCTGAGATGAATCTGTGCTACAGTAAATTTATCACTTAAACATGAGCCGTGTATGAGGGAGTCAGTCTGTGCCATCTGCCAAAAATTAAGAGACCACTGCAAAATTTTCTTTTTCTCTGATTTTTCTCTTTATAGGTATATTTTTGGGTAAAATGTACATTGTTTTATTCTATAAACTACTGACAACGTCTCCAAAATTCAAAGCTAAAAATGTTGTATTTATTTGCAGCAAATGAGAATTCGTCAAAATAATAAAAGAAACGGTGCTTTCAGACCTCAAATAATGCAAAGAAAACAAGTTCTTATTCATTTAGAAACAACAATACTCATGTTTTAACTCCTGAAGAGTTCAGAAATCAATATTTGGTGGAAAGACCATGATTTTTAATCACAGCTTTCATGTGTCTTGGCATGCTTTCCACAAGTCTTTCACACTGCTTTTGGGTGACCTTATGCCACTCCTGGCACAAAAATTTAAGCAGTTCTTCTTTGTTTGATGGCTTCCTCTTGATTACATTCCAGAGGTTTTCAATGGGGTTAAGGTCAGGAGATTGGGCTGGCCATGGCAGGGTCTTGATGTGGTGCTCCTTCAACCACACATTGATTGACCTAGCTGTGTGGCATGGGGCATTGTCCTGCTGGAAAAACCAGTCCTCAGAGTTGGGGAACATTGCCTGAGCAGAAGGAAGCAAGTGTTTTTCAAGGATAACCTTGTATGCGGCTTGATTCATACGTCCTTGGCAAAGATTAACCTGCCCAATTCCAGCCTTGCTGAAGCATCCCTAGATCATCACCGATCCTCCACTAAACTTCACAGTGGGTGCAAGACACTGTGGCTTGTATGCCTCTCCAGGTCTCCGTCTAACCATTAGACGACCAGGTGTTGGGCAAAGCTGAAAATTAGACTCATCAGAGAAGATTACCTTACTCCAGTCCTCTATGGTCCAATCCTTATGGTCTTTGGCCAACTTCAGCTTGGCTCTCCTTTTGCTTCTCATTGATGAAAGGCTTTTTTCTAGCTTTACATGACTCGAGGCCTGCCTCTATGAGCCTGTTACCAACTGTTCTTGCCGTGCACTTCACCCCAGCTGCCATTTGCCATTCCTTTTGTAGGTCACTTGATGTCATCCTGCGGTTGCTGCGTGACATTCGAATAAGATGACGTTCATCCCGGTCAGTGGAGAGTCGCTTTCGCCCTCTGCCGGGCTGTAGTGTTGTTGTCCCCATTGTCTGCTGCTTGAACTTGTTGTAATGGACTGCCGTCTTCTAAATTTTCAGGATGGAGGCAACATGACGCTCACTGTATCCCTCTGCTAGTAAAGCCAGAATTGAGCCCTTCTTTTCCTCACTCAAGACTTTTCTTTTCAACTCCTTTGGCATGGTTAAAAGTTATTTTTTCATTCAAATTACTTTTGGGCTACTCCTAGAACTTGTTTTGCCATCCAGCTTGTCCTATTGCAAGAGGATTGTGAAGACCACAGCAGTGTTTTTTTTATACTTTCTCTCGTTACATAAGATTTGGTTCAGGTGATCACCTAATCAGAAGCACATTAAGTATGAGGTGGACTTTGGTTGGAATTCAACTGACACTGGAATGGAATGGCTGTCAGACATGTAGAGATGGGGATTTTTAGAAAACTGTGCAGTGGTCTCTTAATTTTTGCCAGAGCTGACCAGAATTTAGTTAGCTTTTTTGGGCACCGCAACATTGCAATAAAATGCAATAACAGGTGATCAAAACATTGTATCTACCCAAAATGGTATCAATAAAAATGTCAGCTCGGGGTGCAAAAAAAAAAAGCCCTCACCCAGCCCCAGATTATGAAAAAATGCAGACACTATGGGTCTCTGAAAATGGCAAAAAAAAAAATTTTTTATTTAAAACGTTGGAATTTTTTGTAACCACTAAAAACTACATGCTTGGTATTCATAATGATCTGGAGAATCATATTGGAAGGTCAGTTTTAGCATTTAGTGAACATGGATAAATAAAAAAAAACAAAAAAGAATTGTGGAATTGCACTTCTTTTTTGCAATTTCACCGCACTTTAAATTCTTTTCCCCCTGTTTTCCAGTACTGTATGGTAAAATCAATGGTACATTCAAAAGTACAACTTTGTCCCTCAAAAAATCAGCTCTCACATGCCCATATTGACAGAAAAATAAAAAAGTTATGGCTCTGGGAAGAGAGGGGGCAAATAACAAAAATGGAAAATCGTAAGGTGTTAAAGGAACCTGCCACCATGCAAATGCAGTCCAATCTGCAGGCACCATGTTATAAAGGAGGAGCAGCTGAGTAGATTGATATATAGTTTTGTGAGAAATATTCATTATTCCTTGTGGTTTCATCATTTAAACCTCTGCTTGTTCTGGGATTTTCAGTCTAGTGGACGGTGTTATCAGTAACTGACAGCTATTTCTATATGGTTGCTTATGCAAGGAAATTTGTCAATCACTGATAGGGCCACCCACTGGACCAAAAGTCCAAGAAAGAGCAGAGGTTTATATGACTAACAGGTTTATACTGAATTTTTTTTTCTTACAAAAACTACATATCTACTCAGCGCCTCCTGCTCTGTAACATGGTGCCTGCTGATTAGACTGCATTTTCATGTTGACAGGTTCCCTTTAATAAAACTCGTTGTAGTGAAAAAGCACACAGCCTAATAAGTGACACATCGCTGAAATCAGAGTCTCAGCCTCTACAACATGGTGCACTCAGATTACATAACAAAAGGCTGCTGCCAGATTCACTTTACCATGTGATAGGTAGTCCAAACACTTTTGGCCATGTAGTAGTGGAGTGGTATGTACATATGCATGTGCTTCTCACTAAATTAGAATATCATCAAAATGTAAATTTATTTCAGTTCTTCAATCCAAAAAGTGAAACTCGTATTAGATCACTGTAATGACTATATATTTCAAGTGTTTATTTCTGTTAATGTTGATGATGATGGCTTACAGCCAATGAAAACACAAAAGTCATTATCTCAGTAAATTTAGCATAATTTACAAAAAACACCTGCAAAGGCTTCATACACGTTGAAAAAGGTCCCTTAGTCTGTTTCAGTAGGCTCTACAATCACGGGGAAGACTGCTGTCATGACAGATGTCCAGAAGGCAGACATTGACACATTCCTCACAGGGTAAACCACAAAAGGTCATTGCTAAAGAAGCTGGCTGTTCAGAGTCCTGTATCCAAGCATATTAATGGAAAGCTGAGTGGAGGGAAAAAGTTTGGTAGAAAAAAGGTGCACAAGCAACCGGGATAAGCGTAGCCTTGAAAGGATTGTTAAGAAAAAGCCATTCAAAAATTTGGGGGAGATTCACAAGGAGTTGACTGCTGCTGAAGTCATTGCTTCAAGAGCCACCACACATAGATGTATCCAGGACATGGGCTACAAGTGTCGCATTCCTTGTGTCCAGTCACTCATGACCAACTAGATGGTGGCCCGATTCGAGCGCATCGGGTATTCTAGAATATGTATCCGGGCGCGACTAATCAGCGAAGCAGTGTTTAAATGGGTTGTGCACTACTTTAAATTAACCCCCCAATTTATCCCCCCGGGGCCCCTAATGAATTTTGTAATTGCGGCATGTTGTCAATACTGCTTGTGACAACATCGCTGACCACGCACAGCCAGCACGTATTTCCCCCGGCTGCAGCCGGCTCTTGCTTCCGCTTACATCACGACTATTTGCGGCTGCAGCCAGGTGTCTCCTGTTCCGCGTACCACGGTGAATGACGGGCTGTGGGCGGGGTTATCCCCCATCGTGTCACACCCAGCATCCACTGCGCGCTCTGTCAATGAATGCGCGTGCGGTGGGTGACGGGGCTAGCGCCGGTCATCTCCCGGCTGCATCGCCGCTGATCTCCCGACGGCAAGTGTGAAGGGAGGAGCGAGGCCAGCGGTCGGGGTACTTATGCTGCAAGCAGCCGGGAGACGACCGGCTAGCGCCGGTCATCTTGCGGCTGCGTCGCCGCTGATCTCCCGACGGCCTGCGTGTTTCAAATCCGGCGCCAATTCGCGGCCGGATTGCGCTCGTTGCTGATTAGTGGCGGACGCCGGCCGCAACCAATCAGGACAGGTGTTTTAAATTTCGCGCCAACATCGCTGATTGGTCGTGGTCGGCGGCTGCGACCAATCAGCGAACAGTGTTAGTGAGGACCGGGGAGCGGCGCTGCCTGTGTGGGTATTTCCGCTGCGAGCAGCCGGGAGATGACCTCCATGCGGCTACCGTCAGGAGATCAGCGGCTAGGGCCGCTGATCTCCCGACGGCTAGTGTGAAGGGAGGACCGGGGAGCGACGCCGCCGGTCAGGGTACTTCTGCTGCGAGCAGCCGGGAGATGACCGGCTAGCGCTGGTCATCTCCCGGCTGCATCGCCGCTGACCTCCGTGCGGCAGATGAGCCGCTAACGGCCGCCATCTTGTTCTGAAATCCCGCATCGCTGATTGGCCGCGGCCAGACCAATCAGCGACGCGGGATTTCCTGGACAGACGGACAGGATAAGCCGATTATATAGTAAATAACGCCAGAAGCGTCTTACCTGGGTCGAAGAGAAAAAGACCTGGACTGATGCTCAGTGGTCCAAGGTTTTGTTTTCAAATGAAAGTAAATTTTGCATTTCATTTAGAAATCAAAGTCACAGAGTCTGGAGGAAGAGTGGAGAGGCCACAATCCAAGCTGCTTGAGGTCTAGTGTGAAGTTTCCACAATCAGTGATTGTTTGGGGAGCTATGTCATCTGCTGGTGTAGGTCCACTGTGTTTTATCAAGACCAAAGTCAACGCAGCCGTCAACCAGGAAATTTTAGAGCATTTCATGCTTCCTTCTGCCGACAAACTTTATGGAGATGGAAATTTCATTATCCAGCAGGACTTGGCACCTGTCCACACTTCCAAAAGTACCAATACCTGGTTTACAAACAACAGTATCACTGTGCTTGATTGGCCAGCAAACTCGCCTGACCTTAACCCCATAGAGAATCTATGGAGTATTATCAAGAGGAAGATGAGACACCAGACCCAACAATGCAGACAAGCTGAAGGCTACTATCAAAGCAACCTGGGCTTCCATAACACCTCAGCAGTGCCACAGGCTGATTGCCTCCATGCCACGCCGCATTGATGCAGTAATTGATGCAAAAGGAGCCCTGACCAAGTATTGAGTGCATTCACTGAGCATACATTTCAGTAGGCCAACATTTCGGATTTTAAATACATTTTTCAAGCTGGTGTTATAAATTATTCTAATTTACTGAGATAATGACTTTTGTGTTTTCATTGGCTGTAAGCCATAATCATCAACATTAACAGAAATAAACACTTGAAATAGATCCCTCTGTTTGTATGACTCTATACACTGTGTGCAGAATTATTAGGCACGTTGTATTTCAGAGGATTATTTTTATTATTGATCAACAACTATGTTCTCAATCAACCCAAAAGACTCATAAATATCCAAGCTTAATATTTTTGGAAGTTGGAGTGTTTTTTTTTTTAAAATTTGGCTATCTTAGGAGGATATCTGTTTGTGCAGGTAACTTACTGTGCTGAATTATTAGGCAACTTAATAAAAACCAAATATAATCCCATCTCACTTGTTTATTTTCACCAGGTAAACCAATATCAGTGCACAAAATTTAGAAATAAACATTTCTGACATACAAAAATTAGTGATCAATATAGCCACCTTTCTTTATGATGACACTCAACAGCCTTCCATCCATAGATTATCAGTGGCTTGATCTTTTTTCGATCAACATTGCGTGCAGCAGCCACCACAGCCTCCCAGACACTGTTCCCAGAGGTGTACTGTTTTCCCTCCCTGTAGATCTCACATTTTATGATGGACAACAGGTTTTCTTTGGGGTTCAGATCAGGTGAACAAGGGGGCCATGTCATTATTTTTTCTTCTTTTAGACCTTTACTGGCCAGCCACGCTGTGGAGTAGTTGGATGCATGTGATGGAGCATTGTCCTGCATGAAAATCATGTTTTTCTTGAACGATACCGACTTATTCCTGTACCACTGCTAGAAGAAGTTGTCTTCCAGAAACTGGCAGTAGGTCTGGGAGTTGAGCTTCACTCCATCCTCAACCCGAAAAGGTCCCACAAGTTCATCTTTGATGATACCAGCCCATACCAGTACCCCACCTCCACCTTGCTGGCGTCTGAGTCGGAGTTGAGCTCTCTGCCCTTTACTGATCCAGACTCTGGCCCATCCATCTGGCCCATCAAGAGTCACTCTCATTTCATCAGTCCATAAAACCTTTGAAAAATCAGTCTTAAGTTATATCTTGGTCCATTCTTGACGTTTTATCTTATGTTTCTTGTTCAAAGGTGGTCGTATTTCAGCCTTCCTTACCTTGGCCATGTCCCTGAGTATCACACACCTTGTGCTTTTTGATACTTCAGTAACGTTGCAGCTCTGAAATATGGCAAAACTGGTGGCGAATGGCATCTTGGGAGCTTCACGCTTGATTTTCCTCAATTCATGGACAGTTATTTTGCGCCTTTTTTGGCCAGCACGCTTCTTGCGACCCTGTTGGCTATTTGCCATGAAACGCTTGATTGTTCGGTGATCACGCTTCAATCGTTTGGAAATTTCAAGACTGCTGCATCCCTCTGCAAGACGGCTCACAATTTTGGACTTTTCAGAGCCCGTCAAATCTCTCTTCTGACCCATTTTGCCAAAGGAAAGGAAGTTGCCTAATAATTAAGCACACCTTATATAGGGTGTTGATGTCATTAGTCAACACCCCTCCTCATTATAGAGATGCACATCACCAGATTTGCTTAATTGGGAGTTGGCTCTCAAGCCTATGCAGCTTGGAGTAGGACAGCATGTATAAAAAATATCATGTGATCAAAATACTCATTTGCCTAATAATTCCGCACACAGTGTATTATGAATTCCACTTTTTTGTATTGAAGAATTGAAATAAATTAACTTTTTGATTTTCTAATTTTGTGAGATGCACCTGTGCATACATATTTTGTGTACTTCTGTTCTGTTTGGCTGGAAAAGTGTTATAGTCACCTATAGAATCAAAATCTTGGTGTAGCAAGAATATCGTTATTGTGATTCATGTTGGGCTATTTCCTAATGAGTGTACTTATACATACAACTCATGAATATCCACTACCCATTAATCTGTACAAAAACTACACAACACCCTCCTCTGCTCCAAACCTAAGATTGCATCTGATAACATAGTAGCATAGTAATGTAGGAATAAGTTTAGCTTGACACAGTATTTCCATGCCTGCTTGTCTGACAAGTGCTGTCGTGTTGTACTGACTATGTGACGTATCCTTGGAATTGCTTTGCAGCACACCCCATCCTGGAAGCGGGGCATGTGATGCAAACAATAGGGAAATTGAGGGAGAACAAATCCACTCATGATCATTGCATATTAAAAATGAAAATTAATCACTGCTGATCGACTTTCTATACAGTCAATTGGCAGTTATTACAGGTAGTTTTATCATCCTTTGTGTTTAGTGGAGTTTGATTTCTGATGAACTCTTTTGCTGTCATATAGGTTTTAGAATGATGTTTTACACTTTTCACATCAACAAATAAAACCTGAATTCTACAGTAAAAGAAAAGGAAGACTTCTGACATTGTTAAAATTCCAAGTATTGACCTACATTCATGGGGACCTTCAAGCAATATTAAAGAACCTAAAATGCAAAACACCTAATCAGCCAAGCAGCCTGATTAATCTCATAAATTATTAAATATGCAAGTATTTATCTTAAAACTGTAGTAGAAAAAGTCTCATATGTGACAACATATCTTCTCTGCAAAGGGATGAGGAAAGGCTCATGTAGTTGGGCTAAAAATCTGGAAATGATTGTTCCTGATTTTTGGCCTGGAGAAAAACCGAAACGCTCAGTCATCTGATGTGATAAAAAACCAAGCTTACAAATAATGGTTGTCTGCAGCACATCTTCCCTTTTAAACTGGTGATTTTCTGCCAATAACCTGGTAATCTGTGTGCAGAACAATCATGAAGTTGTTCCAGATTTTTGTTCAGCTTGTGTAATCAGGCTAGTAAATAATGATTGATTGTTAAGCAGCTTAGATAAGCAGGTGTAAATGCTGCACCATAAGGGTACAACAATTAAAGATTGAAATAATGCATATTTTTACAGTCAACCATTTCTTAGGGCCATCTCCATTCACATGTGATTTTCTTGTTGAGAACAGAGAAAGCCACTAGCAACCATTTCTGGCGGTAACCTATTCCCCGTGAGAACAAAAAGATTTAAAATATTAAAATTTAACATGCTGATCCTTCGGACATCTGCATTTGAGTTGGGGCACGACCGCACGCATTAGATTGTCAGTAAGCCCCCACCTGTTTATTTTGGTCTGGCTGACATTCATCTAATCTATTTGCCTACCTTAATCCCTAAGGCTAGGGCTACACATCAACTTTGGCTTGCTCATCTGTTGTGTGCCCAAACTTCGCTAGGAGTTGCTGCCACATTGCAAGTGCTAAATACCCCCCAAAAAATGCCAAAAAACTAAGGTGAATACTCCCAATAAGTATATAAATCTGATGGACAATGGAAGCAGACCACCCAAAATCAGTACTACAATCTATATTGGTACAATAACAAAATAAAAAACTTTACATACCCCGGCAGAATTTTTCCTTTCTTGGCCTGGTTTCAGAGAATATGAATGATAACAAAAAAAACTTTTTTTCCACTCATGGTTGTTGGTTGGGTGAAGCCATTTATTGTCAAACTACTGTGTTTTCTCTTTTAAATCTTAGTGACAAGCAAAAACATCCAAATGACCCTGATCAAAAGTTCACATACCCTGGTAATTTTGGCCTGATAGCATGCACGGAATTTGACACAAATGAGTTTGAATGGCTACTAAAGGTAACTCACCTGTGACCTGTTTGCTTGTAATCAGTGTGTGTGTGCATAAAAGCGGAGTGAGTTTCTGGGATCCAGACAGACTCTTGCATCTTTCATCCAGCCACTGACATTTCTGGATTGTGAGTCATGGGAAAAGCAAAAAGAATTGTCAACGGATCTACGGGAAAAGGTAGTTGAACTGTATAACACAGGAAAGGGATACAAAAAAAATCCAAGGAATTGATAATGCCAGTCAGCAGCCTTCAAACTGTGATTAACAAATGGAAAATCAGGGGCTCTGTAAAAACCAAACCACGGTCAGGTAGACCAACAAAGATTTCGGCCACAACTACCAGGAAAATTGTTCGGGATGCAAAGAAAAACCCACAAATAACATCAGCTGAAATTCAGGACTCTCCGAAAACTAGCGGTGTGGCTGTTTCAAGATGCACAATAAGGAGGCACTTAAAGAAAAATGGGCTGCATGGTCGAGTCGCCAAAAGAACCATTACTGTGCAAATGCCACAAAGTATCTCACCTACAATACGCCAAACAGCACAGAGAGAAGCCTTAAAACTTCTTTTAACAAGGTAATTTGGAGCGATGAGACCAAAATTTAACTTTTTGGCCACAACCATAAATGTTACATTTGGAGAGAGGTCAACAAGGCCTATGATGAAAGGAACACCATTCCTACAGTGAAGCACGGAGGTGGATCGCTGATGTTTTGGGGATGTGTGCGCTACGAAGGCACAGGAAACTTGGTAAAAGTTGAAGGAAAGATGAATGCAGCATGTTATCAGCAAATACTGGAGGCAATTTGCACTTATCAGCCCGGAAGCTGCGCATGGGACGTACTTCGATTTTCCAACTTGACAACGATCCCAAGGCCAAGTCGACCTGTTATTGACTACAGCAGAACAAAGTGAAGATTCTGAAGTGGCCATCTCAGTCTCCTGACCTCAATATCATTAAGCCACTCTGGGGAGATCTCAAGACCGCAGTTCATGCTAGACAGCCCAGGAATTTACAGGAACTGGAGGCTTTTTGCCAAGAAGAATGGGCAGCTTTACCATCTGAGAAAATAAAGAACCTCATCCACAACTACCACAAAAGACTTCAAGCTGTCATTGATGTTAGAGGGGGCAATACATGGTGTTAAGAATGGGGTATGTGAACCTTTGGTCAGGGTCATTTGAATGTTCTCATTCATATTCTCTGAAACAAGGCCAAGAGAAAGGAAAAATTCTGCAGGGGTATGTAAACTTTTGAGCACAACTGTATATACTTTTAAAGTGATAGTTGTATTCTGATCTTGAGAGGACTGCTACAATTAAGTTGTAAAAAATCTGATGCAGTTGGTAGCAGCGTCACATAATTAACTTGAACAGATGTTGCGGCCAAAGTTGCCTTGTAGCCCCAGCCTTAAATGACGCTGCCCATTGAGATTTCCTAATATCTACTTTATGTTGTCATCATTTTTATTTGTCCATTTCTTTTTCTGGGACATTAGACTGCTTTTAAGTTTAGCAGAAATTTTTCGTACTTTCAAGACTTAAAGAAACTAATTTTTTAGAAGGTAATTTAGTTCTCAAGTACCTTTTGAAGGGCCTGAGATCCCTCATAAATCACTGTTTGAAAAAGTGCATTCCTTAAAGTATTTAAAATAGTATTTATGAAGTTTGTGGAAATTAAACCTTTGGCAGATCAGGCTGGGACTGGTGTTTAACCCCTTCATAACTGGGCCATTTTGCTCCCCTTCTTCCCAGAGCCTTAACTTTATTTTTCAGTCAATATGACCATGTGAGGGCTTGTTTTTTGCGGGACGAGTTGTTCTTTTGAACGACACCATTGGTTTTACCATACAATGTGCTGGAAAACAGGGAAAAAATTCCAAGTGCGGTGAAATTGCAAAAAAAGTTAAATTCCACAGTTTTTTTTTATTTTTTTTTATATACCATGTTTGCTAAATGCTAAAACTGACCTGCCATTATGATTCTCCAGGTCATTACGAGTTCATAGATACCAAACATGTATTGGTTATTTTTTGCCAGAAGTATGCAAATCGTGTACTTGCAGAGACCTGACCGCTCGCTCCCGGCACTGGAGAATCCTCCGTGTGCGTGACGTGAGGATACACTAGTCTACAGTCACATGGCGTGACTGCAGACATGTAGCCTAAGGCCAGATAACCCTTTTAATCAGGCTGGTCAGTCTTACTGGAGCTGCAGCAACCTGTAAGTAAGGGCCCCGTCACACTAAGCGATGCAGCAGCGATCCCGACAACGATACGACCTGTCAGGGATCGTTGCTGCATCGCTAATACATCGCTGGTGAGCTGTCAAACGGGCAGGCTCACCAGCGATCAGGGGAGCAGCGATATCGTGGAAAGGAGGAGCAGGCTGGTAACTATGGTAAACATCGGGATACTAAGTGCGCGTGTGCCCCTAGTAACCCGCTGTTTACCATGGATACCACTCTGCTACGGTGCGCGGGAGCCTCCGCTTACCGTAGCAGAGTGGTATCCATGGTAAACAGCGGGTTACTAAGTGTGCGCGTGCCCCTAGTAACCCGATATTTACCATAGTTACCAGCCAGATATTTACCATAGTTACCAGCCAGATCGCTGCTCCCGCTGGTCACACACAGCGATGTGTGCTGGCCAGCGGGAGGCCAACGACCAAAAATTGGTCCAGGACACTTTGCAGCGATCAGCGACCTCACAGCAGGGGCCTGATCGTTGCAAAATGTCACACACAGCGACGTCGCTGGTGAGTCACCAAAACCGTGACTCAGCAGCTTAAGCCTGCCGTGCATAATTTACATGCTATTGATCACTATATCTGCAGCTAAATAGCATTTCTGGAGGGAATTGTTTCCCTTTAATGCTAGACTCCATACTTCCTGTACTGTAGATAGGACTTCAGTAGTCTCATTATCATCATACAGTACAAGTGAATGGTAATACCAATGTAAAGATCAGATAACAGACTCCACCATTCACCAATAGGTGATACCACAGCTTACCACCTCACCATTCCTACACAATCCATGATTGTGTAGGTTGAAATATGTAGGACTTGTTCCCTGCACTGGGATTGCTCACTTCTGCATGTCTGTGCTTTTTAACATGAAGGCTAAATAAACGTCAAGTTTTAAGAACCTTATCTCCTGTGGTCACTGGAGACAAAGCTTCTTGCATATTGGATTCCTACACAATGACCTCTTCCCATATCAGAGAATGTATACAAATCTATTGCTGCTAAAAAGAGGAGGAATTTTGAGTCTAATATTAAATCCAGTGACCAATGTGAAAATTGCAACATTTGTGGGGTGGGATTTTAATCATAAGTTTTTGTTTGTTTTTTTTTCCTTAACTTTTTTCTTCATTAATACCAACTGCAAGCAATAGGTGATTTTCTGATTGATTAACAAGATAAAGCCTCTGCCCACTTTGCAGCCACCAGGAATTGTATAGGCACTGTATTTTCAGTGGTTGATTTGTAATCATAACTGCAATATTTTTTGATGCATTGCAGTAATAGAAAAATAGGTTGCAAAGATGACCATGCATAGAAGATTATTTTTGAATACTTGTTTTGTATATTTTGTTGCATTCTGCTAAAAAGATTTTGATTCAATATTATAATTTGTAACTCACATGTTGCATACATTTTGATCTTGTTAATTAGAAATCACAGGAGCCTTCTACCCTCTTCATTCTATCTTATCAGAAGGATTATCACTTCTCATTAGCTAGAAATGCTTATGGGTTTGATTAACACTCTAAAAAACTTGGATGGAAAGTGTCTCTAAGACCATTAACACAAAATTTCTTGGCAAGATCTCCAACTCTTTGAAACAACATAAGCTGGGAATTTCATTAAGAAAAATGGATGCAAATTACAAACCTTGGAATCAGTTATCTTACTAAGAGAAAAAGGAAATAGGACTCTATTCAATAATTGAAGCTTCAGCCACAGGTACCCTGGAATTCTGATGACATTATACTGGATCATTATCATTAAATGGGAGTAAAGTTCTGGACATTTTTGTAGTAAGGAGTCCAAGCAAAAGAGGCTGAGTTCCATTTAAACACGTCAACAGGGGGATCGAATGCAAGTTGTATGTTTCAAGTACAGCATAGCCGAGACATTGCTGTTACTGCCTTTTTCCCGAAAATTAGAGGAATGCCTAAAAATGAGCATACAGTGACGGCCTGAAATAGTGAAAAGTAGTGGAGCATCAAAAACAGAGAAACATAGTTTTTGAAGTATTGTAATTCCCGACCTCCCCTCTCCCACTTTCTCGCTTTTTTATTTGATTTTGGCAACAAAAATCTTATTGCCTGGAACATTAGCAATCCTTGCAACGAGGTTTTTTTTATCCTAAAAGTAGTGTCTGCACACTCATCCGCAGAAAGCTTGGCATCAGTTAGTTTATTGTCGGGCATGCATGTATTGTGACGTGATTGTCATTTTTAACCCTCCTCTCCCCCATTGTACATGCTTGGGTCCCTATTAATCAAAGCTTGCAATCTAGGTGTAACGCTAGAATGCAACATTGCACATTTTAAAAAGTTGCAAAAATGTAAGCGAAAGCAAATATTTTGTGACTTAGCGGTTTCTTGACAGTTTTTCTCAGCTCTGACAAAATGGACACAGCCCATGTAAGTTATGACGAAATGTTGCGTTCCCTACTCCAGAAATCTCACTCTAGTACCTGAATGGAGTGAGTTTTCTATTGAGGGACACGCCACTAGTCGGATGCTCCAGATTCATGATGATGTCTGCACCTCTTCATGAATTAGGATAGCCTGCCTTCAGCATTCCCTCTTATCAAAACCAGCGCAAAGAACACCGGTTTTGATGAGTCAGGCCCTTAGACATTTTTTCCTTCGGCAACTTTTCTTGTCTGTCATGGCAGAGAATTGTGATTTTGTTAACTGTATTCCTACAAGCTCACTAGACGGTGATGATGTTTGTCAGTGCAGTTGCTCACCTTCACTTTTTTGTGTTGCTAACAGGGAGGCGTTCCAATCTAATCCTCTGTTGCTCTGACGTTGCCATTTTATAGGTTGTCGGGTGAAATGATTTTTAAGCTTGTTTGCAAACTATTGTTCTTAGCAGCACATCTTCCTGTGTAAAGACAATATGTGCTGCTGAGAACAAACTGTTACTGATCGTTTTGTGAGCATCGGAAGCGTGGTTGGCCTGTGTAACAAGGCTCATTGTTTTCAGCTATAGATCGTGTCGTGTAAATGAGCTTTTAATCTAGCTATTCGTTCCTGACATAGAAGATGACTGAACAGATTTGGATAGCTTTCCACTATTGAGGTAAAATAATTTCTCTGGAAATAGAAGCCTCTGTTAGGTGAAAAAGGGCCCATTTAGAAAGGCTAACCACGGCTGTTATACGACATGTCTACACTGGATGATGTGCTGCCGAAGACTATGAGTTTGGTTAAAAATAATTAGATTGTAAGCTGTTGTGAGCAGGACCCTCTTTTTGTTTAAAATGTTTAATTATATGTTCCTCTATGATGTCTGATATTATCTGTACATGTGCCCTCTGAATTGTAAAATGCTGCACAATATGTTGGCACTATATAAATAAAATTTGATCTCATCTGACAAATGAGTGGTTTGCTCGTTCATCAGGTGATTACCTGCTTGTTTAGAAATGCCAGTAATAAAAAATGTTTTCGCGATCATCGGCCTTCTATGTAAAAAAATATATATTAATAGTATTTATTTATTTTACTCACTTATATAGCTCCATTTGGCTCAAACACGAAACACACATATGTACCTAAGCTGGACATTACCATGTTTACTTACTGTACATATGTCACTTACATCAAACCAAAGTTTTATCTTTAGATACATTTTGATACAATAGTTGAATAGGTGGATCATACAGGAAGTGTTGAAATTCATTTACATTTTTGAGCAAAATAAAGTAATATGTATACACAATCTGGTGGATGCTGCTATGACACTAGGTTTATACTGGGGATTTTCTTCAGTTTGGGCAAAGACTTCTGCAGATGTATTTATATGTTGTTTTTCAATCACCTACTTAGCATTACTTGCAGTCAGTGAATTAAAATGTTATGACTTTGTTTAGCTCAATGAGGACTAATCTGTTGATCTGGCAGCTGAAATCGCTAGGCGCTATGGAAGATGTGGCATTACAATGTAATGACTATGGTTCTCATTCAGATAAATAGGCAAGAATGTGCTCAAACTCTTTGCAATGATTCTGCTCTGGCTCAGAGGTCAGCCACTTATGTGAAACTAGGCTTCTATTACGTACTTTGTCTCTCAAATTGGCAATATGCAATTAATTTGTGCTTCTGTTTCAATAGTTTTTTTTAATACTAGGACATGGGTTCTAAAAAAAATTGCAGGACTATAACAACTATTAAAATACAGAGTATGTCAACAACACCACCACAGCAGCACAGAGTGTCGGCTATCCCCGCAACAGCAGCACAGAGTATGTCAGCGACTCTACCATAGTATCTTTGTCTCTCTCTCTGCGTATCTTTCTGTCTGTGTTTCTGTCATTGTGTATCTGTCTCTTTGTGTCTCTGTCTGTGTATCTCTTTGTCTCAGACATGGGTCGCTGACATACTCTGTGCTGCTGTGACAGGGTCTCTGGAGGGGGCTGTGTACGGTTGAGTGGTTGATGTATAAGAAAGAGAGACAGTCTTATCTCTATAATGAGGGGACGGCCTGTGGGCAGGTCTCATCTTGCTGACCTGGCCTCGAGAATCAGGATGAGAACCAGGATAAGACCCTGCCTACAGGCCCACCCCTGTCTCTCTCTATGATGAGGACCATACCTGTGCTTCAGGGCGGCCTGTGGGCAGGTCTCATCTTGCTGATCTGGCCTACAGCACCAGAATAAGTCCCTGCCTACAGGCCCGCCCTGTCTCTATGATGAGGACCATACTTGTGCTTCGGGGCGGACTGTGGACAAGTCTCATCTTGCTGATCTGGCGTACAGCACCCAGAAGAGACCCTGCCTACAGGCCCGCCCCTGTCTCTCTCTATGATGAGGACCATACCTGTGCTTCAGGGCGGCCTGTGGGCAGGTCTTATCTTGCTGATCTGGCCTAGAGAACCAGGAAGAGACCCTGCCTACAGTCCCACCCCTGTCTCTCTGATGAGTACCACACTTGTGCTTCGGGGGCGGCCTGTGGACAGGTCTTATCTTGCTGATCTGGCCTACAGCACCAGGATAAGACCCTGCCTACAGGCCCGCCCTGTCTCTATGATGAGGACCATACTTGTGCTTCAGGGCGGCCTGTGGGCAGGTCTCATCTTGCTGATCTGGCCTACAGCACCAGGATAAGTCCCTGCCTACAGTCCCACCCCTGTCTCTCTCTATGATGAGGACCATACTTGTGCTTCGGGGCGGCCTGTGGACAGGTCTCATCTTGCTGATCTGGCCTACAGCACCAGGATAAGTCCCTGCCTACAGGCCCGCCCTGTCTCTATGATGAGGACCATACTTGTGCTTCGGGGCAGCCTGTGGACAGGTCTCATCTTGCTGATCTGGCCTACTGCACCAGGAAGAGACCCTGCCTACAGTCCCGCCCCTGTCTCTCTCTATGATGAGGACCATACTTGTGCTTCGGGGGCGGCCTGTGGACAGGTCTTATCTTGCTGATCTGGCCTACAGCACCAGGATAACACCTGCCTACAGGCCCGCCCTGTCTCTATGATAAGGACCATACTTGTGCTTCGGGGCAGCCTGTGGACAGGTCTCATCTTGCTGATCTGGCCTACTGCACCAGGAAGAGACCCTGCCTACAGGCCCGCCCCTGTCTCTCTCTATGATGAGGACCATACTTGTGCTTCGGGGGCGGCCTGTGGACAGGTCTCATCTTGCTGATCTGTCCTACAGCACCAGGATAACACCTGCCTACAGTCCCACCCTGAAGCACGGGCAGATCATTAACTCAAAACTGCAAGCACTGATTACACAAGAACCACAAGACGGATTTCTTCACCGCAGGTATCATATTAATCAGTGTAACAGCCCCAACATGACACTGCCTGTAGTTTACTTAGCAAAATCCTGCTGAAAGGTTCCCTTTAATGGGTTAGTAATATAATTCTTAGGTGTGTCGTTTACACGGGAACTTTAATTACGTCTACAATACAACAACTTGAATCTTTCTTAAAAACACTTAGGCCTCATTCACATGACAATATATATGTAAAATCAGGAATTTAACCTAAATAGAACGGAAACCTATGCATGTCTATTTTTTGGACTTGCTAATGGTTTTGTTCACAAATGCTGATGTAAATAATCAACAGAATACGGTCTTGTGATTGAGACCTAAGGCTGATTGACGCATAATATAGTCACGTTTTTGCACGTATATTATGACTGCACATTTTGGGCTTATAATAATTCTAATTACCCAAACAGCATAAAGGGAATCTTAAATGCTGTTACTTTAAATGATTGGATCTACAGGTTGACCAGAATTTACAGTTCAATAAAATGTGCCAATATATAATGCCCATGTATAAAACTGGTCTTAAAGATTTCAGCAATGTATCACATTTGCCAAACAACTGCACAATTGGGGTCTATTCACACATTGTTTTCACTTGGATTTTGGCCTGAAATTTGCTAAAAATGTGTTGCTGTTCAACAGGCTCTTATTTACATTTTTACACTTTTTTCTGTTGACCTATCCGTACGAGAGCTTGTTTTTACAGGACAAGTTTACAATGATACTATTCAGTTTACTATATAATGACCGAAAAACCGGGGATAAAGTGCAACGAAAAAAAAAGCTTAATTCCATCACTTAAGTGGTGTTCTCTTTGCAGTAAAAATGACCTGGCTACAGTGTTTTTTATCTTATTTTTGGAGGGAGGTATTGTGACCAAGAAAAAGAGCAATTCTGCCATTTTGAACTGTTTGGCTTTTGCTTTTAACTTATGGTTTATATTTTGACCTGACTTTTGTGGAACTTGCAGCTTCAAATGTTTTTTTTTTTTCCCTTTATTTTTTTTTTCATTAGGAAAAGGGGGCAATTCAAATGTGTTGTATAAACTAAAGAAAAAAAATACTTTCGTTTTTACTTTGTTTTTAGTCCTTCTAGAGGACTTGAACTTGTGATCATTTGATCGCTTTGTACTTTTGTATTGCATTATGTAGTGAAAATCACCATCTTCATAGGAGTAAAACGATGGAGATAGTGACAACCCACTATTACAAGGCGAGGTGATGAGGCCAATCAATGACCCACCATACTGCACCACTTATATGCTGCATTCAGAGATTGGAGCAGTATGCAACTGTTTTAAAGAACAACTGCAGCATTTTGTATTTTTTTCAGCACTTGAGTGGTGATACTAATGTAAGGTCTCTGACCCTAATCTTATACTTAGCAGCCACAGTCCTCAGCTGTTCCTGGCGCCACTCCAGTCCTTTACCACCATCTTGTGACTGCAACTTCTGACTGACTGGAAGTCAGATGCAACGGTCACAAGCTCTCGATGTAAGTATGAGAGACTTGTTCTGGATCTCATAGCCTTACATTGAATTGTTACTTTAGTAACTCTCCAGCAAACACTGGAGTGATCCGGTAGGTCATAAATGGCAGAAGCGGCACCAATAAAAGATGAAGATGGCAGCTGGCGAGTATAAGACTAAGGGCAGGGAACTTACAATAGTAGCACCACTCCAGCGCTACAATGAATAAAAATGCTGTAGTGGTGCTTTGAACAGCTGGCTTCAATCACTGTTAAGAGGAAGGTGCTGGCTGTGTAACAGCTGGCACACACTAGAAATGGTGCTGAAGCCTCTCCATACACTTGTTGGAAGTTAAGTAATATGTCACTCATTGGAGGAATTTTTGGCATTCTGTTGCAGATTTGTGAGTACATTCTCAGCTTCTGATTTTTCATTTTATTTAAAAATATTTAGTCTGTTAGCAAATCCTTAAAAGGAACCTTTCAGAAATTTTTACAACCACCCCCATGCAAACCATTTATGACTATGTAGCCCTTTAAAAGATAAGTCGGTCAATCCCCTTATAATGCAAGGCACTAATATATTGACCTCTGGCGTCCAGAGGAGGTTGCTGGTAGGTAGGGATAGCAGCATGAGAATAAGAAGCTGCCAGTGCGTCATCACATCCCAGTGTACTTCCAAACACAACTTTACTTTCTTACCGCTTGAGCAGCACTTTGGAGAAATAAGAGGACTGGCTTATCTTTTAAAGAGCTATACATTTCAGTTGCTATATACTTATGCATAGTATGTTTTTGTGTGCGTTAACATCGCAGGCTATGATATTTCATTTAATTTCGTACAGCAAAAAAAAAAAAAAAAACGGTATGTTTTGGAACCTTTTCCAAAATAACCTTATTTGCAAATGCTGGGTGAGCAGGGACTTATGGATACATTCAGATGGAGAGAAAACAAGTAGGTGGGAAGGTGCACTTAAATGTTTGGCTACGCCAGTGGTGCATTTTGGCTTGGTTTGTCATTCAGTGCTGTCAAACACCCTTTAATTGTTGTCTGGTTACTTATAGGACCTTTACAATGCTTTGCCCTACTACAGCCAGTGCAAGTGGGGGAGGCTCCTGCTGCAGCTAATTGTCACTTATCCAGACACTGAACAGTTAGGAGGAGGAATTGCTGAGCTCCAGGGACACACAGCAAAGATTTCTAAATATAATTAAAACTAAGAAATGATATATGATAAAAATCTGTGATAGTGCTGGGTTATTTATTATATTTCTGTGCATTTAGTTGTTTTTTAGCTATGGGATCTGTTTTTGCTTCATTGACTATAGCAAAGCCTTCGACTGTTGATTACCATAAACTTTGGAATAACATGAAGGATATGGGTGTGCTGAAGCATCTGATCAGCCTCATTAGGAACCTTTGCATCGACCAAGAAGCTACAGTCCAAACAGAACACAGCGACACTGCATGGTTCAAAGTAGAGCAAGGAGTCCGATAAGGCTGCATCTTATCACCATTTCTCTTCCATTTATATGCAGAAGCAATTTTCAGGAAGGTTGGACTTGCCGAAAAAGAAGGAATCAAAATTGCTGGATGAATTATCAACAATCTCAGATACGCAGATGATACAACATTGATAGCAACAAGTGTAGATGGAATGAAGGACTTATTACAGAGTGTTAAGATGGAAAGCTTGAGCATGGGACTCCTACTCGATACAAGGAAGACAAAGATATTGTCTACTCCAGGTACGACCAGGACAAATTTGACATGAAGGTGACGAACTGGAAGTTGTAAAGGACTTCAACCTACTCAGATCAATGATCACTTAAGATGCAGCAACAACACTGGAAGTAAGTAGATTAGCTATGGGCAAATCAACAATGAAGTCACTGGACAAGGTCTTCAAATGGAGGAATCTTTCACTGGCGACGAAGACACTGCTCGTACATAGTCTGGTCTTTTATGTAGTAACATATGAATGCAAAACCTGGACTATAAAGAAACAAGACAGAAGAAGAATCAGCGCCTTTGAAATGTGGTGCTTGAGAAGGATGCTATCAATATTACTATTTATTATTATAGTGCCATTTATTCCATGGCGCTTTACATGTGAAAAAGGGGTATACATATCAAAAACACTTACAATAATCTTAACAAAACGAGTCAGCGACTGGTACAGGAGGAGCGAGGACCCTGCCTGTGAGGGCTCACAATCTATAAGGGATGCGTGAGGATACAGTAGGTGGGGGTAGAGCTGGTCGTGCAGCGGTATGGTGGAGCAGTTGTTACTGCAGATTGTAGGCTTGTCGGAAGAGATGGGTCTTCAGGTTTCTTTTGAAGGTTTCCATGGTAGGCGAGAGTCTGATATGTTGGGGTAGAGACTTCCAGAGTAGGGGGGATATACGGGAGAATATCATGGATGGCAAGAAGAACAAACAAGTCAATTTTGGAACAAATCAAACCAGACCTGTCACTTGAAGCAAGGATCACCAAGCTACGACTTGCCTACTTTGGACAAACATACGAAGAGAGCAATATTGGAGAAGGACATCCTGGTCAGAAGAATAGAAGGAACAAGGCAAAGAGGAAGACCAGCAACCCGATGGCTTGATACAATCAAGATAATGGTGAAGACAACCCTGGTGGACCTATCTAGGCTTGCACAAGATTAATCTTCCTACAGAGCGTTCATCCATCAAGTTGCCATGGCTCGAGTTAGGCTGTGTGCCCACGATGCTTTTTTTTAAGTGTTTCCGCAGCAGCAAAAACGCTGCAGAAATGCTTAAAAAACGCATGGTAGAAGGCCTGCCATGTTGCCCAATGAAAATCCGCATGTGCTGTGCACATGCTGCGAAAATTTCCGCTGCGGGTTATCGCGGGAAAAAATGCAGCACTACCAATTTTATTTTGTGGAAGCGCTGCGTTTTCGCCACCATTGACTTGCATTGGAACGCATGGAATCCGCATCACTGCATCTGTACATGTGGAATCCAAACGTTTCAATGTGCGGATGGTACCCGGGTTTGGAGGAGAGGAGACTCTCCTCCGGACCCGGGTACCATAGAACCTGTAAAAAAAGGAATAAAATAAAAAATGTTATGCTTACCTTCTGATGGCCCCCGGTGCGCTTGTCTTCCCTTGCCGGCAGATCGCGGTGGACTGAAGGACCTGCGCTGATGTCATTTAGTCATGTGACGGCAGGTCCTTCAGTGTACCGCGAGCTTCCGGCAAGCCAGGACGGAGCGAATAAAGACTCCGAGGGCCATCAGAAGGTAAGTATAGATTTATTTTTTTATTTTTTACCATTCTTTAAGGTCACACTATATAAATCCATGCTGTTTGCATGGATTTATATAGTTTGACCAAGTTGACAAGCACTTTCCAAGTGATGCTAAAAGCGCTTGACAACCCGCATGCGGAAATGCATGTGAAGAACGCTTCACATCCGCTTGTCCCTGGCAGGAAAAACGCATGTACAATCAGTATGTACAATCCGCATGCGTATTTTCTGCCAGTGAGATGCAGAGACGCTCAGGACAAAATCCTGAACATTTCTGCATCGTGGGCACATAGCCTTAAGGCCCCGTCACACTAAGCGATGCAGCAGCGATCCCGACAACGATACGACCTGTCATGGATCGTTGCTGCATCGCTAATACATCGCTGGTGAGCTGTCAAACAGGCAGGCTCACCAGCGATCAGGGGAGCAGCGATATCGTGGAAAGAATCGTTCCACGATGTCCTGCTCCCGTTACCAGCCTGCTGCAAGCAGGAGCAGGCTGGTAACTATGGTAAACATCGGGTTACTAAGTGCGCGTGTGCCCCTAGTAACCCGCTGTTTACCATGGATACCACTCTGTTACGGTGCGCGGGAGCCTCCGCGCACCGTAGCAGAGTGGTATCCATGGTAAACAGCGGGTTACTAAGTGCGCGCGTGCCCCTAGTAACCCGCTGTTTACCATAGTTACCAGCCTGATCGCTGCTCCCGCTGGTCACACACAGCGATGTGTGCTGGCCAGCGGGAGGCCAACGACCAAAAAATGATCCAGGACACTTTGCAACGATCAGCGACCTCACAGCAGGGGCCTGATCGTTGCAAAGTGTCACACATAGCGACATCGCTGGTGAGGTCGCTGGTGAGTCACCAAAACCGTGACTCAGCAGCGATATCGCTAGCGATATCGCTATGTGAGACGGGGGCTTTAGAGCTGAAGGCCGTTAAAAATAATATAACAATAGGATCCCTTGCGCGCACATTGATAAGGAGTTATCCAAGTTAAAAAGAAAAACAATGCATGCAATTGTGAAACAAAGAAAATATACTGATCCAGGGCTGATGCTTCAGTGATTTTCTTTTTTATTTCACTATAAAAACAGTCGACAGGAAGTTCTCAACTTCATTCAGTACTCTCTCCCAAGGGGATTAGGAGTTTAGTATTCCAATAACCGCTTTGACCAATATAAACAATCATTGAATATTTGGCACAAAAACCACAGGATGCTAATAGGTGAGTATTCACAATAAGGTTTGCTGATGAAAACCATATTAGGATTTTACATCATAGTGTACTTTAAAACGGGGAAAAAATCCAAGTGCTGTGCAATTCCACAATTGCCTTTTGAGTTTATTTACTATGTTCTCTATATGGTAATATTGTGGACACACGTAGTAAAGTAGTTTTTGTGCTACATGGTAGAAAACATGATATATATCATGAATACCATGGCACAAATATTTGCAAATGAAACTAACTTATTTTTTTTTTTAGGTAGAAGTGCACTTCTTGCAGCTCTCCCTTATCTTTTTCCCTGAGTGACCCTGATAACAGTAATTCTGATCGAAACGGCCTGTTTCATGTACAGAATTTTGTGGCTGCCTCAATAAATTACGTTTGTTTCACTTGCAAATATTTCTGTACCATGGTATTCATATGGACAGATATATGTGTGTGTGTGTGTGATATATATATAATATATATATATATATATATATATATATATATATATATATATATATGAGAGAGATAGATAGGGAGATGTGTATGTGTATATATATATATATATATATATATATATATATATATATATATATATATATATATATATATATATATATTATGGTAAAACTGACGGACCTGGTAATGATTCCCCAGGTCAGTATGAGTATGCAGATACCAAACATATATAGGGAACCTGTCAAGTCCCCCGTAGCCCCAGAACCACCAGCACTCGTGTCTACCTATGTAAGTTACGTGCCTAACAGTCCCTTTTATTACACTGGACACATAAACAGATCTTTAGAAAAAGTATTTCTAAAAGTCCATTTATGATATGTAAATTAACCCTTTGACTAGTCAATGGGGCATTAGTTTCCCCCAGACTAGTCTGCCCATTTAGCATGGGTGTGATAACATGGCGTACAAGAGTTGGCGTCATCGCCAGCGATATACAAATCTTGTGCATGCGCGCATATTTGTGCACTCACATCATTGAGTTTCTGATGCAGGGTGTAAGCGTCCCGGCTTAAGAGAGGCGCACTGCGCATGATCGGAAGTGCAGAAGAATGTTAGAGGCACTTAATGTCTGATTAAATCAGTCATCAAGTGCGAGGAAAGATGCAGGCTCAGTGCTGGAGCCCGCACTAAAGGCAGGGACACGTCCGATGACGTAAATATATGTCATTGGTTGTGAAGAACATTTCCCCACTAACAAAGTTGATTTTAATTCCCTAGCATCACCCAGATGACTGGAATCAAGCGGCTGCAGGGAAAATATAACTTAATTTTCTCTGTAACCACTGTTCCTGTTACTGTCAAACATGATTAAAATGCAATTTATCAGCAGGTAAATAGCATTTCTGTAGGTGACTGGTTCCCTTATAAGCCATTTAATCCTTTAATTTAGTTGTAAAGCTACAAACACGCAATGGTCATGTTGCATGTTTTAACCAGTGCCTCCCTGTGTTGCTACAATCTTTCCACTGTCCATGTGCAATCACTAAATTTTGCTGGGATATGTCTATTTCTCTGCAAAACTGCGCTGTCATTGCAATCGGCTGCTCAGTTTTCAGGTGAAATAATTATTTTCCTACGATATTGTAAAAGGAAAGCTGCTGTGGTTAAAAGCTGCAGCATGTCCATTGCATGTGAACTCAGTCTTAGAGTGCATGTAGACGTAGCAGTTTATAACACACAGCTGTTAACACCACAGTGCCTTAAAGGGGTTGTCCCACAAACAAAGTTCATCTTAATCAATGGTTCTTGAAATAATAAATTCTACCATTGGATTTGTTTAAAAAAAATGTTCTCGTGCTGAGGTAATCTGATAAATTGCTATGAAATAAAATGTCTCAGAAAATGCTATGTACTGTGTAATGGCTGTGTCTGACCGTGCAGGAACATGGTCTGATCTTACCACATCTCCGGGGCAGGGGGAGTATACAGACATTACTGCAGGGATCACAGCTGATTCTTTCTCGGAGGTAAAATATTGTTTAAAAACAGGCAGTGAAATGTTTTACTTAAAGAATCAGCTGCAATCCTGGGCTGTAATGTCTATCTTCTTTTGCCTCCTCCCCTGCCCAGGAGCTGTAGTATGATCAGACTATGTTCCTGTATCATCAGACACAGCCATTACACAGCAGGGGCACATCTATAAGATTATCTCGGCACAGGAACATTATTTTAAACAAATACTATGGTGGAACTTATTATTCCAAGATCTAGTGATTAAAATTTACTTTGTTCATGGGAAAACCCCTTTTAAGGCCCCCATACTCATGAGATGACGAATAGTTGTTTGTATGAAGCTTTGTTTACATGACTGCACCATATGCATGTCTGAATACATTGTTCAAATATCTATAAAGCCTAATTCACAACTCCCATGTTTAAACATGTATGTGAAAAACTGTTTTGGGTGTCATCAATGTTTTGGATCAGTGTGTCCTTTTTTTTTACCAGCAGCGTGTTTTTCACGGATGGATAAATACATTAATTGCAAAGCATCTCCTACACTTTGCCATGTTAAATATGGATAGAACATGCCATCCATGTGCTGTACGTGGTTTTCACGGACCCATAGGCTATGTTCACACATTGAGGTTTTTTTTATACTTTTTTTTACGCAAATCTCATTCACACATCTTGTTTTTTGTTTGATCAGTATTTTTGTTTTGCATGGTTTTTTTTTGCAGAATAGAGCATATCACTTCTTTCAGTGTTGTTTTCAATGTTTTTCACCCATTGAAAGTAATGGATAATGAAAAAACTCTTGAGTGTGAACATAGTTATCAGGTTTTGCTGTGTTTTTTTAGTGAAAAAAAGCAAGCACAGCAGTCAGTGAAACTCATTTATTTTTATGATTTTACCATCTTGTCTTGGTCACCTGAGATGGCAGTTAGGATAGTACAGTTTAATTAAATTCGTCACATGTAAACAGTAAACACTGGCTGACCTAGGTGTGGGATTGAACAATACCTGTGGCCCACGAAGGTGTGAAATTGTACAATGACTGAGCAGGTCACTGGCAGACCATAGTGTGAAAATAAATAGTGTCATACAAACTCAATGCACTGCCAGTATCTTAGAAAAACTATTCCTGAACAATCCACCTCTCCCCACTGTTACATTTGAAATTCTGGTTAGTATGGTTTCACATATGTCTTGCATTGGTGACCTGTGTTCATGCTTCTGTGGTGGAAACAAAGCTGAACTCTGGGATCCTGAAAAAACGCACCAAAAAACAAGGAATAAAAACAAGCAGAATCCTGAACAAACCTTCCTAGCAAGAGATCAGGTTTTGCTGCAAAAAAAAAACCCAATGTGTGAACATAGCCATAAACTTGTATTGGCCCTTTTCAAATGTTATACCAGAGAAAAATGGACATGTCTCCATGAGTTTTGCACAGACTTGTGAAGAGCACCATAGATTACAAAGGATATGTGTTCTATCCGTGAAAAACACAGCACACGGACGAGCAAAACGTACGTCTGAATGAGGCCTAAGCTAAAGCCATACATTTATGTGCAGGAGAGGAAAACGTTTGATGCTCACTGGGATGAACATTCGTTCATACGTACTTACCCAATGGCAGAGCTAGAATTAACAGATTAGATCTTTTTTCCAAACCAACACATACACATGCCATGGACAATAGTCATACTAAAATAGACATACCCTATCGGTCTTCCAGGTGACTGAACGATTGTTCCTCAAAATTCACTCATTTGCTAGCTAAAGAACTGAACGTTTAATTCAGTTGAAATCATCCATTTGGTACAAATTTTTGTCTATTGTATATTTAAAAGCCTTTAGTGTAAATTGCTGTGGTAATGCCATGCAGTCGTATAGGTGAAGCTGTTATATAACTTTTCTTCCTATGGATAAGGTTTGTCACCAAAAACTGCATTGCAAAGCCTCAGCAATTTAATTCTAGAAAACAGCGTTGTTGGTTTGTGGCACAAGCTGCTTTGTGTATGAGAATCCATAGACTAAAGAAAGCTACCCCGGCTTTACTGCCAGCGCTCGTATTTTGCTTCTTCCCGGAGCCATAGCTTTTTTAATTTTTTGTCAATGTATTTGAATGAGGTCTAGTTTTTTTGCAAAACAATATGTAGTTTTGAATTGCACCATTTATTATGCCATATAATATAATAAAAAAGCAGGAAACATCCCAAGGGAGATAAAGTGGTGAAAAAATCGTAAATCCACCACTGGTTCATTGTGTGGTAAAAATGACCCGACATCATGATTTTCCACATCTGTAGGATTATGGCGATACTAAATTTGCTTTTCTTGTTCAATTAAGTGATCAAAACAAAATTCAGATCTTTGTAGAAAAATAAAAAATTTAGTTTGTGTCACCATTTTCTGACTCCTTTTTAAACTTTTTTTTTTATTGATTTTGCTGTATGAGTCCAAGGGTTTGTGTGGTGAGCTGTAGTTTTTTATTGGTACTATTTTTTTTGTTGCATACAATGATTTGATCGCTTTTTGATGCACTTTTGGAGTTTGATACGGCGATGTAAAAGGGTAGTTAATACATTTCAATCTTGTTCTTTACATCATTTGTCTTGGAGGTTCAATTATTTTACATTTTGATAGATCAGACTTTTGTGAACTTGGTGGTATCAAACATTTATTTATTTTGCACTGGAAAAGGGGGAATTCAAACTTTTTTTTTTTTCTTTTTTTTTTTTCTTTACTGTTTCTAGGGCACTTAAACTTGCTCATCTGATTTCTTGTACTTTGTACTGCGCTACTCAAGTATTGCTGTATATAATGAAATTGAAAAGGCTGGGTTTTCATAGAAGCAGTGAGATGGTGGCAGATAATGCCTTTATTAAGCCCCCGTCTCACATAGCGAGATCACTAGCGAGATCGCTGCTGTGTCACGGTTTTGGTGACGCAACAGCGACCTCACCAGCGATGTCGCTATGTGTGACACTTTGCAGCGATCAGGCCCCTGCTGTGAGGTCGCTGATCGCTGCAAAGTGTCCTGGACCATTTTTTGGTCGTTGCTCTCCCGCTGGTCAGCACACATCGGTGTGTGTGACCAGCGGGAGCAGCGATCAGGCTGGTAACCATGATAAACATCGGGTTACTAGGGGCACACGCGCACCTAGTAACCCGTTTATCATGGTTACGAGCCTGCTAAAGTGAGCGGTAACCTCCCGCTCACTGTAGCAGAGTGGTAACCATGATAAACAACGGGTTACTAGGTGCGCGTGTGCCCCTAGTAACCCGATGTTTACCATAGTTACCAGCCTGCTCCTGCTTCAGCAGGCTCGTAACCAGGAGCAGGACATCGTGGAAAGATTCTTTCCACGATGTCGCTGCTCCCCTGATCGTTGGTGAGCCTGCCTGTTTGACAGCTCACCAGCGACCACATAGCGACGCAGCAACGATCCCTGACAGGTCGTATCGTTGTCGGGATCGTTGCAGCGTCGCTAAGTGTGACGGGGCCTTTAGGCTACGGCTGCCATGACATCTCATGTATCTCTATGGGGGGCCATGGGCACCAGAATGATTGTACTACATAATCGTGCCTTTTAAATGTCATCAGAGATTAACATTGTCATTTAAATAGTTCTAATCCTTGGTATTTAACCATCAGTAGTATCTGGTTGTATGACACAGCCAACGTCTAGGTATGGTCCTCCTGAGCCTGCTCTGTACCTTCTCCCGACACAGGACTCCTACATACATCGCATGTAAGGAAGGGGGTTAAACCTCACCACCAAGCCTGCGCCTTCATCAGTGGAGTGGCTCCTGAAAGCACACCATACACTTGCATAAATGTGTGACGTACTTGTATGTCACATGTTAGGAAGGCGCTAAACCACTGCAAAGCAACTTTAAATGATAAAGATGTCACAACAAGCCACCCGTTATGCTGCTATCAATAATCCCTGAAGATATGAGAAACAATATGAAGTATATTGGTTTGGAAAATTACAATGTTATTGGGGACTTTTACCAGAATTAACAACATTACCAAGATTTATCTAGCATAACATAAATGACTTGCTCATGAAATCACAGAAAAACCTTGACAGGTGTCTTAGGGTAGTGTAAACCCGGCCTTATCGGCAGTGTCAAACGACTGCCGGATGGCTACATGTTTGCCTTTCAGTAGTTTTTTCTTATAACCAGTTTACATAGGCAGACCGCATATAATACATAAATAAGAACAACCACGGCACTTCTTGTTGGATTGGTGCTCAAGTAGGATCCTGTTCCATAATGCAAGTCAATCTGAAACTTGGCACTCAATAAATTGAAAAAGTGTAATTCTTTTATTCGCTATTATGCAATCCAGAATATTTAATAGACGTTTCGGTCTTAACTTGCAGACCCTCATCAGTACTGGAAACAATAAAATTTAGGAGTCAATCATGACCAATTCTCTAATGTGGTGTTGTTTCCAGAACTGATAAAGGTCTGCAATTAAGACCGAAGTGTCTGTATAATCCAGATTGCATAATACCAAATAAAATAATTCAATTTATTGAATGTCAAGTTTCATATTGAATCACATTTAATATGTACACAGAAAATTCAGTAATAGATTATTCTGTGCCCACAGACTGCCATTGTTCTCAGAAGCACATCTGTCTTCACAGGAAAATGCTGCTGAGAACGATGATCTTTTAAACAAAATAAATGTCATTTCACCCAACAGAAGAGCATTTTGCTTGTTCGTTTGGGTAATCTGCTGCCTTTTTACACTGCACAATTATCGGGAAATGAGCGTTCACCTTAATCGTGCAGCGCAAATGCATCCTTAGGAACTTGTCTCCAATAAGGCCAACGCTCATGATTTCACCTACTGGAAAGATAAACCAGAATTGTATCCATGGTGGAATTCCAGAGTGAAAACTATTAAACAAGATGAATATATATGGTCTTAAAAAAAGTTTTAAACCTGGGAGTGACTAGTCAAAAAATGAACTTTTTAGAAAATGTGTATGTTACATCTAGAGTCACATTTCTACATCATTACATTTCTACTATTACTACTCCTTTGCTTAGGCCACTTGCCATAGTTAAAAAAATGAATTCTGGTATCTCCATAAAATCGGGATGCAGAATATATTTTCATTGGTTTGCCATCTGAAGCCAAAGCACAATAATTCACACAGCAAGGAATGTACAGAAGTCTACGTCTGAAAGCCTAATTTGCCTAGTCAATGGCCTAACTTAAACCTGTTTGAAAAGCTCTGTCCAACTCTAATAGGCATATATGGCCAAAAACAGTGCACAACAGAGCAGACTGACTCTGCAGCATTATAGTCAATGGCCCCATTGGCGCATACTCCCAAATCCCATTTTGCAGTGGAGGTGTTTGGATGTAAGCCCCCACAGGGCCTCGAAAGTAGAAAAAAAAAAAAAACGCAATCTGAAAGTACCCACACAGAAACATGTTTTCCGCAATTGTCACTCTTGTGGTGCAATGGCTCATTATCTCTTTATTTTAAGTTGAGGTAAAAACTCTTGTGCAGTTGTCTGGAGCAGCAGCATTTACTGATTTGATTTTTGTCTCAAAAGCATTAGAAAGTAATCTATTTTCCGTACAAGAGCTTGAAAGTATGCCAAGTATCTGAAGATAGACTAAGTGCCACACGCTACTGTAGTGAACCCTTAAAGGGGTTTTCCCACGAATGAAAGTTAATTTTAATCAATAGATCTTGGAATTATAATAACTTCCACAATTGGATGTGTTTAAATAAAATGTCTCTGTGCTGAGATAATCTTATAAATGTTCTCCTGTGTAATGGCTGTGTACGGAACACTGTCTGATCATACCACATCTCCTGGGCAGGGGAGGAAACTAAAGATAATATAGACATTACAGGGATCACAGCTGATTCTTTTTGTGAGGTAAAACATTTTACTGCCTGTTTTTAAACAATGTTTTACGTCAAATAAAGAATCATTTGTGATCTCCTGCTGTAATGTCTGTATACTCTTTGCTTCCTCCTCTGCCCAGGAGCTGTGGTATGATCAGACCATGTTCTGTACATGGTCAGACATTACACAGTACACAGCAGGGAAACATTGATCAGATTATCTCCGCACAGGAACATTTTATTTAAATACATCCAATTGTGGAAATTATTATTCAAAGATCTATTGATTAAAATTAACTTTCGTTCGTGGGAAAACCCCTTTAAGCTAAATTTTCCTACAAGACAGTATTACATAGCACTGTTTCTCATTCTACAGACCTATTTGGAAATGAATACTTATATTCTGTCAATATGAAAAAAAAGTACCAATCAAGCCATTTTAACTTGAAAAAAATGTAGCGTGAAAGTTCTGCAGTTTACCTCTACAGATTAAGGCCTTGTTCACACATTCAGTATTTATTCCACTCCTGATTATAGCTTCCAAATACTGATGTGTAACACTGACCAATCAGAGGAAAATTATAATAGTCATCTGCATCACTTCTGCATTTATCACCCACTCCTGGTTTTGATTTCTAAATACTGATGTAGAATACTAACCAAATACTGAACGTGACCTAACAGCTAAAATGCCAGGCTGTAATTGCTACTAAAAGACAATTCTTTAAAAGGAATCTGTCAGTAGGATTTTACCCCCCAAACTTTTTATATGTGCATGTAGCTCTTTCAAAGATAAGTCCGTTCCTCTCTTACTGAGAAATCGTGATTTGATATACAAATGAGGCTAAAGAGCTATATATAAATCTAAAGTCTCTCTCAATCCGTCTCCCTGTCCTGCGATGCCTCCTGTTGCTTGACTGACGGCTTCTTAGTCTCTATCCTGAGTAACATCAGGCAATCAGTCAAGTAGGAGCAGGGGGAGAATAGAGCTGGAGTGACAGAGGCTTCAGCTCTTCAACCTCATTTGCATTTCAATACAAACACAGATTTTTTTTTAGAAATGGAGGAAGGACTGGCCATGAAATGGTGTTGCTGGACTTCTCTTTGAAAGAGTCACATGCACGTGTCAATATTTTGGCTTATGAAATCATGTTGACATAGTCTAGTCATTGTCTTGATAACCAATTTTCTTAATTTTACAAGTTTTTGGCAAAAGTATCTGATTTAATGATTCCAAATACCAGTATAAATGATCCAGCCAAGTATTAATGAGACTTTCCTAGAATTTTTATAAATGGATACAAAGAAAGAAATAAGCTAAAATAATTAAACCACTAAGAGTATGTTCACATGTTAAGTATTTGCTGCAGAAATTTCTGCACCCAAACGTTGGCAGTTTACCGAACCAGCAAAATAAATTTCTGAAACCTCATGCACACGCTGCTTATGTTTTCTTTGCAGATTTGATGCAGTTTCAGATCTGCAGCGTGTTATTCATGTAAGAATTATTTTGTAGTGTTTTTCACCCATTCAAATAAATAGGAAGCAAACGCAAGAATGCATCAAAAATTCATGTTTTATACAGCAGTTTTCCTGCCAAGACATACAGTTGAAACCAGAAGTTTACATGCACTATATAAAAAGACACATATTCATGTTTTTCTCAATATCTGACATGAAATCAGAATAAACTTTTCCCATTTTAGGTCAGTTAGGATTACCATCATTTTTAATATTTGCCAAATACCAGAATAATGAGCGAGAGAGAATGTTTTAAGGTGTTTTTATTACTTCAAAGTCAAAAGTTTACATATACTAAGATTACTATGCCTTTAAACAATTCTGGACTGCCCATATGATGATGTCATGTGTTTGGAAGCTTCTGATAGTTTTTTTTTGGCAACATCTGAGTTAATTAAAGACACACCTGTGGATGTATTTTAATGCACACCTGAAACACACTGCTTGTTTGTGTAGCGTCATGGGAAAGTCTAAAAAAAAACAGTCAAGATATCAGGAAAATAATTGTGGACTTGCACAAGTCTGGATCATCTTTGGGTACAATTTCAAGATGTCTGAAGGTGCCTCGTTCATCTGTACAAACAATATGTGAATGTCCAGGCTTCATACCACTCAGGAAGGAGACGGGTTCTGTGTCCCAGAGATGAACATGCTTTGGTCCGACATGTGCATATCAACCCAAGGACAAAAGCAAAAGACCTTGTGAAGATGATGGCGGAAGCTGGTAAGATTGTGTCAATATCCACAGTGAAACAAGTACTGTATCAACATGGGCTGAAAGGCCACTCTGCCAGGAAAAAGACATTACTGCAAAAGAAACAAAAAAAAGCCAGATTAATGTTTGCAAATGCACACAGGAACAAATACCTTAATTTTTAGAGACATGTCCTGTGGTTTGATGAAACTAAAATTTAACTTTTTGGGCATAATGACCATGGTTACGTTTGGAGGAAAATGGGAGAAGTTTGGAAGCCTAAGAACACCATCCCAACTGTGAAACATGGGGGTGGCAGCATCATGTTGTGGGATTGTTTTGCTGCAGGAGGGACTGGTGCACTTCACAAAATATATGGCATCATGAGAAAAGAAGATTATGTGGCAATACTGAAGCAACATCTCAAGACATCAGCCAGGAGGTTAAAGCTTGGGCGGAAATGGATCTTCCCAATGGACAATGACCCGAAGTATACTGCCAAATGGTAAGAAAGTGGCTTAATGATAACAAAGTCAATGTTTTGGAGTGGCCATCACAAAGCCCTGATCTCAATCCTATTGAAAATGTATGGGCAGAGCTGAAAAGGCAGGTGCGAGCAAGGCGACCTACAAACCTGGATCAGTTACACCAGTTTTATCAGGAGGAAGGGGCCCAAATTCCAACCAACTATTTTGAGAAGCTTGTGGAAGGATATCCCAAACGTTTGACCCAAGTCATTCAGTTTAAGGGCAACGGTACCAAATACTAATGAAATGTATGTAAACTTTTGACTTTGCAGAAAGTAATAAAAATGCCTTAGAACATTCTCTGTCTCATTCTGCCATTTGGCAAATATTAAAAATTATGGTAATCCTAACTGACCTAAAACGGGAAAGGTTTATTCTGATTTCATGTCAGATATTGAGAAAAACATGCATATGTGTCTTTTTATATAGTGCATGTAAACTTCTGGTTTCAACTGTATGTGCAGAAATTTCTGCAAATACATAATGCGTGCATATACCCTTGTACTGTCCAATACAATCCACCTGGTCTTTAACTGTCCTACTGTTATAATGTCCTAACTATGCGCATGTGAGTGCCGCAGCCAGTCACTTGCCTTAGCAGGGATGGTAGCATGGTTAGCGCACAACCACTGCAAAGGAAAAGAAATATCGAGCCTGATAATGTAATACTTATACAACTGGGAAGTATAAAGCATGCAAATGCACTTCTGTGTATCCTGGGACTGTCTCTCCAATGATAATGATGAGGAACCTGGTCCACCCCACATTCTTATGAACTTTTCTAAATTTTGGATCATACAAGTGCAATGCATTCATAATATTTCCCAGTATAAATAGTACATGATCAGGCAAGGGTCTCTCTTTCATTTCTGTTTCTACTGCTAAGATATGTTTGCAAACTGGATCGCCGTGTCCTACTGCCGCATGTGAATATAGAATTTAAATAACCACTTTTACTCTCGGCGCTGGTTACTATTTTGCACCTGCTTTCCCTCCACACCGGAGGCCATTGATTAGCTGCAGCAGTCACATTCACGTAGTCCAAATATCACCACTGCAGGACAGTTTACAAACACTTCCAAGAACTCAGAAAATGAGTGGTGGAAGATTTACTGGATCATTATTAGTTATTTAAATGCATTTAAAAGAAAAACTTTGAAACCTATTTACAGGTTTGTCATGAAGACAACGCCAGGTCATATAGACAGTGTGATCATCAGTTATTGGTTTTGTTCTACACAAGTTATAAACTATATATTTACACACAAACCTTTTACATTTCGATATAGGTTTATGTAGCTCAACTTTTTTTTTTTTGTTTAAATCATGCTCATGGAATTGTAATTTCCTTTAAAATGGTTGTTCCCAAGACAGTAAGTTATTCCCTATGCTGAGTATAAGGAATAACTTACTGATCGCTGGTAGTTTGATCACTGGTATTACCAGCGATGACGAGAACAGGGCTCTAGGTCTCCGAAGCTGAGCTCTGCACTGCCCCCTCTTGGATGAAGCCGAGGTGTACATACATGCTCAACCTCTGCTCCATTCATTGTGTATGGTACTGTCTGAAAAAGTAAGCACAGTGCTCAGCTACTTCCATAAGACTCATAGACAATGAATGTAGCAAAATTCGAGCATATGTGCAGCCCCACTGCATTCAAGAGTGGAGTCTGAAGGGCCCGGGTTCTAGAGCCCCGTCCTCGGGAATGCTGGGGTTCCCAGCTGTTGGGCCTCCATCAAAACAGCTTGATTTACACTACACAATTATCATGAAAGAGAATTCTTAGAAACGCGCGTTTCCCTGTAATCATTCTGCTAAAGTAGGCTTCTGATTACCTGTTGAACTAGTAAAATGCTAATTTATTGGATGAAATTATCTTTAAGCAGGATTAAAAAAATCCTCTTTTTCAGCAATACATTGTAGTGTGTTCTCTGTGTGCGTAGGACTTGAGGTTTATTAAAAGACCACCGATCGCCAAACATGTAGCTAATGCTTCAGGTGGTGGAAACCTGCCATCACTACGCTGGGGATACCTGTTTAATGATGTTTCACCAACATGGTCACAATAGTAATTCCTATCAGATTATGTGGGGAGAGATAAACCGGATGGCATCACAGGACTTCTTTTGAGGAATTAATTGTGTAAACACGAATGGCAATAATGTAAAATCTTTTTTATGAGCATGCATGTTTCTTAAAATTCTTTATACTATTAGGCTATGTGCCCACGTTGCAGAAATGAAGCAGAAAATTTCTGCTTCATTTCTGCAAGTCCTCTCCCGGAAAAACGCATGCGGAATTCCGCACACGTTTATCGCGCGTTTTTCATGCGTTTATCGCGCGTATTCCACATGCGGAATTGCCTTGCGTTTTTTAATGCATTGCACAAAGGCAATTCCACTTGCGGAAACGCAAAATTAATGGACATGCTGCGGATTTTTGAGCGCAGCATAAACGCTGCGGAAAAATCCGCAGCATGTGCATAGAACTAGCGGAATCCCCTTGGGGACCATGGGGGGGCGGATTACCTAGCGTTTACGCTGCGGAAATTCCGCAGCATATACGCTTGAAAAACGCTACGTGGGCACATAGCCTAAGATCATTGTTGCTTAGGAATTTATATTTGTTTATTACAATGATCTTTCTTACATAAGTGTGTACTCCTTTTTAAGCATTTAAACTGCGAAAAAATGAAATCTGCCATTTCCTTGTGCATGTTTTATTGCCTGCAGAATTGCATTTTAAAATTCGTATTATGTGATTACTTTTATCAAAATTAATTGTGGACTTCAGCCTTTCAGTGCATAGGTGAACAAAATCAGTGGCGAATTTGTCGATTTTTAGCACAAAATCAGCAACGGAGTTGTGATAAATGTGCTGTGTGTGCAGGAACCTTTTAGGGTACATGCCCACAATCCATACTAGCAGTGTTTTGGACGCAGCTCACCTGCCATGCATCCAAAACGCTGTTTTGTGCAGTAGAAGCACAGTGGACGGGATTTATAAAAATTCCATGCTCACTGTGCTATTTGACGGCGGCGCGGCTTTACAAGCTGCAGCATGTCAATTTCTGTTGCGGAGATACTGGTCTCCGCAACAGAAATTTCCCCAATAGAACGTATAGGGTGCTGTAACTCCGCAGGTGTTCAATGAACGCATGCGGATTTACCTGTGTGATCGGACGCAGCGCTTTGTACCCGGCGAAAATACACATCCAAAGCGCTGCTATTTCCTGATCGTGTGCACAGAACCTTAATTTCTCTTAGGTACAGGCTCTAACAATATGTTAAAATCTACATCTCAACTTTTCATGTTTTACTACTGGGCAATAATAGCACATCTCACAAAAAAAAAAATAGCAGAGTGTAACCTAGATTACTAGGGAGCGCTATCAAATGTAGTATTAGATTATGTCATAGTTGGTAGAAAATTAGAAATTTTGCTTACCTTATGCGGTTGTACATACAGGCACAACTCTAGGATAACTTGTATTCCATATAAATCCCTGTTATCGGTCATCTGCCACCTTGTTATACCGTGGACAGTCCTTCAAGAGGTTCCAATGTAACATAAATATTTGTAGAAGACATACAAGAAATGGGCGCTTCCACTCTGTGCTTCCAGGAAACACCTAATGAAGGCTGACCCAGCCGAAATGCATTGTTTTATTTTTGCGTTTTAATAAACCTTATGGAAGAATCCTAGAAACACAGAGTGGAAGTGCCCATTTCTTCTAGGAAAAAAAAAGTCTATGTTGCCATATTCCAACTTTTGTTGTTTTTTTTTTTTTGCAAGACAAGCCATAGTTTTCTAAGTATAACCATTTTGCAGTAGGTTTAAATTTATTAAAGCTTTACAATTGTTTTGAGTGGGGAAATTCCATCATTGTTTGTTTTTTTTCTCTGTCATTCACCATATGGTCTAAATGGTAGGTTCATTTTAAAAAGGTTGTACTGCTGTAATTGTCACGACTATTTAATAAAATGTTATATACGGTACCACTTAAATCATATGGTGAACAGCATGAAATAAAACTTTACTGTGCACAAGTAAACTTTATTACTATTGATTATTTTCACTGGGGACATCATGATGCGATCATCCGCATGCTGTTTAATGATTTGGTGACTCCGAGCACTGCTCCCTGTCTGTAGAAGAGACCGGTACCCAGCGGCACCTGTTGGCCTCAAATTGGGCGAACGCACCAGTGTCTTATGTCAGCCAGGTCACTTTACCCCCAATGGTGGTCTGCACGTTAATGACCGGGCCAATTTTTACAATTCTGACCACTGTCACGTTATGAGGTAATAACTCTGGAACACTTCAACGGATTCCCCTGATTCTGAGACTTTTTCGTGACATATTGTACTTCATGATCGTGGTAATATGTCTTCGAAATGACTTCGCAATCAAAATTTGAATTTCCATGCTTTTAAATCAGAGAGTTATGTCACACAAAATAGTTAATAAATAACATTTCCACATGTCTACTTTACATCAGCACAATTTTGGAACCAAAATTTTTTTCTGTTAGGAAGTTATAAGGGTTAAAAGTTGAGCAGCGATTTCTCATTTTTCCAACAAAATTTACAAAACCATTTTTTTTAGAGACCACATCACACTTTAAGGGGCCTTTATGACAGAAAATACCCAAAAGGGATACCATTCTAAAAACTGCACCCCTATAAGTGCTCAAAACCACATTCAAGAATTTTATTAACCCTTCAGGTTCTTCATAGGAATTTTTGGAATATGGAAGAAAAAAAAATGAACGTTCAACTTTTTTCACAAAAATGTTACTTTAGACCCTATTTTTTTTATTGTTGCAAGGGTAACCAGAAAAAATGGACCCCAAAATTTGTTGTGCAATTTCTCCTGAGAACACCGATGACCCATATGTGGGAGAAAACCACTGTTTGGGCACACGGCAGGGTTCGGAAGGGAAGGAGCCCATTTTGGAAACTAGACCCCTTGAGGATTTGATCAAGGGTTATAGTGAACATTTTGAACCCAGAGGTACGACACAGAATTTGATAACATTAGGTCATCATATTGAATAAGTTGTCATTAGTCTTGAGCGCAAGTGCTCGCTACTTGAGTTTGCATCGGGTATTAACCAAGTATCGCGGGTGTACGAGTGACATGCTCTAGTCCCCGCCCCACATGTTTCACCATTGTTAGACACCCAAAAAAATCGATTGAAGTCGATTGCAGCATTTCGGGGGTTAATGTGCTGGGAGCGGTGCAGCACCACTCCTTGCACATATTTCCGGGTGTCAACTGTGACTATCAGCCAGGGCATATTAATATGTATCTGGTCCAATAGGTCCAGGGCGCAGATACGTATTAATACGCCCCACGTCAGAAAGGGGTTAAGGAGCAAATCTGTGATGCACAATTATGTCTCAGCGTCTTAAAGGTTGTGGACAACTTCAGGGGCATTTTTTTTACTTGAATCCATGTTAGTAACTAAAATTGCATTTTATTAAATATTTTGTACCTTTTGCCTTCATTGTTGGCTGCAGAATGAGTTCACTGAAACAATGTGAGTGAACTCAAAAGGGGAAGTTATAACTTTTATTCTTTTGAGCTCCTCTCAGGTGATTTATAACCACATGAAAGTTTTGCTCAACAGCCTCAGAACTAGCTGACTGATGGATTTTCAGTTCTTTCAGTTGTCAGCAATAGACAGTGCAACACAAAGGCCATAGAAGGAAAGCGGTGCAGTTCATAAATTAACAAATATATGCATTAAATGGGTTCAATATTGGCAAATCTTTGTGTAAGAAATATTGATGTAGATAAGGCAGTAAAAGTCTCCATTAACAGACTAAAGGGATTTTCCCAAGACGGTAAGTTGTGCCTTATGCACGGTATAGGACCTAACTTACTGATTGCTGGAGGTTTCCAGCTGTTCCATAGAGAATGAATGGAGCGGAGGTGGACATGCCCAACCTCTGCTTCATGCATGTCTGGCTCTGCACCATACTCTCTTCATGGGCTTGCCTGAGGTCCCAGCGATTAGAACCTCAGAAAATTGCAAGTTATCCCCTATCCCAGTGGTTCTCAACCTTCTTAATACCGCAATCCTTTAATACAGTTCCTCATGTTGTGACCTCCAACCATAAAATTATTTTCGATGCTACTTCCTAACTGTAATTTTGCTACTGTTAAGAATCTTAATGTAAACATCTGATATGCAGGATGTATTTTCATTGTTACAAATTGAACATAATTAATACACAGATCACCAGTGACATTACACACAGGAGCTCTGTATAAAGTGTCAGTGTACCGGTAATACAGGGTTCATCAGTGACATTATACACAGGAGCTCTGTATATAGTGTACAGGTAATACATGGATCACCAGTGACATTATACATAGGAGCTCTGTATATAATGTACAGGTAATACAGTGATCACCAGTGGCATTATACACAGGATCTCTGAATATAGTGTCAGTGTGTAGGTAATAGTGACTCACCAGTGACATTATACACAGGAGCTCTGTACATAGTATATAGTGTCAGTGTACAGATAACACACTGACTCACCAATGACGTCTCTAGTTGAAGTCCTCCATCTTCGCTTTTCTCCCATTCCCCAACTTCTACACTATGCAGCTGAATACAGACGTGCACACACCATAAATATATAATTAGTTATTATGCAACCCACCATTCCAAATATAAATCATAATCCACCACTGCGCCCCAACTAACTGTAAATAGCCACTTTCCCCACCTAATAAAATATAAATGAATTAGAACCTGTACTCTTTCCCCCCCAATTCATTACCAGTCACACTCCGTCATCCTCAACGCCCCCCACTCTCCCGATTCATTATATTTACATGCCCCCCCCTCCGCCCCAATTCATTTTGTCATGTCCTTTCTCTCTCCCACCCCCACTTCATCATCATATGCTCTCCCCCTCCACCCCCAATTCATCATCTGCCCTCCCCCTACACTCTCAATTCATTTGCTCTCCCCTGTCCCCCCACCCTCAATTCATCATTATGTGCGCTCCCCCCACTCCCAGTTCATTATTTGCTTTCTCCACCCTCCACTCCCAATTCATCATGTGCTCTCCCCACCTCATCATGTGCTCTCCCTACTCCCAGTTCATCATATGCTCTCCCCACCCCCCACTCTCAGTTCATCGTGTGCTCCCCCTCCACTCCCAGTTCATCATGTGCTCCCCCTCCACTCCCAGTTCATCATGTGCTCCCCCTCCACTCCCAGTTCATCATGTTCTCTCCCCACTCTCAGTTCATCATGTGCCCGAAGACCATTTAATTGTATTAAAAAAAAAGTTTTTCATACTTGCCTCTCATACGATCCCTGCAGCTCCCCTTCTGGACTGACATCCTGGCGCTCGATGCCGTTGAGTACATGATGACGTCATCGGGTACGCGCTGACTCCAGCGCGTCACAGAAGAGGCGGAGGGGCTCCCTTTGAGCTGCACGGCTGTGAGAGCTCCAAAGCTGAAGCTCCCTGCGCCGAGATGTAAGCCGCCAGTGGCCGCGCTCCAGCACATGATACCCCAGGGCCCGGTGAGCAGTAGCACAAGAGGGGAAGCCCCGGATTGGTCCCAGCTCTTTACCGCTGTTCACCGGGCCCCATACAGCAGTAAGGGCAGTAATGCCCTGATAGTCTTAGACAGGGCCGCCATCAGAAAACATATTTCCGATGGTCTTAGGTGACCCCTGTGAAAAGGTCGTTAGACCCCCAAAGGGGTAACGACCCACAGGTTGATAACCGCTGCCCCCCTATCCTATAGATAAGAAATAATCTATTAACATCTTAAAACCCCTTTCACATTTAGTGTTGGGTGGGTGCTCACTGAGATTACAAGGTTATATTCACATGCAGTGGATTTTGCTGCAGTTTTTTTTTGCATCTGCCCCATTCATGTTAATGGTTTTGTAGAAATTAACGTGCCTGACACCAAGTCAAAAAATCTGCTATGTATCTGCGTATGAATATAATCTAAAAGGAAAAGCATTATTTTAGTTCTATTCTGTTGATGTAAATGTAGTTGTTGCCTCTCGCTTATAATTGCCTATTCAAACATTTATTGATGTCATCTAGACTCCATATATCGGCACACACTAGTTTTACCTGAGTAAGCCGTTTGAGAGATAAATGGTAAATGGAGAGTAAGTAAAATGTTTGATCTTTTATTTTATTTCAAAGTATAAAATGTTGAATAAAGAATGAGACCCCTGCATTCTTCTAAGCACATATAGTGCTGCTCACCATTATTGGCACCCCTTCATTTTTTTCATAGACTGTACAATATCTTCAAAAATAAGTGGAAAAGTACCGAAGTTATATCCTCAGGATTTTTTAATTGGTGGTCCAAGTAATGCGACAATAAAACATTGTTTTTCAACTTCCCTGTTGCTATTTCAAAGAAGAAACTGAATAAACAGCATGTGCAGCAATAAAGGCACCCCTAATTAATACCAAGTTGCACACTCATTGGCATTGATGACAGCCTCCGAACGATTCTTGTAGCCATCTATAGGCTTCTTGCACTTCTCAGCTGGAATTTTCTCCCACTCTTCCTTTGCAGTTTGTTTAAGCTCTTGAATGTTTGCAGGGTTCTTTTTCTCAATTGCAGATTTCCGCTCACCCCAAAGATTTTCAATGGGATTGAGGTTAGGACTTGCCAGGATTGCTTGCCATTTTAAAACAGTCCTTTTTTTTCTCTTTTTCAACCATTCCTGTGTACTTTTGGATGTGTGCTTTCTGTCATTGTCTTGCTGAAGGACCCATTATCTTTGACTCAAACCAAGTTTTCTTACATTGGGTAGGACATTTTGCTCTAAAATTTCTTGATATTTCTGAGATTTCTTGATTCCTGTGATACGGTCAAGGCCTCCAGTACCAGACACAGCAAAGCAACCCCACAGCATTATGGATCCTCCACCATGCTTAAAAGTTGGTAAGGTATTCTTTTCCTTATAAGCTTCATTGCGCCTTCTGTAAACAAACTGTTGCTTTGCATTGCCAAAAAGCTCTATTTTGTTTCATCTGTCCGCAGATCATTTTCCCAGAAGGATTGTGGTTTGTCAAGGTACTCTTTGACAAAGATCAGTCATTCCTTTTATGTCTTTTCTTCAGCAATGGTTTCTTCCTTGGCCTTCTCCCATAAAGCTCTGGTTAGTTTAGTGTGCGACATATGGTACTTGTTGAAACCATGACACCAGACTGTTCCAGGTTGGCCTTCAGGTCTTTGGATGTTTGATGTGTTTTACCACCATTCGCACCAACCTTCGAAGACATCTCTTGTCAACTTTCCCCCATGTCCAGGGAGGTTCTTGACGGTTCCACTCTTTGTAAACATCTTAATTGCATTGCGCACTGTTGAAACTGGGATACCAAGGTCTTTGGAGATGGCCTTATAGCCTTTAGAAATCTTGTATTTGCTAATAATAGCAGTTCTTATGTCCTCAGCTCCTTGGTCTACGCTATTTTGACAAAGGAACAGGGCCTACCATGTGCCTTTTTAAAACACTGAAGTCATCATTCATTGGCTAATTTATGTCACATGGGCACTGACAATCACAGGAGAATCTCTTTTGTGATTTACCACAGGCGAGTCAAAATGTGTTTCCATACTAAATTAATGTAAAGGGTGCCAATACCGGTGACACAACAAGCTTTAGGTTTTTCTATTTTTCTCTCCCACTGTTTTTTGTTTGAAATAATTGTTCATCATTTGCTCTTTTGTATTTAACACGAGTGCTCTATACAAAAAAAGCTGTTTCACATGATTCATTTTTTTCAGGAAATGTTCAACATTATGTACTTAAGCTTCATGGGTTCCAATAACGATGAGCAGAACTGTATAGCAAAGTAGTGGCATACACATAACTAAGGCTGCATTAACACTCGCCGAGTATTGAGAGAGAGCTTTCCTAGGAATCTGAGTGCAGTACAAACAGTCCGCCAATCACCCAATGGATGAGAAAAAAATTCATTTGACAGGTGAAATTACTTTTTAGCTTGCTTAAAAATCATTGTTCCCTGCAGCATATCATTCTGTGTAAAAGAGACAATGACAGTGTGCATAGAACGGTCTGTTGCTGATCATTCTGTGCACATGGAAAGTGCATTCACCCTCTCCAAATGGGGTAGTCCAGCACCTAAAATGTATTCTCTGACTATCTTTAGACCCTAATCAAATCACTTTTGTAAGTAGATTTATTACCCAATGCCCTACACTTCTCTCAATCTACCTAATCTCTAAATGTGTTTTTTTTTTTTTTTACTGTACTTCCTGTGACATTTCATTTGAAAAGAGTCTCAGATGTGATGTCACAGGAGGCTGGGGCTGCACTCACTGCATCCATCACCCCTCCTGGAACAGGACATCACGGGGTAAAACTTCAGTTACTCACTAGTTTCTTGCATCACCACCCTCTGAAAATGTCCTGGGTGATGGACGCTGTGAGAGTTGTGAGTGCTACACCGACACTCTGCTTCTGTCTCCGCCGCGGACATAGCTTCTAACTGAAAGAAAACGTGAGAGGGCGGAGATAGAAGCAGGTAAGGACCCCAGCTCCACCCTCAATGAATTGTCATCAGGTGGCTGGGCTGGTGTCAATGCTTATATCTCTGTCCACTGATGGCCACTAGTTTGATGGCAGTGCTAGAAGTGTTTTGCAGCGCTGGTGTCACACACTGCATCTGTCTGCGCCCCCTGACTACGTCTTCTTTCACAGAAGCTGCGGTGGAGATAGCAGTGTGCAAGTGCTGCACTCACCTCTTCCACAGAGTCCATCACCTAGGATCCAGGGCGTCTTCAAAGGGGGCAGTAATGCAAGAAACTAGTGAGTAACTGTAGCACTGCCACTTGTGATGTCCTGTTCCAGGAGGGGTGATGGACGCTGTGGGGAGTGAGTGCAGCCCCAGCCTCCTGGGACCTTATGTTTGAGACTCCTCTCAAACATCACAGGAAGTGAAGTAAAAAAGATACATTTAGAGATTAGGTAGATAAAGAAAAGTTAGGGTGTTGTGTAATAAAGCAAATTACAAAAGTGGTTACGGTAAAAGGTTAGCTGGTTAGAAAATACAAAAGTGCAGCACCACTTCTTTAAACCACTGTCAATCGGGTCTGTGTAGCTGTTCAGTTCTATGTAGCTATTCGGCAGATGTTTAACCCTTTTACGCCGTGGCCAGTGTTCTGTCTGCATTGCACTTGCCTGCGGCTAGTGTTCTCTCTGCATTGCGCTTGCCTGCGGCTAGTGTTCTCTCTGCATTGCGCTTGCCTGCGGCTAGTGTTCTCTCTGCATTGCGCTTGCCTGCGGCTAGTGTTCTCTCTGCATTGCGCTTGCCTGCGGCTAGTGTTCTCTCTGCATTGCGCTTGCCTGCTTCTAGTGTTCTCCCTGCATATCTTTTGTTCTTGGTCCCTATTCCTTATATTCCCATTGCTATTTGAATTAAAAACACTACACAACAATTGTGTTCATGTCAACCACAAAAAAGCATTGACCTTGCCTCAGGCTAAGCTCCACATTACTGATGCAGTTTGTTTTGTCCTTTCAATATCTGGCTCATGTGGATGCAGCCCATCCATGTATAACATTCTTTTGGACGGTCATCTAATACCTCATTATTTTCCCTGCATCTGCATCATGTGTGCCCTGGTGCTGTGGGTCCAATGCAGATTGTGAAGTGTGGCCATAATACTGTAGTGTGAAACTAGCCGAACTCGAAGTCTAAACTGTATACTATAATAATAGCTGTAAGGGCTTTAATTTTTCAACTGTACATTTTGTTGATCTACAGTGCTGTTTTCTATTTAGGCACGCATATATGCCTTCACCTTATCTCCTCTTATGTAGCATATTAATAATGGAAAATCCTGCATATCTGATCCATTCAGTCAAGTGCAAACGACAGTGCACACAAGATCCTCATGCTATTACTTAGAAAAGAACTAAACTTCTTTATCCTGTGTGTTAGGCTTCACGGTCCTGACCTATTTAAAATGTCACGTAAAAGGCTAATTGTCAAAAGGACATGTCAGTGGGGGAATCATTGCCTTCACAAGTTGTGGCTCCAGACTCTAGGGATATGTGCACACCACATCTTTTATATCCTGTAATACCCTCATCTCTTATGAAGCTGAAGATCCTTCAGTAAGTCAGTTTTTCCCAAATCTTTATTTGTGACATTTTGTTTTTTACTTCATTATATAAGATAGTGGTGGCTTCCAAGCAGAAGCTGTCTGAAGAATGGTCAGGTCACTTCTTAGCTGCTTCACGGCTTTTAAAGCCTGAAAAAAATTAAAACAATTTAAAAAAAGGGAACAGCAAGTTGTTTTGACATTGCTGTGCATATGCTCTTTCTCTTTGGCAGTTTTTCTGCTTTGTTTTTTTGGGGGTCGGTGGCGGGGGGGGGATTCCAGGCTGAATCCACTTGAAAAAGTTGTGTGCACATACCCTTACCCCTATTGTTTCCCCAGACTATTGGATTACTATTGCTCTTATACATGTAGACCCGGAGACTGTACCAGTGGCAGTCCACATCGTACAGACCCTCACACATGACTCTACCATGCTACATCAGGGGCTGTATAAATAAAGCTATTGTGACCCATGAAACAACACTATTTTGTAAAAGTGGCATGTCACAATTTTTTTTACATAAAATTCAACAGAAAGAACCTAATTATGAAACTGAAGGTACAGCTGTATATTATGTACCTCTGAGTGTCCTATTACTGATCCCTACAAAGCAGAGCTATCACACCATTGTATGCAGGGAGCCTTAAACCATGAGCTACCCATTGTATAAAGGCAGCTCAAGAAAAGTTCTTGTATTCACTTCACCCCAACCCTTTAAGTAGGACCAAGTAAACCTGCTTTATTTGCAAGAAAGTACATTGAAGGAAAATCTGCCAATTAAATCTGTAAAGTTATTTGAGCTTTGCAAGGGTTGGCAACCATTTCCCTTGTACTTTTTGACATTAAAAGTTAGGGATGCAGTGCTGTGTTCTCATATTTCCTTTCTTTGTCAAGTTGTAACTTCTGTGTTCTTAGTTGTCATCTGAATTTTTTCTAACAACTGATGTATGGGTTCAGTAATACAGTTAACACAAATCTAATACTTTGCACAAGAGCAAAGTCTGGGGCATATATGATATCTTTTTATACAATGTTAGGATTAATGAATTGATCCCCTATTGTAAATTAGAATAATATCCATCACTACGAAGTTCAGTGACCATATAAGAACTTTGGCGCTAAGGAATACATAAATGATTTCTTAGCTATATCATTTAAAGTTTAGCTGCTGCAGTACCTCTTTTTTTCTATGAAATGCCCTCATCCTTTACATTAAGATGAGCAGCAGTTTTATAGAATGAGGAAGTCCTACATGTCAGTCAATCAATAGTTGGCGATCAGTGACACACACCCGCAGAAGATAAACAAGTAATAAATTGGTGTGTTTTTTAATTTACTTTTCATAAAAAAGTATATCAATGCTGTATACCACAACAAGAAATGATGCTTGCATTGAAATTAGTCATTGGTAGTGTTGAGCGATACCTTCCGATATCAGGAAATATCGTATCGGATTGGATCGGGCCGATACCCAAAAAGTATCGGATATCGCCGATTCCGATACCGGAAACCAATGCAAGTCAATGGGACACAAATATCGGAATGAAAATAAACCCTTTCTTTCCTTGTAGGTTAATTCTACATGAAGTAAAACAACTAAGAATAATGTAGAATGACATGAAAAGCCGGCAATTCATCAGCGGCATTCACCGGTACCCGACAATTTACAACAGAAAGAATAGAGCTTCACACATAGATTAGGTAGATAGAACCATGTCAGTCACATATATATGAAGTACTGTGACAGTGTTGCTTACTGTACTTGTCATTTAGTGTAAAGGATTTATTTTAAAAAATATTAGTGTTTTCGTGCACCGTCTCTTTAAGAAAGCCGGCCGGCAATTCAGCATCTGTACCCGACAATTTATAACAGACAGAATAGAGCTTCACACATAGATTAGATAGATAGAAACATGTCAGTCACATATATATGAAGTACAGTAATAGTGTTGATTACTGTACTTGTCATTTAGTGTTAAAATAAAGGATTTATTTTAAAAAAAAATGGCGTGGGGTTCCCCTTAATTTTAGGCTCTAGCGGAGGTTAAGCAGACAGCTGGGGCAAATGTTTGAAGCCTGGGAAGGGGGTAATACCCTCGGAGCTTCCCAGGCTACTAATATCAGCCCCCAGCTGAATACCTAGCCTTTACTAGCTATTAAAATGGGGGAACCCCCCAAAAAAAATAACGTGGGGTCCCCCCTAATTTAATAGCTAGCACAGGCTAGGCAGACAGCTGGGGGCTGATATTAATAGCCCAGGAAGGGTGCCATGAATATTGGCCCCCTCCCAGGCTAGAAACACCAGCCGTCAGCCGCCCCAGAAATGGCGCATCCATAGGATGCGCCAATTCTGGCACTTAGCCTCGCTCTTCCCACTGCCCTGTAGCGGTGGCAGTGGGGTAATAGGGCTGGGGTTGATGTCAGCTTATAATGCCAGCTGACATCAAGCCCAGGTTAGTAATGGAGAGGCGTCTATAAGACACCCCCATTACTAACCCCATAGTCAAAGTTACAAAAAAACACAAACACCCAGAATAAAGTCCTTTAATTGAAATAAACACACAATTCTTTATTGTTCTAAATTAAACCATACTTACCATCACGCCCATTCCAGCTGAAGCCAACGATCTCCTGCAATAAAAGAAAAATAATAAAGCAACATCATCCTTACCTTTCAATGGTTCCCAGGACAGCTCCAGCTCTGCTACATCGAGATGACAGGCTGGACCGCAGCAGAACGCTGCCATCCAGCCTGTCATCCCGCAGACACTGAGAAGCGCAGGCATGCTTGCGCTCCTCAGTGTCTCTCTGTGACGTCATCCAGATGAGCCGAGTTCATGTCCAATGAACTCAGCTCACCTCATGCACGTCACTGACAGCGTGGGAAAATGCTCCTGCACTCAGCGCTTCAGCGTGAGAATTCTCCCACGCTGTCAGTGACATACATGAGGTGAGGTCATGTCCAATGAACTCAGCTCACCTCATGCACGTCACTGACAGCGTGGGAAAATTCTCACGCTGAAGTGCTGAGTGCAGGAGAATTTTCCCACGCTGTCAGTGACGTACATGAGGTGAGCTGAGTTCATTGGACATGACCTCGGCTCATCTGGATGCCGTCACAGCCAGACACTGAGGAGTGGAAGTATGCCTGCGCTTCTCAGTGTCTGCGGGATGACAGGATGGATGGCAGCGTTCTGCTGCGGTCCAGCCTGTCATCTCGATGTAGCAGAGCTGAAGCTGTCGTGGGAGCCATGGAAAGGTAAGGATGAGGTTGCTTTATTATTTTACTTTTATTGCAGGAGATTGTTGGCTTCAGCTGGAATGGGCGTGATGGTAAGTATGGTTTAATTTAGAACAATAAAGAATTGTGTGTTTATTTCAATTAAAGGACTTTATTCTGGGTGTTGTGTTTTTTTAAATACTTTACTAGAAATTCATGGTGGTCATGTCTAATATTGGCGTGACCCCATGAATTTCGGGCTTAGGGCCAGCTGATAATGCCAAGCTGGCCTTAACCCCTTTATTAGCCAGTGAGCCACCACACCAGGGCCCTGGATGAGTTGGGTACAGCGCCAGAAGATGGCGCTTCTATGAACGCGCCATTTTCTGGGGCGGCTGCGGACTGCAATTTGCAGCGGGGGTGGCCCAGAAAGCTTGGGTCTCCCTGCGCTGCGGATTCCAGCCCCCAGCTGCCTAGTTGTATCTGGCTGGGCACAAAAATAGGGCGAAGCCCCACGCATTTTTTTTTTTAATTATTTCATGAAATTCATGGAATAATTAAGAAAAAAAGGGCTTCCCTATATTGTTGTGTCCGGCTAGGTACAAATAGGCAGCTGGTGGTTGGGGGCAGCCCGTTCCTGCCTGCTGTACCTGACTGGACACAAATATAGGGCGAAGCCCCACATAATTTTTTTTTAATTATTTCATGAATTTCCTGAAATAATTAAAAAAAAATTGACGTGGGGCTTTGCACTATATTTGTGTCCAGCCAGGTACAGCAGGCAGGAACGGGCTGCCCCCAACCACCAGCTGCCTATTTGTACCTGGTTGGACACAACAATATAGGAAAGCCCTTTTTTTCTTAATTATTCCATGAATTTCATGAAATAATTAAAAAAAACAAAACGTGGAGCTTCTCCCTATTTTTGTGTCCAGCCAGGTACAACTAGACAGCTGGGGGATGGAATCTGCAGCGCAGGGAGGCCCAAGCTTTCTGCCCCCCCGCTGAAAATTGCAGTCTGCAGCCGCCCCGGAAAATGGCGCGTTCATAGAAGCTGGATGCTGTACCTGGCTGGCATACAAAAATATGGCGAAGCCCACGTCAAAAGTTTTGGGAAAAATTAATTAAAAAATAAATAATAATTTAGGGACTGCATCTTTATTAACTCCTCAAATGTCATTTAGTGTTAAAATAAAGGATTTATTTAAAAAAAAAATGGCGTGGGATCCCCCATAATTTTAGTCTCTAGCGGAGGTTAAGCAGACGGCTGGGGCAGATGTTTGAAGCCTGGGAAGGGGGTAAAACCCACGGAGCTTCCCAGGCTACTAATATCAGCCCCCAGCTGAATACCTAGCCTTTACTAGCTATTAAAATGGGGGACCCCCCCAAAAAAAATGACGTGGGGTCCCCCCTATTTTAATAGCTAGCAAAGGCTAGGCAGACAGCTGGGGGCTGATATTAATAGCCCAGGAAGGGTGCCATGAATATTGGCCCCCTCCCAGGCTAGAAACACCAGCCGTCAGCCGCCCCAGAAATGGCGCATCCATAGGATGCGCCAATTCTGGCACTTAGCCTCGCTCTTCCACGCTGCCCTGGTGCGGTGGCAGGGGGTAATAGTGGTGGGGTTCATGTCAGCGCCAGCTGCCATGAAGCCCAGGTTAGTAATGATGGGCGTCTATAAGACACCCCCATTACTAACCTACAAAGTGTTAAAAAGAAAAAACACACACTACACCCAGAAAAAAATAATTTATTTGAAATAAAACACACCATTTTATTTAATTCTTAGTTTACTAAAAATAATAGTTGCGTGTCCACGTTCCTGCGCTGATCTCCCATGCACAGCTGTCACATCTGGAGATGGTGACAGCTGTGCATGGCTGCTGTAAGCTCACGCTGCCAGGAACACGTCCGCTCCCGGCAGCGGGAGCCACTGACTGAGGTCACCGGAGTGCATTCAGGCAGCGCAGCTCCGGAGACCTCCTTTACGGCACTGCTGTACCGTGGGAATTTCTCACGATACAGCAGGGCCGTAAAGGAGCTAACCGGAGCAGCGCTGCCTGAACTCCGGTGAACCCTTACGGCCCCGTCATTCTAGCGGCGGCAGCGGTTCAGAGCGGTCACATTCTATGTGGCTGCTCTGAACTGGAGATCTTCGTGGGACACTCGTGGACTACTACGGAGGGGTAAGGATAAGGTTGTGGTTTATTATTTTATATTTTATTACAGGAGATCGATGGCTTCGGGGAATTAGGTGTCTAGGTGAGTATAGGTGTAGTTTTTTATTTTTTACTTTATTTTAGGTGGCGATCGGCGGGGACAGGTAATGTATGAACTAATTTCTTTTAGGTAACCACTGGCCACCAATGACATGTATTTAACATTTATTGGGGACACAGTAGGGCAATTTAAATAGCAGGATCAGGCTGATGGGAACTACTGCTCTCATCGAGCTGATCCTGCTGGCAGGAGTGGACGGGGGACAGACATAGGCCGATGGGAGTAGTAGTGTCACATCGGCCTATGTCTGCCTGCACGCACAGACACCGCGCACACCCGCACAAACATCGCACACACACCCCGCACACACACCCCGCACACACCCGCACAAACATCGCACACACACATCGCACAGACACTGCACACACCCGCACAAACATCGCACAGACACCGCGCACACACACCCCGCACACACACTAATCATGACGGGTCTGGGAGGTGAGGCTGACCTGTGCGGCCGTGGGAAAGTTCATGTGAGTTCATGCAGTCAAGCATGAACTCACATGAACCCTCTGAGGGCACCGCGGCGACTTCAAATGAACAGCTGATCAGCATCACCTGATACCTCAGCTGTTCATTTGAAATAACCGGCGGGAAAGCGCAGCACAGAACGGGAAAGCCGACGGTGAAGTCTTTTCACTGCCGGCTTCCCCGCCCGGGTCCTTCGCTCCTTGGTGCTGCGCTCCCCGCCCGGTCCTAATTTACGATTGGGATTGGAGGTGGCGAGGGGAGCGGAGGATCGGGGTGGGAGGCTGCGGGGAAGCAGTATGGGGCTGTGTGATTGTTTAAAAGCCGCCGGCTTTTAAACAATCAGGAGAATTCTCCCCCGCTGGGATGGCATTCTGATGACAGGCTGGATCGCGCTGCCATCCAACTTGTCATCCTTCACAGACACTGCAGAGCGCAGGCATTATGGGAACTTCCGATTCCGGTATCCGATATTGTAAAAGTATCGGAATTAAGTATCGGAATTCCGATACCGCGAATATCGGCCGATACCCGATATTACAGTATCGGAATGCTCAACACTAGTCATTGGCATTCCTGATCTTTTTAGGTGATCTGGATCATTTGGCTCCAATCCTGAAAAAGAGACGACTCTTTCAGATCCCTACTAAATATGTGTTCACCAATCACCAGTAGGTGAACTCATATTTTAAGATAAAATCATTGCAGTTGGATGTGGATGAAATCCAATCCATCAATAGTTGCAATACTTCTTCAGACATATGTAATGTTTTATACCCGGACAACATGACTTTGGCAACCCTTAGGCAGTTTTCACATGAACGTATGCAAAATTGTCCGTTCTTCGTCCAGAAAAAAAATGACATTTTTGCATGCATATTGTTTTCAGTCTGTCCAGTTTTCTACATCTGTGTGCTATCCGTTTGTCTTTTTTTTTTTTTTACATCAGTGTGCTATCCATATATTAGTTTTGTACAACATGCATTATGGCATGCCGTTTTTACATGAACAATTTAATAAGTAAAGGTCAATTGCAGTTTTCTATCTTTTAATATCCTGTAATGGATCCATGAAAAACGCATAGCATATGAATGGTAACCAGTATGTGATCCATTTTTTGCACAATCATTGATTTGCAATGGGTGGATCAATGTAGTACATGCTGTGATTTTTTTTTTTCAGCAGATTATTTTTATTGAGGAAATTTTACAATAATAGGGAAGGGAGAAAAAAAGGACAAAACAAAAAAAAACACTATATATCAAACAACCAATATATATATATAAATGGAGGAATGAGAGGAAAGAGGAAAAGTTAGGTAAGTGGGGAAGAAGGGGGAACCGGTGAAGGAAGGATATATAAAGGGAAAGAGGATCAAAGGGTGATATATAGGTCACTAAGAATACACTTTTACTTCAATTACATTACTAACTTGTATAAGATGTAACTGTTATAAAGCTGAAAAAACTATTAAAACAATACATATATAGTATTCTGGTCCAGTTTGATCTGTGATTTTTTATTTATTACATGCAGACCACGGATGTTTAAAACACTCATCTGAACAGTCCATTGGGCTAAGTTCCCAGAATGAGTATTTGGTATTTTTTGATGCTTCAGATTTTCTGCAGCATTTCTGTACCAATTAACTAAATTACATTTTATGTAACTGTCTAGACACACATGATCAAAATGCCCACTCTTCCTTGCAGTAGCGCTCTAAATGTGTCAGATTGCAAGGGCATCTCCTGGATACAGCTCTACTCAGGTCACCCACAGATTTTCAATATGGATTCAGGACTGGGCTCTGGCTTGGCCATTCCAAACCTTTGACCTTCTTTTGGGGAAGGCATTATTTTGCTGTTTTGGAGGTATGCTTAACGTCCTAGTCATGCTGAAAAGTGAAACTCATCTTCAGCTTTTTTAGCAGATGCCTGAAGATTTTGATGCAAAACTGACTGATATTTGGAACGGTTCATAATTCCCTCCCCCTGCCGAAAAATAGCCCCAAAGCATAATGCTGCCTCCACCATGCTTCACGGTGGGTATGGTGTTCTTTTGGTGATGCACATTGCTGGCTTTGTGCCAAATATAGCTTTTAGAATTAGAGCCAAAAAGTTTAACCCTGGTCTCATTAGAACATAACACATTTTCCGACATGATTTTGGCTGACTTGATGTAGATTTTGAAAAACATAGCCAAGCTTGGATGTTTTTCTTTGTGAGAAAAGACTTCCATCTTGCCACCCTTCCCCACAGGCCAGACGTGAAGAATACGGGAGATTGCTGTCACATACAATACACAACCTGTACTTGTCAGAATTTCCTGCAGCTCCTTTAACCCATTTATGACCTTAGACTTATACATATTTCCAGGTGGCCTGGTACTTACCGACTTTGGCCGTATGGATACGTCTAGGCGATTTTTCGCACAGAGAGGCTTTGCGTGCACGATCACCGCTGGGTGTCAGCTGATTCTGACAGCTGACACCCGGCACTTTAATCCCCTAAATGCTGCGATCGCAGCATTTAGCAAGCAGGCAGAGGGACAAAAGTTCCTCTGCTCTTGGATCGATGACCCCTCAACGTCATTGCGGGGTCCTGATCATTGCATGGTGACTCAATGTCATCATGACAACATCCAGACACTAGCAGGGTAGCTAGATCATGCACAGTGCATGACATAACCATCTTGTGGCCGCAGGGCTGACAGCTCTAAGGCATAGCAGTGCGCCTGCATTGCTATGCCTTATAACAGCGATCAGCCTGCAGAAAGTGAAAGTCCCATAGTGGGACAAAGTTAAAAAAAAATATTTTTGAAAAAAATCACAAAATAATAAAAAAACATAAAAGATATATTGTACCCAGAAATAAATATTATGAGAAAAAAAACAATAAAAGTACACATATTTAGTATCGCCGCGACCCGACCTATAAAACTGTCCCACTAGTTGACCCCTTTAGTGAACACTGTTAAAGCATAGTTTTTTGCCTCCTTTTTTTTTTTTAAATCATCTTCCCACCGACCAAAAAGTGGAATAAAACGCGATCAAAAAGACGAATGTAAATAAAAATGGTATTGCTGAAAACGTCATCTTGTCCTGCAAAAAACAAGCTACCATACAGCTCTGTCAACTGAAAAATAAAGTTATAGCTCTCTGATTAAAGTGGTAAAATAATAATTAATTTTTCTACAAAAAAGTTTTTAATGTGTAAAAGCACCAAAACCTAAAAAAAACATATATAAATGGGATATTTCTGTAATCGTACTGACCCAAAGAATAAAGCTGCCTTACCAATTTTACCATATGGGGACGGCATAAAAAAATACAATCCCTGAATTGTTGTTTTTTGTTTATTCTGCCTCTCAAAAATTGTTATAGAAAGTGATCAAAACATGTCATGTGCTCAAAAATGGTACCAATAAAAACTTCAACTTGTCCCGCAAAAAACAAGCCCTCACATGACTCTGTTGGCAGAAATATGGCAAAATTATAGCTCTAAAAAAAAATGCAAAAACTAGTTTTTGCAAAAAAATAGTGCCTTTAAAGTAGTCTAATCACTTATACTGCATGAGAAACGGCATAAAAAATCAAACCAATTCTTCACCTTTTATTAATTTGTTCATTCTGCCTCCCAAAGATCGTAGTAAGGCTCGGTGCATGTTTACACTCCGCTGTGTGCTTATACCGGGGTTTCCATGTAAATCTCTGAAATATGTGGTTCAGACAGAACCCCCCACGGAAGATTCCCTATAATGAGGCAGATGGAGGCACTGTGGACGCCGTCTGCCCTGTGATCCGGCAGTGTATGTCTTTTTAGGCGTGCATAAAAGTGCCATCGACCACCGTTTTGTGCACCTCTGAAAAGACAGCGCTGAACAGAGGCCAGACGGAGTCCAGAGTAACTCTGCTGCCTCACTATAGTGAATGGGGGTTTCATCTGAATTTCGTCACTTGCAGATTTAAATGGTAACCCGGAAAGCCTTGCTCATCGTAAAGCACAGGATAAATGGGAACATTTTACATAACATTTTGGATCACAATAAAAGCTTCGACTCAATCCACAAAAAAATCAAGTCCCAACTCAGGTCCGTCATCTGTTAACGGAAATATAGGGGGCTTCCACGTTACTGGTAGCACAAAGGCTCTGGAAAAGCGAAATTTCCCTTTCCCCCCAAAAAGAAATTAAGCAAATTCTGTGCATCCAAATACCCCCCTCTCTTCTGAGCCCCACAGTGTGCCTAAACCGCAGTTAGCGTCCACATATTTGGAATTTCTGTAACAATGAGAGCCCACCTAATTTACAGGTGCGTGTCTCCAGGAGCACGAGCTGGGCATAATGTACTGGTCACTACAACATACTGGTCACTACAATGGCAGTTTGTAATTTTCACTCAGCAACATCCACTGCTGCTTGTTTCTGGAAAACACCCATGGTCAAAATTGTCACTACACCTTTAGATAAGTTCCAAAGGGCTATAATTTCCAAAGTGGGGTCACTTGAGAGGGGATTCCGCTCTTCTAGCACTCAGGGGCTCTGTATATGGAGTCTGCAAACTATTGTATGAAAATCTGTGCTCCAGGAGGAAAATAGCACTCTGTCTCTCCCGAATCTCGCTGTGTGGCTAAGCAGTACTGTACAGCCTAATATACATTCAGAAGAAATTGTGTGACAAATTTTGGTGCCATTTTTACCCATTTTCCAGTGTGAACATTTAAAATCTGGGGCTAAAACAAAACTTTGGTGGTTAAAATGTAATTATTCTTTCTTCACCGCCCAATGGTATAAAACTCTGTGAGGCACATGTGGTATCAACATGCTCATTGCACGCCTAGATGAATTCAATGAGAGGTGTAGTTTGTAAAATGAGGTTTCTTATGGGGGGTTCTGCTGTTCTGACACCTCAAGGGCTCTGCCAATGTGACATGGCACGTCAAATCAGTCCAGCAAAATCCGAACTCCAATATGGCGCTCCTTCCCTTCTGAATTTTCCCCTGTGCCTCAAAAGTTGTTTTCGACCACATACTCAGGAGAAATTGTGCTACAAATTTTGTGGTCCATTTTCTCCTGTTATCCTTGTGAAAATGAAAAAATTGGGGGCTAAAACAACATTTTTGTGGGAAAAATATATTTTTTTCCATTTTCATATATCAATGTTGTAAAACTCTATGAAGCCTTTGTGGGTTGAAGGTGCTCACCACACATCTAGATAAGTTACCTAAAGGGTCTAGTTTCCAAAATGGTGTCACTTGGGGGGGGGGGGGGTTCACTGTTTAGGCACATCAGAGGCTCTCCAAATGCAACATGGCGTCCGCTAATTATTCCAGTAAATTTTGCATTCAAAAAGTCAAATGGCGCTCCTTCCCTTCCGAGCCCTGTAGTGTGCCCAAACCGTAGTTTCCCCCCACATATTGGGTATCGGCGTCCTCGGGAGAAATTGCCCAACAAATTTTGGGGTTCATTTTTTTTCTTCCACATTCCAAAAATTTCTGTGAAGCACCTGAAGGGCTAATAAACTTCTTGAATGTGGTTTTGAGCACCTTGAGGGGTGCAGTTTTTAGAATAGTGTCTCTTTTGGATATTTTCTGTCATATAGACCCATCAAAGTGACTTCAAATGTGTTGTGGTCATTAAGAAAAATGGTTTTGTAAATTGTGTTGGAAAAATGAGAAATCACTGATCAACTTTTAACCCTTATAACTTCTAACAAAAAAAAATTCAAAAATTGTGCTGATGTAAAGTAGACATGTGGGAAATGTTATTTATTAACTATTTTGCGTCACATATCACTCTGATTTAAGGGCACAAAAGTTTGAAAATTGCTACATTTTCGCCAATATTCTGTTTTTTTCATATATAAACACAAAAATATCTAACAAATTTTATCACTATCATGAAGTACAATATGTCATGAGAAAACATTCTCAGAATCAGTGGAATCCGTTGAAGTGTCCCAGAGTAATTACCTCATAAATTGACACTAGTCAGAAATGTAACAATTGATGGGGTGAGGCTTTAATGATGCTGTAGGCCCCTTTGCAGCCTCTTGGGCCAATTTTCTTCTTGTCTCTTCATCAATTTTTTAGGGAAATCCAGTTATAGGTAATGTACGGTAATTGTTATGCCAAATTTAAGCAACTTCTTGATGACAGTCATTGCAGCATTTGCGCTATGTGTGAACCTTACCCTGCTGTTGCAGACTTACATACAGTATGTGTTCTCATTAAAAAGAGGGTGATAAGCTGCTGTCAGACACCTCTTATCTGCCAGGAGTACAATCTAGCATATCAATCCTTCTTTCCATCAGCATCTGCTGGTAGCGGACATTTGAACACCCAATACACTGTACATGGTTGGTCAGCTCCTTCAAAATTATTATTCTAATTACTTTAATGTAGCCAAGATATGATGTTAGAAAATGGGCAACTCCAGGGGATGTGGACCTGGTACATATGGCAACAGTCCAGTAACAGTGCAGTAATACAGGCCTGTGGACACTGTGGGAGGGCTACATAGAAGGTAAATATGACTTTACAAAGTCATTTTGGTAATGTTTCAGGACTTGCTGTATATCTCATTATTAGACACATTCTGTACTATTAAATAATCCTTTTTTATTTACCTATAGGTTAAGGCAAAAAATTATGACAAGGTGGAAAAGGTAAGTCTGATCTGCTTTTCCCATTCTTAGCAATAGTATTTTAAACATAAAGCTGCTTATACTGTATTCATACACAATGGAGCATATTTATTAATGCACTGACTGTACATCCACATAGTGAAAATGCAGCAAATCCGCTTTGTTTTTACAGTGCCAACACAGTGCATGAGATATAAGACGTTAAGAGCTGCAAATTTGACATCTGCAGCATATCAATGTATTGTTCAGATTGCAAATCTATGCAATGGAAAGGGTTACATGTGTGGCTCTCCCACAACCCTATCCACGGTACGAAATTTCGCTAAGGATCTTTAGAAGAGTGGCTGAGGTTGTGTGATTTAGTTATCTCATTCTGTTGGCATGTTGGACATTTTACCTGATGCCAACATGTTTGATAATTTAAAATAGATGATTTTCTAATGTAATTATGTACCTCCATAGCCATAGTTGTTATACGCACAGTGCAATTAATAAACTTACCAATTGCTGCCTTCTTCCACCTGTTCTGATCCTCTTGTGCACCACGTGACTGCAGTTGTGACAAGCCGCATCTCACAGCATTGTCTACGTAGACCTTAAGTTGCCTTTTTCAATGTTAGTCTAGGAGAGTCTTGTTGTGAGTCTCGTAGACTTACATTTACAAAGTGGCTTTCTGACAAGATGCTGTGTGAGCCCGCTAGTAAGAACTGTAGTCACGCAGTGCAAAAAATACTGGAACCACGCTGGGAATGGAAGAAGGCAGGGATCTGTAAGTATTTTAATACAATGGCTAACCGAGTAGTTAATAAAAAAATTGTCAAAGTGCTACTTTTTTTAGATCATTTTCAAAAATGTCTAGAAAGGCACAAAAAGTGGGTTCAACGCATCATAAATCTGACATATGGCATGTACACCCGCTGGTTACTGCAATTTGATGTCATGTTCTCCAGCATTTAGTTTAGTAATCTTCATTATTTTAACCTTAAAGGAAGCAATAGGTTTGAAAACTGAAATCCCACATGACTTCAGATCTTTACAGCTTATGGAAAATGGAATGGGTAACTCGTAATAAGACGGTGTATACAGGAGACCCATGTTTCTTCAGTGAACATTATTCAGTCTTGTGTTAGCAGGTGCTATGGTATTTTAAAGGTAAACTGTTTGCTGATTCATGGTGCTCAAGCCGCGGGTAACATGAAACAGATCCTAGCTGCACAATTGCAGCCACGTATGTTTTACTCTGAAACACTCCGGCATTTCAGAAAAAAATTATACTTTAAAGATCCAGCCTGGGACCATAGCGGAGAAAACCTAAACAGAAAAGAAATACCAATGGTATGAAAGTATTTAATGGCCAAACAATGCCACATGACTAACAAGTATACCCAAAAAATATATTAAAAGGCAAAATCAATATAATGTAAGAACGCGCGTTGGAGTGGTGTGAGGGGATCGACAGTGTGTTTATTTGGTGGTATGTGTTATATTTTTCTGCTGCACCAGTAGCTTCTTCATCATAATTTATTATTATCAATAATTGTGGCTGTTTATACATTTGGTCTTAGCAAGAACTATTTGAGGATTTTTCCTCACATTATATGGTGTATATACTTTCCACTTGGATACTATAATTCTTACTATATATTTTGGGATATATATTATCATTCTTATTCATGCACATTGCACTTATTTGAATATAATTGATTATTTATTCATAGCATTTGGTATTTTTATAACAAAAAAATGTATTCCTGATTTATTCTATTTATGCATTGCATTTTCTATCAGCATTTTACATGTCATATTTCGTGGTTTTAATTGTGTGTTGTGTTTGTATTTTATCTTGTCTGTGATCATGACTTAATAAATCTCTTACATTATATTGATTTTGCCTTTTTTTTAATACATTTTTTAGGTTTTGGACCTTAGCCATGCTGAGAATAGCCGGCCAGGGGTGGTGCTGGAGTTGACTCATCTCCGGCTAAGGTCCCCAGCTGGATTATTAAAGTATATGTTCTTTGAAAAGCAGGAGCGTATCAGAGAAAAATATACTTGGATGCAATCACGCAACCTGGCTCTGATTCATGCTACTCATGGTTTGGGCAGGATGAATCAGATGATAGTCCAATTTAATACTTGCATTAAAGTGAACCTAAGTTTGGCCAAGACGAGTCATTTTGTCATCGACCCTCTCTCTATCTGCAGTTATTTCAGAGATGTCTGATGAAAGTCTTACACATAGATCTGTGGAAATGTTATGTGTCTTATGTGCGTGAGACCAAAGGGAAGCTTCCAAGTTACAAGTAAGTATCATCATGGTCCTTCTATGTTTCGTAAACCTATGGTAAGACCTTGGGTCTTCTATGTCTGTCAGACCAGTAATTTCAAGGTTTTGGGCTCGATCCAAAGTCTGTAACAAGACCTCCCAACTAGCACATGTCTTACGTCACTGCTGTATTTTTTAATTTGGAGAGGGTCCATTGGGCACACCAAGTCTGACTGTGATTGCAACTTCTCAACTTTATAATTATGACCCTTCAAAGTACTCCACTTTTGAGTCTGACTCGTAGATTTGATATCTCTAGTGTGACTGACTGGAGTGCAACAATTAACATTGCTTTTCTGAAACTATAGACCTGTTTATGAAAACTGCACATTATCTATACTCACTAGGGTGCTTGCGTGACCATCACTCCATTCACTTCTATTGGTGCGATAGTGCTTGAGTGGTCACACATGCACACTACCACTTTGCTCATATGGAGGCACAGGATCTAATGTTTTTGAGAGTGGGGGTCTCAGTGGTCTCAACCATATTGTTCAGATATTTATCACCTTTTTTGTGGATAGGTGATTAACGATGTTGGTGGGATAACCTCTATATACTTACACAGCGGATGCTGATCCTGTAAAGAGAACCCGTCAGATCACATTACACGTTTAAAGTTTATTCATGTGTTGCAGTGATGTAATGTTACATCCAAAAGTGGAAATTGAACTTAGATACTGCCACTCGCCTTCTGCAACTGCACCCGGACTAGTCCAGCAAGGCTTTTCTTCACCAAGACTAATCCAGGCCATTAGCTGCAGTCTCCTGCCGTGCCCGAACCCTCTCAGCTCACCTCCGGTCCTTACTACTGGCCCAGGCCCAGGTGACCTCCCTGGATCTCTGCTCCCTTCTCACAGCTGTTCTCTGTAATTGGCTTTGCCAAAGTGCTTGCTTTGGGATTGGGACTCTATGAGCAAAGTCACGGCAGGGTAACAGAGATGGGGCCATTTTATATGGGGGATTTTTCACATTACTTCCACACCTGTAAAAATTATAACCTGCTCTATCGAAGAATATTTTGGCATGTATGGCACTTGAAAGTGTCTGTATAACAGCACACCAACGCCAGGCACAGGAGCTCTAAATCTGTCCTTTGTGCTGGTCGGTCAGTTGAAGAGCTACATGGAGCAATGAGCTGGCCAGCTTGGTAAGTAATGGTCAGGACCACCCACACAACTACATTTTATCGTTTTATGTACGACCCTTTTTATTAAATACTGCCCCTGTACTATTTTGAAAACAACCATCCTGACTTCAACATAAAAATGTAAAGTAACATAGGCTCAAGTTCCCAAAATGTGCGTGTGTGTGTCTGCACACTTAGGAATAATGGGTGGGAGGTGACTTTTACCAAAATGATCTTTATTTTGTGGATTTTTGCCACTGATTTCACCTTTTGCATTATAGATGAAAAAGGTGTAATTGTAAAGGTGTAATAGAAAAGCAGTAATTTCTCTGGCAGTAGATCATGTATCTCAGCATGTGGATCTTTCTGTGGATACAGTTGAGGGTTCATGGCAAAATCCAGTGCTTTCCTCCCACACGATTTACATCCTGCACCCTTAAATATGACGGCTTTTTCTCCATGTAGCTTTTAAAGTAAAAACATTGAGTGATTGTACAGAACATCATTAGACTTGCAAGGGGCTAAATTGCAGCAGTTATCATCAACATTTTGCTTGCTTTTTCTTCTCTTTCAGGGAAAAAATGGCACAGGCTTATGACTTTGCTCTCGATAAGATTGGCATGGAAATCATGTCCTACCAGGTAATTGCTTTCTGTTCTTAATCCAAAAACAAAAAGTCTGTGGACATTAAAACTATTTTCAATTATCCCCCTGTTCCCAGGTGTAGTTTGTTTTTCATTAAAACAAAAAAAATGGAATACTCCTCCGCTCTGGCTGCAGCGTATTATGGCTCCAGCACTGCTCCTCTGTTATTGTCTGCAGCGCTTACATCATGTTTACAGTGCTGCAGCCAATCAGCGGCCCTTGTTATCAACTCTGGCAGAGACGCTGAGCTCATTGATTGTCAACATGATGTCAGCGCTGCAGACAATAACAGACCCAGGGAGCAGAGCCAGAGTACTGGACCAGGGGAGGATGTGTAAAGCAATGTTTGTTTGTTTTTTCTTACACAAACAGCTGCTAGGGACAGGGTTTTTCTGAAAATGGGAAACCCCTTTAGTTACTGTTGGACTAACTGTTTTTCTTTATTTGCAGATATGGGTTGATTACATCAACTTTTTGAAAGGAGTGTAAGTATACGCTATGTGATTTCTAAAATCGTCACTGCTAAGTCATCATTGACCCCAACATACCAGCTAAAATAGATATATCAAGGACCTTTGGTAGCTTTCAGGGTGGTCCTTATTAACTTCAGTGTTTTAGTTGGTGCTTTTTAATAGGTTTAGGGCTGCAAACCCTTCATAGTTAGAACAACAAAGGGTTTTAGCTAATATTGAAACAATTATTGGCTGAGGTTATTTATCCTGTTACAATCCAGCTTCTAACACGCCGCCATAACATGGACTCGTGATCAATGTTTCACCTTTCATATTCTCGTGCATAATTCATTTATATAAAAAGTTTGTAATAATTATTACACATCTTCATGTTGTGCTGGCCGGGTTCCCATATACATCATTGGGACTGTAATGCACATTTGCTGATTGGACTCCTCCTGTAGCTATGCACAGTCCGATACAGAAAGTTAATCCGAGCCATATGCATGGAGCATCCTCATGGATAAGGCAGTGGGGATATTATAGAGCAGGAGTACACAGTTCATTTTCCGAGAGCGTAAATGTTGTGGAGGGCCGAACCAACACGCTGAATTTCATTTTGCTCAATATTATAGTTAATATTTTTTATCCTTAATATTGAGCAGAATTAAATCTGTTGACCAGGTGATACTACTTATACAATAGGGCTGCTTGTAACATGTATTCTTATCCGCATGGACAGGGGATAACTTCCTGATCGCTGGGGTCCGACTGCTGGGACTCCCATTGATCCCAAGAATCAGGACTCTCAAGAGCCCTGTATGAATGTAGAGGTGGTCCATCGTGCACACTCCCACTCCATTCATTTTACATATTTCCACAACAAATCTGCCACATGTGAATATATCCCAACTGATTCCAGCCTATTGAATTTTTTCTTTATAAAATTCCATTAAAGTCTATTAACAGGAATGTCTTTCTATAGTTTTTTTCTGTTAAACAATAGTATAATAGAGAGGAATGTTCTTTTAGTAATTGGCTTGCACTTTTTACAAGTAAAATAACCATGAATCTGGATTTTGCTTTATTTTGTACTGCCTTGGGCTTGATTTTGTCTTTTTGTGTACCGTCTTGAGCTTCTGCATGCAGCGAAGGATTAGAAGCTCTCTAGGGTCAAGTCTCCGTTCATACTGAATGATGGCTTTCAATACACTGGGTTGTTTGTTTGATTTCCTGACAATTAGGGAAGCCGTGGGATCCTACGCAGAAAATCAAAGAATCACAGCCGTCCGCAGGGTTTACCAGAGAGGTTGTGTCAATCCTATGATTAACATCGAGCAGCTCTGGAGGGATTACAACAAGTATGAAGAGGTAATGTGTGCAGCAGGGATTCTGAATGATCACAAGTGTCATTCAAGAGATGTAACCCACTCTTGTCTTCTCTACAGGGTATTAATATTCACCTAGCAAAGAAAATGACAGAAGACCGGAGTAGAGATTACATGAATGCCAGAAGGGTTGCAAAGGTAAGAATAGGTCAAGGATTATTTGGGCACTTTATTGATGTTTACCGAATCTTAGCTTTGAGCTTGAAATGGAATTAAAAAGGTTTCCAGTATTCTGTCTCCACACTGCGTTCCACCATTCAGTCACAGTATTCAGTACCCTGCGTCACACCTGACTGTACGTCATATCTGGGCTGTGAGATACAAGGGAAGCTGCAATACTAGATACAGCACATGGGCAAGAAAGGCGCTGTTTCTGGAGACAAAAAAATAGTTTCTTCTAATCCATGGATAAAGGATTATAATCCTTTAATTTAAAGTGCTACTTTTTTCTTTAATTTACACAGTTTTTACATTCTCTGTTCTAAGGAATATGAAACTGTGATGAAAGGATTGGATCGCAATGCTCCTTCGGTTCCCCCACAGAATACCCCACAGGAAGCTCAGCAGGTGGAGATGTGGAAAAAATACATTCAGTGGGAGAAGAGCAATCCACTTCGGACTGAAGACCAGACCCTTATAACAAAAAGAGGTGAAGTCTTATCACCTATAAGGAGAGCTTTCCTGTGCTTTTGTTATCCAACACTCTTATAGGATTACCTCATTCCCGCAAAGTACCGATTGCAGATAGTTTTCTGTATGTACAAGGAACTAAAGCAAAACCAAAGAATTTGTCTGGTTGATATAAGTGCAGTGTGTAGGTGCTCATTCACACTGGCCATTAACAATGGGACTAATAGGCATTTGAAAAAAAAAGTTTTTTAAGTGTAAAATAAATGTAGAAATAAAAAAAACCCCACAGTTTAATAATAATAAATGGTTTACTTGTGAACATGTATCACACATGGTGGGCATTATATACACAGCTCTGCGGGCTGTATCACACATGATGGGCATTATATACACAGCTGTGCGAGCTGTATCACACATGATGGGCATTATATACACGGCTCTGCGGGCTGTATCACACATGATGGGCATTATATACACAGCTCTGCGGGCTGTATCACACATGATGGGCATTATATACACGGCTCTGCGGGCTGTATCACACATGATGGGCATTATATACACAGCTCTGCGGGCTGTATCACACATGATGGGCATTATATACACAGCTCTGCGGGCTGTATCACACATGATGGGCATTATATACACAGCTCTGCGGGCTGTATCACACATGATGGGCATTATATACACGGCTCTGCGGGCTGTATCACACATGATGGGCATTATATACACGGCTCTGCGGGCTGTATCACACATGATGGGCATTATATACACAGCTCTGCGGGCTGTATCACACATGATGGGCATTATATACACAGCTCTGCGGGCTGTATCACACATGATGGGCATTATATACACGGCTCTGCGGGCTGTATCACACATGATGGGCATTATATACACGGCTCTGCGGGCTGTATCACACATGATGGGCATTATATACACGGCTCTGCGGGCTGTATCACACATGATGGGCATTATATACACAGCTCTGCGGGCTGTATCACACATGATGGGCATTATATACACAGCTCTGCGGGCTGTATCACACATGATGGGCATTGTATACACGGCTCTGCGGGCTGTATCACACATGATGGGCATTATATACACGGCTCTGCGGGCTGTATCACACATGATGGGCATTATATACACAGCTCTGCGGGCTGTATCACACATGATGGGCATTATATACACAGCTCTGTGGGCTGTATCACACATGCTGGGATTAGATATATGGCTCTGCTATGTCAGTGTACTCTTCCTTCGGATGTCTGTAATGCAGGGACATCTGAATGAAGCTTACACTGGCATAGCAGAACTGTCAGTGATCAGTGCACAGCAGCCTGATGATTACACTGCTGTGCTCTGAACACTCCGGAGACAGCGGCAGTTGTACTAGTAATCCCAGGCTACCGAGCTGTTCTCACCGCTGGAAGAAGTCACCTTCCCAGTCCTGATCTCACAGCAGCACTGTGACAGTGACTTCTCCATTGGTGAGAACAGCTCTGTAGTCTGACAGTAGTATAATGTCAGGCTGCCGATCGCCGCCCTAATATTCACCTCATCCTCGACCTCTGCTCAGTGTTCGCTGCATCACTGCACCTCCTGTCACCGCTCACACTGAACACTGTGAACTGTGACGGGGGAATTGCAGCTCAGATCATCGCTCTGGAGTACAAAAAAATGGTGCTTGGCTCCCCCCACAGCTGTGAACTGGACAACCCAGGAGGCGTGCGCGCAGGTCACAGTTGGAGGCAACCACAATGTAGTAGATGCGGCTGGACACGGACCGCAGTCTCCTATGTCCATGGGCTGCCATATTTGCGGTGTCTAAGTGTCAAGCTCAGACACTTACACACTAGCAAATAAAAATGTCAGCCTCTAGCAGCTGCGAGAAGAAATAATACATAAAAAAACTGTGAAAACACATTTCATTCTGTATTAAAAATAATGTATTATATAATCAATAATTATTAATACAAAATTAAAAATTGCGACACATTCCCTTTTATAAATTACATGTATGCCTAAATGATGCCACTGATAAATGCAACTCATCCTGAAAAAAACAAGCCCCCATATGACCGTTGCCTTAAAAATAAAAAGTTATGGCTTTTGGAACATGACAGTGAAAAGGCCAAAATTGTCTGTGACGCCAAGGGGTTAATCACCATATGTAGTTAGTACCATTGAATTGTAATTAAAGTGTTTTACACAATCTACACAGTAAGGGCCCTTATACACATTAGGTGACCTCTGACCTGCCTATTTTTACAGGACCAGACAACCATCTGATGTGTATGGGGGAGACAAAAATTGGGCAGTCAGAATTTCAAAGCTTGAGCCTCTTGTTTTCAGGGTAAATAATAACCCCTGCCGCAGATGTCTTGCACTGATTTTTCCCTCTCCCCATATATAACACCTGAACGCTCAGCTGAGCATTTTTCGTGTGTGGGAGTGGGGAGAGGTAGCTGCTGATGGGTTTCTCATGTGTATCACTAATACTGTATTGTAACGTCTCTCCTATTTACAATCCATGTCTTCTCTTTCAGTCATGTTTGCCTATGAACAGTGTCTGCTGGTTCTGGGACATCATCCGGACATCTGGTATGAAGCTGCCCAGTACCTAGAGCAATCCAGCAAGTTGCTTGCTGAAAAAGGGGTAAGCCCTTTTAATAAATGCTCATGCTACATATGATGTTTAGGGGTTTTTTCATCTTCACTTTACTTTTAAACACAACCCTGTGCAAAAGAAACTTTCACCAGTTTTTACTACCCAATCTATGAGCAGCATGAGGTAGGGGCAGAGACCCTAATTCCAGTGATGTGCCACTTACTGGGCTGCAGTTTTGATAGAATGCTTGTTTTATCTGCTGAAAATCTACCAGTTCTCTGAATGCTGAGCTGTGTACTGCTGTATGCTACTGATTGACAGCTTTCTGTGTACACTGTGCATAGGCAGAGAGTTGCCAAACAGGTGATATAGAGAGCCCCTGAATGTGGAGGATTAAATGGCAGCAGGTTTACTAGTCCTCTAGTGATAATGTACAGCAAGCAGCCCGGTACGTTGCTGGAATCAGGGTTTCTGTCTCTACGTTGCTCTTAGATTAGGAGGCACAAACCTGGTAACAGATTCCCTTTACATGAATACAAACAATGTCTACCATAGTGTGAGCTGCTCTTACCAAGCCCCCCCATGTATGACTTCTATTACTACTGCATCCAGTCTGTAAATGTGTTTATAAATATATGCAATTCAATGCTGATACAGATGCCTATCAATAAGCAAAAGGAAAAAATAGCATCAAATGTCTACAACTTATGTGTATATATATTTATGTATTATTTACTCATTTCTTTATATATTGCATTATTTTTAACCTCCGGGTCTGCGATTCACCCTGCCCACTTTCTCTGATACATTTGTATTTTTGATGTATTGTTAAACCTGCGGCACTGAATACTGGTCTTAACCTGCATTAATGTAATTTTCTTTTGTATTAGTCTCTCATAGCCTTGTATTATTTATATATGTTCTTTCTTGTAATTTCAGGATATGAACAACGCCAAACTATTCAGTGATGAAGCTGCCAATATTTATGAACGTGCAATTAGTACTCTGCTGAAAAAGAATATGCTGCTGTATTTTGCCTTCGCCGACTATGAAGAGGTTGGTGTGTGACAACTTCCATCACAATGTATAACCAAAACCTTCTCACTCATTCAATGCCCACCCACAAACAAGATCACAAGATTTCCACGCATAAGATCAACAGGCACATGTCAGGAACACCACTATTGGGGGATCAGACACAATGCTTGCATACTACTTTTGTTTGTTGAATAATTTTTTAGAAAGTTTAATAATGGAAATCTAATCTAAATGTTCTCATTGTAGAGCCGCATGAAGTATGAAAAGACGCACAGTATATATAATAGACTCCTTACCATAGAAGACATTGACCCTACATTGGTAAGCATTAGTGGCCCGCTTTCCATCATGAACATTCCTGTTTCTTTCATTTGTTCTAAAGAGTATGTCAGAAACTTCTGATTATATTTTACCAATATGCAATATATATTTAAATTATATGTGCATATTGATGGATAAGCAGTGCGTGTATGTATACATGTTCATGTGTAATATATATATAATATATATATATATATATATATATACATATACACAGGGTGGTCCAAAAGTAGGTGGACAGAAAGTGTAATACAATGTTCCTGTGCTGAGATAATCTGATCAATGTTTCCCTGCTGTGTACTGTGTAATGGCTGTGTCTGACCGTACAGGAACATGGTCTGATCATACCACATCTCCTGGGCAGGGGAGGAAACAAGGGACTATGCAAACATTACAGCACAGGATCACAGCTGATTCTTTCTTTGAAGTAAAACATTGTTTAAAAACAGGCAGGGAAATGTTTTACCTCACAATAAGAATCTGCTGTGATCCCCTGCTGTTCTGTCTGTATACTCTTTTGCTTCCTCCCCTGCCCAGGAGCTGTGGTATGATCAGACCATGTTTCTCAGACATTACACAGTACACAGCAGGGGCACATTTATAAGATTATCTCAGTACAGGAACATTTTATTACACTTTCTGTATACTAGATGGTGGCCCGATTCTAACGCATCTGGTATTCTAGAATATGTATGCGGCCGAACGGGTGCGACTAATCAGCGAAGCAGTGTTTAAATGGGTTGTGCACTACTTTAAATTAACCCCCCAATGTATCCCCCCGGGGCCCCTAATGAATTTTGTAATTACGTCATGTTGTCAATACTGCTTGTGACAATATCGCTGACCACGCACAGCCAGCACGTAATTCCCCCGGCTGCAGCCGGCTCTTGCTTCCGCTTACATCACGACTATTTGCGCTGATCAGCAGAGCGGTGTTTAAATTTGGTGCCAATATCGCTGATTGATCGCAGCCGTTGCTATAAAGTATTCTAATTTACTGAGATAATGACTTTTGTATTTCATTGGCTGTAAGCCACAATCATCAACATTAACAGAAATAAACACTTGAAATAGATCACTCTGACTGTAATGACTCGATATAATATATGAGTTTCACTATTTGTATTGAAGAACGGAAATAAATGAACTTTTTGATGATATTCTAATTTAGTGAGATGCACCTGTATGTCTATATAAATATGTTAAAAAAAATGTCATGTTATTATCTTTATTAGGTAAATAGTTGGGTGCTTTTGTATATCACTGATAGTCCCCTGGGAATAGACCAAAATAAAGAACTAGAGGAAATGTCATTATAAATTCCTAAATGCATTCAATTAGCAAATCACAATTGTATTGTCTAGGGAGGTAATCCCTATAGAATTAATATGGCTGCCAGCTTGTTACACTGACAGAACCTGTCCTAGACTGTTAGGACAGATGCCTCGACTCTTCCTACAAAGTTGGAAGCTACAATTGTCCAAAATGTCTTGGTATGATGAAGTATTAAAATTTTTCTTCACTAGAATGAAGGGCTCTAGGCCATTTGCCATAGCCAGACTCCCCCATCAGACTGCCACATGGAAAAGTATTATACCTCACTCCACAGATCGCATTTCTACTACTCCAGACTCCAGTAGCTGAATGCTTTACACCACTCCATCCGACGCTTGTCATTGTGCTTGGTGGTGTAAGGCTTGCATGCAGCTGCTCAGCCATGGAGCTACTGATGCACAGTATTTGTGCTGATATTAATGCTTGAAAGGGTTTAGACTGCAGTTATGGAGTCAGCCGGGCGTTGGTGACTTTTATACTCAGCAGCGCAGCATCCTCTGACCCCACTCTATAACTTTACGTTGTCTGCTACTTTGTGATTGAGTTGTTGTGGTTCCTAAATGTTTCCACTTTACAATAGCACCACTCACAGTTGATCGTGAATTATTCAGGAGGAACATTCTACAAACTGACTTATATAATGGTGGCATCCTGTTACTGGACTAGGCTCATATTCAGTGAGCTCTTCATAACAAGCCATTTTTTCACACATGTTTGTAAATGCTGACAGCATGGCAAGGGGCTGGATTTAATACACTTATAGCAATGGAACTAAAGGAACAACTTGCATTCAATGATAACAAATGTTTCCTGATAGTTTTGTTCACATATTGTAAATGGCTATTAGGATCTTAGATCAAGTTAGGAGATCTGATCCGTGGTCATTTTGACATTTGCAGCCATAACACGGACCTTAATGTTGGTTGTGAATAAGCCCATAGTAAAAAATACAGTCTTATTGTGTTCTATTCCTTCCTCCAGGTTTATATCCAATACATGAAGTTTGCTAGAAGGGCAGAAGGCATCAAAGCTGGAAGAATGATTTTTAAAAAAGCCAGAGAAGATGTTCGAACTCGTCACCATGTATACGTCACAGCGGCCTTAATGGAGTATTATTGTAGTAAGGTGAGGATTGAGCAGGTCATTACATGAATGTAGGGACAGATCGCCCAATATCCCAGGGCTCAAAAGCCCATTTAATATGTACAGGAGTTTCCCCACTCTTCTCCAATAACAGATTTGGGAGAAAGAAGTATTGCCATGTTGGATTTCCACATGCCTGATTATTTGTTTCCATGTGTAGCGCACTATTAGGATTGAGCTTACTTGCACACTTAGCTAATGAGGAGGAATAGATTTGGACTGTTTAATGCATATGGTGATCTTTATATGTGTATAAGTTATAGATTACTAGAAAAGATTTATTACACCTTTCTATTATATACATACAAAAGGTATACTGTGTGTATGTGTATATACACACACACACAAACACTTCCAAAGGACGATTTTTCTCTAGCAAGTCAATAATAAATTCTCTTTTTTCTAACTTTTTCTTCTAGGACACATCAGTTGCCTTCAAAATTTTTGAATTGGGTTTGAAAAAGTATGGAGACTTTCCAGAATATGTTCTTGCTTATATTGATTATTTATCTCACCTCAATGGTAAGCTGTCTAGATGATATATATTATGCAAAATGTTTATGGAGCCTCATTGACACGGGCAATGAACAGAACAGATCACACGGTGATAATGGAGAAAGCTGCTATGGTTCACTGTGTGGCTGTGCTCAGTCTTTTTATCTACATCTTTACTGCTCACTCAGATGAGCATATTATATGTGCGACATGGACCCATTATATCTAATGGGCCACAGACCAATGATATGCATGAAAAAACAATTGCAGCATAAAGTATTCTGATTAGATTTATGGACCTGACTGGTGCATGTAAATATCAGGCAGTTCCCACATGCTTTCGAGCTCACAGGTCTGCACACTGAGCCAGTCACATCTGCAGTTTGCGGACGTGACTGCCCCAGTTTCAGTACGCTCGTCTGAACCCAGTCTTAGGCTATTTTTTTTAACCAGGGGGCTGAAATGCTACAAAAAGTACCCTATTAAAAATGTCATTTTTTTATTCCCTACTATACATGAATAAGCACAAAGTCAGTCTGCTCCAACCCTCTGTGCGGACATGTCGTTTTCATATTATAGAATTGGTTTATGTAAATATATGGCATTTAATTTCTCTTTTAATTTGCACTTACAGAGGACAACAACACTAGAGTATTATTTGAACGAGTTTTAACGTCGGGGAGTTTGCCCCCAGAGAAGTCAGGGTATGTATACCTAATACTGATTTATGTGAGCTATTGAAATATTGCTAAAAGAGTAATGCCTGAAAATAATTTTGACATATCATAGTAGTATGTTACAAATTTTGATCGTAGTTTTCTTGATCCTGCTTCCCCCAACAATTGCTGATACAATCTTCACATCTGCGGCTCTGCTCACATTTATTACCCTATAAGATTGATTGAAAGATCAGGCCTTGTATAACACATCTAGTTTATTTTTCTTCTTCACTAAAGTTCGGTTGAGCAAATCCCTGTTTATGTTCTAACTCCCTGGATTATTGTGGATACTATGTAGAAGTATTCTTGTCCCATTTGGCTGTACAACAATTTAGACCATATCTCCATTGTGCCCAGTAATAATTAAGTCAATACTTCTATAATCCTAGGCATTAAGGGAGTTACTTTTACTGCAACTTCCAGGTATCATACCTCCAGTAAATGTTCAGGCCTTTCGAACCTATGTCTCCTACCCATAGAATCATTATCCATTAGTGACACTTTGTTCTTGAAGTTGGCATGTGCATGCCTGCCTAGAACATGCTATGTACACCCATGCCTTTCACATGCTATGTACACACATGCCTCACAAATGCTATGTACACACATGCCTAGCACATGCTATGTACACAAATGGCTAGGGCATACTATGTTCTCACATGCCTAGGAGATGCTATGGACAGAAACTGCCTAGGACATACTATGGACAGGACCTGCCTAGGACATACTATGGACAGGACCTGCCTAGGACATACTATGGACAGGACCTGCCTAGGACATACTATGAACACACCCTGCCTAGGACATACTATGGACAGGACCTGCCTAGGACATACTATGAACACACCCTGCCTAGGACATACTATGGACAGGACCTGCCTAGGACATACTATGGACAGGACCTGCCTAGGACATACTATGAACACACCCTGCCTAGGACATACTATGGACAGGACCTGCCTAGGACATACTATGGACACACCCTGCCTTGGACATACTATGGACAGGACCTGCCTAGGACATACTATGGACACACCCTGCCTAGGACATACTATGGACACAGCCTGCCTAGGACATACTATGGACACAGCCTGCCTAGGACTTAGTATGGACACACCCTGCCTAGGACATACTGAAAGTAGTTAGGAAGTGACACACATGCATATGATGTTCCCTTTTATACCTCAGTGTGTTCCCCTATATAGTGTTTTACAGTTTCTTTGTATCTGTACACGTCTTTCTTGCATTCCATAGTGAAATCTGGGCCAGATTCCTAGCATTTGAAAGTAACATTGGTGATTTGGCAAGTATTCTGAAAGTGGAGAAGCGAAGATACACTGCCTTTAAAGAAGAGTACGAGGGTAAAGAGACAGCTCTACTGGTGGACCGGTACAAGTTCATGGACCTCTACCCCTGCTCTACAAGTGAACTTAAAGCTTTAGGTTATAAAGTATGTCTGACAGGCTCCAGAGACTCTTCCTACTCGACCTCTCCTTTTTTTGTTAATCTCGGTTCCTTCGTTGCTCGTCTGTTCTCTTTCCTCATCTCTTCTTCTTATCCAGTGTCCTCTTCGTACAGTTCTTCTGCCTTCAAGCCTTTTGCATTTAGTACTCATTCTCTTATACTAACAAGTTTTTACTGTTTAAATGTAAATTTAACATTGAACTAATATATTTTTTTCAGGACGTTTCTCGTGCTAAATTAGCATCTATGATCCCAGACCCTGTGGTGGCTCCTTCTATAGCTCCATCTCTTAAGGATGATGACAGAAAGCCTGAGTATCCTAAACCTGATACCAGCCAAATGATCCCATTCCAGCCTAGACACCTTGCACGTAAGTAATTTTCCAATATTTTCTCACAGAAATTAAATGTCATGTGAGTAATCCTCTCTACTCGTTTATCACAGTTCATCAGGAAATTATCTGCTATCTGGACGTACAGTTACGTCCATTTGCGTGTAGTCTCTCATCAGACTGTTCAAACAAGCCAAGCAGTTCAGTACACCTTCCCTCCTACTTGTTTTTGTCTTGCATTCATCTACCTCCTTCTCTTCCTTGATTGACAGCTTTGGCTGTACAAGAAGAGGGTGGCGATAAATGTAAAACCAGTAGGTGGGAAGATGCCCTGAACTGCTCTGCCACGCCAAGGGTGTACTGAGCGCCTGTGCTTAGTTTGTACAATCATTTTCTGCTGACTATGTTGTAGGTTTCCATGTTCAGGTTATTTTATGCAGTTTTTAAAACCATGAATGATCATAACCGGAAGACACCTGTAAATAAAACATCGAGAGTACTCACTGCATCAAAAACCTGAATGTGAAAGCAATTATTGTCCACATTAAAGCACCACTTGCCAGCTTTTTTTTTTATTTTACTGCTTGAGTGGTATCACTAATCTAAGTTCACTGCCACTAGTCTGATACTTACCAGCCGCCATGTTCTTCTGTTATCAGCACCTCTCCGGCCGGTCTCCAGCTGGTTGTGACCTGCCGGATTGCTCCAGTGTTTGTTGAACATTTCGAATGTCACAACTCAATGTAAGTCTATAAGTCTATTTGAGCTAGAACGAGGTTAGGACGAGGTTCTCATAAACTTACATTGAGTGCTTGTGACCGTTACCTCTGACGTCCGTACAGTCAGATGTGGTCACAAGATGGCGGCGCGGCACCAGGAACCGCTGAATACGATCGGCTGGTAAGTATATTACTAGGGTCAGGGAATTTATGTTAGTGGCACTACTCCTCAGTGCTGAAATAAGAAAAAAACGTTGGAGTGGTGCATTAAAGCTGATCTTGTTCTGCCTCAAGGTAGGGAAACACTTCAGAAGCATGAAGTGTATAGATTGACATCTACTAATGGTGTGAAAAATCCCATGTGACACACAAGTATGGGGTTATTTTCTAGCTCCTGGACTTCACCCAGTACCTGGTGGGGTGTTCCCAGTGCCTCCTGCCGCTGTGCTATTAATGAAGCTGCTCCCTCCACCATTGTGCTACCAGGTATGTGAATATTCACTTTATTTCTCCTCTGTACAATCATCAGGATCAGCTTACATAAAACCAATGATGAATGTCCTCCCCAATCATAATTTATTTTGTCATAGTGATACATATTGTAATTCTATTACTATTGGCATAAGCATAAAGTCAGAAGTTGATCCAAGGTCCTGAGTCTGTATTATGTTGTGTTGTTAAAATTCCCTGCAACCTTATTATTAGTTATCTCTCTGACTGCGGGGACCACACAAGCACTGATTTAGGATTTCCTTTTTTTTTGTCCTTATGGGGGGAATACTAAGCACAGTTCAAATTGTGTTTATCTTGACAGGGTCCATTTGTGCAAGTTGATGAACTTATGGAAATATTTCGCCGCTGTAAGATACCAGACAGTAAGTGGATATGTTTATGTCCTGGAAGTTATAGTTTATGTTCAGTAAAACAACCACCATTTCAGTGCCAGATTGTGACTTGTGAAATTCCACGGGCCAGCTGAAATCGCCGGGGGAAGTCATACATGTTCCCTGCAGCAGTTCTGGAAAGGGGTTTTATTGTGATACAACCTCTTTAACAGAAGCCACAAAAACGGTTTCTTATTTTTCCTTCCTGAACTATTCATCTGATATAAGAGGACAAACTGGCTGCCACTTTACTTATGATGCTGTGATGTTGTAGAAATGAAGCATGACATACAGTCATTGCTAAAAGTGTTGGCACCCTTAAAATTATTTCAGAAAACAAAGTATTTCTCCTGGAAAATTATTAGAATTACACTTGTGTTGTTTTGTTATACACATCTTTATTTCCTTTGTGTGTATTGGAAGAATACAAAAAAACAGAGAGAAAAAAAAAGCAAATTGGACATAATTTCACACTAAACCCCCAAAAATGGGCCGGAAAAATATTGTTGGCACCCTCAAGTTAATATTTGGTTACCCACCCTTTGGAATAAATAATCGCTTTCTATAACCATTAACAAGCTTCTTACACCTGTCAACTGGAATTTTGGACCACTCTTCTTTTGCAAACTGCTCCAGGTCTCATATTTGAAGGCGCCTTCTCCCAACAGCAATTTTAAGATCTATATGTGTAGATGAAAACTGGAATGACAATAAGCACAATAGGGTCTTATCCGGATTACAAAGGAAAGAGTAAAACGGGGTTTGCTCACCTGGGAGGTTGTGAAAGTCACAATCCCTTTCTTAGCTTGTAAGCAAAGACAGCTGCTGCAGATCCACCGAACAGAGAGTAAACAAACTTGGAGATGAAAGTGGATGTAAAACCTGCACTGCCGAGGATCCAATATACATTAGGAAACCAGATGCAGTATGGATGCAGTTTTATTTGTCAACGGGTTTTGAGGTAATCATACCTCTTGATCAGGACAAACCATAATGATCATTGGGGTTTTACATCCACTTTCATCTCCAAGTTAATTTTAAGATCTCTAAACAGGTGTTCAATGGGATTTATATCTGGACTCATTGCTAGTCACTTCAGAACTCTCCAGCTCTTTGTTTCCATCCATTTCTGGGTGCTTCTTGAAGTATGTTTGGGGTCATTGTCCTGCTGGAAGACCCATGACCTAGGACGCAAACCCAGCTTTCTGACATTGGGCACTACATTGCGTCCCAAAATCCTTTGACATTCTTCCGGTTTCATGATGCCTTGTACACAGTTAAGGCACCCAGTGCCAAAGGCAGCAAAACAACCCCAAAACATCTTTGAACCTCCACCATATTTGACTGTAGACACTGTGTTCTTTTCTTTGGCAGAAAGAGAGGAGGACATTGAGTTTAGCGATAAAAAACATAATTTTTATTAATTCAATTTCTTAAAAACTTGCATACATAATTTAACATACAGTTTAAGATGTAAAGATGGGTACCCATTGAGGGCTGAAGCGCCCAGGCGCACAACACATACTCAGGTCGCAGAGATCAGCTGCATTTATTGGACAAAAATGGGGCAGTACTTATAGCAGGCACTTTGCAGAGAAAAAAAAAGGGGGGGGGGGGTTTAAACATTTTGGTAGTCCATACAATATTACGTGCAGAGGTCCATGTAATAATCTCCCCAATGAATCATAAAGTGCAGGTGTCTTGCGCAAAGAAAAATAAATAATAATAGTAGTAATCCATTCAATGTTCCATGCAAAAGCTCTATGCAATAGATTACCCAGTACAGTCATGGCCAAAAGTATTGAGAATGAGACAAATAGTAATTTTTCCAAAGTTTACTGCTTCATTTTTTGTAATGGCAATTTGCATATACTCCTGAATGTCAAAGAGTGATCAGCTTAACAGCAATTACTGTACTTGCAAAGTCAATATTTGCCCAGAAAATGAACTTTAACCCCCAAAACACATTTCAACATCATTGCAGTCCTGCCTTAAAAGGAGCAGCTAACATCGTTTTAGTGATTGATCCATTAACACAGGTGTGGGTGTTGATGAGGACAGGGCTGGCGATCAATCAGTCATGATTAAGTAAGAATGACATCACTGGACACTTTAAAAGGAGGCTGGTTCTTGGTATCATTGTTTCTCTTCAGTTAACCATGGTTATCTCTAAAGAAACACGTGCAGCCATCATTGCACTGCACAAAAATGGCCTAACAGGGAAGAGTATCGCAGCTACAAAGATTGCACCTCAGTCTATAATCTATCGCATCATCAAGAACTTCAAGGAGAGAGCTTCCATTGTTGTCAAAAAGGCTCCAGGGCGCCCAAGAAAGACCAGGAAGCGCCAGGACCGTATCTTAAAACTGTTTCAGCTGCGGGATCGGACTACCAGCAGTGCCGAGCTTGCTCAGGAATGGCAGCAGGCTGGTGTGAGTGCTTCTGCACGCACTGTGAGGCGGAGACTCTTTGAGCAAGGGCTGGTTTCAAGGAGGGCAGCAAAGAAGCCACTTCTCTCCAGAAAAAACATCAGGGGCCGACTGATATTCTGCAAAAGGTACAGGGAGTGGACTGCTGAGGACTGGGGCAAAGTCATTTTCTCTGATGAATCCCCTTTTCGATTGTTTGGGACATCTGGAAAACAGCTTATTCAGAGAAGAAGAGATGAGCGCTGCCACCAGTCTTGTCTCATGCCAACTGTAAAGCATCCTGAAACCATTCATGTGTGGGGTTGCTTCTCAGCCAAGGGAATCGGCTCACTCACAGTCTTGCCTAAAAGCACAGCCATGAATAAAGAATGGTACCAGAATGTCCTCCAAGAGCAACTTCTCCCAACCGTCCAAGAGCAGTTTGGCGCCCAACAATGCCTTTTCCAGCATGATGGAGCACCTTGCCATAAAGCAAAGGTGATAACTAAATGGCTCATGGAACAAAACATAGAAATTTTGGGTCCATGGCCTGGAAACTCCCCAGATCTTAATCCCATTGAGAACTTGTGGTCAATCATCAAGAGACGGGTGGACAAACAAAAACCAACAAATTCTGGCAAAATGCAAGCATTGATTATGCAAGAATGGACTGCTATCAGTCAGGATTTGGTCCAAAAGTTGATTGAGAGCATGCCAGGGAGAATTACAGAGGTCTTGAAGAAGAAGGGGCAACACTGCAAATATTGACTTGCTGCATTAACTCATTCTAACTGTCAATATAACCTATTGGTCCTCATAATATGATTGCAATTATATTTCTGTATGTGATATAAACATCAGACAAACACTAATAAAAACCAGAGGCCAGCAGATCATGTGAAAATATAATTTTGGTGTCATTCTCAAAACTTTTGGCCATGACTGTAGATTTTATAATCACAGTCCCTGCAGTAATGTGCCACTAATGACAGGTGAGATACCTATACATGGGAGCCACAGTAAAGAATGTATTAGTAAGGCATGCCATAAAAGCAAGAATATAAGTGGAGCTGACGACCTGGTGTGGGCTGCACAGACATGGGTATGCATTGTTTCTGACTGTTTCTCTGACTCTCTACTTTTGGGGGGACTACCAATATATGTTTAACCCTTCCCCCTTTTTTTTTTTTCCTCTGCAAAGTGCCTGCTATAAGTACTGCCCCATTTTTGTCCAATAAATGCAGCTGATCTCTGCGACCTGTGTATGTGTTGTGCGCCTGGGCGCTTCAGCCCTCACTGGGTACCCATCTTTACATCTTAAACTGTATGTTAAATTATGTATGCAAGTTTTTAAGAAATTGAAGTAATAAAAATTATGTTTTTTATTGCTAAACTCAATGTCCTCCTCTCTTTCTACTATAATGTTATGAGTTGCTTAGCTTGAATTTAGGGCACTTGCCCGATACAAAACTAGTAATGCATGTTCTAGGACGGAAATATATGTTTTCTTTTCTTTGTAGGCCTCATTCTGTTTTCGGTAAACAGTAGAATGATGTGCTTTACCAAAAAGATCTATCTTGGTCTCATCTGTCCACAAGACTCTTTCCCAGAAGAATTTTGTCACTCACGTGCATTTTGGCAAACTGCAGTCTAGCTTTTTTATGTCTGTGTCAGCAGTGGGGCCCTCCTGGGTCTCCAGCCTTAGTGTTTCATTTTATTCAAATATCGCCGTATAGTTCAGGCTGACAGTGATGCAACCTGAGCTTGCAGAACAGCTTAAACTTCTTTGGAACTTGTTTGGGGCTGCTTATCTTCCATCTGGACTATCCTGCGTTGCAACCTTTTATCAATTTTTCTCTGCCATCCACATCCAGGGAGATTAGCTGTAGTGCCATGGGTTGTAAACATCTTGATTTATATTGCGCATTGTGGACAAAAGAACATTAAGATTTCTGGAGATGGACTTGTAACCTCGATATTGTTCAACAATTTTGGTTTTCAAGTCCTCAGACAGTTCTCTTCTCTTTCTGTTCTCTATGCTTAGTGTGGCACACACAGACACATAATGCAAAGATTGAGTCAACTTCTCCCATTTTTATCTGGCTTCAGGTGTGATTTTAATATTGCCCACACTTGTTACTTGCCTTAGGTGAGTTTGAACGAGCATCACATCCTTGAAACAAGGTTGTTTACCTACAATTTTGGAAAGGTGCCAACAATTTTGTCCGGCCCATTTTTGGAGTTTAGTGTGAAATTATGTCCAATTTGCCTTTTTTTCTCATTTTTTTTTTGTGTTCCAATACACACAAAGGAAATAACCATGTGTATAACAGAAAGTGTGTAATTGCAATCATTTTCTAGGAGAAATACTTCATTTTCAGTAGCAATTTCAAGTTGCCAACACTTTCGGCCATGACTGTAGCAGCCGCTGAAATCACTGGTCTATCTGTGTAATAGATGGATGTGCAAGGAAGAGTGGCAGATTCCATTGTTGCAAGTAAAACTGTTTTCTGGGGTTTTCAGCTGCTGTAAGGAGTAATGTAAGAGCTATACAGAGTCTTTTTCCTGATGTGAGACTTGCACACATCTCTTCTGTATGTACAGCGAGGATACATCATAAATATGAGCTGCTGACCAATACATGAAGATTAGATATGTGGCTAGAGCTGTATCGTCCCATCAGATATCAAGAGTTCCTGACCAGAACCTTTCAGCTGGTTTATTTTCTGCTTGACGGGGAGTGTGAAATCCATTTGGAATAGTTCTCCAGTATCTGACATGGGACGGACAGCTACCCCTGTAGTTTGCTCTCACTTGCATTGATTTATGACTGCTTGAGGGGGGGGATGAATCAAAGGCTTATGTTTCACTTCAATTGTATGAGTTTCACGTATCTCTCATTGCGGTAGGTTTGTCCACTAGCGGACACTGATCCCTTGTTATTTTCCTATCTAGCTGTTGAAGAGGCTGTGAGAGTGATAACTGGCGGCCAGGCAGATCTTCTGATGGAAGGCAATGGCCCAGTTGAAGCAAACACACTAGTAAATAAATCCGTTAAAAGACCCAATGAAGATTCTGATGACGACGAAGAAAAGGGAGCTGTTGTGCCCCCAGTCCATGACATCTACAGAGCTCGGCAGCAGAAAAGGATTCGGTGAACATTTTATCAACCAATGTATTCTTATGCCTCAAACCTTCTGCTTTAAATAAAAACTTATTTTGTTATGGGCATCTTGAAAGTACGATTGCATCAGTGGCTGTATGTAAAAAAGCAAAAGAAATCAAAGAAAACTTTTAGTAAATGGCATGTTCTTCTGGAAGGACAGAGTGAAGTCATGTACATATTCCTTGGTTTCCTCATTTGTGTTTTATGTACTATTGGAAGACTAGGGCCCAGATTTGTTTTTAAAAGAAAAAACTGGAAACATTTTATTTTGATCATTTTTTAATTTCCACTTAAATGTTTTCAGCAGTGTCATAAGTTTTCTCTGATATCCCTTGATTACTAGTTTCACAGTGCCAGATACTGTAGTTTTTTTATTATTTGCATCTGAGTGCATTTCCACTGTTGGACACCAGAGGACACTGCAGCCATTTGCCTTTTAGTTTTTTTTTCTTTTAATGAATTCGCTGCTATTTTAAAAGAACACTGTAAGATGTAAAGTTAAGTACCGCCGTCATAAAACACTTTATTCTGCATTTGTATTCTCTGTAAATTGCACAACCTAATCTGTCCAGTGCTAGTATTGTCTTTGTTGCACTGCAAAAGACATCAGGGAAAATCTGAAAATAAAGTGCAAAATCCACTATTCTCATTCTCAGTTACACTCCATCTACTGTTAACAGATCTGGCTGTTGTGTATGTGGTCTTTTTTTTCATACAATAAATATTTAATACATACATGTGAGATTTGCTTTCGTCTACAGTGGAATGTATAATGTCTGTTTCATTATTTTGGGGGAGTTAATCATTTATGTTTTATATTTTTTCCCATTTAGAATTATAAAATAATAAATGCTGTTTCATTTAGTTGCTTTTAATCTAGTGTTGTACTATTGCTCAATTAGGTATCATTGTGTGGCATGGACCCCTCATGGGTTAGGCTTGGTTCACATTAGAGGTGTATCTATTTTTTCTGGCACCCGGGCAAGAATTCATTTGGCGCACACCCCACCCCCACAAAAGCACATATGTGATTTGCACACTTAGTCACATGCCGACGAGCTGCTCTCCATAATTCTCTCAATGTTCAGTGAAAAATCGAGAGAAGCAGGAAGAAATGTGAGTTGTCACATGACCCTTAGTATGAAAATCACATGTGAGTGAGGTGGCTGGAACCTGCAGGCAGAGCTGAATCCTGACAGTGAGTATATTACAGACTGTTAGGATTGGCTTCAGGGCTTTATTTTATAATTAAAGGACTTGTCCAGGTTTGAGAGGAAAGTCTGCAGTCACTATGTGACTGCAGGCTTCTGAATTCTCACAGCGCATGCACTGCACACTTTTGGGATTCATTGAGTGAGGCCACACATGTCTAGTCGACATGTGACCACATATATGCCAATCGCCAGCGCAAGAGAATTCTGACAGCGTGCAGTGTGCACTGTGAGAATTCAGAAGTCTGCAGTCAGATAGAGTAACTGCAGACTCATCAAAAACTTGGACAACCCCTTTAATGCTTCTAACATAAATAAAATATGAGAATTAGTATCACAAAAATTTTTTACATCCAGATACCTTTTTAGATGAATGACTCCAGAGACTTCTCTTTCTTTTCATCTTCATCTTGTGCAGACGCCATGATGACTTTTCTCATCCACAGCTTGACTCTGCAGACTTCTATCTTCTCCGCTCTTCTGCAGCACATCCCCACACGATGCTCTTAAAGATAGTAGTGTCATGATAATGCTCCTGAATAAAAAATATCTGCCCTACGCTGAACCCCTGAATAGATAATTGCCCTTCACTATTTTCCCTGCACAAAATATGACCCTCACACTAGCCCTCTTACGGTACATGCTCTCCACACTGTCTTCTCCTTACCATACTGGGCCCCCCTCTTCACACTGTCCTCTCACACTGTGTCTCCCCATTAGGGCCTAGTCTCTATACTGTGCATCCTCATCACACTCCTTAGCCCCTCCTTGGTATGATGTGCCCTTATACGTCCTCCCATGCTATCCCCCCAACACTGCTCAGTCTCTATTCTGTGGCCACTCAAACATTTCTCCACCATACTGTCTCCTCACACTATTCCCCTCAATAGTTTCCTCACACTGTCTCCTCACAAATCCGCCCAACTCCCCATACTGTGTGTGCACCCATCCCTCTACTCATCATACTGTGTCTGCAACCATCTCTCCCAATCACCATACTGTGAAAGCACCCATTCCCCAATACTGTTTCCTCATATATGAACCCCATCTTCCCACTTGCCCCTCAAACTGTGGCTTCAAATTGCTCCCGCTCTCCATATTGTGTCTGCACCTGTCCCTCCCTTGCTCCCCAAACTTGTGTCCTCAGATCTCCCCCCCCACTCACAGAATAAATCCTATTCCCCCCATCCCCGTTACATTTAATCTTCGGTGTCTTCAGTTCCAGCATGGAGCACTTACCATCAATGGTCTTCCCGCACCACTGGACGCCATGACCTGATCACGGTGCTGACGTCACCCTGACCAGGTGGTCAGAGCTTCAATTGTACTCTCGTCTGAAAGACACGATTACAATTGAACACTGGGAGCTGGCACGCTGCACTTTCTGTGAGCTGGCTGTCGGCATGACAGCCGGCTCATAGAACTGCCAGACCCCAGTGTGGGGATGGCAGATTGCAGTCTCCAGGAAGACGCTTCAGACCGTCTCACTAGGCGGCCCAACGTTGCCCCCCCTGTCCCGGCTTCCTCCCTCTATACACGCCTCTGGTTCACACTATCCGTTTTACATTCTGTTTTTCTATTCTGCTGTTCCAGATGCAGAAAATGCAATGTAGCTGATCAATTTAACTATCCGTTGAAGTTTGTGTCGGCTCATCTCCATTTTGTCCAGTTTCTGCTTTTCCTTAAAGAGGTATTTCCATCTCCAAGATCCTATACCAATATGTAGTAGGGGTAATAATATCATTATTACCAATTAGAAACGTAGTGTAGTTCTTCTGATTCGCTATGTTGCTTACCTCATGTGCAGGGTATTGCAGTAGCTTAGATATCCATGGTTACAACCACTCATATAGTGACCGTTTAGTAGTTGTAATCATGGATATCTAAGCTACTGCAATGCCCTGCACATGGGGTAAGCGAAATAGCGAACCAGAAGAGCTATACTACATATCTAATTGGAGGTATTTTCTAATGTTATTATATTATAGTATATTTATTTTTATCATTTTTTCTTATGACATGCACCATACAGGATAAATAATGATATAGTTTTACAGTGGGGATTAATATGATTATAGTGATATAGATTTTATATATTTTTTATTTTACTACGTTTGCACAAGAAAATTACACTTTAACAAAAATCTACACTCCCGAATATTGAAATTGCAACACCAAGAACTTTAACCCCTTACCGACATGCGCCGTACATGTACTGCTCTGCGGGATTTGCGTTCCTGCAAAGAGCAGTACATGTACGGCACGGTGATCAGGCGGGCTCACGCTGATCGCCGCCGCAATCACATGCGGGTGTCAGCTCTGTGTGAGAGCTGACACCCCGCAGCACCGCCCACGATCGGTGCTAGCACCGATGTCAGACTTTATGTCTGTCATGACTATTTTCTGATTGAATATTTTGAATTTTACATTTGTATTAAATAAAATATCTATTTTATGCCATATTTACTCTTTGTCGCTCCAAGTTCTTACTGCCTCATTATAGTGAATGGATCGCTCGGGGATTTCATCTGAATCACTTCACTTGGAGATTGAGATGGCAACCCCGATATAAGTGCTCAGCATAGAGCACCGGATAAACGTGATCCAAAATGTTATGTAAAATGTTCCCAATAAAAGCTTCAACTGGATTCACAAAAAAAGCAAGTCCTCACTCAGGTCTGTCATCTGTTAACAATAATATAGGGGCTTCCACATTACTGGTAGCACAAAGGCTCTGGAAAAACTAAATGGCTCCTCGCCCTCCAAAAGAAATCCAACGAATTCTGCGCTCCCAAATACAAATGTCCCCCTCCCTTCTGAGCTCCAGTGTGTTTCTAAACCAAAGTTAGCGTCCACAGGTTTGGCACTTCTGTAGCGATGAGAGTCTGCCTAATTTACAGGTGCATTTCTCCAGAAGCACGAGCTGGGCATAATGTACTGGTAACCACAATGTACTGGTCACTACAACATACTGGTCATTACAACGGCAGTTTGCAATCTTCACTTAGCAACATCCACTGCTGCTTGTTTGTGGAAAACACCCATGGAGTCAAAATCGTCACTACACCTGTAGATAAATTCACAAAGGGGTATAATTTCCAAAATGGGGTCACTTGAGGGGGGTATTCTGCTCTTCTAGCACGTAGGGGCTCTGTATATGGAGTCCGCAAACTATCCTAGGAAAATCTGTGCTCCAGGAGGCAAATAGCTCTCCATCCCTCCCGAGTCTCGCCGCGTGGCTAAGCAGTACTGTACAGCCACATATGAGGTATTTCTAAATTCAGCAGAAATTTTGGTGCCATTTTTACCCATTTCCCAGTGTGAAAATGTAAAGTCTGGGTCTGAAACAACATTTCCGTGTTAAAAATGTAATTATTTTTTCTTCACTGCCCAATGGTATAAAACCACCTGTGGTGTCAATATGATCACTGCACCCCTAGATGAATTCATTGAAAGGTGTAGTTTGTAAAATTGGATCACTTATGGGGGGGTTCAGCTGCTCTGGCACCTCAGGGGCTCTACCAATGTGACATGGCACCCTCAAACCAGTCCAGCAAAATCTGATCTCCAGTATGGTGCTTCTTCCCTTCTGAGCTTTGCACTATGCCTCAAAAGTAGTTTTTGACCTTATATGGGCTATACTCAAGAGAAATTGCACAACAAATTTTGGGGTCCATTTTCTCCTGTTATCCTTGTGAAAATGCAAAATTTTGTGCTAAAAAACATTCTTGCGGGAAATTTTTTTTTTATTTTCACTGTTCAATGTTGTAAACTTCTGTGAAGCACCTGGGGGTTCAAGGTGCTCACCACACATCTAGATAAGTTCCCTGAGGGGTCTAGTTTCCAAAATGGTGTCACTTGTGGGGGGTTTCCAATGTTTAGGCACATCAGGGGCTCTCCAAACGCAACATGGCGTTCGCTAATTATTCAAGCAAATTTTACATTCAAAAAGTCAAATGGCGCTCCTTCCCTTCTAAGCCCTGCTGTGCATCCAAACAGAAGTTTTCCTCCACATATTGAGTATCGGCGTACTCAGGAAAAATTGCACTACAAATTTTGGGTTCCATTTTCTCCTGTTACCCTTGTGAAAATAAAAAAAAGATGGAGCTAAAAACATTTTTGTGGGAAAAATGTATATATTTTTTTTATTTTCACGGCTCTACATTATAAACTTCTGTGAAGCACCTAAGGGTTCAAGGTGCTCACCACACATCTGAATTCCTTGAGGGGTCTAGTTTCCAAAATGGGTTCAATTGTGGAAGGTTTTCACTTTTTACGCACACTAGGGGCCCTCCAAGCGCGACATGGCGTCAGCTCTTGATTCCAGTCATTTTTGCGTTCAAAAAGCTAAACGGTGCTCCTTCCCTTCCGAGCCCTGCCATACGCCTAAACAGTAGTTTTTCCCCACACATGGTGTATCAGCGTACTCAGAAAAAATTGCAAAACAAGTTTTGAGGTCCATTTTCTTCTGGTACCCTTATGAAAATAAAAAATTTGGGGCTAAAAGAACATTTTTTCCTTCCACATTGCATTAATTCCTGTGAAGCACTTGAAGGGTTAATACAATTCTTGGATGTTGTGTTTTAGAGTGGTGCAGTGTTTAGAATGGTGTCACATTTGGGTATTTTCATATTTTCTGTTATATAGGCGGTGGACCCTGGCCCCTTTCTTTAACAATATCTGCCCCCATTCTGTGTTAATGTCTCCCATCCTGGCCCCTATCCTTTAATAATGTAACCTGTCCTGGCCCCCATCCTGTAATAATGTCCCCCATCCTGACCCCCATCTTGTAATAATGTCCCCCATCCTGTAATAAGGTCACCCTCCCTGGTGCTCTTCTCCAACACATTTAAAAAATAAATACATGCTTCTCCTTACCTGTCCTCGCTCCCACGATGTGCAGCATTTTGCTCCTACTCCATTGTAGGGGCAGTGCATTGCAATAATGTCTGAGGATGCACATCCAGCTGAAAAAGGCACTGGTGGCAGCGGGTCCCCTTTGTCCATGGGACGGTCGCGATCTAATTCTATACACAGATGTTTAACAGATTAACAGTGGGTGGTGAAAAACAAAAATCTATTTTTTTCTACTAAAATATTGCTTTAAAGGATTGTTTTAGCCCCAAATATTTCATTTTCACCAGGGGTAATAGGAGAAAATAGTTCCACAATTTGTTTAACTCCTGATTGACATATGATGTACTTGTATGCCATATGCCAGCTTCCTTACTTTGATACAGGCTCAGAAACTAAGCCCACATCTCGATCGGCAGATAATGACTGTGTTATTCAGCTATCATCTGTCTCTAACAGTCAAGAATGAAGCAAAGATCCGGCTGTGACTGTTAACCTGTTAAACACCGCTGTCAATCTGTGAAAGTGGCATTTACAGTACGCGTCCTGGGGAGTGTGCTGTTCTAACTACCCACCGTCACCCCTACAACACAATCTTAGGGTGCCGAAGGGTTGCCATAACAGCCAGGAGTCAGCTGACGGTCCTTGTGCCTGTCATTATGGTACTCTTGTAAAAGCCAGCATGTGGCTGGCATTCATAGGAGACCATGATTTTTGCTATGTACAGCAATACTGTGATATTGCTGTACATAGCATAAGGCTGCGTGCCCACTATGCGTTTTTCAAGCGTTTTTGTCGCGGAATTTCCGCAGCAAAAACGTATAAAAAACGCTTGGTAATACGTGCCCCATGGTCCCCAATGATAAAAAATTACGGAATTTTGCGGAAAAATACGCAGCACTTCCTTTAATTTTGCGGACACACAGCATAATTGCCGCCATTGACTTGCATTGAAACGCATAATATCCGTGTCAGTACATTTGTACACACGGATATTATGTGTTTCTATGTGCGGATAGTACCCGGGTTTGGAGAAGATGAGACTCCCATCGAGACCTGGGTACAATAGAACCTGTTAAAAAAAGAATTTAAAATAAAAAATAAAGATTATACTCACCTTCCGATGTCCCCCGGTGTTTTCTCCCCTCCATCTGTACTGCTGTATGGGTCGCAGTCTTGTGAAGGACCTGCCATGACGTCATTGAGTCATGTGACCTGACACATGACTCAATGACGTCACCGCAAGTCCTTCACACCACCGCGAGCCGCCCAAGACACCGGACGGAGCGGAGAAAACACCGGGAGGACATCGGAAGGTAAGTATAAAATGTATTTTTTATTTTTTACCATTCTTATACTTTTTTTTAACTAACTTGGTCAGACTACTATAAATCCATGCCGGTTGCACGGATTTATATAGTGTGAACAAGTTGTCAAGCACTTTTCCAAGTGATGCTAAAATCGCTTGGAAAAGCGCTTGATAACCCGCATGCAGAAATGCATGCAAAAAAGCTTGACAAACTCTTCTACCTGGCGGGAAAACCGCATGTAAAATCCGCATGTGTTTTTCCTGCCAGGCAGAAGCGGAAAAAATATGCAGCATTTCTGCATCGTGGGCATTTAGCCTAAGTGATCAGACGATTGAAGGTTCAAGTCCGCTAAGACATCTTAACACATATAATAAAAAGTAAAAGAAAAAGTTTTAAAAAATAAATATGCATATGTAGTATCTCTAGGTTCATAAAATCCCAATCTATCAAAATATAAAATGAGTTAACCTGATCAGTAAATGGTGCAACAAGAAAAAGAATCAAAACATCGTTTTTTCGCCTCTGGCACCAGCGCGAAAAAATGCTATAAGAGGCGATCAAAACATTGAATCTCCCCCAAAGTGGTATCAATAAAAACGTGGGCTCAGGGCCCAAAAACCACCTCTCATGTAACTCCATTTAAAACTTTACAGCTCTCAGAAAATGGCGACATAAGCAAAATTTTTTTTTTCAAATTAGTGAATTTTTTTTCCACCATTTAACTAAAAAAAATGTGTGTTTGTTAGAAGTTGTAATTGTACTGACCTGGAGAATTATATTTATAGGTAATTTTTACAGTATAATGAACGCTGTAAATAAAACCCCCAAAAATCAATTGCAAAATAGTGCTTTTTTTTGTTTTTTGCTGCAATTGAAATTTTTTTTATTGCATTCCAGTACATACCATGATAAAATGGATGCTGCCATTCCAAAGTTGAACTCATCCTTCAAAAAACAAGCCCTCACATGGCTATGTCAGCAGAAAAATAAAAAAAGTTATGGCTCTTGGAAAATGGAAAGGAAAACAAAAGCAGAAAATCACCCGGTCGGGAAGGGGTTAATAATTCCTTCTGAACATGACAATAAGTGGACAAAACTACTGGTTGAGCACATGGGAGTGTTTTTAGCGAAGAAGTGCTATTTGACTTTTGGAGTGCAGATTTTGCATGAATAGTTTGTGGTTACCATATTTTGAGCTTGTGGTGCCAAAATAGCAGAAAGGAATTCATCTAGGGGTGTTGTGAGCAGTTTGACAATACAGGTGTCATTTGGGCCACATAGGCTGCTCACAGTAGTATGAGCAACATGCTACCTGGAGTTATTGTGTTGAAAATTGGCTCCTAGGACACTTTAGAGAAATGGTCGTACCACTGGTTCAACCACCAAGTCAATGTAACGCTGAGCTGGTACCGTACCTAGAATGAAAACTAGAGGGGTCCGCCTACTGTACCTTATACCAATTATGCCACTCAACACAATAATCTCAGGAGTAGGACCGGTGTTAAGTTTCCTTGTGAAGGTTTTCCTTGACTTCACGCCACCACTTTAATGGTACAAAGCAAGATTGCAATTTTAACAACACAGGTGTATCGCATTATGTTATTATATATAACTGTCACGATTCCTCTGCTCAGTGTGTATTGGATGCAGTGAGTGACAGTTTTGCTGCCCTATGGAATCAGGGTTGTGCTGAGCTGTCAGTTTGATGAGTGAAAGCTCAGTTGTTCGATCTAGTGCAGAGGCGTGCTGAGCTCTCGATATTTTTAATAGACCGCTCAGCTATCCTATCTGAGACTGTGTCCAGGTGTTCCTTGTTCTTAGTGATTACTCAGCTATTTAGCTAAGCTGTCAGTTTTAGATCTCTGCCAGTTCTAGCTTTCAGCTCAGTGGTGTGTTTTTGTCTGTGCTCTGAACTCAGACATTCTGATCTTTTGTTACTGGACCTTGGATTTGCCTTTTGACTACCTGTTTGTATCACCCCTTTTGCCTTGGCGCACTCTGACTTTGAAATTCTGACCCTAGACTGTGACCTCACTACACCTTTGTCTCTTCCCTCTGTTTATGACGTACCCTCCTGGCTATTGACCTCGGACTCCTTGACTTCCCTGACTCACGTATTGTCCGTGAGAAGTGACTCAGCATCACATTACGACTGGCCCATACATTTGGTTTTTTTCACCATTATGGATCCTGTTCACACACACTGTGCCCAGGTGGCAAATCTGACACCGATGATGTAGGATCTGGCTAAGGAATGCCACAGTCTTGGATCGTCGCAATATCAGTGCAGGGTCAGATAATTAGTTTGATGAAAACCTCCTATAGCCCTCCACTGCTGGCAGTGACTGTGATGTCGATACCTTCTGACATACAGTTGGTCTCTCCTGGACCTGTAATGGGCCTTACTGATAAATTTTCGAGGAAGAAAAGCCAGTTTAGGTTGTTTAATTTTAGAGAGAGATGTAGGCTATTTTTTTTACCCGGCGACCTATCTTCAGGGGATGAGTTCCAGTGGGTGTGAATAATCAAGTCCATACTCTGAAGGGGTCCTCAGATCTCAGCACTTTCTTTGTCCCCACAAATCCCAGAATGGTCTTCTGTTGACACCTTTTTTGACACCTTAGGTTTGATCTATGACGAACCCGACAAGATCCAGGTCACTGAGGCAAAGATCATGAACCTGGAATATGGGGGCCGCACTGCTGAGGACTACTACACTGAGCTCCGGCAGTGGTCCACTAAAGTTCTATGGAATGATGCAGCTTCTCAGATGCCAGTTCCACAAAGGTCTTTCTAAGACTCTTGGACACTCAGGTTCTTCATAACACCCCTTGTTCTTTGGTGGAGGCCATGACCCAGTCCATATGACTCTATGACAGACATGGTGAACAGCAGGGTACCCATTATACTTGCCCACAGCAGGTCCATTTACCTGGTCCATTGGAGGTTAGAGTTGCCAGTTTTTATGTTGTGGAGAAAAGATGCAGACAAGATCTTGGACTCTATCTATACTGTGGTCTGACTGGACACTAAACTCAAGAATTGCCCAAGTCGTCTTCAGGCAAGCAAACTGTTGGGAGAACGTTGAAGTCTAGGTGATTTTTGGGGAGGTCACCCGGACTCCCAGGTACTTTTTTTTTCTCTGATAAAGTACATATGAATACGGAGTTATCCTTCAAGAACCAGGTGTTATCAGCATTGGCATTCATTGACTGTGGTTGCGCTGCTACCTAAATTGATTCGGGACTGGTTCTAAAGTTAGGATTGGGGACAGTTAGTTTGGCAAGACCCATTCAAATTTTTGCCATTAATAAGACACCGTTAGTCCAGGATTTGGTCAAGAGGGTAACGGTGGATTTCACACTCAAAGAACACGGAGGGCGGCCATTTCGTCCTCCGCTGAGCACTTCCACAGGTCCAGGACAATCAGATTGCTTGCCGTTTCACACTCAGATGAGCGCGAAACAGCCGTCGTCTGTGTTCTTTTCCCTGCACCCCCCTACCCGCAGCCTGATTGTCCCACTCCATGGAATAAAGGACTGATTTGTAAAGGAGTGGTGAGTGCGACTTTTTTCTTTCCATGCATAAATCACGGTTAAGAATACATACCCACTTCCACTCATCCCCGACCAATATAATCATATTATGGGGGCTAAGTGGTTTTCTTTGATCTTCTAGGGGCTTACAATATGATATACATCCGGAAGGATAATGAGTGGAAAATGGCGTTTTTAACATCTGAAGGTTTATTTGAAAATCTTATCATGCCATTTGTATTGTCCAATGTACCTGCAGTTTTTCAAAATTTTATGAATGATATAGTCTCTGATTGCATTGGAAGATTTGTTATGATTTACCTGGATGATATTCTAATTTTCAAAAACATAGAAAAGAAAAGGCAAATTGGACATAATTTCACACTAAACCCCCAAAAATTGGGCTGAAAAAATTGTTGGTACTTTCAACTTAATATTTGGTTGCACACCCTTTGGAATAAATAACTGCAATCAATCGCTTTCTATAACCATCAACAAGCTTCTTACACCTGTCAACTGGAATTTTGGACCACTCTTCTTTTGCAAACTGCTCCAGGTCTCTCATATTTGAAGGCGCCTTCTCCCAACAGCAATTTTAAGATCTATGTGTGTAGATAAAAACTGGAATGACAATAAGCACAATAGGGTCTTATCCGGATTACAAAGGAAAGAGTAAGGCTGTGTGCCCACGATGCATTTTTTAAGCGTTTCCGCAGCGGCAAAAATGCTGCAGAAACGCTTAAAAAACACATGGTAGAAGGCCTGCCATGGTCTCCAATGATAATCCGCATGTGCTGTGCACATGCTGCTGAAATTTCCGCTGCACATTATCATTGCGTAAAAAAACGCAGCATGTCCAATAATTTTGCGGAAGCGCTGCGTTTTCGCCGCCATTGACTTGCATTGGAACGCATGGATTCCGTATCACTGCATCTGTAGATGCGGAATCCATGTGTTCCAATGTGCGGATGGTACCCGGGTGTGGAGGACAGGAGACTCTCCTCCGGACCCGGGTACCATAGAACCTGTGAAAAAAAGAATAAAATAAAAAATAAATGTTATATTTACCTTCTGATGGCCCCCGCTGCGCTCGTCCTCCCATGCCGGCAACTCGCAATGGACTGAAGAACCTGCGCTGACGTCATAGTCATGTGACGGCAGGTCCTTCAGTGTACCGCGATCTGCCGGCAGCCAGGACGGAGCGAAGCAAGACTCCGGGGGCCATCATGTACAATCCGCATGCCTTTTTTCTGCCAGGGAGATGCAGAAACGCTCAGGAAAAATCCGGAGCATTTCTGCATCGTGGGCACATAGCCTAAAATGGGATTTGCTCACCTGGAGGGTTGTGAAAGTCACAATCCCTTTCTTAACTTGTAAGCAAAGGCATTTGCTGCAGATCCACCGAACAGATAGTAAACAAACTTGGAGATGAAAGTGGATGTAAAACCCGCACTGCCGAGGATCCAATGTACATTAGGAAACCAGATGCAGTATGGATGCAGTTTTATTTGTCAACGCGTTTTGAGGTAATCATACCTCTTGATCAGGACAAACCATAATGATCATTGGGGTTTTACATCCACTTTCATCTCCAAGTTAATTTTAAGATCTCTCAACTTGTGTTCAATGGGATTTAAATCTGGACTCATTGCTAGTCACTTCAGAACTCTCCAGCGCTTTGTTTCCATCCATTTCTGGGTGCTTCTTGAAGTATGTTTTGGGTCATTTCCTGCTGGAAGACCCATGATCTAGGACGCAAACCCAGCTTTCTGACATTGGGCACTACATTGCGACCCAAAATCCTTTGGCAATCTTCAGATTTCATGATGCCTTGCACACAGTCAAGGTACCCAGAGGCAGAAAAACAACCCCAAAACATCTTTGAACCTCCACCATATTTGACTGTAGATACTGTGTTCTTTTCTTTGTAGGCCTCATTCCGTTTTCGATAAACAGAATGATGTGCTTTACAAAAGATCTATCTTGGTCTCATCTGCCCACAAGATGCTTTTCCAGAAGAATTTTGGCTCACTCATGTACATTTTGGCAAACTGCTGTCTAGCTTTTTTATGCCTCTGTGTCAGCAGTGGGGTCCTCCTGGGTCTCCAGCCATAGCGTTGCATTTTATTCAAATATCACTTGACATTTCGGGCTGACAGTGATGCACCCTGAGCCTGCAGGACAGATTGAACTTCTTTGAAACTTGTTTGGGGCTGCTTATCCACCATCCGGACTATCCTACGTTGCAAGCTTTCATCAATTTTTCTCTGCCATCCACATCCAGGGAGATTAGCTGCAGTGCCAAGGGTTGTAAACTCTTTATTTATATTGTGCACCGTGGAAAAATGGGATTTATATCTGGACTCATTGCTAGTCACTTCAGAACTCTCCAGCGCTTTGTTTCCATCCATTTCTGGGTGCTTCTTGAAGTATGTTTGGGGTCATTCTCCTGCTGGAAGACCCATGACCTAGGATGAAATGAAAACCCAGCTTTATGACACTGGGCACTACATTATGACCCAAAATCCTTTGAGAATCTTCACTTTTCATGATGCCTTGCACACAGTCAAGGCACCGTGTGCCAGAGGCAGCAAAGAAACACCTAAATATCTTTGAACATCCACCATATTTGACTGTAAGTACTGTGTTCTTTTCTTTGTAAGCCTCATTCCAATTACAGTAAACAGTTGAATGATGTGCTTTACCAAAAAGCTCTATCTTGGTCTCCTCTGTCCCCAAGATGTATGCTGGCCCTCTAAAAATAGTGGAGGCCACCTGCTGGCACTCTCAGGGCCGCCTGTTGGACATCCATAAATTGTGCCGGCCGCCAGCTGGACATGCGAATTTCAAACTTTACAGAATATATAACAAAAATAAAATTTGACCACCTCAGATGGATACGCTATATTGCAGTAGCAATATACGGCTATGGAAACCATAGCTGGCTGATGGCCCTCGAACAATAGTAAGGGCCACCTGATGGCCCTATAAAAATAGGCTTTGTTACTTTCAGAGTCCCTCCTTCATAAATGCAACAAGCTGTGTCTGACCATGTTGCACATACCACATGGGCAGATAACGTAGTAAAATGTGAAAATTACATTTACTGGTGAATGTATTTTTCATGGTTGAAAGCAATGTGAAAGTGCAAAAACACATACGTGTGAACATAGCCCAAGTTGTAGAGGAGCGTTTTTGTTATTTATTTTGCCTTATATACAAGTCATTACCCTGGAAAGAATGTTTCTTAACATTTTTTACCAGGAAAATCCATTTTAGCTTTGTTTTTGTATGTTTTATTGTCAGTCTGTAAAAGTGGCGTAATACTCTGACAACATTGTCCACAGCAGTGACCTAGGATTCAGAGATGCTTCCAGGGGTTTTCCCCATGCTGTTCCCATGTCATTTCAGCACTGTTTCCATCGATTTGACCAATTTTTAGACCCCCTCCAGATCTCGGGGAGGGGGCAAAAATGCTTGAGTTTCCATTGACTTACATTGTACTTGTTACTCGCGTCGAGCACCCAAGCATTACGATTTACTTGACCTGAGTAACGAGTACCCGAGCATTTTAGTGCTAGTTCATCACTAGTATCCAGAAATTCTCCAAGATGGAAATTTTGAACTATAGGCATCCGTTTCGGCTTAAATACATTTCTTAGGGGTAGTGATGAGCGAATATGTTCGAAATCCGATCTCAAAAGTTAAATTCGGCACGAATGTGGCACATTCGGATTTGTGATCGGAAAGGCAAGCATTTTTACTTAAAATCGGGAACATCGGTAACATTCAGCAAATAAGTGGGGGAACATGATTGCGGGACAACTACAGCGTTTTTAACAGTTTGGCTAGCATAGTGCTTGTGTATGATGAGCGGGGGACGTGTTAGATGAGTGGAGGGGCTGGGGAGAGCTCAGAAGAGGTCAGAGCGCAGGAAGCATCCACACTGTCCAGACACAAGGGCTTCTGCCGTTGGCTGCTGAAATCACATGTCCTCTGCATATAAAGAGTGGCCATGTTCCCTCAGGGCCATTCTATGCATGTCACTCGTGATAGACACTGCTGCTCAGTGTGCTCCTGTTTAATGGAAGATATTACCTAGATAGATGGGCGCTTGTTTGGAAGTCAGATAGTGTAGATAAGTCCTCTGCTGTGTACCTGTGAAATCGATCTTGCATCACTTTTTTTTTTCTTGTGCAATTACTGAGATTCAGACAGAAACAGCATGGCCCATGGCATAGAACTGTATCCCAGTATCCCTTCAATCTATTTTTCCACTTGCAAATGTGATAAAGCAAGCAAGCCCTTGTAGCCCACCTTTTGATTTTGCGGGGTTGAAATTCAGCTGTATGCAGAGCTTCTGAGTACAGAGCACAAATTTTTTTTTTCATTTGCTAATGTGATAGTGCAAGCTATAGTAGCCCACTTTGTAATTTTTTGTGGGTGAAATTCAGCTGTATGCACAGTAAAAAAAAAAATAGTCCACAAAAGATTTTTTTGTGCCGCAAACGTGATAAACTCTGCTATAAGTACTTTAGTGGCATTGAACTTCAGCTGTTTTCAGAGAAAAAAAATATATATTTTTTCTGTTGCTAGCCAGAGTTTCTCTCGCAAACGTGTTACACTCTGCTTTAAGCCACTTAGTCCTTTAGTGGTGGTGAAATTCAGCTGTATGCCGAGCTTATTCAGAATAAAAAAATTGATTTTTTTTGCTGTTCCTAATGTGATACAGCAGGCTAGATCTGAATTTTAAATATCTTGGAGCATATATTCTATGTTATACAGGCCTCATCCATAGTAAAAAAAATACTTTGTTCGGTTCCTTAGTTATACAGGTGGGGACATCTCCGTTTGAAATAGTTTGGAGAATATCTCATATGTTGCACAATTGGTGGCTGACTAAATACTTTTTTTCCCCACTGTAAGTTCTCCCACTTAAAAAGATGAGAGGCCTGTAATTGACATCATAGGTAGACCTCAACTATGAGAGACAAAATGAGAAAACAAATCCTGAAAATCACATTGTCTGATTTGGAAAGAATTTTTTTTAAAATTTTGGTGGAAAATAAGTATTTGGTCACCTACAAACAAGCAAGATTTCTGGGTCTCACAGACCTGTAACTTCTTTAAGGCTGTGTGCCCACTATGCGTTTTTCAAGCGAAAACGCTTAAAAAAACGCTTGGTAATACATGCCCCATAGTCCCCAATGATAATCCGCATGTGCTGTGCACATGCTGCGGAAATTTCCGCTGCGGATTATCATTGTGGAAAAATCCACAGCATGTCCATTATTTTTGCGGAAACGCAGCGTAATTACCACCATTGACTTGCATTGAATCGCATAATATTCGCATGACTACATGTGCACATGCAGATATTAAGCAATTCAATGTGCGGATGGTACCCAGGTCTGGAGAAGAGGGGACTCTCATCCAGACCCGGTTACCATAGTACCTGTAAAAAAAAAAGAATTTAAGATAAAAAAAAAAATTATACTTACCTTCTGATGGCCTGCGGTCTTCTCGCCGGTGCGTACTGGCTCCTCGGTGGCTCGCGATGGTGTAAAAGGACCTTCCATGACGTCATTTAGTCATGTGACAGGTCACGCGACCGGCCACTGACGTCGACGGTCGCGTGACTTGTTACATGACTAAATGACGTCATGGAAGGTCCTTTTACACCACCACGAGCCGCCCAAGACATCCAAAGAACACCATACCTACTGTGAAGCATGGGGGTGGCAAGGACGACTGATCTGTGTACATGAAAGAATGAATGGGGCCATGTATCGTGAGATTTTGAGTGCAAACCTCCTTCCATCAGCAAGGGCATTGAAGATGAAACGTGGCTAGGTCTTTCAGCATGACGATGATCCCAAGCACACCACCAGGGCAAGAAAGGAGTGGCTTCATAAGAAGCATTTCATGGTCCTGGAGTGGCTTAACCAGTCTCCAGATCTAAACCCTATAGAAAACCTTTGGAGGGAGTTGAAAGTCCGTGTTGCACAGCAACAGCCCCAAAACATCACTGCTCTAGAGGATATCTGCATGGAGGAATGGGCCAACATACGAGCAACAGTGTGTGCCAACTCTGTGAAGACTTACAGAAAACATTTGACCTCTGTCACTGCCAACAAAGGATATATAGCAAAGTATTGAGATGAACTTTTGTAATTGACCAAATACTTATTTTTCACCAAAATTTGAAAAAAAATTATTTCCAAATCAGACAATGTGATTTTCAGGATTTGTTTTCTCATTTTGTCTCTCATAGTTGAGGTCTACCTATGATGTCAATTACAGCCCTCTGTCATCTTTTTAAGTGGGAGAACTTGCACAATTGGTGGCTGACTAAATACTTTTTTTCCCCACTGTATACAGGACTCATCCACAGTAAAAAAAAATACTTTTTTCAGTTATACAGCAGGGGATCTCTCAGTTTCAAATAGTTTGGAGAATATCTCGTATGTTATACAGGCCTTATCGACACTAAAAAAATACTTTCTTCTGTTAGTAACGTTATACAGCAAGCCATATCTTACCTTGTCATTTAGTGCCGCTGAAATTCAGGTGTGTGCAGAGCTGTTGCAGAGGAAAAAATCTAATTTGGTTTTGCTAATAACGTGCTCCTACTACAGTATCTGAGCAACATGAGTGAGAAAAAAAGAGGTCGTGGTGGAAGGAGGCATAGACTTGGTGTTCAAGGTATACGTGGGGTGGTAATGTTAGTGAAAGCACTAGTGAACCAATACCGTCATGTCCTATGCGAAGACAACTGACAACTTCTGTTACTGGATGGGCTACTCCACTCCCTTTCTTTGGCAGCTGCACAGCGATACGCCTTGTTGATAAGGGCCAGAAAGAGCAGGTGCTCCAGTGGATAGCAAGCTCTGCTTCAAGTGGCTTCTCCTCTTCTTCCTCCACATCAACATCACACACAGTACAGTCCACAGAGATGGCACCTCAATTACCCTTGCTTCCCCCCGCGTCACAACTCCCCAACTGACCGTAGCGAACCACAGATGGGTGAATCTGCAGAACTGTTCACCCATTCTGTACCATGTGCATCAGAAGTGTACTCCAAACATTCACAGAGTCAAGAAGAGGAGGAAAGCATCTGCACCGATGCCCAAAATTATTTTAGGTTGGATTCAGGGCAGAACGAAGTAGTGTCCGAGCATGTTCCTGACCCTCGTTACCAGACGTTAATCACCGGGGAGAGAGGTGATCCTGATGAGACTCAGATACCTGAGGCTCATGCGGACTGTATAGTGCTGTCAGGGCTACAAGAGGAGAAGGGTCACTCTGAGGGTGAGGAATGGGATAACACATTGGATAATGATGAGGTTGAAGATCCTACTTGGTGTGAACCCAGAGTCACGCAGTCGAGTAGCTCATCTGAGGAGGTGGAGGAGGAAGACAAGGAGGTTATGTTTCGCTCTACGGCGCAGACACGGAGTGATGCAAGCATGAGGAGCACTGAATCCTTAGTCACGGCTATGGCCAGCAGCGGTCGCAGGTCTGCAGCTCACAGGGGCTGCAATGGTTGCCTAGCCTGGGCCTTTTTTGTCACCGCAAAGGATGAGCCAACTCACGTTATCTGCACACTTTGCGAGAAAAAACTCAGTAGAGGGAAAAAGTGCAATAATTTGACTACTACATGCATGAACCTTCACATGCGAACAACATGCGTTACACTGGGAATCTCACTGTGTTGAAATGCGGACCAGCGGACCTCAACAACCATCAGCTGCCCCATCAACCACATTTGCTGCTTCTTCCTCCTCCTCTGTTACCGTGCCAAGTATTGTCATGCAGGTCTCCCACCACAGAACCTCCGGTTCTCTACCCGCTCCAGTCAGGCGGAGTGAGAGCCCGTCAGCTGTAACGGAAGCAGACATGCCTGCTGTGTTTGTTTCACCAAGCACACCTCATGTTTCTCAATCCACCGTAACATCTGCGCCTGCACCTCACTCACGGTTCACCAGTTTGTCCGGTTCACCGTACTCCGCCCTCTCTCAGAACTGTAGTCAGCCCACGGTCCCGCAGTTGTGGTCACGTAAAAGATTGTTTCATCCTACACATGAGAAAGCTAAGAGGTTGAACTCTACCATCTCCAATCTGTTGGCCACAAAAATGCTGCCTTTCCGCTTGGTAGATACAGACGGTTTTTGAAAGCTGATGGCCCTTGCAGTCCCCCAGTACCAGTTGCCCAATCGCCATTACTTCTCTAAGAAAGCTGTGCCTGCGCTACACCAGCATGTAGCAGACAACATCACCCATTCCTTGACTAAACCTACTTCTGTCAGGGTGCATTTCACCAGACACCTGGATGAGTAAGCATGGCCAAGGCGTAATATCTCACTGACTGGGCACTGGGTGACTCTGGTAGCTGTGGGGGCAGGTGGGGAAGGGGCTGCTCCACAAATCTTGGAGTCCTCAAGGTTTGCAGAACAAACTTCTGTATTTCACACTTCCTCCACTGCTTCGGCATCCTCCACCTGCGCATTCAACTTCTGCCTTAACGAGACAACAGTGCAGAGCGAATCCACACCACCTCCGTACTGCGCAGTCAGGGCTCACCACAATCAGGCAGTGTCAAAAATGAATATGCATTGGAGATCGCAGTCATACAGCTGAAGAGTTGTGGACAGCTCTCCAGGCTCAGTTTGAGCAATCGCTGTCTCCGCTGAAACTAAAGCCAGGGAAGGCCGTGTGCGATAACGGTGGCGGCCCTAGGCCAAGGCGAGCATACACATGTGCCTCACATAGCTCAAGTCCGCAACGTGGTGGTACAGCAATTTCTCTGCCACTATCCCGGCCTGGATGAGCTGCTTCATAAAGCATGGAAGCTGTGTGGTTACTTGCGCCGTTCGCAGCCCTCATGTCATCGACTTGCATCAATACAGAAGTCTTTGTCTATGCCAGTTAATAGGTTGATATGCGATGTGCCGACACAGTGGAATTCCACTCTGCACATGTTGCAGCGATTGTGGCAGCAGCAACGAGCCCTGACGCAGTATGTCATGTCGTATAGCCTGGGCCAATGCAATACGGACGTGGGGCATATCACGTTTACAGAGTGGGGACAGATTAAGGACCTCTGCACCCTTCTGCACAGTTTTGAAATGGCTACTAAAATGGTCAGCACTGACGATTCTGTCATCAGCGTCACTATTCCGGTCATCTACATGCTGGAGCAGACTTTGAATAGCCTGCGGCAGGAGGTGGTTGACGCAGAATAAGAGGAGGATGAGGAAGGGATAAGAATGTCTCCAAGTTCCAGACTGTCATCACACAGGCGGATGCCAAGTGACGGTGGATTACTGCGATCAAGGGGGGTTGGTTTTACCAGACGGTTAGTGAAGGTGCAAGAGCCGAGGAACAAATGGAGGAGGAAGAAGTGATGGGCGAGCAACAGTCACAATATGAAGAGGATAATCATCCCCTCTCTGTTGAACGTGGTGGTTGGCAGGAGGAAACAAGCATCAGTGTTACGCAGCCATCAATACAACCTGTCTTTGGACCTCCTAGAAGAGCCCGACATATGAGTGCCTACTTGCTGCACTATCTGCAACATGATCCCCGTATAGTTAGGATTCAAAATAATGGTGACTACTGGGTTGCCACTCTATTAGATCCACATTATAAGAGTAAATTTTGCCAGACGCTTCCCGCCCTGGAAAGGGACCCGCTAATGCTGGAGTATCGAGACAAGCTTTTAAACAACCTTAAGAGAGGTTTTCCCCAAGATAGCAGTGAGGCACACAGTGTGCATCACAGCTGTAGTCTTTCATCCTCCGGCACATCAGTTCGTCAACACTAAAACATTAGCAGCAGCAGAGTAAGTGGCAGAAGCAATTTCTGTGAGTCCTTCCACACATTTTTTACAACAGCTCATGCACCAGCACAGCAGAGTACAAGTCTGACACATGGCGAACGACTGGAAAGGATGGTGCATGAGTATCTAGAGCTCAATATTAATACTATCAGGGAGGATTTGGACCCTTTTCCATTTTGGTCTTCAAAAATGGATGAATGGCCTGAACTCGCCTGTAATGCCTTGAAGGTTTTATCATGCCCGGCAGCCAGCGTTCTCTCAGAACATGTCTTTAGCGCTGCTGGTGGTGTCCTGACAGATAAGGGCAACCGGCTGTCCCATGAAAGTGTAGACCGCCTAACTTTCATCAAGATGAACAAGTTATGGATCTCCAAGGACTTTTGCTCCCCAAAAGCAGACTGTACAGACTAGGCGATGTTGTAGTTTTTAGTGTGCTGCATTGATCTTGCAGAATTGCAGTCTGTGAAATGGCTTCTGTGCCTGTTCTTGCTGCAGGTTTTAGGTCCTAATTTTTTTAAATGTAAACACTCCTGATTGTGTCTCCTTCTGCTGGGTTGGCTGTAGTGGAAGAGGTGTCGGTTCCCATTATACTACTTATACTCTAGTGAAATTGATGCCACTTTGGTGCTTTTAGGCCCTAATTTTTTTAAATGTGAACACTTCCGATTGAGTCTCCATCTATTGTGTTGGCTGTAGTGGAAGAGGTGTCGTTCCTAATTCTACAATCTCTACTGTACTGAAATTGATGCTTCTTTGCTGGTGTCTGCCACTTATTTTTTATAAATGTGGAGAATCCTGATTGGGTCTCCATCTATTGGGCTGGCTGTAGTGGAAGAGGTTTTGGTCTCCATTAAACTACTTCTACTCTGGTGAAATTGATGCCACTTTGGTGGTGTTAGGCCCTAATTTAGGAAAATGTGAACACTCCTGGTTATTTCCATTTCCTGGGTTGGCTGTACTGGAAGAGGTGTTGGTCCTAATTACATTATTTCTACTGCAGTGAAATTGATGCCACTTTGCTGGTGTCTGCCATTAATTTTTGGAAATGTGGACAATCCTGATTGGGTCTCCATCTATTGGGTTGGCTGTAGTGGAAGAGGTTTTGGTCTCCATTAAACTACTTCTACTCTGGTGAAAATAGGGTCCGCGCCACTTCCTGATTCTTGTCAGCAGACGTTAAGTTAACCCCCTTTGGGATGCGGGCATCACCCTGCTCATCATGACTTTGTCTGCTTTGTGCAATGTGCATCAATGCACAAGCTGCAGCGTTTGGGTTACCAGCTGCATCGTCTGGGCTACCATGGGGAGGATGCGATCCTCCCCCTCACTTCCTGTATGCTCTCCAGCACATGTGCAATGCATAGCACTTCCAGGTTGGGGGTCACGCCATGTTCCTGCAATGTATGGTTTGGAGTGGCCGCATATCAGCTGCTGAAATGGTAATTAGGTTCTTGATTATATATAACAGCGTCATCTTACCTGTGCCCTATAGACCCCTGATGAAGCCATGTGTAGTGGCGACACGCGTTGGGCACTGAATGCCCGCCTGCTTCATCCCAGCATAGGATTTTGTGCTCAGGGAGGTGATTGATCGTAGCGCTATTATGTGCAGGAGGGATACTTACAGCATGAAAGGGTTTTGTATTTATTTATACCCTGAATAGTACTTTTTGTGGTATGTGAGTATATAGTATTTGTCAGCTCAGATATTCTATATGGGCTTCATTTATGTTTGGGACTCTTTGTATTTTTCAATATATACTCTGCTGTAGTAGGCACATATTTCCCTCTTCATCTTTCTGGACTATAGTACACCTCCTTGAATGCTAATGTCAGGCAGTCATAACTAATTTGCATGTGTACGATATTGATCACCAGGGATAATACTGGCACTTGTTGTATTATGGTACTGCTTGTTCTGTTGTAACTAGGGATGTTTTTTTGGAGCAGGTGGGCTTCAAATTAGTGGGTAACCCCACTATATTGATTTTACTTGTGTTTTAGCTATTTGGGTTTTTTGACGTTGTTTGTATGTATTTATATTTGTAATGAATAAAATTTATTGTCACTTATTATAACGTTTGATAATTTATTGAAGTATTGCTGGGTGATCACTGCTTCATAGCACACCTCTTTTCCCTTTTTTCACGTGTATTTATGTGGTGTGCAGCATGTTGATCCCCTTTTTGATTTGGATGGTGCCCTCCATAGTTTAGTGTTTATTGATTGCTTGTTTTTGGAAGGTGTCCTCTCTTGGCCCATATACCTTTCAATTTCTGGAGTGGTGGCACATCTTGAGCATTATGGACCTTTCTGCCAGGGAGGCGGCTTGGAGCAACAGGGCGCTAGGTGTATTTGAAGCCGGCACTGGTCAGAATCCTGCTATGGATGCAGGTGATTCTGAGTTCTATACAGTTACCAAGGATTTGACTAATATGCACAAATCTCTAACCAAGATATGGTGGAATGTTAGAAGTCTGGAGGAATATAAACGACTTGGGTTGGTACCCCGGGGTCTTCGAGTTCAGATTTTCCCCACCTGGGAGGTAACTGAACCCTTCCAGAAGACATGGGAAACTGGGCTTTTGAAATGTTCCACGATCCTCATTGACATGCTAATAGAACATGATCAGATTATGTTGAATAGACTGAAGGATGACATTAGAGGCTGTGAGGAAAAATTGAAGAATTTTGACAAAGAAAAATTGGTAAATCCATTTAAAGAACGATTGAAGGTCTCTATTGATCAGTTTGAGAAACAAATCATTAACAGGAAAAAACATAAATTCCAGAGGGATAAGAGTGATTTTGATAGTGGGAGGAGCTTCAAATGGGGCCATAAGGGCAATCGACGCCGTGGCACTATTGGACAAAATCCTTCTGGTGACCTTAACACAAGACAGGAGCTTTCGTCAAGCGATTTTTTTATCCTCAGAACCAAGCGACACCGAAGGGGCCGCAGGGGGACAAGAAGTGGCGCTAACCAAAAAAGGAAAAAGGAACAGAGGTTACAGGGTATGGTCCCCAACTTACAAACGGGAGACCCGGAACAACAGGAGACACCAAACTTAAACATAGACAACACAGGTATGAGTGAAATTGGTGAATTGCAAATCATTAATTTGTCTACATATGTGCTGTCTGAGATTGAGAGATCTGTGTTAACCAGGGGTTTCTCCTTCTCACCAATGAATACCTTAAACAAGTTTGATTTGGTCCAAGACACATATTTGTTTTGTCGGCAACTTACTTTTAAATTATTGTATCACCAGCCCTCCCTTATTGATGGCCTTCCGCTTGATGAAAGACAGACCTTCCAGGATCTTTTAGACCTTCTACAGGAAAGTGAGAACTCGAGGACTCAGAGCAGATTCGCAGGTAGACTCCTATCCCAAGCTACACCAGCATTCTCCATGTTCCCGGTGGTACAAATTTTCTTTGAGAACATGTGTAGGGATATTGAGAATTTAAAACCGGACAGACACAGATATAACAATTTGAGTCGTGAGGAAAGGAATGCACTCACAAATTTATCTATGAATCAGGATTTCATCATCCGCGAGGCTGACAAGGGTGGGAATATTGTTTTGTGGCCCATTGAGCTTTATACCAAAGAGACTGACCGGCAGTTGTCAAATGTGTCTTGTTATCATTTGTTACCATCTGACCCCACTTCCTTTTTTAAGGACAGATTGGACACATTAATTCGAAGGGCGGGTCACAATGGCATTTTGAGCAAGAAGGAAATGGATTATCTTATCACCGCACACCCGATCGTACCAACCTTCTATTTGCTGCCCAAGGTTCACAAGTCTCTGGTGGAACCACCAGGTAGGCCCATTGTCTCAGGCATAGGGGAGTTGTTTGAGCGCCCGTGTATCTACTTGGACTACTTTCTCCAGCCATTAGCCCAATCATTAAAATCCTTTGTGAGGGATTCTTCCCACCTTATCCATCATGCTAAGGGATTGGTTGTATCTGAAAGCACTATTTTGGTGTCCTTAGATGTGGAGGCCCTTTACACAAGTATATCCCATGATTTGGGCATACAGGCGGTTACTTACTTCCTGGACCAGCACACTACGGGTAATCGTAGACAGGACTCATTCATTCTGGAGTTACTACATTTTGTCCTGGACAAAAATTATTTTGTCTTTGATCGCAAATTCTATCGTCAAATAGCAGGGACCGCGATGGGTGCGAGATGTGCGCCATTGTATGCAAATCTATATTTAGGGTGGTGGGAGGAGACTGTGGTCTACAAGCACGAGTCTTTCTGTAGCCATGTTCATATATGGCTCAGATTTATAGACGACGTATTTATGCTGTGGAGTGGGACTATGGAGGAGTGTGTGACCTTTATTTCTGAACTTAATAGGAATAGCTTGAATATTCGATTAACATCTAAAATCTCGAATAAGGAAATTGATTATCTGGATCTGAAGCTAATGAAGGTTGGTAATGAAATCTGTACCACTCTTTTTAGGAAAGAAACAGCTACAAATAACTTATTGCACTACACAAGTTTTCATCCGAAACACCAACAAAATGGCATCCCAAAGGGACAGTTCCTCCGACTCAGGAGGAACTGTACCACATCGGAGGAGTTTCAGCGACATTCCAAAGAGTTGACTCAACGTTTTATCAAAAGGGGCTATCCGAGACGGATCATCTCTGATGCATTTGAGGGAGCAAAATCTAGGAACCGTGATGATCTACTCCAAGCACGGGTAAGAAATTGTGCTAGGCCACTAAGCTTGATTACGACCTTTAACAACCAGTGGAGTGACATCCGGGAGATCCTCACTAAAAACTGGGGTATTTTGCTTAGTGAGCCAAAACTAATGAAACATATCCCAGCAGCACCTAGCTTGGTTGCTCGGAGGGCGAAAAACTTCAAGGATAGCCTTTGCAATAGCCATTTTGTACGTCCTGTAAGGAGTTTGGAAAGGAGTAATAAGCTTTTGGGAACATACCCCTGTGGTAGTTGCAACATTTGCCAGTACACTGTGGCACAAGATGGCATTGTACTGCCAAGTGTGCCATTCAAGATTCAATCTAAGGCCTATTTTAATTGCAGATCCCGTAATCTGGTCTACGCTCTGGTCTGTGGCTGCCCGAAAATCTATGTGGGGCAGACGACGCAGGAACTAAGAAAGAGGATACAGCAACATCTCTCGAATATCTCAATGGCAAAGAGAGACCGGGACAAAGACAAACCTATTACATCAGTGGCTGCACATTTCCTGGAGGTCCATAGGAGCAGAATAGTGGGACTGCAGGTAATTGGATTGGAGCGTGTTCGCACAAACATAAGGGGGGGTGACCTGACAAAGGCACTTTTGAGATGCGAATCGAAATGGATCTATAATTTGCACAGCCTGGCTCCTAAGGGACTAAATGGAGAGTTATTATTCACAGGGTTTTATAAACTGCTGTGAATTATTTGTAATAATGCCCCTGTCTCCAACTTTCCTGGCCCAGGTCTGGACATTATGGAAATGGTACTGGAAAGACTGTGAGGATGACCCCGGTACAAAACAATATAGGAGGACAAGATGGAATATCACCTGGATGTGGGATACACAGAACACCATGAAGATTATGGAGGACCTAGGCTCCATCGCCTGTTTGGACCTCACATATGGAATAGTGCAACCATCTGGAAACATCTGGACTGGACTAATGGAACGAGCATTGGTGGCTATTGCTATTGTTTTGATGACTCTGTTTCTGGACTCTCCATGGCAATTGCCTGGTATATCATGAACTATAAAATAATTAATTGTCTTTTGATGATCTGAGCTATGGGTCTGTTTTTATGGAGACTTTTCCTCTGTTGTGTTCCAGGTGGTTTGACATTTTGTCCGTTCTTTGTCTCCCTGATGATCAATATTGCATATATGGGGGGGTTTCCCTCATCTTTAGACGTAAAGCCTGACATATTTATAATAACTTTTACTTTGTCTTTATATATACCAACAACTCATTTGAGGTTTGGGTCTTTCCAAAGGGGGTAAAAGGTATGCGTAGTGGCTGTATCAGCTATATGTCGAACTTTGATATCGCATAAGATACTCAAATATGAGGGTCTCGTCTCTCTTTGAATGGCACCTTGTCCTCATAAACCCGAGTGTATATATTTGTTTAACATCAATCTTGTGGCAGATAATTACACTTGGATACCTAACATACATGCAAGCACTTGGGTCTGTCCTGCGGTGTTATGGGCATCTTGATTGTTTGTGGAGACTAAAAGTACCCCTTATTCACCATCAGTATTTCATATAGAATTTTACTTGCCTTGCAGACCTGATTGGCCCCCCACTGAGATATAATTAAACCAACCGCATCACAGTGTTATACAGCAGTTTTTTTGGGGGAGCTTTGGGATGATGAGAAGCCCTCTATATAATGGGGTTCTTGGGATCGACTGAAATCCAATTTGGTCATATTTATCCATAATAAAATCGTATATATATTTTTTTGTCTCTGACTTATGTGTACGTTTATCTATAGCTGTGCGGGTGCTACGCCGGGTCGTATACCATGTTTGAATGAGCAGTGCGCACTGTATATTGGAGGAATGCTTGTGATACTGTCAGTGTGTATCGGCATAATATTATTTATAAAAATATAAGAAAATTTTTTTTTTTTTCCTTCACAAAAGGAAAGAAAAAAAAGAAAGGGAAAAAAAAGTTGTTTTTAAAAGCGCTTTTTTTTTTTTTTTTTTTTTTTTGCTAACTATCCATAATTGTGCTCTCTCTGATTCAGGTATACTTTGTTTGCCTCTGGCCAACTCTCCTGTGTGCCAAGCTGTTATGGGGGTATGTTATAAATAACTAGATTAATTTGATGACCTTTAGGGTCAGACAGGATTTATTAGGACTTGGGATAGCCTGTGGCAGGATGCCCAGCATATGGCATTACACCTATGAAAGACAAAATATTCTCACTATGATCGTGCTTTCCTTGCGCATAATGCATAACTTTCCAACATATATGATGTGACCTTTAGCCTTTGGGATGCGGGCATCACCCTGCTCATCATGACTTTGTCTGCTTTGTGCAATGTGCATCTATGCACAAGCTGCAGCGTTTGGGTTACCAGCTGCATCGTCTGGGTTACCATGGGGAGGATGCGATCCTCCCCCTCACTTCCTGTATGCTCTCCAGCACATGTGCAATGCATAGCACTTCCAGGTTGGGGGTCACGCCATGTTCCTGCAATGTATGGTTTACAGTGGCCGCATATCAGCTGCTGAAATGGTAATTAGGTTCTTGATTATATATAACAGCGTCATCTTACCTGTGCCCTATAGACCCCTGATGAAGCCATGTGTAGTGGCGACACGCGTTGGGCACTGAATGCCCGCCTGCTTCATCCCAGCATAGGATTTTGTGCTCAGGGAGGTGATTGATCGTAGCGCTATTATGTGCAGGAGGGATACTTACAGCATGAAAGGGTTTTGTATTTATTTATACCCTGAATAGTACTTTTTGTGGTATGTGAGTATATAGTATTTGTCAGCTCAGATATTCTATATGGGCTTCATTTATGTTTGGGACTCTTTGTATTTTTCAATATATACTCAGCTGTAGTAGGCACATATTTCCCTCTTCATCTTTCTGGACTATAGTACACCTCCTTGAATGCTAATGTCAGGCAGTCATAACTAATTTGCATGTGTACGATATTGATCACCAGGGATAATACTGGCACTTGTTGTATTATGGTACTGCTTGTTCTGTTGTAACTAGGGATGTTTTTTTGGAGCAGGTGGGCTTCAAATTAGTGGGTAACCCCACTATATTGATTTTACTTGTGTTTTAGCTATTTGGGTTTTTTGACGTTGTTTGTATGTATTTATATTTGTAATGAATAAAATTTATTGTCACTTATTATAACGTTTGATAATTTATTGAAGTATTGCTGGGTGATCACTGCTTCATAGCACACCTCTTTTCCCTTTTTTCAAGGGTCCGCGCCACTTCCTGATTCTTGTCAGCAGACGTTAAGTTAACCCCCGGGGGGGAATGATTCTGATGAGACTCAGATACCTGAGCATCAAGCGGACTGTACTGTTCTGTCAGGGCAAGAAGAGTAGGAGGGTGACTGTCAGGCCGAGGAATAGGATAACACATTGGATGATGTTGAAGTTGTGGATCCCACTTGGTGTGAACCCACGTAGCTGAGTAGCTCATGTGAGGAGGTGGAGGAGGAGGAAGATGAGGAGATTACGTTGCGTCCTACGGCGCACACACAAGGAGTGATGCAACTGCGACGAGCACTGCATTCTTAGCCATAACTGTGGCTTTGGCCAGCAGCGGTTGCGGGTCTGCAGCTAGCAGGGATGGCAAGGGTTGCCTAGCCTGGGCCTTTTTTGAGACCGCAAAGGATGAGCCAACTCACGTTATCTGCAAACTTTGCAAGAACAAACTCAGCAGAGGGAAAAGTGCAATAATTTGACTACTACATGCATGAACATTCACATGCGCAATCAACATGTGTTACTCTGGCATTCTCACTGTGATAAAATGCGGACCTCAACAACCATCAGCCGCCCCATCAACCACATCTGCTGCTTCTTCCTCCTCCTCTGTTACCATGCCAAGTATTGTCACACAGATCTCCCACCTCAGAACCTTCGGTTATTTACTTGCTCCAGTCAAGCTGAGTGAGAGCCCGTCAGCTGTAATGGAAGCGGACATGCCTGCTGTTTTTGACTGATCTCAGAAAACGAGCACACCACAACTTTATCAATCCATTGTAACATCTCCGCCTGCTTCTCACTCACGGTCCAGCAGTTTGTCCCGTTCACCGTACTCCTCCCTCTCTCAGCACAGCAGCCAGCCCTCGGTCCCTTAGTTGTGGTCACGTAAAAGATAGTTTCCTCCTACACATGAGAAAGTTAAGAGGTTGAACTTCACCATCTCCAATCTGTTGGCCATGGAAATGGTGGTGTCAGGCCCTAATTTTTTGAACTGTGAACACTCCTGGTTAGGTCACCATCTGCTGGATTGGCTGTAGTGGAAGTGTTGTCGGTCCTCATTATACTAGTTCTACTCTAGTGAAATGAATTCTTTGGTGCAGATATTGTTGTCACAGGGGTACACATGATATAATCGAAATTGTTTTTCTTACTACCGCGGTATATAAAGCAGGCTACATTTCATCTTTTAATTCTTTGGTGCTGATATTGTTCTCCACACAGGGGTACACATTAGTGAAGAGAGAGCGCTAGTGATGAGCGAGTATGTTCTGTTAACCCTTTCAGTGAGTATGCTCTGGCGAATAAAGAGTATCTTCCAAGTGCTCGGGTGTTATGTTTCAGTCTCTCTGTGTGCATGATTTGCGACTGTTTGACAGCTTTAATACATGTGAGGAATGCCTAAGAAGCAGACATTCCTCACATGTATTAAAGCTGTCAGTTGCAAATCATGCACACAGAGAGATTGAAACATAACACCCGAGTACGCAGAAGACACTCGGTATCACTAGAGAGCACTAAATGTGCTCAACTTAGTGGTTCAGCGTTTTATCAAAACATACCCAGATCTTCCAGAGCTGCTTGTAAAAGTATGACGCATGTGTGCCCATTTCAGAAAGTCAGCAACAGCTTCCGCCACCTTGGCTGTGCTTCAACAGTGTTTGCAACGTTCGGCTCACCGACTGGTGTGCGATCTGACCACACGTTGTAAATCAACATTGCAGATGTTGGGAAGGATTTGTGAGCAGCAGAGGGCAGTTGTTGAGTACCAGCTTCAATTCTCCCATTGGAATTCAGGTCAGCCTCTACACAAGAGCTGATGAGTGGGCATGGATGTCTGACAACTGTGCCGTCCTCCAAAACTTTGAGGACTCCATCAAGATGGTGAGCGGTGATGACGCCATAATTAGTGTCATAATCCCACTTCTCTATCTAGTGAAACGCTCGCTGCACACAATTAAAGAGGAGGCATTGCAGGCGGAGCAAGGAACTATACAGGGTGATGCTACACAGCCCAGCCTCATCTCATCTCAACGCGGATTGGTTGATAATGAGGAGGAGGAGGACAACATGGACAGTCGTCCTCTTGGTGAGGACAGGGAAGTCTTGGCTGTCTTGATATCCGTCTTTCAGTTTGTGGGAAAGCTGTATGCGTTTCACTTCATGATGACCTTCAGTAGCCTAAACTGGGGGGCGTGTCTAGGCACTGAAGGAGCAATCTGAGAGCTCTTTGCCTTGCTGCTTAAAATCCCTCCAAATCACGGGATTTTACTCACCATCCAGCATCCTCTATCCTTTTAAAAGGATCTTCTAGACTGTATGACCCTGAGACTTTCTCCCCTGGAGCCAATTTGTCTCATTTGAGCTCAAGGCCTAATAGAGGCCTATATGTAGGCCCGAAGCCTCGGCCTAGATTTTTTCTCCACCATACACCCGGCCCTTCCCGGTGCAGGGATCCTGCCACGAAGACCACCCGGGCCCTGAGAACGTACCCGGAGCAGCTCGGTCTTGAAAATCCTGCAGACCGGAACACCGGACCCACGCCACACAGCGCTTACCTGATCTGGAGCCTGTCACTGCAAGACCCGCCCACTGAAGCCGCTGCATCGCTTGTCCCGGGTCACCGGAGAGGAGAAAACAGCGAGGTGAGGTCCTGTTCCTGCGGTCTGCTCCCTCACGTGCCGGCTGGTGCTGGTGTTCAGGGATTCCCTGGAGGCCGCGCGTTGCATGTGTGTCACCCTGGCCTGGATGCCACAAGTGTAAATAAAGCTGTGTCTGAGAGCAAGGGGGAGGTTCTCTAGTCAGGGGAACATTAGCATGCAGTACCTCCTGTCTCAGGCCAGTAGGGGGAGCAGGCTGCCCCTATAAAAGCTGGTACTGGGGGCAGGGTTAGGGAGAACTTGAAGGCCTGTCTCAGGACTGAGACTTGTCCCAGAGCAGAGCAGGGACAGACAGTTACTTTACCAGACTTTGGTGTCTGAGGCTGGGAGGATTCTACATCCCCCAGCAGAGAACTAGTCCGCAAGGGACTGTATATTCCTTGGCCTAAGAAGCCTGGAGGCCCTGCCACAACCGAAGGGACCAGTAAAGCCGTACAAGGCTGGGAGCAGAAAAGAACCCACGTCGCAGGCCATACAGGCGAGAATATACGGAAAGCTCGGAAACGTGGGCTGTTACCCTATAACGAGGAGATAGCCAGAAGGAGCGCAGAAAGCACGGTAGGCCTACACCCTCACCCTGACCAGGGCCAATTTCCCCGTTGCTCTCAGACATCCAGGTCCCCTCCTAGCTGGGACTGTTTATGGGTCAGTTTACCTGTTTCAGTAAAGACCCTCGACTGCAACCTGTTGTCTGCGTGCTCCTTGCTCCTCCAGCACTATCAGCACTGGGACTCTCACCACCATCGCTCCCACCATCCATTATACTGCCCTGGGGCCGCACTCTTCCCGTGGGGAGTCACACTACCCTAGCTGCACACCTCATCAGCCCCAGCGGTCTGCATGCAGCGGCGGTTCCTAATAACCGCAATCCACGGGTGGCGTAGTCGGACATAATCAATAGCACATAACGGACTACCACTGGCCTGACCACCCTGAGCCACGGAACCGGGTTGCCACTACTACTCCCATCGTTCCCTATTGCCCGGATCCGAGTGCCCCACGGCCCAGGGGGCGAGTCAGCTTTGGCGTAGTCGGCAGGATTTCGTGCCCGCAACCACCGGGTACTGCGTGCCTGAAAAAGACTTTTGTAACTTACCTGTGGCGAAGTTTCCCGCCATCCGGAGTCGTTTCCCGCCATCCGGAGCCGATTCCCGCCATCAGACGCCATCTTGGACCGTTTCTCGCCGTCTTCTGCCGTCTTCCCGCCATCCGCAGCTGTTTCCCGCCATCGGACGCCATCTTCAGGACGCCGCGCGGGAAGAAGAGGGGCGTGGACGCCGAAAGCGCGCGAGACCCGAAGCTCCGCCCCACGCACCGACGCTGCACAAGGTCCTGGAAGGGAGAGAGAGCGACGCTGACGTCATCAGGACGCGACGCAAGGTCCTCGTCCAGAGCAGCAGCAGCGGAGCCGCGGCCTACAGAAGAGGATCGTCAGAAGGTAGGCCACGCTTAACTAGGGGGGAGGAAGATGTCGGACACAGAGGCGCCCACTACCACCAACGCAGCTGCAGCAGCGGTGATGCCCTTTTCCCTGCCCTACATCCCTGGAGCGGCCTGGCTGCCCAAATATTCAGGGGAGCCCCATGCCCTAACTGACTTCAAGGAAAGGCTATACAGTTTGTTCCACGTTTACCCCCTGACAGAGGAACAGAAGGTCAGCATATTAACAGGGCAGTTAACTGGCGCAGCCTAGAGGGAGGTAAAATCATGGCCCACTGAGGAGAAAAGAACTGTGAAGGGTATTCTGGCCCGGCTGCGGGGTACCTTTGACACACGTACCTCCGCTGAAATTAAAATGAGGTTCTATGGGTGTAAGCAGCGGGCACAGGACAGCATCAGAGACTATGCCCTAAATCTGCAGGAAGCCTTGAGGGCTATCCAACAAACTGACCCTGGCAGTGTGCAGGAAACGGACAAACTGCTAACAGAACAATTCATAGAAGGTCTGCTGTCTAGCGCCCACAGGGCCCAGCTGCGCCTCATGTTCTTTCAGAACCCCGACCTGACCTTTGCCCAATTTAAGGACAGGGCCATAAGGGTGCTCCGTGAATCTGCAACCAGTGGCGCTATAAACGCCCGGCGCCCTGCTCTCACCTACCACCAGGAGGCGGCGCCCTCCTCTATGGACCCCGTGGGGGCTGATGCACAGGCCCTGAACCAAGCCCCGTTGAAAGACCTGCACCACCAAGTCCAGAAGCTGACCAGGAGCGTCGCGGCGTTGACCAGGACCATCCAGGCGTTGCAAGTGGACCCGTCAAGACCCATTGAGTCGGCTTCAAGTCCGGAGGATGTCCCGTGGCGTCGACAGAGGAGGATCCCGTCGTTCCGAGGGAGGCCCACAGACCGCTACGCAGAGGATGGACAGCCCATTTGCCGTCGATGCAACCAGCCCGGACACATTTCCAGGTACTGTAATTTAAACGGGTCCAACCTGGGGCAGAGGGCCAACCCCCAGGCATAAGATCACCAGGCCCTTATAATTGGCGTGATAAGTACGTTGGGGGGCGCCCGGTTTTACCCGTGGTGCTGGACGGTATCCCCATGAGCGCCTTGCTGGATACTGGGTTGCAAGTAACCACTATCCCTTATGTACTTTTTAAGCAGTATTGGACTGATGCTGATATCACACGGTATCCAGACAGTAACTTGAGCATCATCGCCAGTAATGGCTTACCCGTGCCGCAGATGGGGGTTCAAGGAGATGACCATTAAAATTGGTAAAGTTGAACTGCCGGCACAGGGAGTGATTATTGTGGACATTGACCGTCGTGAAAGTCACCCTAAAATAACTGTGGGTACTAACGTGATTGAAAATTGTCTTTCAGAAGTAATTGTAATTCTACAACAGGTGGCGGTGAATGCTAGTTCCAGCCAACAGAGAGTCCTCAACAAGGAGATAAAAGCCCTGATGAAACGGCAGCAGGTAGAACTGTCTGGTGGTGAGATCGGTAGCGTAAGACTGAGTGACCCATTCCCCATTTCCATGCCTCCCAAAAGTGAAATGATGATCTGGTGTCGGACTGCAATCGGGTTGAGGGGTAGAGACTACCAAGCCATGGTAGAACCCGTGTACTCAGACAGCAGGCCCACCATTTTGACAGCCCGGGGGGTGGTTGATGTCCGTCATGGGAGGGTGCCCGTCCGCATCCTCAACATTGGGGAGAGGGAAGTACACTTACCCAGGTACGCCACACTCGCCAAACTGTTTGTTGTCGAACACAAAGCTATCAGGGCCGTGGAACCCTTGCCTCCATCTCCTCAGGCGGAGGGTAATGGCTCCCAGAAACAAAAGGAGGACTGGTGCCAGAAACTCCATGTGGGTGCTGACTCCACTCCCCTGCACCAAAAACAAGGAGTCTACCGGGTGGTACAGGAGTACGAGAGAGTCTTTAGTAAGCACCCGCTAGACTTCGGCAGAGTAAAAGGGATAGAACACCACATCCCCACAGGGAGCCACCCACCGATAAAAGAAAGACACCGACCTGTACCCCCTGCACATTATCAGAACGCAAAGGGCATGCTAAGAGAAATGAAGGAAGCTGGGGTCATTAGAGACAGCTGTAGCCCCTGGGCAGCCCCCTTGGTTCTGGTCAAAAAGAAAGACGGCACCATGAGAATGTGCGTGGACTATAGACAAATCAACCGTATCACCCACAAAGACGCATATCCGCTGCCTAGAATAGAGGAGTCTTTAGCCGCACTAAAATCTGCTAACTTCTTTTTTACTTTGGACCTTACTAGCGGGTACTGGCAGGTTCCTGTGGCAGAGGCTGACAAGGAGAAGACCGCCTTCACTACCCCGATGGGACTGAGTGAGTTCAACTGTATGCCCTTCGGGCTCTGCAACGCACCAGGGACCTTCCAGAGGCTGATGGAATGCTGTCTAGGGCACCGAAACTTCGAGACGGTCCTCCTTTACCTGGGCGACGTGATCGTCTATTCGAAGACCTACGAGGACCACCTAAAGCACCTGGCCGAGGTGTTCGAAGCCCTGGCAGGCTATGGCCTGAAGGTAAAACCATCGAAGTGTCACCTGCTGAAACCAAAGGTCCAGTACCTAGGGCACGTGGTAAGCGCGGAAGGAGTGGCCCCTGACCCTGACAAGGTCACGGCAATCAAGAGCTGGCCAAGCCCCTCGAACATCAAAGAGGTGAGACAGTTTCTCGGGTTGGTAGGCTACTACCGAAGGTTCATCCCCGGGTTCACTAAGATGGCAGCTCCTATGCAGGACCTCCTGATCGGACAGTCTAAGTCCCGAAGTCAAAAGCCACCCTTCAAGTGGGATAAACCGGAAGAGGAGTCCTTCCGCCAGCTAAAGATGGCCCTCACGGGGGATGAGATCCTGGCCTACCCTGATTACGGCCAGCCTTTCATTCTCCACACAGACGCCAGTAATGTGGAACTGGGAGCCGTACTGTCCCAAAACCAACAGGGCAGAGAACGGGTGATCGCATACGCCAGTCGGAAGCTGAGGCCCACCGAGAGGAACCCGGAGAATTACAGCTCCTTCAAGCTAGAATTCTTGGCGGTGGTGTGGGCCGTGATGGAACGCTTCAAGCATTACCTGGCCTCCGCAAAGTTCACCGTGTACACGGACAACAACCCGTTGACACACCTGGACAATGCAAGACTGGGTGCCCTGGAACAGCGGTGGATGGCCCGTCTCTCCAACTATGACTTCGTGATCAAGTACCGGGCAGGCAAAGCCAATGCCAACGCGGACGCCCTATCAAGAATGCCTCACTTACCTGAGGGTGACGAAGACCCAGAAGAGCTGGAGGAGGTAGAACTCCCCGCGTTTCACAGGTATGGAGCCGCTCAACACTCTCACCGCGTGAAGGAAGAGGATCTAACAACTGTGATGATCAATCCCCTACCTCACCACAGCTGGGCCGAGACCCAAGATAGTGACCCAGCAGTCCGCCTGGTGAAAGATTTGCTGACCCGGGAAGACGCCCGCCTAGATCCAGATGCCCCAGAGGAAGCCAAGCAGCTATGGAAGGAGAAGAGCAAGCTGTTCCTCTACGAAGGCAAGCTGTGCAGAAGGATTGTTAACCACCGGACGCACGAGCTGACCTGGCAAGTCATGGTCCCAAGGCGGGATGCAGCTATGGTCCTGGGGGCTTACCATGACAGAGCGGGACACTTCGGTTGGAAGAAACTGGAGTTCCTGCTAAGAGGAAGGTTGTTTTGGGTCGGCATGAGAGGAGCTGCAGAAAAGTGGTGCAGAGACTGTGGCCCTTGTCACCTGAGGAGGAAGGACCGCACCAGCCAGAAGACACCCTTGAGGCCCATCGTCACCACGCAGCCTCTTGCGCTGGTAGCTCTGGACCACGTCAAATTGGCTCCAAGCCGGTCTGGATACATCTATGCCCTGACAATCGTGGACCACTATTCCCGTTTTCTAGTGGTGGTCCCGGTAAAGGACTTGACAGCCCAAACAGTGGCCAGAGCCTTCCAGCAATATTTCTGCCGTCCACACGGGTATCCGGAACAGGTCCTGACAGACCAGGGTCCAGCGTTCGAGGCTGAAATCTTTCAGGAGTTCTGCAACCTCTATGGCTGTAAGAAAATTCGTACAACGCCTTACCACCCACAAACCAACGGGATGTGTGAGAAGATGAACAATATAGTTATTGATCTCCTGAAGACGTTGCCCCTGGAGGAACGCAGCCTGTGGCCAGAAAAACTGCCGGACCTGATAGACTTATACAATCATATCCCAGTGAACGCTACCAACTGCACCCCGGCTTACCTGATGCGAGCCAGACCGGGTAAGCTGCCCGTAGACCTGGAGATGGGAGTCCTAACGCCTGAGGACACCTCCCCGGATGCGGACTGGGATACGGAAAGGCAACTGCAGTACAAGAAGGTACAGGAGAGTGTGGAGAAGAGCCTGGCCCAGGTGAGAGAGAAGCAAGAAAGACTCTTCAACCAACATGCCCCTGCTGGTCCCCTAGAACCTGGTGAGCAGGTCCTGAAGCGGAAGAGAAGGCTACATAAGTTGGACGACCAGTGGGAAAGGGAACCCTACACCGTACTGCAGTCTGACCACGACAACCCAAAGGTGTGCGTAATCACCAAGGACGGAGGAGAAACCACTAGTGTTGTCTCCAAGGACCACCTCAAAAGATGCCCCGAGCAACTCCGTAGTGCAGAAGAGGATCAGAGTGACCTTGAACCCGCAGAGGACAAGGAAGAAATGATCAGCACCGTTCTCGGAGAGTTCCCTCGGTCCTGGACTTGCATAAATGATGCCATAGTGGTACCCGTCCTGCATTTCCTGCAACCGGCACAGCAACAACCAACACCAGAGCTGGAAGGTGAAGAGGAGCAAGCAGTTCCAGAGGCGGAAGAGCCTGTACCAGCAGCCCAGGAGAGTCAACCCTCTGCTGACAGTGAGCCTGCCATGCCTGCGGTAAGCCAAAGGACCCGCAGACTGCTGCCTGCCCTACCTGTACACCAAGCTGGTAGCGGTACCCCTAACGCTAGTGGGGAAAGCCAAGTCAGTCCACCACCAGACAGTGGGTTAAGGAGGTCAACCAGGAGCACAAAGGGACAGATACCCGCTCGCTGGAAAATATAGAGTGTACTAAAATTGTAAATAACCCTGTTACCAACTGTTGAAATGTTTGCCAAGTTACATGCATGTTTGGTAATTCTGTGTTTCAGTTTCTTGCAGCTACCGTAAGGACTCAAAGGTTATGGACTTTTTATAACCGGGACCTTGTATGGACTGCGTTCGGAGCCTAACCAAGGAATGAACTAAGACTGTAAAGGACTTGGGGTAGGACAGACCCCCACCTGGTTAAGGCTCCCCGTTGTATTGGTGATATGGACACCCAGTCACAGGCCACACTGTGACCTTAAGAACTCAATCTGTGCGTCGTCTGTCTGTTAATGTTTTATGGTTATGCATATTGTCTTTGTTTATTGTTTAGTCCCGGAGTACTAAATTTCACTAGGGGGTAATGTGTCACCCTGGCCTGGATGCCACAAGTGTAAATAAAGCTGTGTCTGAGAGCAAGGGGGAGGTTCTCTAGTCAGGGGAACATTAGCATGCAGTATCTCCTGTCTCAGGCCAGTAGGGGGAGCAGGCTGCCCCTATAAAAGCTGGTACTGGGGGCAGGGTTAGGGAGAACTTGAAGGCCTGTCTCAGGACTGAGACTTGTCCCAGAGCAGAGCAGGGACAGACAGTTTTGTATTGCACCTAAGAGGAAGTGTGGCAGGAGGAGAGCCACAAGCCAGAGACAAGAGGCGAAGAGAGCCTGTCTTGGCAGATAAAAGACTTACTTTACCAGACTTTGGTGTCTGAGGCTGAGAGGATTCTACATCCCCCAGCAGAGAACCAGTCCGCAAGGGACTGTATATTCCTTGGCCTAAGAAGCCTGGAGGCCCTGCCACAACCGAAGGGACCAGTAAATCCGTACAAGGCTGGGAGCAGAAAAGAACTCACGTCGCAGGCCATACAGGCGAGAATACACGGAAAGCTCGGAAACGTGGGCTGTTACCCTATAACGAGGAGATAGCCAGAAGGAGTGCAGAAAGCACGGTAGGCCTACACCCTCACCCTGACCAGGGCCAATTTCCCCGTTGCTCTCAGACATCCAGGTCCCCTCCTAGCTGGGACTGTTTATGGGTCAGTTTACCTGTTTCAGTAAAGACCCTCGACTGCAACCTGTTGTCTGCGTGCTCCTTGCTCCTCCAGCACTATCAGCACTGGGACTCTCACCACCATCGCTCCCACCATCCATTATACTGCCCTGGGGCCGCACTCTTCCCGTGGGGAGTCACACTACCCTAGCTGCACACCTCATCAGCCCCAGCGGTCTGCATGCAGCGGCGGTTCCTAATAACCGCAATCCACGGGTGGCGTAGTCGGACATAATCAATAGCACATAACGGACTACCACTGGCCTGACCACCCTGAGCCACGGAACCGGGTTGCCTACTACTCCCATCGTTCCCTATTGCCCGGATCCGAGTGCCCCACGGCCCAGGGGGCGAGTCACATGCTGCACCCATCGCTGCCTCTCTCACACACCGACCGCTGACCGCTGGACGCCTGGAGATGGCGAGAGAAAGGGGAGTCCAGACACTGTCCTGCCGTGGAGACGTGGCGTGACAGCAGACCCTCCGGGACCACGGTGAGTGGCGGTGGACCCTGACGTTGCAAGGCAGGGAGATTGGGTCTGAGGACGCGGCGGCCATTTTTTCTATGCTCCCGGGGCCCTCCACGCGTAGTTGCGGAGCTGGGACTGTGGGGTGTGACGGCGGGACACCCAATGAGACCTGGTGCCTGGTGTGTACTCCCCCACACCTTCCATCATAGTGAAAGACTTGCTACTCGCTCCAGTTCCTTACAGCTACAACCTCCCCCCGCCCTATTCTTTGCAAAGAGAATCCATAGAGATATTTAAGCCACCCAGACCCTTGAGACTGTCGGATGAAGAGGGTGCTCAACATTTGATACCAATATCACTTTATTTTTTATACAAACCTCAAAGCAAGGTGATAACTAACATCAGCACCTACCCCCCCCCCCCACCACCCTCATCCCAATAGCTTTGATACCAGTGTAAAACTATACACTGAACACTACTACAAGTTAAAGTGAAAAAGCAGAGAGATAAATCTCATAACTAGGCTGTGGCTGCCATCTAGTGCATAAAGGAAAGAACTGTATTTCATGACCACTCTATAGTTTCTTCATACGTATAATTTTCTCCTGATGTAATTGAGTGGCAATACAAATCTTGAACATGTATTAATTCTCTACCACCTCCAACATGTTTTGGGGAATGTGACAGGTGCTACTTCAATATAGTCTAGACAATTCAATTTTTTTTTCTTCACAATGGTCAAAATCGGCAACAAAGAATCGGGGGCCAATTCTAAATCGTCTATATCTCTCACACAAACAGACATGGGCAAATTTCTTAAAAAAACAACAGAATAAAACATCTACATCAAAGTCTACATCACCCCCACCCACGGACCACTTCTCAACACATGACTCAGACTCTGAAGTGGAAAGTGATTTAGAAAACTGTTGATCATCAAATGAAAATCCAGTATCCCGCTCCTTCATTAAAAGGATTTTAGCCAAATCACTAGAACCTGTTGTAAAGGATCTTTCTGATATTAAACAAGAAATATCACAAATAGGCCCAAGAGTTGACTCTCTAGAATCCACACAGTCCTCTATGATCCAACAAACTAATGCCATGGTAACCTGTGCTCAGTCTCAGGAAAGTCAAATCAACCAAATATATTCCATCCTGGAAGACCATGAAAACAGAGAAAGACGGAACAATCTGCGCATAAAGGGCCTCCCGGAGAGTGTAGCATCAGAAATAATCACTCCAACACTTCTCAAGATCTTCTCCAAAATCCTGAATTCAGAAGATACCCCACAAATTGAAATATTGAGAGCCCATAGAGCACTAAGACCCAGACCTAAAACGAATGATCCCCCACGTGATGTAATTTGCCGTTTCTTGGATTTTCGCACCAAAGACTAAATTTTAAAATGAGCAAGAGAAGCAACTGATATATCTTTCAAAGACTCATCGATTTCAATTTTTCAGGACTTGACCTCCTCAACTTTAAATAAGAGGCAATTGTTGAAACCCTTTACTGAAGCCCTACGCCAAAACCAATACCGCTGGTTGTATCCTTTTGGCATAGCAATTACCGCTAAGGACAAACGTATCCAGGCCAGATCTTCAACAGAAATCAAGGTAGCCTGCAACGAACTGGGAATCACTCTGGAAAAATATCTAGATTTAGAAGCTGCCCAATATACAGCTCCTCTAAAGCACATTTCCCCTCCTCCGCCATGGAGCGCTGTTCCAACTTCTAAATCACAGCACCAGAGGCGCAAATCAGCTAAACATCTGCCTGCTCCTAAAGATGGTGAATATGGCTGATCCAAGGTTTTCAAGATATGGTCTTTTCCTATCATTTAAAATACCTTTAGTATTACAACCTTTTTTCGAAAAATTGTTGGTATTAACCTAAAAATTTATTGTCTATTTGTTCTTTTTCTCTTACCCGTTCAAACAGAACGGGTTTCTGAGACTGTACTTTGTGATACAAATATTGAATTATAAGTATTGAATTATTTGCAATTTGCCTAGTTCGATTCCTAACTCTGTATTTCAGCATACTAATTAGACCTCTCTCACCTGTGGGACTCTTTTTGTTACCACCATAGTTACCTTCACATTGAAGAGATGTGGTGCGGTTAGTCCCATAGGAGACTTGCATTTTTCATAAGATCTACAGAGCATACCTCTGTGGCAACATCATGTTCCCCTTTATGCTTAAAACCTCCTTTTTCCCCCTCTAGCTTTACTGGTTAACGCTGCTGTTACGTGTAACTACAACTGTTTTTTTTTTCTATCACTAATTCCATTGTTCTAATGACTGTCTTTTTTCCCCAATGACTCAACCCACTCCTTGGTCCAACTCAACTGACAATAAGTATATTTGTTCTCCACCACATCCCCTTTAACCATGGTAGCTAAACAAGAAACATTCAAATTAGCAAATTTCAACACACATGGTTTCAACTCAGAAAATGTAGCTAAATGGAGAATGAGCCTGCACCACCTTCTAAATGCATAATGACCGCACCTGAATCTTAACGGCAAATACACATTGCATAAACTTGCGGTGCCAGCTTTAAAATGCAGAAACAATAGTCCAATAGAGAGGAGATGATGAAAAGCTGCACTCGCCGTTTATATAAAAATAAGAGTCCTTTATCCATGGACCCGCAGAAGCGCTAGTTAGAGCATGAAACAGCTGTCGTCCACCTCCTCCCCGCACTCCCTGCTTTCCATTCATTTTATCTGAATATGAAATAAAGGACTCTTATTTTTACATAAACTGTGAGTGCAGCTTTTCCTCATCTCCTCTCTATTGGACTATGGTTTCAACTCACCTATTCCAAGATCCCAAAGATTAGCTAGGTTCAGAAAAGAAAATTTTGACATACTTCTTCAAGAAACCCATTTCCAAACAGGGAAACTGCTTTCATTTGTAAAAGCTCATTTCAACCAATGACACCATGCTACTTCACCCCAGAAAGGTTCTAGAGGTGTTTCGATAGCTTTTGCTAAAGATACGCCTTTTCTACTAAGCTAATCTTTAATTGACCCTGAGGGACGCTTTATATTTGTGAAGGGCCACTTAGCAAGATCCTTGGTTACAATTGGTAATTTACATGCCCCTAACAAGAAGCAGATCAGATGGATATTATCGAAATTAAACAAATTTCGGGCCTTCATTGAAGGCACTCCATTTATTGGAGGGGACCTTAGCACTCCTCTGGAGCCTTCTCTGGACTGCTCTTCAAAAAAAAATCATATCTCCCTCAGGGACCTAACTAAGATAAAAAAAATCACTACATACACTCTCACTCATTAACATATGGAGATTTTGTCATCCCACTGAGCTAGACTATACTTTTTTCTCTCACGCGCATAATTCCTATCATAGGATAGACTATGTTTTCCTACCCAAGTCTCTCCTTTCACCAACCGTTAAATCAGAAATACTTCCTTCGGTTCATTCTGACCATTCAGTAGTCTCAGTTTGCTTCTCGCTCTCTAAACCCCATTCTATCCACCGCATATGGAGACTGAATGAAAGAATCATACTGTCTGACGTCAATAAAAAGCGCATCCAAATCACCCTAACCAATTTCTTCGAAATCAACGCAACACCATAAATCAAATTCTCAACCCTATGGGAAGCTCACAAATCAGTAATCAGAGGAGAACTGATTTCGTTGGCGTCCTACATAAACAAACAACGCAAAAAACATACACAAAACCTTTACAAGGAAATAGCAGATCTAGAAACACAACACAAAAGAACTCTGCTACATCAAACTTTGGAAGCATTTACAGCTAAACGCCAACAACTAAAAGACTTATTAAATAAGCAATCTGCTAAACAATACCTTAATTGGAAAAATCGCATGTTTGTTCATGGTGATAAGGCTTCCAAATTGATGATGTCCTTAATTAAAATTAGGCAAGCCCGAACCTATATTCATACTCTGAAAACCTCCAGCGGCCACCGTACAACAGATCACAACATTATTACATCAGAATTCTTAAAATACTATTCAAATCTATATAACCTTTTTCCTGACGAATCTGCTGAAGAAAAAACTAGGAAACGTTTAGACATACAATCCTTCTTAACAAAACTCACACCACCAAAACTTACTAAGGACCAACAAGTAGCACTTTCTAGGCCATATGATATAAAGGAGGTTAGGTCTATCCTGTCAAATAGCCCCAAAGGGAAGGCACCGGGCCCAGATGGTCTCCCTATTACATATTATAAGACCTTCTCCTCGATACTTGAACCCCACCTTCTCAATATGTGCAATGGAGTACTCCAGGGTGAATCCTTTCCTCCCCAAACGCTTGAAGCCCACATCTCTCTCATACATAAAGAAGGTAAAGATCCGAAATATTGTAGTAACTACAGACTGATTTCTTTATTAAACGTGGATCTCAAAACTTATGCTAGCATACTGGCAAAACGTATAGTGGAATTTTTGCCAAAATTTATATCACCAGATCAAACTGGTTTTATTAAGGGAAGGGAGGGTAAGGACAATGCCTGGTGAGTTCTCCACTTGTTGTAGTACTCTATCCACCATAAACGTCCACTGGTGCTCTTAGGCACCGATTCGGAGCAAGCTTTTGACAGGGTAGACTGGACCTTCTTACAAGAGACACTTAATAGCTTTAATTTTCCTCCTGTTGTGACATTGGCAATACTCCAAATGTACTCTCATCCCTCAGCTAAAATTAAAATGAACAATTCCCTCTCTAATCCTTTCACCATTCATAATGGAACAAGGCAAGGCTGCCTCCCTTCACCACTTTTATTTATTATGGTGATGGAACCCTTGATTAAATCCATTAATTTATGTGAGGACGTAGTGGGGGTCAATATCGATGGCATCCACCATAAAACCATGGCCTTCGTTGATGACCTTCTTATCTCAATGACACAACCCCACAAAGGGATCCCAGCCCTTATGCAGATTCTAGACAAATATGGTTCCTTGTCTAACTTCAAAATAAATCTTTCCAAATCTGAAGCACTGGGAAAAACATACCAATACACACCATAAACCGCTTTAAAACCCAATTCCCATTCAGATGGCCAGAAAGTCACATCACTTATTTGGGCATCAAGATTAGTGCATCATATAAAGATTTATTTAAACTTAACTATAAACCTCTTCTTGTTACAGTCCCAGACCACATCAAGAAATGGAGGGCTTCTTATCTCTCTTGGTTTGGTAGAAAAAACCTAATTAAAAGCGTTCTTTTACCAAAATTCATTTACCTTTTTCAAATGCTTCCCATTTCTCTGTCCAAAACATACTTATCCAAAATGAACTCACTCTTTTTTAATTACATTTGGAACAAACACTGACCAAGATTGAACTCTCTAACTTTATCGCTCCCCAAGAGATCAGGCGGTATGGGAGTACCCAATATCCATAAATACTACCAAGCTGCCATACTCTCCCGAACTACGGATTGGATCAGAAAACCAGGGGAGAAGCTATGGCTCTCCATAGAAGAACATATGTCGCCTATACCACTGCGTTTAATAATACTGTCTAACCTCAATCTAACACATAAAATTACATTTCACAACCAACTAACCCACACGATGGTCAAACGTTGGTTAACAGTCGCTGACTCTTTAGCTCCTCTCCTATCTCCATTATCTCGAGCACTGGACTTCCTCACCCCAAGCTTAGGAAAACTCAAATCACTTAATGCAGAAAGACATATAGAAACCGCCCCCTTAATAGATCAATTACTGAAGGATGGCTCCTTAATCACCTTACAAGAAATGAAAACCTTGTCTACAATGTCCAACTTTAATTTTCTCCATTATGAATCCTTAAAAAAGGCAATTCATCAAGCCTTGATAAAGGGAGATCCCTCTAGACCACTCACTGCTTATGAATCTCTATGTGCACAAACAAACCCGCCAAAGAAAATCCTCTCTTCTCTCTATAACATCTTACTCTTGAAGGATATTTCTCAGAAGAGAGCATTCTTGTTAAAATGGGAAAAAGAGTTAGGTATCTCTTTTACGGATTCCCAAATCAAACAAATATACAATTTCTCACATGGTCCTTCACAATGTGTCAGGGTTCAAGAGAATTCCTGTAACCTAATCTCTCAATGGTACACAATACCCATCCAGACTCATAAATGGTTTTCTACTACCCCAGACCTTTGTTGGAGGTGTGAAAAAGATAAAGGATCATACTTACAGATATGGTGGAATTGCCCGATTATTCAAAGATTCTGAAAAATGATAGCTCAAACCCTATTTGAAGTACTACACATACGCCTGACGTTAAGTCCTGAACTCATATTCTTAAACCTCTCAATTAAATCGGACAAAAAGTTTCCATCTAAATTAGTCTCTTTTGTTCTATCGGCGGGTAAGCTGCTCATACCACCTCTTTGATGTACACCTGATTTACCAAGCAAGAAGTAATTGCTTCTAAAAATCGACCAATTATTCCAAACTGAACAACTGGCAGCCTTGTCAATGCAAAATCTCACCGCCTTTTATCGGGTTTGGACTCCTTGGCAGAAATTTAGAAACTCCACCTCCTACCTAACCTCTATCACATAAACTGTCTCAACATTTTAATATATGCTATTTTTATTTTTAACCTCTTCATACAGTGACTAGATCTTTTCCCCCACCCCTCCCCCCTCTTCACTTTCCCCTCTCATTCTCTTCCTCCTACCTTGTCTATGCCCCCTTTTATATCCAAGTTTTCTCTCTCCTCATTACTCAGTTGATTTTTTGATTCTCATTTCTTTTTTACGTATCCTTGTTTTTCTTCTATTGTCATTACTTATATATAGAGACAATTACGTCTCTCTTTTATGTTATACATTGATTATATGTTTAAATCGCATCATCTGTATTACTATGTTTTGCTGCAATCTTCATGACAAATCCATGTACCTACAGTTCAAATATTTAAAATTTGTTGTACACTTTTCTTTATATGATTTGATTCTGATTTAAAAATGTTTGTATGTTATTTATCTGTTATGTCTATTTCTTCAATAAATAAAACATTGAAAACAAAAACAGTAGCCTAAACCATGGCTTTGCTACAGCCGGAGTAGACATGTTTTTCCTCTATGCCAGTCCTTTCACCGAGCTAAAGAATATGGCTGAGGTGAAATACAACTGTCACTGAGAAGCAGTGTCAGACTGAAGAACATTGGGCCCACCAGAGAATTTGATTCTGAGGGTCCACCTTTCTCCCCCGCTCAAGAGCTCCATAGCAGCTGCAAGGTTTGCGCTATGAACTCTTCTGAAGGAGAAGCCAGAGCCCACCGGAGGATTCTCCGGTTCTCTGGTGGGCCCGTCCAACCCTGCCGAGAAGCAGCCCCAGCTATGAAAAGTCTGTGTGAAAGTTCCCGGACACTGTATGGTTGCTTTTTTACTTCGGAGGAAACCAGAGAACCAGTGGGAAACCCACGCAAACATGGGGAGCACATACAAACTACTTCCAGATGTTGTCCTTGGTGGGATTTGATCACAGGCCAGGACCCCAGCGCTGCAAGGATGCAGTGCTAACCACTGAGTCACCGTGGTGCCCTCTCTGTTCTCCCTCTGATATCTAACATGCTGGAGAAACTTGCACCTACTGCCACTAAGTATCTTCAGCTCCTTTGTGAGAAACTAATGTTTGGGCAGCCACTCAGTCTACCGAATAAAATTCCTGAAAAAGGAAATTGTGGATGACTTCGCTTCTGGTACTGGGTGCACTGCTAATACCATGGCGTGCCATAATTCACTGGAAATATTCCAGGCTGGATGGAGACAAGCTCATTCCCACAGAAAAGTACCAGCAGCAAGCTAAGGAGATGGTGGCCTCTATCATCATAAAGGAGTTAGCTCGTTGTCTAGGAGACCGACCACCGCTGCTGTCTACCTTGTAAACATTGTGTTGAAGCTTGAAAAGTGTCACAGGTTTACCATGATAGAGAGGAGCCAGAAGACCGCAGCGTCTGATTCCTCCCACTCCTGCAGTCATTATAAGCCTTTTGCCTTCATATTAATCGGTGCAGTGGTTAATCTTCTCAGTTGTGAGCTCCTGGAAGCTTCCCTTCATTTAGGCGCTCAGCAGATTTGTCCGGTGCATCTCCCCTACTGTGTAACTCTGTACCCCAACACATCAAACTGTCGCCTACCGTGGAAAGCTTGAAAAGGAAGCTGAAGAAGACCCACTTCTTCTGACAAGCGTACGATCTGCGGTAACCCTCGCTCCAGCATACCGCTGCATGACTAGCTGTACTCCGACCTACTGTATCCTCACCCATCCCTTGTAGATTGTTTGTGCGCCCTCGCGGGCAGAGTCCTCTCTCCTCTTGTACCAGTCGGTGAGTTACCGACGATGATTCCTTTTGACATGTAAAGCACCACGGAATAAATGTCGCTGTAATAATAATAATAGTTATAGTACTTGTACTCTGGGTCAATTGATGGCACTTCACAGGTGTCTACCCCTAATTTGATGTGTTTTGGCAGCTTTTGGTCACATTTGAGGGTGTTGTATATGCGTTTTTTTTGCACCCCCATTGAATCCTATGGCGTTCGGCTATGTTCAGCGAATATTGCAGATTCGGCGATCGTAATCCGAACCGAATATTGAAACATTTGCTCATCTCTACATAGGAGAACTTAACATTACATCTTAAGGGACATAAAGGGGGGATTGTTAAAGTCTGATTATAATAATGTACTACATTTTTGTTCTGGTTTCTGGGACCCCTTTGGTATTCTGGGATGCTCAATCTACACTTGATAGCATTGGGTTGGGTAGATTTTGAACCATTAGGTGATCATTGACACTGGAAGGGTTTCTTACGGTCCATATCTTAGCTCTTGGCCTTAGGGGGGCCTTGAATGAAAAATGTCAACAATATTGAGGTAGAAACCCTAGTCAGTGCCTTGTTAAGGTTACCAGGTTCTTAGAATCACTTAACTTCTGCTTCCATGAACATGCTAAGTCTTAGTACCAGTGACTATATACTTCAGCTTTTGGTTAGGTGATTTAATAAATAAAGAATATCTTATTAAATCTGAGGAAGATAACCGACCATACATATAAGTGAAGTCTATAAATATATACCCTCTCTGTGAAAAAAAAGGAAAAAAGCTGTAAAGTAAAAGAATTTCTTTTTTATACTTGTTGGCATTTTTTGTTGGAGCTCCAAATCGATAGGGACATTATCTTGATTGAATGATATCTAAAACTTTCACAATCTTCCTTCTAGAAGCACTATCTATTGAAGTAGGATATTCTTGGGATCTTTCTTGTGGTGTAAGATCCTACAGGGGTGCTCCCTCCTTATAAGATGATTCCTTGGTTATCATTTCTCAGGTGCTGTCATGGGTGAGGGGAAAAATGATAATTAATTACTAGTGTTGAGCGAGCACTAAAATGCTTGGGTGCTCGAAGCTCGGGCCGAGCTCACTGTGATACTCGGGTGCTCGACCCGAGCAACGAGCCCAATGTTAGTCTATGGGAGACCCGAGCATTTTTGCGGTGGCACCCCCGGCAGTCTGTAGAAAGCCTAAAAAGTGCCCAAAACGATAGTGACAGTGCTCAAATGACATGGGGACAGCAAGGGGATCGCCCCAGGAAGCATTTCTGACCCCCAGGTCACTGCTGTCAACAACGTGGTCAGAGGTATTAAGCCACTTTTACAGGCTCACAATAAAACGTTCAAAAACGAAAGTGAAAGTGCTTTCCTGTGAAATATGTTAACCCCTTAACGACCATGGGTCTTTCTGTTTTTGTTTTTTCCTTTTTTGCTCCCTTTCTTCCCAGAGCCAGAACTTTTTTAATTTTCGTTCAATATGGCCATGTGAGGGCTTATTTTTTGCGGGAATAGTTGTACTTTTAAACACCATCACTGGTTTTACCATATCGTGTGCTGGAAAATGGGAAAAAAATTACAAGTGCAGTGAAACTGAAAAAAAATTGCAATTCCACAGTTGTTTTTGGGTCCTTTTTTTACCACGTTCACAGATTGCTAAAACTGACCTGCCATCATTATTTTCCAGGTCGTTACAAGTTCATAGACACCAAACATGTATAGGTTCTTTTTTATTTAAGTGGTGAAAAAAAAATCCAAAGCTTGCTAAAAAAACAAAAAAAAATGACGCCATTTTCCGAGACCCTTAGCTTCTCCATTTTTCGGGATCTGGGGCCAGGTGAGGGCTTATTTTTTGCGTGCCGGGCTGACGTTTTTATTGATACCATTTTGGGGTAGATCTGATGTTTTGATCGCCCGTTATTGCATTTTATTGCAAAGTTGTAGCGACCAAAAAAAATTAATTCTGGCGTTTAAAATTTTTTTCTCGTTACGCCGTTTACTGATTGTATTAATTCTTCTTTTATATTGATAGATCGGGCGATTCTGAACGCGGCGATATCAAATATGTGTATGTGGGTTTTTTTTATATATATATATTTATTTTGAATGGGGCGAAAGGGGGGGTGACTTAAACTTTTATATATTTTTTATTTTTTTTAAAACTTTTTTTTTACACTTTCTGCTTGCTTCTATAGTCTCCAGAGGAGACTAGAAGCAGCAGTTGTCTGATTGCTTCTACTGCATACAAGCGATGAGCAGATCGCTTGTATGCAGGAGAAATGCTCACTTGCTATGAGCGCTGACCACTAGGTGGCGCTCATAGCAATTGAGACATGACAACCACAGGCGTCTGCTGCAGACCCTGAGTTGTCATGCCCACCCATTGGTGACCCGCGATCACGTGACGGGGTCACTGATGGGCGGGGCTTAGGACTCCCGGAAGCGCGAGTTAAATGCCACTGTCAGAGATTTAACATGTTAACAGCCGCGGGTGGATTGCGATTCCAATAATCAGCTGACATGTGCTCGCTTCAGTGCGGGCTCACCGCCGGAGCCCCCGCTGAACCGGCCTTCCCGACCTGGTGCGTACTATTACTGACCAGGTCGGAAAGGGGTTAAGGAACATCCTTTCCAGGGTAAAGACTTGTGTATAAGGTAAAATAAATAACCAAAAACAAAAATACTCCTCCACACCTTGGGCTATGTTCACAAGTAGCATTTTTTATGCGTTTTTGCACGTTTGTATTGCTTTCAACCGTGACAAATGCATTCACCGGGAAATGTCATTTTAACATTTTACAACCTTATCTGGCCATGTGCTGTGTGACACATGCATACAGTGCTAAAAAGACATGGGAACAGCATGGGTAAGACCCCTGGAAGCATCTCTGACACCCAGGTCACTGCCTAAAAGTGTGCCCATCAGAAGTGATCCTTGCCGCATCAGAAGATGCAGACTTGCAACTATCCCCGTGCAAGTCCTTGTCCCAGGGCAGTGTTCAATTGTACCTCCCCCATAACTTGCAATACAAGCGCAAGTATGCAGCCTGCCACCCACCCACCCCCAGGCTGCAATACCATACTGCTAGCTTGCTTGCACTTGAAATTGGGCCTTTTAGGCATGTGGAGGTGGAATCTGGCCACCACGTCATGGCTGCGTCGGTAGCCTGGCATTCATACTCAGGTCCCAGCCGCCCGGCGGCTGGGTGTCCACGCTTGGTCTCCAGCTGCCAGGGGGCGGCCGGGTGTCCATACTCAGTCCCCAGCCACCCCGCGGCCGGGTGCCCACACACAGTCCCCAGCCGCGTGGGGGTGGCCGGGTGTCCATAAACGGTCCCCAGCCGCTCCTATTTGTCCCGGTGCGCCTTATACACAAGCGCGCATACCAAAACATTACCTGTGCCCTCCCAAGTGCACTTAGTGGGAAGGACAGCCTAACCACAAACACGGGGACGAGTGAATGTGGCCAGGAATGGTCCATCTCACTGACGCCTTCACACTGGGTTAATATTGTGGAAGCCGGGACACAGTTGGACACTGGGATGCAACACGTCCTCCAGACATAGAGGATTGCGGGTACTGGGTCAATCAGGCTTCAACACAAAGTTCAGAAGGTAGACAGCAGCAGTGGTCGGCCTCCTACACAATGAGTAAATTATTCATGATCATGAGGCCATCCACCTCCTTAGCTTTCTGTTCCTTGGAATGCAAGCGCATGTATGTAGTAGCAGCTAGGCCTGAGGTGGTCAGCGTTTTGGCGCATATTCTACCTCCTTCGAGGATTGCTGGATGTTTTCCTGCTACTATCCCAGTTCTATGACTCCCGTTAAAACAAAGCTTCAGGTGATGAATGATGGATGAGGTGGTGGCAAAGGAGAAAGAGCAGGAGGAACAGGGACCATTCACATCAATATCAGGCCAGCCAACCACACATGTCTTGTAGGATATGTTTCTGTACCAAAAGGAGCGGTTCAGCTACACAGTTATAAGGCATACAGTGAATGCAATGCCTACCAAAAATTTCGAGGCTCTCCAGTGCCCCTTGGAAGTGACATGGAGGTCAGAGGGCCTTAACTAAACCGTTTTTTCCATTTATAGCAACTGGGTCTCCTGTACACTGTTGGCCTAAGCAGGGAATGGAAGGCTTTCCAAAAATTATTAGGCACTGCAATGCCCCTTGAAACAGACGTGGATTACAGCTTATTAAAAACCTTCTACCCATTATTGGGGAGTGGGTCTCCCTTAGTGTTCGCCTATGCATTGAAAAGCAAAAGCTGCCAAAAATTAGGAGGAAATGCAATGCCCGTTGCAAGAGTCGTGGAGGTTAGAGGTAATTAAAAACAACATGTCAATGCCCCTTGGAAGAGCTGAGGAGTTCAGAGTGGTTTAACAAGACGGTTTTAATGCCCCTTAGAAGAGACGTGGAGTTCAGAGTGGTTTAACAAGACAGTTTTAATGCCCCTTGGAAGAGATGTGGAGGTCACAGTAGCTTAACAAGATGGTTTTAATGCCCCTTGGAAGAGACGTGGAGTTCAGAGTGGTTTAACAAGACAGTTTTAATGCCCCTTGGAAGAGTGGTGGAGGTTACAGTGGAATAAAAAGACAATATCAATGCCCCGTGGAGGTCACAGTAGCTTAACAAGACGATTTTAATGCCCCTTACAAGAGCCATGCAGTACATCATACTAAAAACATTATTCCCATTATTGGGGAGTGGGTCTCCCATAGTCTTTGCCTATGCCTTCCAAGCAAAAGCTGCCAAAAATTAGGAAGGGGGAACTTGCAATGTCCCTTACAAGAGCCATGCAGTACAGCATATTAAAAACATTATTCCCATTATTGGGGAGTGGGTCTCCCATAGTCTTTGCCTATGCCTTCCAAGCAAAAGCTGCCAAAAATTAGGACAGAGGAACTTGCAATGCTGGCAACATGGACCACGGTCACCCTGGTGGTATAGTGGTCGTGGAGGCTGAGGATAAGGAGAAGAGCAAAAAACAGCCGAAATGAGGAAGAGTATACCCATGTGTGGGTGTGAAGCGATGCATGGGAATACACCTCCGGAAATAACACAGTGGATTTGACTTTATGTTACTCTGCTGTCATTTGGTGGTGATGAGAAGTCTGGCCCAATCCAGCCCTTGTTCATTTTGATAAGGGTCAGCTTGTCAGCATTGTCAGTTGACAGGCGAGTGCGCTTATCAGTTATAATTCCCCCAGCGGCACTAAAAACACGCTCCGATAACAAGCTAGCGGCAGGGCAGGCCAGGACCTCCAAGGCATACAGAGTGAGTTCATTCCAAGTGTCCAGCTTGGATACCCAATGATTAAAAGGCACAGAGGAATCACGGAGGACGCTGGTACTCCCTCACCATCTTTTGAAAATTTCCACTCCTTGTGAGAGTACCCTGCGCCTCAGGGCCTGTAAGCTGGGCAGGTCTCAGAAAACTGTCCTAGAACATTGACAGTGTTCCCCTGCTTCTGCTGGATTGGAGTTGCGTCTCTCTCGCCTGTATGCTTTAGTTGGGCAGCGAACTGTGACCTCTGCCGCTACCGTGTTCAGGTGGGAATTTTTTTTAATAGTTCTGCAGCAAGGGCCTTCTGGTACTGCCCCATTTTTGTAGACCTCTCCAACTCAGGAATAAGAGAGTGAAAGTTCTCCTTGTAGAGGGGGTCTAAAAGTGTCATCAACCAGTAATGACTGTCACCCAACATTTTGACAATGCGAGGGTCACGGTTAAGGCAGCGTAACATAAAGTCAGCCATGGGTGCCAGACTGGTAACGGGCAAGACTTCCGTGTCCTCACCAAGATGACGACTGATAGTGTTGAGCGATCACTAAAATGCTCGGGTGCTCGAAGCTCGGGCCGAGCTTACCGTGATACTCGGGTGCTCGACCCGAGCAACGAGCCAAATGTTAGTCTATGAGAGACCCGAGCATTTTTGCGGCAGCACCCCCGGCAGTCTGTAGAAAGCCTAAAAAGTGCCCAAAACGATAGTGACAGTGCTCAAAAGACATGGGGGCAGCATGGGGATCGCCCCTGGAAGCATTTCTGACCCCCAGGTCACTGCTGTCAACAACGTGGTCAGAGGTATTAAGCCACTTTTGCGGGCTCACAATAAAACGTTCAAAAACGAAACTGAAACGGTTTTCCTGTGAAATATGTTAATGAATTTCCTTTCCAGGGTAAAAACTTGTGTATAAGGTAAAATAAATAACTAAAACCAAAAATACTCCTCCACACTTTGGGCTATGTTCACAAGTAGCATTTTTCATGAGTTTTTGCACTTTTGTATTGCTTTCAACCGTGACAAATGCGTTCACCGGGAAATGTCATTTTAACATTTTACAACCTTATCTGGCCATGTGCTGTGTGACACATGCATACAGTGCTGAAAAGACAAGGGATCAGCATGGGGAAGACCCCTGGAAGCATCTCTGACCCCCAGGTCACTGTCTAAAAGTGTGCCCATCAGAAGTGATCCTTGCCGCATCAGAAGATGCAGACTTGCAACTATCCCCGTGCAAGTCCTTGTCCCAGGGCAGTGTTCAATTGTACCTCCCCCATTCCTTGCAATGCAAGCGAAAATATGCAGCCAACCACCCACCCACCCGCAGGCTGCAATACCATACTGCTAGCTTTCACTTGAAATGGGGCCTTTTAGTTTGGAGGAGGCCAAAGCTGGCCACTACCTCATGGCCGCTTCGGCAGCGAGGTATCCATACTCTGTCCCCAGCCGCCCGGCGGCCGGGTGTCCACGCTCGGTCCCCAGCCGCCAGGTGGCGGCCAGGTGTCCATACTCGGTCCCCAGCCGCCCTGATTTCTCCTGTCACCTTCCCCCACACTTTTCTTAGCCTGGCCTGCTTTAGGGCAGCATTGGACGAGCCCACCAGAGAACCAGACTCCTCCGGTGGGCCCTGGCTTCTCCATCAGGGGAGCTGAGAGTGCCTAGGTGAGGAGCATGATGATGATGATAGAAGTTAGCATCTGCTTTGTTTTCTTGGAATGCAAGCGCATGTATGTAGTAGTGGCTAGGCCTGAGGTGGTCCGCGTTTTGGCGCATATCCTACCTCCTCCGAGGATTGCTGGATGTTTTCCTGCTACTATCCCAGTTCTATGACTCCCGTTAAAACAAAGCTTCAGGTGATAAATGATGGATGAGGTGGTGGCAAAGGAGAAAGAGCAGGAGGAACAGGGACCATTCACATCAATATCAGGCCAGTCAACCAGATATGTCTTGTAGGATATGTTTCTGTAACAAAAGGAGCGGTTCGGCTACACAGTTATAGGGCATACAGTGAGTGCAATGCCTATCAAAAATTTCGAGCCACTCCAATGCCCCTTGGAAATGACATGGAGGTCAGAGGGTGTTAACTAAACCTTTTTTTTCGATTTATAGCAACTGGGTCTCCCATGCACTGTTGGCCTAAGTAGTGAATGGAAGGCTTTCCAAAAATTATGAGGAACTGCAATGCCCCTTACAAGAGCCATGTGTGGCACCCCAGGGGTCTGGTCACCACAGTAATAGAGATATTACGTCAGAGAGCAAGTGGGAGGTTTCCTGGTCAGGATCCCTTAAACATGCAACATCCTCCTGCCCCAGTCCTGGGAGGGGAGAATTCTGCCCTTATAAACTGGATCTGGGGCGGGGTTGAGTGAGTCAGAGAACAGTCAGAGTCAGAGTGAGAGCAAGGGAAAGTAACAGCAAGGAGCTCTGTAGGAGCTAGGAGCTAAAGACCAGGGTCTGGAAGCTGAGCAGAGCTCGCCCTGGCAGAAGACAATAGGAACCGGACACAGGAGTCCGAAGCTGTGAGGACTTATATATCCAGCAGCAGAAACCAGCCGGCAGGGGATTTCAGGTCCTCTGGCCATAGAAGCCCGGAGGCTCAGTCACAAGCAAGGGACCAGCACCGCCGTCGTGGAGCGGAGGCTAACAGAAGGCCCCAAGTCACCAGCCATACGGGTGAGCACTACACGGTACACTCAGGGACGTGGGCTACTTCTACCCGCTTACAGCAAGGTAGCCAGGAAGAGTGCAGACAGACGGGGAGGCCTACAACTCCACCTGGCCAGGGGAACTCCTGCTTGCTCACAGACTGACCAGGCCTCTTATGCTAGCCAGTACTCCCGGGAGGGTCTACCTTATAATCATCAGTAAAGACCCTGAACTGCACTGCAAAGACTCTGAGTCGTTCCTGCTGCGCTCGTGCACCATCACCCCCATCATCCACACTCACTGCCCTGAGGCTATACTCCTCCCGAGGGGAGTTATCCCATTCTATGCTGCGCACACAACACCAGCCTCAGCGGTCTGCCTCGCAGCGGTGGTACTCCCTGACCGCAATCCACGGGTGGCGCAGTCGGACAATTAACCTCAAAACCTAAGAAAGACTGCCACTGGTTTGACCAGCCCGAGCCACGGGATCGAGTCACCGCCACGGAGACTACAGACCCCAGAGACCCGGCACCGGGTATCCCACACACGTGTACACACGGCCCAGGGGGCGCGTCACATGCAGTACAGCATATTACAAACATAAGTCCCATTATTGGGGAGTGGGTGTCCCATAGTATTTGCTTATGCCTTGCAAGCAAAAGCTGCCAAAAATTAGGACGGAGCAACTTGCAATGCCCCTTACAAGAGCCATGCAGTACAGCATATTACAAACATAAGTCCCATTATTGGGGAGTGGGTCTCCCATAGTATTTGCTTATGCTTTCCCAGCAAAAGCTGCCAAAAATTAGGACGGAGGAACTTGCAATGCTGGCACCCTGGTGGTATAGTGGTGGTGGAGGCTGAGGATAAGGAGAAGAAGATTAAACAGCCGAAACGAGGAAGCGTATACCCATGTGTGGGTGTGAAGCGGTACATGTGAATACACCTCCCGAAATAACACAGTGGATTTGGCTTTATGTTACTCTGCTGTCATTTGGTGGTGATGAGAAGTCTGGCCCAATCCAGCCCTTGTTCATTTTGATAAGGGTCAGCTTGTCAGTTGACAAGCGAGTGCGCTTATCAGTTATAATTCCCCCAACGGCACTAAAAACACGCTCCGATAACACGCTAGCGGCAGGGCAGGCCAGGACCTCCAAGGCGTACAGAGTGAGTTCATTCCAAGTGTCCAGCTTGGATACCCAATAATTAAAAGACACAGAGGAATCACGGAGGACGCTGGTACGATCGGCAAGGTACTCCCTCACCATCTTTTGAAACTTTCCACTCCTTGTGAGAGTACCCCGCGCCTCAGGGCCTGTAAGCTGGGCGGGTGTCAGAAAACTGTCCCAGAACGTTGACAGTGTTCCCCTGCCTCTGCTGGATTGGAGTTGCATGTCTCTCGCCTGTACGCCTTGGTTGGGAAACGAACTGTGACCTCTGCCGCTAGCGTGTTCAGATGGGAATTTTTTTAAGAGTTCTGCAGCAAGGGCCTTCTGGTATTGCCCCATTTTTGTAGACCTCTCCACCTCAGGAATAAGAGAGTGAAAGTTCTCCTTGTAGAGGGGGTCTACAAGTGTCACCAACCAGTAATGACTGTCACCCAACATTTTGACAACGCGAGGGTCACGGTTAAGGCAGCGTAACATAAAGTCAGCCATGCGTGCCAGACTGGTAACGGGCAAGATTTCCGTGTCCTCACCAAGATGACGACTGACCATGCTCTCCTCCTCCTCTTCCTCCTCCCCCCTGTCCTCAGGCCACCCACGCTGAACCGACGGTATGACACTTGTACAGGTACTACCGTCTACAACGCATGATAGCAGCTCCTGTTCTTCCTGCTCCTCCTCCTCCTCCTCCTCTCCCTCATTGTCCCCCAATGCACATTGGGATGAGATGAGGCTGGGCTGTGTGTAATCGCCCGCTACGGCTTCTTGATCCATCTCATCATACTCTGGCTGCAATGCCTCCTCTTTAATTCTCTGCAGAGAGCGTTGCAAAAGACAGACAAGTGGGATGCTGACACTAATGATGGCGTCATCGCCACTCACCATCTTGGTGGCCTCCTCAAAGTTTGTCAGGATGGTACATATGTCAGACATCCAGGTCCACTCCTGAGGTCTTATGTGTGGAGTCTGACCTGAATATCGACGGCCTTGTTGCAGCTGGTACTCCACAACTGCTCTCTTCTGCTCACAAATCCTTTGCAACATGTGGAGGGTAGAGTTCCAACGTGTGGGGACATCACACACCAGTCGGTGTGCCGGAAGCTGCAAACGATGCTGCAACACAGCAAGGGCGGCGGAAGCTGTAGCCGACTTGCGAAAATGAGCTGACAGGCGGCGTACTTGACGCGCCCCCTGGGCCATGTTTGGGGAATACCCGGAGCCGGATCTGACAGGGGTAGTAGTCCTTGTGGTGGTGACCCGGTCCGTGCCCAGGGTGGTCAAACTAAGTGGCGCTATTGATTTGATGGTATTAGTGTCCGACTACGCCACCCGTTGAATGCGGCTATGAAGCCGCCGCTGCAGGGCAGTCCGCTGAGGCCGGTGGTTCGGATGTGCAGCGTGGATGGTATAACCCCCAACGGGAGGGGTATGGCCTCAGGGCAGCTATGTTAGAGATGATAATGGGAGTGATGGTGCGGGTGTCCCAGTACTGATGGTGCAGGTGCGACGACGGAACACGGAGGCTTGAGGTGCAGTTTCAAAAGCTTTACTCACAGTTCTTTACCAGGTCGCCCGTGCACAGTAGGACCACCCGAGTCGTGCTGCGTCCACCAGGTCAGGGACTCGGCCAACTCCCAGGCAGTTCCAGAGCGTGGTCCTGAGCTCCCCTCTCTTCCTTCCTACTGGCCGTCCCCACCAGGGATCCACCTTTGTCCAGCTCCCTCGGGCCTTCTGGTGGTGAAACCTTTCCCGGCTTCCCTGACCCTATACGTGGTATGCCTTTCTGGTGGATATGGCGAGGGGTCGCGCCAAAACTTGTCCACGACCTCCGGTTCCTGGCTGAGGATAATTGGCCTCCACCAGTTTGGGATCCGGTACCCTGTCTGCCAACCCTTCACCCGTTTCCGTTCTCTCGTGGGATCTCAGGGTTCCCTCTATGCTTTCGTCTCTGGGCCTTTCTCTGCGTCTCTCTTCTTCCTCCTTTTTCCTTCTCTCTCTCTCTCTCTGCTTCAGGCCTGGCTCTGAAGCTGGGCCTAGACGGAGCCGCAGCTCCCTGTCAGCCCTCTCTGGCTGAGCTCCTCTCTGCACAGACTCTCCTCTGAACAGGACCCTGTCCTAAGATGGTGCCCACCTTATATACTCCCTCTGACACCCGAGCCCAGGTGACAAGCAACCAATGGGCTCCTACCTATGCCCAGAGTCCCTCCCCTGTCTGCTCCTACACCACTGGGATGTTCCTCCCCCCCCCCACTCCAGCCAGGGACAGAAGCTGTCGTACCTGCACATCTATCTGGTGGGAGTACCGTTGATCTGTCCCCCGGAAATGGGGTGAGTGTAGTGCATGCAGCTATCTGAGCCCAGTTCCACACTCCATCCTTACCCGGGAGTGGAATACCACACCTCTGGTCTGAGGTGCAATACCCCTGTAGCAACCGAGTCCTCAGGGTGCTACATTCCCCCCTGGTAAATCACAGCACGTCCTCGGGCTGGAACAGAGCAAAACAATTAAACATACAAAAATTTGAAAGTGCACTCACATATAAGACATTAACTACAACTCATCCCTTTATGGGAGGTACTTTTCTCTTTTAACTTTACGGGTATAAAACATTACGAAAACATTATCAGAAAATATCATTAACTCTCTTAGCATCATAAAAACTTTTTCATATAAAACATTCTTTATCTTCTGGCCACGGTGCAACTTGTGACCAGGTAAAGTGCAACAGTCACTAGTAGAAAAACAGTTCCCTATAAAACCAGTAGGGGGCGCCTTAGGAAGCGCAACTATTTACAGGGTATGGCCGCTCTCAGTCCTCGGCCAGTGGGAATAGGGAAATGGCTGCTCACAGTCCTCAGCCTGGTAAGGGGTTAGGGGCACACAGGATACAGTCCCTTTAAACAGTTCCACACTAGTCCCAACGGGGACCACACTTCAATTAGCAACAGTTTCAGCAACAGTTCTCATACCCTGACGGGTAACTATATACAGTACTTTGTTTATGCTACTTCCTTCAGTAGCGGTATCCTCTCCTTGTTTCCTCCCGAGGGTAGTCTTCAGACCCGTCCGGGTCCTCTTGGCTTTCCTCATATTGTATCTCCTCCTCCGTCAACCGGTGCACGTGAAGGGCGTATGGTCCTTTGGCACACTGATGCCGGGTGAAGGTGACCTCATCACCCGGGTAGAGGTCACGTCCGCGATGTCCCTCCGGCAGGTGGCTTTCGACATCCCTGCGGGTGACAAAGACGTCGCCGGGGGTTCGGTGATCCCGGATAAAGCCCCAGCCATGCTCCAGCTGGAACTTTATTACGGTCCCGGTGGCGCGGGGACCGTGGGCCGCACGGGGGTTTCGTCGGGCTCGGCGTTTCTGCTCCGCGCTCCGGACCTGCAGCTGTTCTTCGCGGATCCGCCTCTCTCGTCGTTCTCTCCCGAAGACCTCTAGCTGCTGACGGCAGCACTCCTCACGCCGGGCTGTGTCCGCCCGGGTCTCCTGGGTAAACCCCATTAGGTTCTCACCGGTGGGGTCCCATGCAAACTGGGCTTCCTCCAACGGGAGCGGGACAATTTTGGCGGGCGCCGGAGCCGGGATTAGAGGCTCACACAGGGGCCGTTCCCTCCGGAGTCGGGGATTGATGTACTCCGGTGGCCAAACGAAGGGCAGCCCATCCGGGCTAGTATGCTGTGCAAACAGATCTTCACCCAGGGGTGGCACGGTGGAGGTAGAGGGCGCTGTAGGGGCAGCGGCGCCCGGGAGTGCTCGGCCTTGTGTCCAGGCCGTAGGCATCCTGTCTGGATTCAAATATGGCGCCTTCCGGGAGGGGGGCGCTGTTGAGACCGCGGCGCCCGGGGGTACTCGGCCTTGCGACCAGGCCGGGGGCACTTCCTCTTTTGCCGCGCTCAGGGTCAAGGGGCGTGGCGCGGAAGGGGGCGTGACCGCGGCTCCGACCGCTTGAGGCCTAGTTGGGAGCAGTGGCGGTGCGGCAACGGGCGCAATGAGGGTGACTTCGGGCTCTGCGACGGGGAGCTGGGGCAGGCTTATGGCTACTGGGCTCGGGGTAATGACGTCCCCATTACCTGCTTCCATCCCTGCGGCTCCCTCCGCGGCGTCGTCTCCGGCCTTCGTCCCTCCTGCACCATCCTCAGGGGCAGACTTGCTCCACGTTGCGGGTGGCGTCCTCTGCTGGCGGGTTCCAGCCTGCTGGGCCATCTCCCTCCTCCATTCGGCCAGTGCTTCCTGCTGTACTCGGGCCATCTTCCGGGCCAAGGCTTCCAGCGCGGTCTGTGCACGCTCCCGATCTCTGGGGAGCTGTGCCAGGATCTCCACCAGGCCTTCTGGGGTGGCAGCCTGCAACAGGTTCCGGACCACAGGGTCAGTGCTGCTCGACTCTTCCTCCATCTCCGGGTGCGATGTGTCCAGACTCCTCCAGGCCACACCCATCCTCTCTGTTTCGTTCTCTATCCGCCCCCCTTGGGAGTGGTCCCGGGGCAACTTAGTGACAGTCAGTTTCAGGGGCAGACCCCCCACTTTGATGGACATTTCCATGGTGGTAGTCTCGGCTGGTGGGGGCGGTCTCCGCTTTTGGCGCTCTTCTGGGACCGCGCCCACGATGGGAGGTGGTCTCTTGCCACCCTCTGGCACGCCCACAATGGCGTCCGCTCTGCCAGGGCGGGAAACTGTCCAAGATGGCGGGAATCGTCTCCCTATGGTGGGAAACTCCGTGGATGGCGGGCAAAGACTGCAGATGGCGGGCAAACGGCGGGAAACGACCCCAGATGGCGTCCGATGGCGGGAACCCTCTGGAATTGGCGGGAGACTCCTTTTTGCGGTAAATGTGAACTTTTCTTCAGGCACGCAGTACCCGGTGGTTGCGGGCACGTAATCCTGCCGACTACGCCAAAGTTGACGCGCCCCCTGGGCCATGTTTGGGGAATACCCGGAGCCAGATCTGACAGGGGTAATAGTCCTCGTGGCGGTGACCCGGTCCGTGCCCAGGGTGGTCAAACTAAGTGGCGCTATTGATTTGATGGTATTAGTGTCCGACTACGCCACCCGTTGAATGCGGCTATGAAGCCGCCGCTGCAGGGCAGTCCGCTGAGGCCGGTGGTTCGGATGTGCAGCGTGGATGGTATAACCCCCAACGGGAGGGGTATGGCCTCAGGGCAGCTATGTTAGAGATGATAATGGGAGTGATGGTGCGGGTGTCCCAGTACTGATGGTGCAGGTGCGACGACGGAACACGGAGGCTTGAGGTGCAGTTTCAAAAGCTTTACTCACAGTTCTTTACCAGGTCGCCCGTGCACAGTAGGACCACGCGAGTCGTGCTGCGTCCACCAGGTCAGGGACTCGGCCAACTCCCAGGCAGTTCCAGAGCGTGGTCCTGAGCTCCCCTCTCTTCCTTCCTACTGGCCGTCCCCACCAGGGATCCACCTTTGTCCAGCTCCCTCGGGCCTTCTGGTGGTGAAACCTTTCCCGGCTTCCCTGACCCTATACGTGGTATGCCTTTCTGGTGGATATGGCGAGGGGTCGCGCCAAAACTTGTCCACGACCTCCGGTTCCTGGCTGAGGATAATTGGCCTCCACCAGTTTGGGATCCGGTACCCTGTCTGCCAACCCTTCACCCGTTTCCGTTCTCTCGTGGGATCTCAGGGTTCCCTCTATGCTTTCGTCTCTGGGCCTTTCTCTGCGTCTCTCTTCTTCCTCCTTTTTCCTTCTCTCTCTCTCTCTCTGCTTCAGGCCTGGCTCTGAAGCTGGGCCTAGACGGAGCCGCAGCTCCCTGTCAGCCCTCTCTGGCTGAGCTCCTCTCTGCACAGACTCTCCTCTGAACAGGACCCTGTCCTAAGATGGTGCCCACCTTATATACTCTCTCTGACACCCGAGCCCAGGTGACAAGCAACCAATGGGCTCCTACCTATGCCCAGAGTCCCTCCCCTGTCTGCTCCTACACCACTGGGATGTTCCCCCCCCCCCACACTCCAGCCAGGGACAGAAGCTGTTGTACCTGCACATCTATCTGGTGGGAGTACCGTTGATCTGTCCCCCGGAAATGGGGTGAGTGTAGTGCATGCAGCTATCTGAGCCCAGTTCCACACTCCATCCTTACCCGGGAGTGGAATACCACACCTCTGGTCTGAGGTGCAATACCCCTGTAGCAACCGAGTCCTCAGGGTGCTACATACTTTCACGAGCAGATCTGGCAACTCGGGGTACGATTTAAGAAACCGCTGAACCACGAGGTTAAGCACATGAGCCAGGCATGGAACGTGTGTGATCTCACCTCGCCTCAGAGCCGCCACCAGGTTACGGCCATTGTCACACACGACCATGCCGGGATGTAGGTTCAGCGGTCTCAGCCACAGATCTGTCTGCTCTTTCACAGCTGTCCACAACTCACAAGCAGTGTGAGGTTTATCACCTAAGCTTATGAGTTTCAGCACAGCCTGTTGCCGCTTGGCGGAGGCAGTACTGCAATGCTTCCAGCTTGTAACTGATGTGGTGATATCTGAGATGGAGGCTGAACATGAGGAGGAGGAGGATGCGCAGGAGCTGTACACTGTGGGGGCAACTCTGACTGACATAGGGCCCGCAATCCTCGGTGTGGGGAGGATGTGTTCCGTCCCAAGGTCCGACTGGGTCCCGGCTTCCACTATGTTTACCCAGTGTGCCGTCAGAGAGATGTACCGTCCCTGGCCACAAGCACTTGTCCACGTGTCCGTTGTCAGGTGGACTCTCCCAGTAACTGCGTTGTTGAGGGCACGGCAGATGCTTTGGGACACGTGCTTGTGTAGTGCGGGGATGGCACACCGGGCAAAATAGTGTCGGCTGGGGACCGAGTACCGAGGGACGGCCACCGCCATAAGATTGCGGAAGGATTCCGTCTTCACCAGCCTAAAAGGCAGCATTTCCAATGCAAGCAGTCGTGAAATGTGCGAATTTAGGACTGTGGCCTGTGGGGCGTTAGCTGCGAATTTCCGCTTTCGTTCAAAGGTCTTGGATATGGACAATTGAACGCTGCGGTGGGACGTGGACGTTGATGCTGTTTCTTGAGAAACTGCCATAACAAGTGAAGACTGAGAGGAGGGGGCATCTTTACATGCAGTATGGACAGGGGATTGCCTTGCACACACAACAGGGGGTTCTATTGCACTTACAACACTGGAAGAAGCAGTGGTGACACCCGCTGACACTGGTCGTGGACCCTGGGTTTCGCCCCACAAAGTCGGGTGCTTTGCTGCCATGTGCCTGATCATGCTGGTGGTGGTCAGGCTGGTAGTTTTGTCACCCCTGCTGATGCTGGCATGGCAGGTGGAACATATGGCCTTTTTGGGGTTATCAGCAGAGTCTTTAAAAAAATTCCAGACTCTGGAAGACCTACCGCTTGTACTGGCAACGTCCCTCGTGTTGGTGTTACGGGGAACGGCTGCCTGCCTTCTGTCTGCGGCCACCACACTGCTTCTTCCTGCCTGTTGGGGTACTCTGCCTCCGTCCCCCTGTGTGCTGCTGGCCTCACTCTGCATGTCCTCCTTCCACGTTGGGTCAGTTACTAGATCATCCACCACCTCCTCCTCTTCCACTTGCGCACCACGATCCTCCTCCTCACTTCCTGGCAATTGTGTCTCGTCATCGTCCACCTCTTGTGACAGATTGCCAACGTCGACTTCCTGTGGCCGTGGCTGTTCAAATATTTGGGCATCGCAACATGGGATCTCCTCTTCCACCACTTCAAGCGTATCAGGCGAGGGGCCCAAATATGGAAATGGACCAGTGAACAGCTCTTCAGAGTGTCCAAGTGTGGGATCACTTGCTGTCTGACGACACTCGGCATGGTGGGAGGAAGGAGCATCAGGGTGAGGAGGAGTATGCGGTCGAGACTCACGGCTACTAAGAGTTGACCGTGTGGAAGACAGACCGGAGGTGGTGGTGCCCAGGTAACTGGAAGTATTGTCTGCTATCCAATTAATAACCTGTTCACACTGATCTGTTCTCAATACTGGTGTTGTTCTGTGCTTCCCTAGTAATTCGGTCAAGAAGTGGGAGCGAGAAGATGTGGCTGTTGGTTGTGGCACATTTTCACCTTGGCCACGGCCCCGTCCTCTGCACGAACCATCACCAGAACGTCCACTTCCACGTCCCTTGCCACGCGCCTTGCCCATTGTAAATGAAGCAAAATAGCTTACACTTGCACTATCAATGGAAAAAGGGTAATAAAGAGATTAGAACCGTGGAAGAGGAAAACCACAGTTATTGTTTACTGGGGTATACCACACTTTTTTAAATAGAGATATTTGCGGCTGAACAGTGAGCGACACACTCAAACTGTTTTTTTTATAGATACAAATGGCCCAAAAGTGGATAATACAGAGGTTTGTACCGTGGAACTGCAAAACCACACTTGTATTTCTCGGGCCTACACCAGACTATTTTCAACAGATATATTTGTGTCTGAAAAATCAGGGAGACACTATTATTTTTTTTTTTTTACAGCAAAAAATGCAAAAAGCAGGATAATAGAGATTTTTTACCGTGGAACAGCAAAAGCACACTTCTGTCTCTCTGGCCTACACCAGACTATTTTCAACAGATATATTTGTGTCTGAAAAATCAGGGAGACACTATTATTATTTTTATACAGCAAAAAATGCCAAAAACAGGATAATAGAGATGTTTTACCGTGGAACATCAAAACCACAGTAATAATTGTACTGGTGTATACCAGGCTTTTTAAAATATATATATATTTGCGGCTGAACAGTGAGCGACACACTCAAACTGTTTTTTTTAGATACAAATGGCCCATAGAACTGCAAAACCACCAGACTACTTTCAACAGATATATTTGTGTCTGAAAAATCAGAGGCACACTTTTTTTTTTTTGGGGGGGGGGGGACACCAAAAGGTTAATAAGATGGGTATTTGTACATTGTGAAGGAGGAAAAAAAAAGAGGATTTAGATAAAAAAAAGGATTTTTCCTGGCCTCCGGGACCTGGAGCTAATTTCAGCAACAGGAGCAGCACACAGGACTGTAATGCAGCGTTTGCTGGTATAACCACTGCGTCTCCTATACAGCCTGCCTGCCTGATATACCTGGGATGGATATTAGTCCTGAGAAGGACTGTTTGTTTGATCTGGCAGCCTTTACAGACCCTACACTATTTTGCAGGATATATCTCTCCCTAAATCAGCAGCGCTGTCCCTACACTGTCTGATCCGGAGCGACTGTGTCCAAGATGGCGGCGCCCGGTTTTAAATACTCGAGGTGACGCTGTGCGGCCAGCCAATCACTGTAATGCCCACAAACAACATGGCTGCGGCATTACAGTGACTGGCTGGCAATCCCTGCATGCTCATTGGCTCTGTAAAGAGCGCCAAACATGCAGGGCGGAGACCCGAGCTCCCGCCCGAGTAACCCGGAAATGCTCGGTGCTCGCCGAACATCCCGAGTAGCGTGATGCTCGGGCGAGTACAGAGCAGTGTCGAGCATGTTCGCTCAACACTATTAATTACCCCTAATTTTCCCTCCTTCTGGATTATGGTTGTTGGTAGTTCTCAATCTTCATTTTTCACAATGAAGAATGGGCTTGAGTGAATGTATAATTAATAACAAGTATAATGATTATAATTTGGGTGGCTCCTACTTGACTTCTTGGAAACCACAAGGAAGGAGGAAGCGGGAGTTGCCTTTTCATTTTTTGCTCTTGGCTTCCTGTCCAGTGATAAGGGTGGATCCTACTCTCTCAGGTGCTGTCAAGGATCTCAGAAAAATCTAATTACCGGTAAGTAATTATCATTTTTGGTTCATGTGACTTTTTTTCCATTTCCTTTCATTTTAAATGACAAATTGTCCGCATGGAAAGTCCAAGAACAGACCTATCACTTTTTTTTAAAATGCACCATATACACAAGATGTATGCTTTCCTATTCAAATGAATGAAAACTATATAATAAAATGATTTGAAGCATTTTTATACTGTTTTTGGCACAGATTCTGAATCAAAAAGACCCGTGTGAACACACCCTTAGACTACATCCCTTTCAACAGGGCAGCAGCTAAAGTCATTGTCACTTCTGTGACTTAGTCACGTTCACTAAGGCTATGTGCCCACGATGCAGAATTGAAGCAGAAAATTTCAGCAGCGTTTCTGCATGTCCTTGCCAGTAAAAACGCATGCGGATTTTACATGCGTTGTTGCAGCGTTTTTACTTGCAGATTTGCCATGCGCTTTTCAAATGCATTGTGAAGTCAAATCCGCATGCGGAAACGCATAAATAATGGACATGCTGCGTATTTTTCCACAATGATAATCCGCAGCGGATATTTGTGCAGCATTTGCACAGCACATGCGGATTATCAGTGGGGACCATGGGGCACGTATTACCAAGCATTTTTAAAGCATTTCCGCTGCAGAAATTCCGCATCAAAAACGTTAGAAAAACGCATAGTGGGCATGCAGCCTAAGCGTAATATTATCTTTTACTTGTAGTTGTTTAGAAAATTGAACCCATTGAACTGATTTTTCAGTTTTTTTTACATTATCTTGTAATTGCAATGGCAATAGTCTAATTTTCAGAATTTTTTACATTATTTCCCTATAAATATTAAGTATACTAAGAGCCGTTTTCTTGTATGTTGCACCTGCAGTGGTTTATCAGATTTATTTTTATTCCGTTGTTTGCAGCATTTAATTGCGTCTAATAAAAAATAAGAAGAGGAAGTTGCCGCATACCAGACATTCTACTGATAACGGCCACGTGAATATAGCCACCAGGGTCATGTGCTCTATTCAAAGATATGGCACGGCTGGCTTATGGGCAGAGGTGAACGAGGAACACAACTCCCACATTCTGACATTCAGTAGGGTCTCAGCAGTGGGACTCACACCGATCTCCAGTGAATAGGTGACAAGTTGCTTAGAATGTAATACCATTTAGGAAAGAACTCCTAAAAGTAATGTGATATTTATGAACTTGCACGGGAAAAAAAATGGGGCCAATGGGCAAAATAGCGACCGCAAGTGTCGAGGTGAGCTTGGAATGGAGTCGTTCACTAAACATTTACTTTCCACTGCTTGTAGTTAGATGTCCCTTCCCAGACCCGGTGGGCTTAGCTGCAGTACCTGACACAGCCCAAGAACAGCACTGCTTTGGGGGAAATTTTGGGATCTTCATGTGCAAGTGCTTCCTGAATAACTGACCATATGTAGCATAATGGGTAACAGGAGTATATCATGAATGTTTTACTCATTACATATACATAAATATGTATTGCTCAAACAAATAAAGGGAACACTAAAATAGCACATACTAGATATCACTGAATGAAATCTTCCAGTTGCAAATCTTTATTCATTACATAGTGGAATGCGTTGAGAACAATAAAACATAAAAATGATCAATGTAAATCAAAATTAATATCCCATGGAGGTCTAGATTTGGAATGATACTCAAAATCAAAGTGGAAAATCAAATTACAGGCTGATCCAACTTCCGTGGAAATGCCTCAAGACAAGGAAATTATGTTCAGTAGTGTGTGTGGCCTCTAAGTACCTGTATGACCTCCCAACAATGCCTGGGCATGCTCCTGATGAGGCGGCGGATGTTCTCCTGAGGGATCTCCTCCCAGATCTGGATTAAAGCATCAGTGAACTCCTAGACAGTCTGTGGTGCAACGTTGCGTTGATGGATGGAACGAGACAGGATGTCCTAGATGTTCTCGATTGGATTCAGGTCTGGGGAGCGGGCAGGCCAGTCCAAAGCATCAATGCCTTCACCATGCAGGAATTGATGGCACACTTCAGCCACATGAGGTCTAGCATTGTCATACATCAGAAGGAATCCAGGGCTTACTGCACCTGCATATGGTCTCACAATGGGTCTGAGGATCTCATCCTGGTACCTAATGGCAGTCAGAGTACCTCTGGCTAGCACATGGAGGGCTGTGTGGCCCTCCAAAGAAATGCCTCCCCACACCATTACTGACCCATTGCCAAACCGGTCATGCTGGAGGATGTTGCAGGCAGCAGAAAGTTCTCCATGGCGTCTCCAGACTCTGTCACATGTACTCAGTGTGAACCTGCTCTCATTCGTGAAGAGTACAGGGCGCCAATGTCGAATCTGCCAATCTTGGTGTTCTCTGGCAAATACCAATCGCCCTGCACGGTGTTGGGATGTAAGCCCAACACCCACTTGTGGACGTCAAGCCCTCATACCACCCTCATGGAGTCTGTTTCTGACAGTTTGAGCAGACACATGGATGTTAGTTGCCTGGAGGTCATTTTGCAGGGCTCTGGCACTGCTCCTCCTTGAACACAGGAGGAGTTAGCGGCCCTGCTGCTGGGTTGTTGCCCTCCTACAGCCCCTTCCATGACGCCTGGTGTACTGCCCTGTCTCCTGGTATTCTCCTTCATGCTCTGGACAGTCTGCGGACAGACACAGCCACCCTTTTTGCCACAGCTCGCATTGCTGTGCCATCCTGGATGAGCTGCACTACCTGAATAACTTCTGTGGGTTGTACTGTAGACACCGCCTCATGCTACTGTACCTCTAGAGGTGAGAGCAATGACAAAATGCAAAAGTGACCAAAACAACAGCCAAGAAGGATGAGAACACAGAAATGGTCTGTGGTCATCACCTGCAGAACCACTCCTTTACAGGTGTTGTCTTGCTAATTGCCTACCATTTCTACTGGTTGTCTGTTCCATTTGCACAACAGCAGGAGAAATTGATTCACAATCAGTGCCGCTTCATAACTGGACAGTTTGATTTCACAGAAGTGTGATTGACTTGAGTTACATTGTGTTGTTTAAGTGTTCCCTTATTTTTTTTGAGCAGTGTATATATTACTTTTTTTTTTCTTACACAAAATAATTTCAAAAGCATTGCGACCATCAGTGCAGCATGTCTTTTCATATTGATTTTTTTTTTGCCTAGTGATTGGGGAACAAGTGTTCATAGGAAAGTTAGTTCTTCGCTTATTGGTCCAACTATATAGGCTGGTAAACACCCAACAAAAGATCAAAACACTTTTTTGTTTGTTGGGTGTGATGATTTATAGGAAAGGCTTAAAAATCTCAGCAGCACAGCATCCCATTTAAACAGGACATGTTCTGTAAATATCATGATACTGTATGTGTACAGGAGGAACATATTAATGAATGTTTTGTGTACATAGAATTGAGGTCAGCCTGTCTAAACAGGCTATTAAACCACCAATCGACTGTCAATGTAGCTGATCAGTGAACTTTAATGGCTGTGAACGTGCCATCTAAACTCAGGATGAGTCCACACCAGATATGATTACATAGCACAAGAATAAGATTTATTGATAGATGCTTTCCATTGCAGTATAAATGAACCCCCAGTCTATTAATTCCATTAATTGAATTCCATTAATTGAAAAATAGTCTATATGCAGACAAAACACAAGAACATGTAGATTAAAATGAAAGTCAGCCTCACTCACTTTACATGGAACATATATAGTTTTGAGTATAAAATCCTGCTAATAGATTCCCTTGAAAGGGAATCTGTCAATAGGACCAACCCTCCTAAACTGTCTATATGGGCATGTAGGTCATAGAAATCTGAATAAGAGGATACCTTGCTATCTTTGATCTGATGTCTTATTCCAGAGAAATCCACGTCCATGTAAATTAGCTGTTCAGCACTATGGGCCAGACACTAATCTGCATGAGAATCTGCCTTCAGAGATTTTTTTTAATAAAAAGGGGCATTACCAGTGTGAGACAAGTAACTAACACAGAACAGTAGAACTGACCTGAACTTCGTCTACTTACAAATACATTGTCTGCAGCTCTCACAGCTCTACTCTATTGCCAGCCTGTCTGCCTGTGAGATGGAAGCAGAAGCTGAGAGGAACCTGCAGATGTATGTATAATATAACCAGGGATGTGTCCGTCTGTCCGAAGGCCCTATAGACTGGGCATGCTCAGTGTGGCGCAATAACGACAATGTGTCCAGGACAAGAGAGAGAAAGAGAGCCAAGTTCGTGAGTACACCCCCATATTATACATTATACACACGTGGTCAAAATTGTTGGTACTCCTCGTTTAATGAAAGAAAAACCCACAATTTTAACAGAAATAACTTGAATCTGACAAAAGTAATACATTTAAAATCTATGAAAATGAACAAATGAAAGTCAGACATTGCTTATCAACCCTGCTTCAGAATTTAAAAAAAAATTAAACTCATGAAATAGGCCTGAACAGAAATGATGGTACCCATGAAAATAATGTGACAAAAGGGACATGTTAAATCAAGTTGTGTCCACTAATTAGCATCACAGGTGTCTACAATCATGTAATCAGTCAGTGGGCCTGTATGTAGGGCTACAGATACTCACTGTGCTGTTTAGTGACATGGTGTGTACCACACTCAACATGGACCAGAGGAAGCAAAGGTAAGAGTTGTCTCAGGAGATTAGAAAGAAAATTATAGACAAGCATGTTAAAAGTAAAGGTTATAAGACCATCTCCAAGCAGCTTCATGTTCCTGTGACTACAGTTGCACATATTATTCAGAAATTTAAGATCCATGGGACTGTAGCCAACCTCCCTGGACATGGCCGCAGGAGAAAAATTGATGACAAATCAAAGAGACGAATAATACGAATGGTACCAAAAGAGCCCAGGATAACTTCTAAAGAGATTAAAGGTGAACTTCAAGCTCAAGGAACATCAGTGTCAGATCGCACCATCCGTCGCTGTTTGATTCAAAGTGGACTTCATGGGAGACAACCAAGGAGAACACCATTGATGAAAAAAAATCATAAAGCCAGACTGGAATTTGCCAAGCTACATGTTGACAAGCCACAAAGCTTCTAAGAGCATGTCCTATGGACAGATGAGGCAAAATAGGAAATTTTTGGCAAAGCACATCAGCTCTATGTTCACAGACAGAAAAATTAAGCATATCAAGAAAAGAAGACTGTCCCTACTGTGAAACATGGAGGAAGCTCTGTTATGTTCTGGGGTTGCTTTGCTGAATCTGGCAGAGGGTGTCCTGAATCTGTGCAGGGTACAATGAAATCTCAAGACTATAAAGGGATTCTAGAGAGAAATGTGCTGACCAGTGTCAGAAAGCTTGGTCTCAGTCGCAGGTCATGGGTCTTGCAACAGGATAATGACCCAAAACACACAGCTAAAAACACCCAAGAATGGCTAAGAGGAAAACATTGGACTATTCAGAAGTGGCCTTCTATAAGTCCTGACCTAAATCCTATTGAACATCTTTGGAAAGAGCTGAAACATGCCGTCTGGAAAAGGCAACCTTCAAACACAAGACAACTGGAGCAGTTTGCTCATGAGGAGTGGGCCAAAATACCTGTCGAGAGGTGCAGAAGTCTCATTGACAGTTACAGGAATCGTTTGATTGCAGTGATTGCCTCAAAAGGTTGTTCAACAAAATATTAAGTTAAGAAGAACCATCATTTCTGTCCAGGTCTATTTCATGAGTTTAATTTTTTTTTTAAATTCTGTGGAAGCAGGGTTGAAAAGCAATGTCTGACTTTCATTTGTTCATTTTCAAAGATTTTTCAATTATTATTACTTTTGTCAGATTAAAGTCATTTCTGTGACCATTGTGGGTTTTTCTTTCATTAAATGAGTGGTACCAACAATTTTGACCACGTGTGTATATACTGAGTACACCACCTGTATTATCAGTACATTATACAGTGCCTAAAAGTAGTATTCAACCCCCTGCAGATTTAGCTGGTTTGATAAGATGCAAATAAGTTAGAGCCTTCAAACTGCAAACGAGAGTAGGTTTTATGAACAGAAGAATAAATCTTACAAACCAAAAAGTTATGTTGCTCAGTTGAATTTTATTAAATTTTAAACATAAAAGTGTGGGTCAATTATTATACAACCCCTTTGTTTAATATTTTGTGGAATAACCCTTGTTTGCAATTACAGCTAATAATCGTCTTTTATAAGACCTGATCAGGCCGGCACAGGTCTGTGGAGTTATCTTGGCCCACTCCTCCATGCAGATCTTCTCCAAGTTATCTAGGTTCTTTGGGTGTCTCATGTGGACTTTATTCTTGAGCTCCTTCCACAAGTTTTCAATTGGGTTAAGGTCAGGAGACTGACTAGGCCACTCCAACACCTTGACTTTTTCCCTCTTGAACCAGGCCTTGGTTTTCTTGGCTGTGTGCTTTGGGTCGTTGTCTTGTTGGAAGATGAAATTACGACCCATCTTAAGATCCTTGATGGAGGAGCGGAGGTTCTTGGCCAAAATCTCCACGTAGGCCGTGCTATCCATCTTCCCATGGATGCGGACCAGATGGCCAGGCCCCTTGGCTGAGAAAAAGCCCCACAGCATGATGCTGCCACCACCATGCTTGACTGTAGGGATGGTATTCTTGGGGTCGTATGCAGTGCCATCCAGTCTCCAAACGTCACGTGTGTGGTTGGCACCAAAGATCTCGATCTTGGTCTCATCAGACCATAGAACCTTGAACCAGTCTGTCTCAGAGTCCTCCAAGTGATCATGAGCAAACTGTAGACGAGCCTTGACATGACGCTTTGAAAGTAAAGGTACCATACAGGCTCGTCTGGAACGGAGACCATTGCGGTGGAGTACGTTACTTATGGTATTGACTGAAACCAATGTCCCCACTGCCATGAGATCTTCCCAGAGCTCCTTCCTTGTTGTCCTTGGGTTAGCCTTGACTCTTCGGACAAGCCTGGCCTCGGCACAGGAGGACACTTTCAAAGGCTGCCAGGCCGTGGAAGGCTAACAGTAGTTCCATAAGCCTTCCACTTACGGATGATGCTCCCAACAGTGGAGACAGGTAGGCCCAACTCCTTGGAAAGGGTTTTGTACCCCTTGCCAGCCTTGTGACCCTCCACGATCTTGTCTCTGATGGCCTTGGAATGCTCCTTTGTCTTTCCCATGTTGACCATGTCTGAGTGCTGTTCACAAGTTTGGGGAGGGTCTTAAATAGTCAGAAAAGGCTGGCAAAAGAGATCTTTAATCCACACATGTGAAGCTCATTATTCTTGGTGCCTGAACTACTTCTTAATACTTTAGGGGGACCAAACAGAATTCTTGTGGTTTGAGGGGTTGAATAATAAATGACACTCTGAATTAACATTTTACGTTTAAAAAAAAAAAAAAAAAAATTTGCTGCAGTGCATTCCCCACTTCCAGGCTGATCTACAGTACAAATGTCACAATGCCAAGTTAATTCCGCATGTGTCAACCAGCTAAATATGCAGGGGGTTGAATACTACTTGTTGGCACTGTATATACAGCGCACAGCATAAGTGAATACACCCCCATATTATCAGTACATTATATATACAGTGCTCAGCATAACTGAGTATACCCCTGTATTATCAATACATTATATATACAGCGCTCAGCATAAGTGAGTACACCCCCTGTATTATTAGTACATTATGTACACACCCGGTAGAGGATAAGACATATGCACACACAAAAATAAAAAGTCATGAATACACGAGATGTCCGGAGGGAGTTTCAAAGAGAGTGGTGGGGGGCATACTGGAACTGGCAGTCACCCTGCCAATAACAAGGAGAATAAATAGCTCCAAAGATGGAGGGATCCCACAAATACAACAACCACCAATGGCCAATAGAACTATGCAAAGCAACTATCAGGTCAAAAGGCATAAAAGATGGAGAATAGTAAAGAACAATGTCATGAGGACATCCAAGGACAAAAAAAAAAAAAATTTTTGTGTGCATATGTCTTATCCTCTACATGGTGGCTTTTAGGACCTCTCCTTTAGCAAAGCGCACTTTATATTTTTGGGTCCTATAATAATGCGGAAGCTTGCGTTCCATATTATTGGAACACATGTTACCTTGCTCTAACGCAACGTCACTTCCGGCTGGAAGTGACGTCTTTTGCGTTCCACCGCTATCTTAGGTGGAACGCGTGTGACTAAGCCGGACCGGAAGTGACGTTTATAACGTCACACATGCACAACCAGCTGGAAATGGTGCGCACTGCGCTCCACAGCCACTGCGGTGAAACGCACGCAGCCCACCTCTAGGACACATGCAATGGCTGCCACATACTATGGCTGCTTATGCATGTGTCCACCTGGGATTCTAACAACTCTAGAGTTCAATATCAACTAATCTATCACAGCTGATTCTCCCTCCCTGAACTTCCTATATAGAGACAATGTACCACACTATTGGATTACCCCTGACAAAGCTGCGAGTGGGCAGCGACACGCGTTGGGTGACCTCAACAGGTATTTTTGACTTTTTAATGGTGCCTATATACATTGTATTTTGTTCATATTTATGTACTATTGCACTTATATATTTGTATGTATTTGCACATTGGGTTGATATTGGTTAACTCTATGGTCAGTACTACCTTGAACCTAAACCTCAATTTATTCTAACATTACAATTTATAAAAACACCTGTTGGTGCATGTTTGGGATGATCCTACCCTTGCATGGGTCTTTTGTGTTTTAAATGTTTTTAATCTTTTTTTGTATGGTCACATTGTCTCTGTCAACCCCGGTTTAATAAATTATATGTTTACAATACAAACATTTGGGTGTGCCTGGCTCTCTGTACCTGTGTCTTTTCTTCTTTTTTCATTATATACTGTACATTTCACAGGTTGCCTGCAGCAACCCTCTCATATTCTGCTGTGCCTCCTATCTCCTTGTTTCATACATTATATATACAGCGTTAAACATAAGTGAGTACACCCCTTTATTATCAGTACATCATATATATAGCACTCAGCATAAGTGAGTACACTCCCATATTATCAGTACATTATATAGATACAACCCCTGGTAAAAATTATGGAATCACCGGGCTCGGAGGATGTTCATTCAGTTGTTTAATGTTGTTGAAAAAAAAGCAGATCACAGACATGGCACAAAACTAAAGTCATTTCAAATGGCAACTTTAGGGCTTTAAGAAACACTAAAAGAAATCAAGATAAAAAATGTGGTACTCAGTAAGGGTAATTTTTTTCAGACCAAGCAAAGGGATAAAATTATGGAATCACTCAATTCTGAGGAAAAAATTATGGAATCATGAAAAAAAAACACACAAAAGAACACTCCAATACATCACTAGTATTTTGTTGCACCACCTCTGGCTTTAATAACAGCTTGCAGTCTCTGAGGCATGGACTTAATGAGTGACAAACAGTACTCATCAAACTGGCTCCAACTTTCTCTGATTGCTGTTGCCAGATCAGCTTTGCAGGTTGGAGCCTTGTCATGGACCATTTTCTTAAACTTCCACCAATGATTTTCAATTGTATTGAGATCCGGACTATTTGCAGGCTATGACATTGACCTTATGTGTCTTCTTTCAAGGAATGTTTTCACAGTTTTTGCTCTATGGCAGGATGTATTATCATCTTGAAAAATTATGTCATCATCCTCAAACATCCTTTCAATTGAAGGGATAAGAAAACTGTCCAAAATATCAATGTACACTTCGGCATTTATTGAAGATGTAATAACAGCCATCTCCCCAGTGCCTTTACCTGACATGCAGCCCCATATCATCAATGACTGTGAAAATTTGCATGTTCTCTTCATGCAGTCATCTTTATAAATCTCATTGGAACGGCACCAAACAAAAGTTCCAGCATCATCACCTTGCCCAATGCAGATTCGCGATTCATCAGTGAATATGACTTTCATCCAGTCATCCACAGTCCACGATTGCTTTTCCTTAGCCCATTGTAACCTTGTTTTTTTCTGTTTAGGTGTTAATGATGGCTTATGTTTAGCTTTTCTGTATGTAAATCCCATTTCATTTAGGCGGTTTCTTACATTTCGGTCATAGACATTGACTCCAGTTTCCTCCCATTCATTCCTCATTTGTTTTGTTGTGCATTTCCTGTTTTGGAGACATATTACTTTTCCGGTCTTGACGCTTTGATGTCTTTCTTGGTCTACCAGTATGTTTGCCTTTAACAACCTTCCCATGTTGTTTGTATTTGGTCCAGATTTTAGACACAGCTGACTGTGAACAACCAACATCTTTTGCAACATTGCATGATGATTTACCTTCTTTTAAGAATTTGATAATCCTCTCCTTGTTTCAATTGACATGTCTCGTGTTGGAGCCATGATTCATGTCAGTCCACTTGGTGCAACAGCTCTCCAAGGTGTGATCACTCCTTTTTAGATGCAGACTAATGAGCAGATCTAATTTGATGCAGGTGTTAGTTTTGGAAATAAAAATTTACAGGGTGATTCCATAATTTTTTCCTCAGAATTGAGTGATTTCATAATTTTTTCCCTCTGCTTGGTCTGAAAAAAATTATCCTTACTGAGTACCACATTTTTAATCTTGATTTCTTTTAGTGCTTCTTAAAGCCCTAAAGTTGGCAGTTGAAATAACTTTAGTTTTGTGCCATGTCTGTGAACTGCTTTTTTTCAACAACATTAAACAACTGAATGAACATCCTACGAGACCGGTGATTCCATAATTTTTGCCAGGGGTTGTACAGTGGGTACGGAAAGTATTCAGACGCCTTTCAATTTTCACACTTTGTTTCATTGCAGCCATTTGGTAAATTCTAAAAAGTTCATTTTTTTTCTCATTAAAGTACACTCTGCACTCTATCTTGACTGAAAGAAAAACAGAAATGTAGAAATTTTTGCAAATGTATTAAAAAAGAAAAACTGAAATATCACATGGTCATAAGTATTCAGACCCTTTGCTCAGTATTGAGTAGAAGCACCCTTTTGAGCTAGTACAGTCATGAGTCTTCTTGGGAATGCAACAAGTTTTTCACACCTGGATTTGGGGATCCTCTGCCATTCTTCCTTGCAGATCCTCTCCAGTTCCATCAGGTTGGATGGTGAACGTTTTTGGACAGCCATTTTCTGGTCTCTCCAGAGATGCTAAATTGGGTTTAGGTCAGGGCTCTGTCTGGACCAGTCAAGAATGGTCACAGAGTTGTTCTGAAGCCACTCCTTTGTTATTTTAGCTGTGTGCTTAGGGTCATTGTCTTGTTGGAAGGTGAACCTTCGGCCAAGTATGAGGTCCAGAGCACTTTGGAAGAGGTTTTCATCCAGGATATCTCTGTACTTGGCCGCACTCATGTTTCCTTCAATTGCAACCAGTCGTCCTGTCCCTGCAGCTGAAAAACACCCCCATAGCATGATGCTGCCTCCACCATGTTTCACTGTTGGGATTGTATTGGGTAGGTGATGAGCAGTGCCTGGTTTTCTCCACACATACCACTTAGAATTATCACCAAAAAGTTCTATCTTCGTCTCATCAGACCAGAGAATCTTATTTCTCATAGTCTGGGAGTCCTACATGTGTTTTTGAGCAAACTCTATGCGGGCTTTCATATGTCTTGCACTGAGGAGAGGCTTCCGTCAGGCCACTCTGCCATAAAGGCCTGACTTCTGGAGGGCTGCAGTGTTGGTTGACTTTGTGGAACTTTCTCCCATCTCCCTACTGCATCTCTGGAGCTCAGTCACAGTGATCTTGGGGCTCTTCTTTTCCTCTCTCACCATGGCTCTTCTCCCATGATTGCTCAGTTTGGCTGGATGGCCAGGTCTAGGAAGACTTCTGGTGGTACTAAACTTCTTCCATTTAAGGATTATGGAGGCCACTGTGCTCTTAGGAACCTTGAGTAATGCAGAAATTCTTTTGTAACCTTGGCCAGATCTGTGCCTTGCCACAATTCTGTCTCTGAGCTCCTTGTGCAGTTACTTTGAGCTCATGATTCTCATTTGGTCTGACATGCACTGTGAGCTGTGAGATCTTATATAGACAGGTGTGTGCCTTTCCAAATCAAGTCCTATCAGTTTCATTAAACACAGCTGGACTCCAATGAAGGAGTAGAACCATCTCAAGGAGGATCACAAGGAAATGGACAGCATGTTACCTAAATATGAGTGTCTAAGCAAAGGGTCTGAATACTTGTGATACATGTGATATTTCAGCTTTTCTTTTTTCATAAATTTGCAAAAATGTATACATTTCTGCTTTTTTTTCCAGTCAAGATGGGGTGCAGAGTGTACTTTAATGAGAAAAAAATGAACTTTTTAGAATTTACCAAACGGTGCAATGAAACAAAGAGTGAAAAATTTAAAGGGGTCTGAATACTTTCCATACCCACCGTATGCAGTGCTCAGCATAAGTGAGTACACCCCCTGTATTATCAGTACATTATATATACAACGCTCAGCATAAGTGAGTACACCCTCATATTATCAGTACATTATATATATATAGCACTCAGCATAAGTGAGTACACTCCCATAGTATCAGTACATTATATACATATGCAGTGCTCAGCATAAGTGAGTACACCCCCTGTATTATCAGTACATTATATATATAGCGCTCAGCATAAGTGAGTACACCCCCGTATTATCAGTGCACTATATATATATGAAGCGCTCAGAGTAAGTGAGTACACCCCGTATTATCAGTACATTATATATACAGCGCTTAGCATAAGTGAGTACACCCCATATTATCAGTACATTATATATACAGCGCTCAGCATAAGTGAGTACACCCCGTATTATCAGTACATTATATATAGCCATCAGCATAAGTGAGTACACCCCCTGTATTATATATACACTACCGTTCAAAAGTTTGGGGCACCCAGACAATTGTGTTTTCCATGAAAACTCATACTTTTATTTATCAAATGAGTTGCAAAATGAATAGAAAATATAGTCCAGACGTTGGCAAGGTTAGAAATAATGATTTTTATTTGAAAGAATAATTTTCTCCTTCAAACTTTGCTTTCGTCAAAGAATGCTCCCTTTGCAGCAATTACAGCATTGCAGACCTTTGGCATTCTAGCTGTTAATTTGCTGAGATAATCTTGAGAAATTTCCCCCCATGCTTCCTGAAGCCCCTCTCTCAAGTTGGATTGGCTTGATGGGCACTTTTTGCATACCATACGGTCAAGCTGCTCCCACAACAGCTCAATGGGATTGAGATCTGGTGACTGCGCTGGCCATTCCATTACAGATAGAATACCAGCAGCCTGCTTCTTCCCTAAATAGTTCATGCATAATTTGGAGGTGTGCCTTGGGTCATTGTCCTGTTGTAGGATGAAATTGGCTCCAATCAAGCGCTGTCCACAGGGTATGGCATGGCATTGCAAAATGGAGTGATAGCCTTCCTTATTCAAAATCCCATTTACCTTGTACAAATCTCCCACTTTACCAGCACCAAAGCAACCCCAGACCATCACATTACCTCCACCATGCTTGACAGATGGCGTCAGGCACTCTTCCAGCATCTTTTCAGTTGTTCTGCATCTCACAAATGTTCTGTGTGATCCAAACACCTCAAACTTTGAATCGTCTGTCCATAAAACTTGTTTCCAATCTTCCTCTGTCCAATGTCTGTGTTCTTTTGCCCATATTAATCTTTTCCTTCTATTAGCCAGTCTCGTATATGGCTTTTTCTTTGCCACTTTGCCCTGAAGGCCAGCTTCCCGGGGTCGCCTCTTCACTGTAGACGTTGGCACTGGTGTTTTGAGCTGTTGTGGGAGCAGCTTGACCGTATGGCCAATCCAACTTGTGGGAGGGGCTTCAGGAAGCATGGGTGAAATTTCTCAAGATTACCTCAGCAAATTAACAGCTAGAATGCCAAAGGTCTGCAATGCTGTAATTGCTGCAAAGGGAGCAGGAGAAAATTATTCTTTCAAATAAAAATCATTATTTCCAACCTTGTCAATGTCTGGACTATATTTTCTATTCATTTTGCAACTCATTTGATAAAAAACAGTATGAGTTTTCATGGAAAACACAAAATTGTCTGGGTGACCACCTGTATTATCAGTACATTATATACACAGTGCTCAACGTAAGTGAGTACACCCCCATATTATCAGTACATTATACAGTACAGACCAAAAGTTTGGACACACCTTCTCATTTAAAGATTTTTCTGTATTTTCATGATTATGAAAATTGTACATTCACACTGAAGGCATCAAAACTATGAATTAACACATGTGGAATTATATACTTAACAAAAAAGTGTGAAACAACTGAAAATATGTCTTATATTCTAGGTTCTTCAAAGTAGCCACCTTTTGCTTTGATGACTGCTTTGCACACTCTTTTCCACTGGTCTAATGTCCATTCCTTGTGTTCTTTAGCCCAAACAAGTCTCTTCTGCGATTTCTGAGGCTGGTGACTCGAATAAACTTATCCTCAGAAGCAAAGATGACTCTTGGTCTTCCTTTCCTGGGGCGGTCCTCATGTGAGCCAGTTTCTTTGTAGCGCTTGATGGTTTTGCAACTGCACTTGGGGACACTTTCAAAGTTTGCCCAATTTTTCGGACTGACTGACCTTTATTTCTTAAAGTAATGATGGCCATTCGTTTTTCTTTACTTAGCTGCTTTTTTCTTGCCATAATACAAATTCTAACAGTCTATTCAGCAGGACTATCAGCTGTGTATCCACCAGACTTCTGCATAACACAACTGATGGTCCCAACCCCATTTATAAGGCAAGAAATCCCACTTATTAAACCTTACAGGGCACACCTGTGAAGTGAAAACCATTTCCGGTGACTACCTCTTGAAGCTCATCAAGAGAATGCCAAGAGTGTGCAAAGCAGTCAACAAAGCAAAAGGTGGCTACTTTGAAGAACCTAGAATATAAGACATATTTTCAGTTGTTTCACACGTTTTTGTTAAGTATATAATTCCACATGTGTTAATTCATAGTTTTGATGCCTTCAGTGTGAATGTACAATTTTCATAGTCATGAAAATACAGAAAAATCTTTAAATGAGAAGGTGTGTCCAAACTTTTGGTCTGTACTGTATATACAGCGCTCAGCGTAAGTGAGTACACCCTCGTATTTTCAGTATATTATATGTATACAACGCTCAGCATAAATCAGAACACCCCCGTATTATCAGTGCATTATATATACAGGGTGGGTCATTTATATTGATACACCTAAATTAAATGGGAATGGTTGGTGATATCAACTTCCTGTTTGTGGCACATTAGTATATGGGAGGGGGAAAACTTTTCCAGATGGGTGGTGACCATGGCGGCCATTTTGAAGTCGGCCATTTTAAATCCAACTTTATTTTTCTCAATGGGAAGAGGGTCATGTGACACATCAAACTTATTGGGAATTTCATAAGAAAAACAATGGTGTGCTTGGTTTTAACATAACTTTATTCTTTCATTAGTTTTTTTACAAGTTTATGACCACTTATAAAAGGTGTTCAAAGTGCTTCCCATTTTGTTGGATTGTCAATGCAACCCTCTTCTCCCACTTTTGACACACTGATAGCAACACCGCAGAAGAAATGCTAGCACAGGCTTCCAGTATCCGTTGTTTCAGATGTTGCACATCTCGCATCTTCACAGCATAGACAATTGCCTTCAGATGACCCCAAAGATAAAAGTCTAAGGGGGTCAGATAGGGAGACCTTTGTGGCCATTCAACTGGCCCACGACGACCAATCCATTTTCCAGGAAACTGTTCATGTAGGAATGATCAGACCTGACACCCATAATGTGGTGGTGCACCATCTTGTTGGAAAAACTCAGGGAACGTGCCATCTTCAGTGCATAAAGAGGGCAACACATCTTCATGTAGCAATTTCAGATATACAGTGGCATTGAGGTTTCCATTGATGAAGAATGGCCCCACTATCTTTATACCCCATATACCACACCATACCATCAAGATACGAGATGTGCAGCATCTGAAACAACGGATACTGGAAGCCTGTGCTAGCATTTCTTCTGCGGTGTTGCTATCAGTGTGTCAAAAGTGGGAGAAGAGGGTTGCATTGACAATCCAACAAAATGGGCAGCACTTTGAACACCTTTTATAAGTGGTCATAAACTTGTAAAAAACTAATGAAAGAATAAAGGTACGTTAAAACCAAGCACACCATTGTTTTTCTTATGAAATTCTCAATACGTTTCCCATTGAAAAAAATAAACTTGGATCCAAAATGGCCGACTTCAAAATGGCCGCCATGGTCACCACCCATCTGAAAGTTTTCCCCCTCCCATATACTAATGTGCCACAAACACGAGGTTGATATCATCAACCATTCCCATTTAATTTAGGTGTATCCATATAAATGGCCCACCCTGTATATATAAATAAATACAGCTCTCAGCGTGAGTACACCCCCTGTATTATCAGTACATTATATATACGACGCTAAGCGTAAGTGAGTACTCCCCCGTAATATCAGTACATTATATATATACAGTACAGACCAAAAGTTTGGACACACCTTCTCATTTAAAGATTTTTCTGTATTTCCATGACTTTGAACATTGTACATTCACCCTGAAGGCATCAAAACTATGAATTAACACATGTGGAATTATATATTTAACAAAAAAGTGTGAAACAACTGAAAATATGTCTTATATTCTAGGTTCTTCAAAGTAGCCACCTTTTGCTTTGATGACTGCTTTGCACACTCTTGGCATTCTCTTGATGAGCCTCAAGAGGTAGTCACTGGAAATGGTCTTCCAACAATCTTGAAGGAGTTCCCAGAGATGCTTAGCACTTGTTGGCCCTTTTGCCTTCACTCTGCAGTCCAGCTCACCCCAAATCATCTCGATTGGGTTCAGGTCTGGTGACTGTGGAGGCCAGGTCATCTGGCGTAGCACCCCATCACTCTCCCTCTTGGTCAAATAGCCCTCACACAGCCTGGAGGTGTGTTTGGGGTCATTGTCCTGTTGAAAAATAAATGATGGTCCAACTAAATGCAAACCGGATGGAATAGCATGCCGCTGCAAGATGCTGTGGTAGCCATGCTGGTTCAGCATGCCTTCAATTTTGAATAAATCCCCAACAGTGTCACCAGCAAAGCACCCCCACACCATCACACCTCCTCCTCCATGCTTCACGGCGGGAACCAGGCATGTAGAGTCCATCCGTTCACCTTTTCTGCGTCGCACAAAGACACGGTGGTTGGAACCAAAGATCTCAAGTTTGGACTCTTCAGACCAAAGCACAGATTTCCACTGGTCTAATGTCCATTCCTTGTGTTCTTTAGCCCAAACAAGTCTCTTCTGCTTGTTGCCTGTCCTTAGCAGTGGTTTCCTAGCAGCTATTTTACCATGAAGGCCTGCTGCACAAAATCTCCTCTTAACAGTTGTTGTAGAGATGTGTCTGCTGCTAGAACTCTGTGTGGCATTGACCTGGTCTCTAAGCTGAGCTGCTGTTAACCTGCGATTTCTGAGTCTGGTGACTCGGATAAACATCCTCAGAAGCAGAGGTGACTCTTGGTCTTCCTTTCCTGGGGCAGTCCTCATGTGAGCCAGTTTCTTTGTAGCGCTTGATGGTTTTTGCAACTGCACTTGGGGACACTTTCAAAGTTTGCCCAATTTTTCGGACTGAGTGATCTTCATTTCTTAAAGTAATGATGGCCACTCGTTTTTCTTTACTTAGCTGATTTTTTCTTGCCATAATACAAATTCTAACAGTCTGTTCAGTAGAACTATCAGCTGTGTATCCACCAGACTTCTGCACAACACAACTGATGGTCCCAACCCCATTTATAAGGCAAGAAATCCCACTTATTAAACCTGACAGGGCACACCTGTGAAGTGAAAACCATTTCGGGTGACTACCTCTTGAAGCTCATCAAGAGAATGCCAAGAGTGTGCAAAGCAGTCATCAAAGCAAAAGGTGGCTACTTTGAAGAACCTAGAATATAAGACATATTTTCAGTTGTTTCACATGTTTTTGTTAAGTATATAATTCCACATGTGTTAATTCATAGTTTTGATGCCTTCAGTGTGAATGTACAATTTTCAAAGTCATGAAAATACAGAAAAATCTTTAAATGAGAAGGTGTGTCCAAACTTTTGGTCTGTACTGTGTATATATATATATATATATATATATATATATATATATATATATATATACATACATATATATACATACATACATACACACAGGGTGGTCCAAAAGTAGGTGGCCAGAAAATAAATTAAATTTTATTCTGAACAATAATACAAAAGCCCTTAAATTTTATCAACGCAGGTGCTCAAACAGTTTTCCATTACAATTTGCACATCTTTGAAGTTTGCCTCTTACGCTTCGACAAACTTTTTTGCACAAGTCTCTTTGGGTATTAATTTCTTGAAATGCATCTCTTATGTAATTTTTCAAATCACTGACACTTTTTGGTTTTCGACTATAAACTTTGTCCTTGAGTACTCCCCAAAAGAAAAAATCCATTGGGGTCAAGTGTGGTGAACGTGCCGGCCAATCAAGTGGGCCTCTTCGGTCAATCCATTTATTAGGAAATGTCTCATCAAGATACTCGCGGACTACTCTTAAATAATGTGGAGGGGCCCCATCTTGTTGGAAATAAAGGTCATTTGAATTAGGCTGTTGCTGTAACTCGGGAATAACTTGATTCATTAGAATTTCGAGATACTTATCTGCTGTGACAGTTCCATTAAAAAATATTGGTCCTAAAACACCAAAACTTGAAATACCACCCCAAACATTGACACCAGGCTCATTTAGTTGTTGCTCTAATTTTAAATGCATGTTCTCATTATACCAGTAAATACAATTATGTCTGTTAATATGGCCGGATAATTTGAAAGAAGCTTCGTTACTCCACATAATGTTATCTAAAATTACTGGATTTTCTTCAATTTCGTTAAGCATAATCTCACTAAATTGCAGCCGCCTGTCTGGATCATCCTCCAATAAACCATGAATTAGATGTGGACGATAAGCTTTCCACCCAATAGATTTCAGGATTCGCATGATAGAAGCTCGTGAAATTCCCAATTCCAAAGAGGCTCTTCTGGTGGACACTTTTGGACTCTGAACAAATGTTTCAGCAACAAGTTGTTTATTATCTTCTGTACAGACTGTTTTGGGTCAACCAGTTTTTGGAGCATTAAGGATTGAGCCAGTGGCATTGAATTTGTCACAAATGCGGCAAATGGTTTGTCTCTTTGGGGCTTGAGTACCAAATGTTTCAACCCAATTTGCTCTAAAGGTTTCAGCATTTTGAGATTTCCAATACTCTGTTAAAATCCATTTGATCTGTATTTAAATTATTTGCCATTATGTGTTATCTGAATTATCTGAAAAGAAAACAGATTTGGGGGGGGTCTATCTGTGAAAACTAGATCTGTGAAACTGTCTGAGTTGCCCTTAGCAACCAATCAGATTCCACCTTTCATTTTCCAAAGAGTCTGTGAGGAATGAAAAGTGGAACCTGATTGGTTGCTAAGGGCAACTGAGCCAGTTTCACTTTACACCATGTTTGATAAATCTCCCCCTTCATAACCTTATTACACTTTCTGTTCACCTACTTTTGGACAACCCTGTACACTGTGTGCAGAATTATTAGGCAAATGAGTATTTTGATCACATGATACTTTTTATACATGTTGTCCTACTCTAAGCTGCATAGGCTTGAGAGCCAACTACCAATTAAGTAAATCTGGTGATGTGCATCTCTATAATGAGGAGGGGTGTTGACTAAAGACATCAACACCCTATATAAGGTGCGCTTAATTATTAGGCACCTTCCTTTCCTTTGGCAAAATGGGTCAGAAGAGAGATTTGACGGGCTTTGAAAAGTCCAAAATTGTGAGATGTCTTGCAGAGGGATGCAGCAGTCTTGAAATTTCCAAACTTTTGAAGCGTGCTCACCGAACAATCAAGCGTTTCATGGCAAACAGCCAACAGGGTCGCAAGAAGCGTGTTGGCCAAAAAAGGCGCAAAATAACTGTCCATGAATTGAGGAAAATCAAGCGTGAAGCTGCCAAGATGCCATTCGCCACCAGTTTTGCCATATTTCAGAGCTGCAACGTTACTGGAGTATCAAAAAGCACAAGGTGTGCGATACTCAGGGACATGGCCAAGGAAAGGAAGGCTGAAAAAGACCACCTTTGAACAAGAAACATAAGATAAAACGTCAAGAATGAGCCAAGAAATATCTTAAGACTGATTTTTCAAAGGTTTTATGGACTGATGAAATGAGAGGACTCTTGATGGGCCAGAGGCTGGATCAGTAAAGGGCAGAGAGCTCCTCTCCGACTCAGATGCCAGCAAGGTGGAGGTGGAGTACTGGTATGGGCTGGTATCATCAAAGATGAACTTGTGGGACCTTTTCGGGTTGAGGATGGAGTGAAGCTCAACTCCCAGACCTACTGCCAGTTTCTGGAAGACAACTTCTTCTAGCAGTGGTACAGGAAGAAGTCGGTATCGTTCAAGAAAAACATGATTTTCATGCAGGACAATGCTCCATCACATGCATCCAACTACTCCACAGCGTGGCTGGCCAGTAAAGGTCTAAAAGAAGAAAAAATAATGACATGGCCCCCTTGTTCACCTGATCTGAACCCCACAGAGAACCTGTGGTCCATCATAAAATGTGAGATCTACAGGGAGGGAAAACAGTACACCTCTCGGAACAGTGTCTGGAAGGCTGTGGTGGCTGCTGCACGCAATGTTGATCGAAAACAGATCAAGCAACTGACAGAATCTATGGATGGAAGGCTGTTGAGTGTCATCACAAAGAAAGGTGGCTATAGTGATCACTATTTTTTTTTGTTTTTGCATGTCAGAAATGTTTATTTCTAAATTTTGTGCACTGATATTGGTTTACCTGGTGAAAATAAACAAGTGAGATGGGATTATATTTGGTGTTTATTAAGTTGCCTAATAATTCTGCACAGTAATAGTTACCTGCACAAACAGATATCCTCCTAAGATAGCCAAATCTAAAAAAAAAACACTCCAACTTCCAAAAATATTAAGCTTTGATATTTATGAGTCTTTTGGGTTGATTGAGAACATAGTTGTTGATCATTAATAAAATAATCCTCTAAAATACAACTTGCCTAATAATTCTGCACAATATAAGTGTGTACACCTCCATATTATCAGTACATTATATAAACAACGCAAAGCATAACTGAGTACACCCCATGTATTATCAGTAAATTACATATATAGCACTCAGCATAAGTGAGTACACCCACGTATTATCAGTACATTATTTATACAACGCTCAGCATAAGTGAGTACACTCCTGTATAATCAGTATTTTATATATACAGCGCTCGGCGTACGTCAATACACCCCCATATATCCATTACATTATATGTACAGCACTTAGCATAACTGAGTACACCACCTGTATTACCAGTACATTATATATATATAAAGCACTCAGCATAAGTGAGTACACCCACTGTATGATCAGTACATTATATACAGCTCTGGCAAAAATTAAGAGACCACCACCTGTATTACCAGTACATGATATATATATATATATATAAAGCACTCAGCATAAGTGAGTACACCCACTGTATGATCAGTACATTATATACAGCTCTGGCAAAAATTAAGAGACCACTGCAAAATTTTCATTTTCTCTGATTTTTCTCTTTATAACAAAAAATGTTGTATTTATTTGCAGAAAATGAGAAATCGTCAAAATAATAAAAAAGAAACGGTGCTTTCAGACCTCAAATAATGCAAAGAAAACAAGTTCTTATTCATTTAGAAACAACAATACTCATGTTTTAACTCAGGAAGAGTTCAGAAATCAATATTTGGTGGAAAGACCATGATTTTTAATCACAGCTTTCATGTGTCTTGGCATGCTTTCCACCAGTCTTTCACACTGCTTTTGGGTGACCTTATGCCACTCCTGGCACAAAAATTTAAGCAGTTCTTCTTTGATGGCTTCCTCTTGATTACATTCCAGAGGTTTTCAATGGGGTTCAGGTCAGGAGATTGGGCTGGCCATGGCAGGGTCTTGATGTGGTGCTCCTTCAACCACACATTGATTGACCTAGCTGTGTGGCATGGGGCATTGTCCTGCTGGAAAAACCAGTCCTCAGAGTTGGGGAACATTGCCTGAGCAGAAGGAAGCAAGTGTTTTTCAAGGATAACCTTGTATGCAGCTTGATCCATATGTCCTTCGCAAAGATTAACCTGCCCAATTCCAGCCTTGCTGAAGCATCCCTAGATCATCACCGACCCTCCACCAAATTTCACAGTGGGTGCAAGACACTGTGGCTTGTATGCCTCTCCAGGTCTCTGTCTAACCATTAGACGACCAGGTGTTGGGCAAAACTGAAAATTAGACTCATCAGAGAAGATTACCTTACTCCAGTCCTCTATGGTCCAATCCTTATGGTCTTTGGCCAACTTCAGCCTGGCTCTCCTTTGCTTCTCATTGATGAAAGGCTTTTTTCTAGCTTTACATGACTTGATGCCTGCCTCTATGAGCCTGTTACCAACTGTTCTTGCCGTGCATTTCACCCCAGCTGCCATTTGCCATTCCTTTTGTAGGTCACTTGATGTCATCCTGCGGTTGCTGAGTGACATTCGAATAAGATGACGGTCATCCCGGTCAGTGGAGAGTCACTTTTGCCCTCTGCCAGTCTGTAGCTTTGTTGTCCCCATTGTCTGCTGCTTGAACTTGTTGTAATGGACTGCTGTCTTCGCAATTTTAAGGATGGAGGCAACATGACGCTCACTGTATCCCTCTGCTAGTAAAGCCAGAATTGACCCCTTCTTTTCCTCACTCAAGACTTTTCTTTTCAACTCCTTTGGCATGGTTAAAAGTTATTTTTTCATTCAAATTACTTTTGGGCTACTCCTAGAACTTGTTTTGCCATCCAGCTTGTCCTATTGCAAGAGGATTGTGAAGACCACAGCAGTGTTTTTTATACTTTCTCTCGTTACATAAGATTTGGTTCAGGTGATCACCTAATCAGAAGCACATTAAGTAGAATGAGGTGGACTTTGGTTGGAATTCAACTGACACTGGAATGGAATGGCTGTCAGACATGTAGAGATGGGGATTTTTAGAAAACTGTGCAGTGGTCTCAATTTTTGCCAGAGCTGTATATACAGCGCTATGCATAAGTGAGAACATCCCTGTATTATCAGTATTTTATATATACAGTACTCAGCATAAGTGAGTACACGCCGTTATTATCTGTACATTATATACACAGTGCTCAGAATAAGTTATTACACCCCCTGTATTTTCCCTACATTATATATACAGCGCCTAGCATAAGTGAGTACACCCCCTGTATTATCAGTACATTTTATGTTTACTTCAGTGCACAGCTTAAGTGAGTACACACCCGTATTATCAGCACATTATATATGCAAAACTCAGCGTAAGTAAGTACGCCCTCTGTATTATCAATACATTATACAGTGCCTACAAGTAGTATTCAACCCCCTGCAGATTTAGCTGGTTTGATAAGATGCAAATAAGTTAGAGCCTTCAAACTGCAAACGAGAGTAGGTTTTATGAACAGAAGCATAAATCTTACAAACCAAAAAGTTATGTTGCTCAGTTGAATTTTATTAAATTTTAAACATAAAAGTGTGGGTCAATTATTATACAACCCCTATGTTTAATATTTTGTGGAATAACCCTTGTTTGCAATTACAGCTAATAATCGTCTTTTATAAGACCTGATCAGGCCGGCACAGGTCTGTGGAGTTATCTTGGCCCACTCCTCCATGCAGATCTTCTCCAAGTTATCTAGGTTCTTTGGGTGTCTCATGTGGACTTTATTCTTGAGCTCCTTCCACAAGTTTTCAATTGGGTTAAGGTCAGGAGACTGACTAGGCCACTCCAACACCTTGACTTTTTCCCTATTGAACCAGGCCTTGGTTTTTTTGGCTGTGTGCTTTGGGTCGTTGTCTTGTTGGAAGATGAAATTACGACCCATCTTAAGATCCTTGATGGAGGAGCGGAGGTTCTTGGCCAAAATCTCCACGTAGGCCGTGCTATCCATCTTCCCATGGATGCGGACCAGATGGCCAGGCCCCTTGGCAGAGAAACAGCCCCACAGCATGATGCTGCCACCACCATGCTTGACTGTAGGGATGGTATTCTTGGGGTCGTATGCAGTGCCATCCAGTCTCCAAACGTCACGTGTGTGGTTGGCACCAAAGATCTCGATCTTGGTCTCATCAGACCATAGAACCTTGAACCAGTCTGTCTCAGAGTCCTCCAAGTGATCATGAGCAAACTGTAGACGAGCCTTGACATGACGCTTTGAAAGTAAAGGTACCTTACGGGCTCGTCTGGAACGGAGACCATTGCGGTGGAGTACGTTACTTATGGTATTGACTGAAACCAATGTCCCCACTGCCATGAGATCTTCCCGGAGCTCCTTCCTTGTTGTCCTTGGGTTAGCCTTGACTCTTCAGACAAGCCTGGCCTCGGCACGGGAGGACACTTTCAAAGGCTGTCCTGGCCGTGGAAGGCTAACAGTAGTTCCATAAGCCTTCCACTTACGGATGATGCTCCCAACAGTGGAGACAAGTAGGCCCAACTCCTTGGAAAGGGTTTTGTACCCCTTGCCAGCCTTGTGACCCTCCACGATCTTGTCTCTGATGGCCTTGGAATGCTCCTTTGTCTTTCCCATGTTGACCATGTCTGAGTGCTGTTCACAAGTTTGGGGAGGGTCTTAAACAGTCAGAAAAGGCTGGCAAAAGAGATCTTTAATCCACACATGTGAAGCTCATTATTCTTGGTGCCTGAACTACTTCTTAATACTTTAGGGGGGACCAAACAGAATTCTTGTGGTTTGAGGGGTTGAATAATAAATGACACTCTGAATTAACATTTTACGTTTTTTTAAAAAAAAAAAAATTTGCTGCAGTGCATTTCCCACTTCCAGGCTGATCTACAGTACAAATGTCACAATGCCAAGTTAATTCCGCATGTGTCAACCAGCTAAATCTGCAGGGGGTTGAATACTACTTGTAGGCACTGTATATACAGCGCTCAGCGCAAGTGAGTACACCCATGTATTATCAGTACACCTTATTTATAATGCTGGACACATCTTTTTGTCCAAAGCCAGGATGGGTGGCGCCTGCGCAGTGAGGTGCCAAAGTCATCACATGTGCATACCGCACTACGGTGTCATTTTATTGAAGACACTGCGTTTGCGAATTCGCAGACACAGCGTCTTCAACAAAATTGAGCTGGATATCGCGGAATGTACATGCGTCGACTTCAACACCATTTTATTGATGAATTTTCTTACAACGTCAACATAGCAGTGTGCACACGCCGGCCATCACCACTACCCTTATGTTGACGTTGTAGTGCATTACTTCAATAAAATAGTGCTGGAGTCAGAGCGTGCACATACTACGATCTACGTAGTTATTGAAGACACTGTATATGCGAATTTGTAGGCACAGTGTCTTTAAAAAAATGGCACAGGATAGCGCGGTATGCGCACGTGCTGACTCTGGCGCCATTAATAAAATTAAAAATGTACCAATAAAAATACTCGCCACCCGGGCGTAGAAAGGGTTCAACAGCTAGTCAGATATAATCACACACAGCTCTGCAGTGAGAGCAGAGAGTGGCCTTTAGATGTCTCACACTGGTAAGGTCCGCTTTTATTTATAATAATCTCTGGAGCCCATAGTTCTTAACAGCTCATTTACATATAATAAAAACATGGGTTTCTCTGTAATAAGAAATTGGATCACAGATATCAAGGTATCATTTTATTCAGCTTCCTATGACCTACACGCCCATATAAAGGGCTTAGGAGGCTTGATCCTACTGACAGATTCCCTTCAAGGACTGAGCCACTATTGGCCTTAAAGAGAACCTGTCAGCACAATTTTTTAATGTAGACACGGCTGTAATGGCGCTGTAATACAGATTAAATTGACACCTTTTGTGAAGAAATCCACTATGTTGTTCTTCTTTAATCACAATTTGAAGTTTTCTGCTAATTCATGCATGTCAAACTCCGGCACATGGGCCAAATCTGGCCCTCAGGGTGATTATATTTGGCCCGCGACACAGGGGACTATGTGGGACCCATTATTCTGTATGGAGGAATATGTGGGGCCCATTATTCTGTACGGAGCACTACAGTTGTGCTCAAAAGTTTACATACCCCGGCAGAATTTTTCCTTTCTTGGCCTTGTTTCAGAGAATATGAATGACAACAAAAAACTTTTTCTCCACTCATGGTTATTGGTTGGGTGAAGCCATTTATTGTCAAACTACTGTGTTTTCTCTTTTTAAATCTTACTGACAACCATAAACATCCAAATGACCCTGATCAAAAGGACACATACCCCAGTTCTTAATACTGTGCATTGCCCCCTCGAACATCAATGACAGCTTGAAGTCTTTTGTGGTGGTTGTGGATGAGGTTCTTTAATTTCTCAGAAGGTAAAGCTGCCCATTCTTCTTGGTAAAAAGCCTCCAGTTCCTGTAAATTCCTGGGCTGTCTAGCATGTATTGCACGCTTGAGATCTCCTCAGAGTGGCTCAATGATATTGAGGTCAGGAGACTGAGATGGCCACTCCAGAACCTTTACTTTGACAGGTCGATTTGGCCTTCTGTATTCGATCGTTGTCATGTTGGAATGTCCAAGTACGTCCCAAGTGCAGCTTCTGGGCTGATGAGTGCAAATTTGCCTCCAGTATTTGCTGCTAACATGCTGCATTAATCTTTCCTTCAACTTTTGCCAAGTTTCCTGTGCCTTTGTAGTTCACACACCCCAAAACATCAGCGGTCCACCTCTGTGTTTTACTGTAGGAATGGTGTTCCTTTCATCATAGGCCTTGTTGACCTCTCTCCAAATGTAACGCTTATGGTTGTGGCCAAAAAGTTCAATTTTGGTCTCGTCACTCCAAATTACCTTGTTCCAGAAGTTTTGAGGCTGGTCTCTGTGCTGTTTGGCGTATTGTTGGCGAGATACTTTGTGGCATTTGCACAGTAATGGCTTTCTTTTGGCGACTCGAAAGTGCAGCCCATTTTTCTTCAAGTGCCTCCTTATTGTGCATCTTGAAACAGCCACACTGCTAGTTTTCAGAGAATCCTGAATTTCAGCTGATGTTATTTGTGGGTTTTTCTTTGCATCCCGAACAATTTTCCTGGCAGTTGTGGCTGAAATCTTTGTTGGTGTACGTTACCGTGGTTCGGTTTTTACCCTGATTTTCCATTTGTTAATCACAGTTTGAACTCTGCTGACTGGCATTATCAATTCCTTGGATATTTTTTTGTATCCCTTTCCTGTGTTATACAGTTCAACTACCTTTTACCGTAGATCTGTTGACAATTGTTTTGCTTTCCCCATGACTCATAATCCAAAAACGTCAGTGGCTGGATGAAAGATGCAAGAGTCTGTCTGGATCCCAGAAACTCACTCAGCTTTTATGCACACACACTGATTACAAGCAAACAGGCCACAGGTGAGGATGTTACCTTTAGTAGCCATTCAAACTTATTTGTGTTAAATTCTGTGCATGTTATCAGGCAAAAATCACCAGGGTATGTGAACTTTTGATCAGGGTCATTTGGATGTTTTAGGTTGTCATTGTCATGAAAACGACACCCACTTGGGTCAGACCTTGCAGCTCTCTGGCGCCCCCTTATCCTGCTGGTCAAACACGGTATTGAACGAGGATACTCACGGGTGCAGCTGCTCTAATTTATGTCGACTATTGCGGCACGTGATGTGACAGGACGTATATATACCACCAGTTCCTTCCAGGAACGTATATATACCTCCGACCAGCCACCCTCAAACCACAATATCACATAAACACTGGTATACTGCCACCACCGATCGCTTAACAGGTGGATCGGGTACCTGGTAGGTAACGTGAATTAGCGGGTGAGGAACGTGTTTGCTCGACATAGGACAAGAAGAAAGAAGCTGGTAAATAATAATGATTTACTCCCAAAGGGGGGCAGTGTTTACAAAATATATACAAGATATTATAAAGGAGACAATTTACATGTATGCATAAACAGTTCTTAAAATAAAAGGGATAAGTAATAGCAAAACCTGCGCCACGAGGTGATGGTCTCAGATTCTGTGGGGGGGACGGCTCCCCGGAAATTAGAGGTGATTCTTCTTACGCCGCGTGATGTGCGTGCGTTCGACGTCCCTGAGAAGAATGGCTTGAAAAGTGGCCGATCTGGTTTTTAGCAAGCAGCCAAAACTCTGGGAGACACCCCTTATTTACCTTACAAGGGGGCTCGGCTTTGCGAGCCCACCCAGCTGCAGAAGACCTAAAAAATCCTTCAGATTCCATATCTTGGTGTGGGGGGGGGTCCCACATCCAAGAGGGAGACATCATCTTGACTGTCACCAATATTCATGAAGATAGATATTAAATATGAAACCTCTATGACGCTCAGAAGCTCAGAATCCATTATCTCAGTTCCCGGTCATTCCTCAGTTATGCAAGTTATACTATTGTAATGGGAAAAGGGTGAGCATTCAAAAAAAGTGGTTCCGATGTTTCTGTCAGACCTGTGCGTGATTAAAATTGGCATAAAACGTTTGTACAATTAAACAATGGGATTTTTTGGAGGGATTTTCCGGTTTGTACCAGTGCTTGCCCTGGACTGAGGATTTATGGCGGGTCAAAGATTCCTGGTTTGGGGAAAAGCAAAAGTGAGTTCTATGTCTTCTCTTACAAACGGATAGGGGGTGGGGGTTTTCCTTTTTAAAACATCTCTCATTTTTAAAACTCGGGCAAAAATACCTTTTGCCTGACAGTCATTAAAATTTAAAAAGAGAAAACACAGTAGTTTGACAATAAATGGTTTCACCCAACCAATAACCATGAGTGGAGAAAAAGTTTTTTTTGTTATCATTCATATTCTCTGAAACAAGGCCAAGAAAGGAAAAATTCTGCAGGGGTATGTAAACTTTTGAGCACAACTGTATGTGTTGCCCATTATTCTGTACGAAGGACTATGTGGGGCCCATTATTCTGTACAGAGGGCTATGTGGGGCCCATTATTCTGTACGGAGGACTATGTGGGGCCCATTATTCTGTATGGAGAACTACAGTACAGACCAAAAGGTTGGACACACCTTCTCATTTAAAGATTTTTCTGTATTTTCATGACTATGAAAATTTTCATTCACACTTTTTTGTTAAGTATATAATTCCACATGTGTTAATTCATAGTTTTGATGCCTTCAATGTGTAAATGGAAATTTTCATAGTCATGAAAATACAGAAAAATCTTTAAATGAGAAGGTGTGTCCAAACTTTTGGTCTGTACGGTATGTGTGGCCCATTATTCTGTATGGAGGACTATGTGGGGCCCATTTTTCTGTATGGAGGACTATGTGGGGCCCATTTTTCTGTATGGAGGACTATATGGGGCCCATTATTCTATATGGAGGACTATGTGGGGTCCATTATTCTATGTGGAGGACTATGTGGGGCTCATTATTCTGTATGGAGAACTATGTGGAACTCACTATTCTGTTTGGAGGAATATGTGGGGCCTATTATCCTCTATGAAGGACTATGTGGGGCCCATTATTCTGTATGGAGGACTATGTGTTGCCCATTATTCTGTATGGAGGACTATTTTGGGCCATTATTTTGTATGGAGGGCTATGTGGGGCTCATTATTCTGTATGGAGGACTATGTGGGGCTCACTATTCTGTATGGAGAACTATGTGGGGCTCATTATTCTGTATGGAGGACTATGTGGGGCCCATTATTCTGTATGGAGGACTATGTGGGGCCCATTATTCTGTATGGAGGACTATGTGGGGCCATTATTCTGTATGAAGGACTATTTTGGGCCATTATTTTGTATGGAGGACTATGTGGGGCTCATTATTCTGTATGGAGGACTATGTGGGGCTCACTATTCTGTATGGAGAACTATGTGGGGCTCATTATTCTGTATGGAGGACTATATTTAATAAGGAAAAACTTCCTCAACTGTAAACATTTTTTTTAAATAAATCTCAAGGTTGGCCGCGACTTTGTCCAAAGTTTTAAACTTGGACCTCTGTTTATTTGAGTTTGACATCCCTGTGCTAATTAGATTTTGGTGCATTGGGGCCAGACTGTGCTCTGGGTCTTCTCTTCCCCGTCTGTAATTTTTCAGCCCCTCCACCTGCCTCTGGTCTGTGAAGGACAGCTCACTGCTGAGATTTAACAGACCAGAGGTAGGCGAAGAGGTTGGGGGATCAGAGACAGAAGACCCAGTGTACAGCTGTCCCCTGTGCACCGAAATCTAATTAGCAAAGAACTTCAAATGCTGATTAAAGAACAACAACAAAGCAGATTTTGTCACCAAAGTTATTAATTTAATCAGTATTACAGCCATGTCTTTACATTACAAAATCGTGCAGACAGGTTCTCTTTAATTTGACAAGCTTAAGTTTTGAATTTTAACCAGAGTCACTTTATGTGGTAATAACTCTGAAACACTTCTACATATCCCAGTGATACCGAGATTGCTTTTTTGTGACACATTTTACTTTGCTAGTGGTAAATTTAGGTCAATAAGATTTGAATTTATTTATGAAAATTATTGGTAATTTGGTGAAAATTGAGAAAAAGTCGCAAGTTTCAAACTTTTAATTTTTATGCCCTTATGGCAGGTGGTCATACAAAAAAAACTTTCACAAGGTTTAACCCCTTACTGACATAGCTGTTTTCTGTCTCTGCATTTCTCGCTTTTACCTCTTCTTCCAACAGCCATAAAGTTTGTATTTTTCTGTCGAAGTAGCTATATGAGGGCTTAATTTTTGCGGAATGAGTTGTAGTTTTGAATGAATTCACTTTATTATGTGATTTATTGGAAAGCGGGAAAAGAAATCCAAGTGAGGTGAAATTGTGAAAAAAGTGCAATTACATTATTTTTTGTGTTTTTTTTATTTACCTTGTTCACTATACAGTAAAAATGACCCGGCAATATTATTCTCCAGGTGAGTGAAGATACCAAACACATATAGATTTTTTTTTTTTAAGTGGATAAAAAAAGGTTGGATATTTTTAAAAAAGAAAAACATTTTTTGCTTGTGATGCCATTTTCCAAGACCCGTAACTTTTTACATTTTGGTCAGTGGGGCTTTGTGAAGGTTTATTTTTGGTACTCAACTGACATTTTTATTGATACCATTTTGGGGTAGATACGATGCTTTGATCTCCTCTTGTATTTTTTTGCAGTGTTGCGGTGTCCCAAACACCATAATTCAGTTGTTCACATTTTTTTTCTCATTATGCCATTCACTAACTTAGTTGATTAATTTTATATTTTGATAGATAGGACTTTTATGGATATAGCAACACCAAATATGTTTTTTCTTATTTCTTTATTTTTAACGGGGCAAAAGGGTGGCAATTTTAAATATTATTTCTTTTCTATATTTTTTTAAAAAAACTTTTTTTTACTTTTCATTGTATTTGTTAATCCTTTTAGGGGACTTGAATCTGCAATCATCTGATCGCTTGTGCTGTGTACAGCAATTCCACAGTACTGCTGTGTAGAGCAAAAATCACAGTCTTCTATGAACACAAGCCAGAAGCTGGCATTCACAAGGGTACAGTCATAATAGGCATGGGGCTCTTCAGCAGTCTTCCGGCTGTCATAACAACTCATTGGCACCTCGTGATGAGGCACATGGAATGATCACCCCCCCCCACACACATTCTGCCAACGCGATGACTATTTGACAGGTTAATAACCACGGGTTGAGCTCTGCTCCATGCGCAGCTTTTAGAGGCAGGCAAAAATGCGGCTCAGTTCCTGAGCCTGCATTGAAGGCAGGGAGCCTTCGCATGATGTAACTATACGTCATATGTTGGTAAAGGGCAATTAGGAGAAAGCAATTTATTCAGAATTTTCTCTTAAAACACAGCCATGCCCCATATATGATCTAAAACTACTGTTTTGACACACTGCAGGGCTCAGAAGAGAAAGAGCACCATGTTATTTTTGGAGAGAAATTTTGGCTAGAAATAATTGTGGACAAAATGCTGCATTTGCAGAACCCTTGAGGTTCCAAAATAGCACCCCCCCCCCACTAGTGACACCATTTTGGTATCTATACCAATCAAGGAATTAATTTAGGGATGTAGTGACAATTTAGTACCCACGGGTGTTTCCAAAAAGTTTCTAGATCAGAACGTAAAAATAAATTATAAAAATATTGCTGCAGCCTAGTTTGTTTACATTTTCACAAGGGTAATAGGAAAAGATAGAACCCATAATTTGTTACGAAATTTCTCCTGGCCGTGGCAATATTCCATATGTGATCAAAAATTGCTGTTTAGGCACACACCAGGGCTCGAAATGGAAGGAGTGCAAATTTGGCTGAAACAAATTGCACACTTCATGTCACATTTGCAGAGCCCATGAGCTGCCAAAACAGCAGAAACCCCACACAAGTGACCCGACTTTGGGACTTAAACCCTCTAGAAATTAATTTAAGGGTGTGGTGAGCATTTTTAATCCACAGGTGATTCACCAAATTTTATATTGGGCCATGAAAATGAAAAATGTTTTTTTTGCACTAAAATGTTGCTATAGCCTCAAATTTTTCATACGCTCAAGAGGTAATAGGAGAAAAAGGACCCCACAACTTGTTATGCAATCTCTCCTGAAAACAATGATACCACTATAAGTGGTCATGCCTCAGGGCTTGGATGGGAAGGAGCACTTTTTGACTTTTGGAGTGTAATTTTGGCTGGAATAGATTTCTAATGTGAAATGGCATTGGCAAAGTCCCTGAGATGGTAGAACGACGAAAAACTCCTATAAGTGAACCCATTTTGTAAACTATACCAAACAAGATGTTCTTATAGGTGTGTAGTGAGTATTTTGAACCCACATTTGCCTCATAGAATTTTATAACATTGGGCCATGGTAATAAAACATTACATTTTTATCACTAAAATTGTATATTAGATCCAAATTTTTCATTTTCACAAGGGAAAATACGTAAAAATGAACCCACAAATTGTTAGGCAATTTCTGTCAAATGCAGCAATGTGGTTGGAAACTACTGTGTGGCCACACAGAAGGGCTTAAAAGGGAAGGAGCGCTATCTGATTTTTGGAGCGTAGATTTTGCTGGAGTAGATTTAGGGCTCCATTTAAAGAGCTCCCAAAATAGCAGAAAATCCCCAAAAGATACCCCCTTTTGGAAATTACAGCCCTCAATGAATTAATCTATGGATGAATCAACTATTTTGGCCTCACATGAGTTTTCCTGAAAGAAATCATAGATTGGATGTTGCACAGTGAAAATTGCAAATATGTCATCTTCTGAAGCAAAAAGAACCCACCCCATAAATTTGAGTGCTATTCACTATAGTAATGCTGTACATGTGGACTCAAACAGCAGTTTAATCACACTGTGGGGCTCTTCAGGGGGAAGAGGGGTGGGTTTGGATGCGCAGATTCTGCTGGATTGCTGTTTGGGTGCCATGTTGCTTTTCGAGAGTCTGGGTGTTGCTAATATTGTAAAAAAAAAAAAAAAAAAAAAAAAAAGCACAACTATTTTGTAATTGACTGACCATGGACTTGTTTTTTGTGGGTTGATTTAAAGTTTTTACTGGTAATATTTTGCAGTACATAACATTGTTTAATCACTTTCAGTATAACGCTAGAATCACATTTATCCTGTTTTCTACGTTGAGTACTTATTTTGAAGTTGTCGTCTAATTCCCCCCAAAACGTGATTTAGATGTCTAAATCAGTTTTTTGGCGATTTAGATGAAACCCTTGACGGCTTCATACACTATAATGCAGATTGTAACAAAAACTCAGTACAAGATAAATTATGCAATGCATTCATGAAGTTACTGAAGTCATCAAGCTGATTGCCCTCGTTTGTGATCATATATTTGTCATAATCATATCTTTTAAGGAACTGAAGAGGATTAACAAATTAATGAATTATTATGTGTTGTTGGCTCGCTGGACATGTCACTGAGAAATGATAGGAAACAAACATTTATGTGGACAAATATTCTGACAATTATTAGCAGCTATAAAAGGTGGAGAGCCGACAGCCAGCTCAATATGCAAGTCACAAAAATATTCATGTCTTTAAACTTTGACCATATCCTACATTAAAAGGATTAAGTCAAATCAAACTTTTCACACATAATCAGATTAGATTTTTCAATTCATTCATTAAAGAAGTTGTGCACTACTTTAGATTATCCCCCAATGTATCCCCCCCCGGGCCCCTAAGACTTTTTGTAAATACCTCATGTTTCAGATAATGCCTGTGAGTGGCGCTATCGGTGGCCGCTCACAGGCATCACATGACCCCGCGCTGACGTCACGTCAAGTGAGGTGTGACTCAGCGCTGGGGTCCCCGCAGTGGCTGCTGGGTTGTGGGCGGGGTTACTCCCCCGTGTCACACCCAGCATCCACCGTGCGCTTTCCCAATGAATGGGGAGAGGCAGAGTGCGTGGTGGATGCCGGGTGTGGCGCGGGGTGCAGTAACCATGCCCACAGCCTGGCATCCACCTGGAACGCGGAAGACAGAGAACCCCGGCTGCTGCCAGCACTTGTCGTGACATCAGCGAATGTCAGAGCCGGCTGCAGCCGAGGGTCACATGATGCCTGTGAGAGGACAGTGATAGCAACGCTCACAGGCATTATCTGCAACGGAAGGTATTTACAAAAAGTCTTAGGGGCCCTGGGGGGATACATTGTGTGTGGGGGGGATAATCTAAAGTAGTGGACAACCCCTTTAAGCCTAACCCATTTTCTTCTCACCCTGTTGCCAACTTTTTGAAAACTGTAAAAAGCTGCAAATTATATGACAATAAAGCTGAGTGCCATAATGTGTACAGCGATCAAAATATTGCTCTCTTGCTGCAAAAAAAAACAAACTGCACCCTGGGGCCCTGAGGCAGCTGAAGATATGCACTAGATATCGTATGGCCAGAAACGTTGGGCCCTTGCATGCCGAGTGGGCTTTCTGGTCCAAGCACAAAGCTTTGACGTCATGTGTCCAATCTGCTCTTCTTCTTGATGTTTCATTGAGTTACTGCAGCTGCGTCTCCCCCCTGTCATATTTTTAGTGTTTTGCACTGTACGGATTTATTTGGTAACCAGGGCCGTGGAGTCGGTAAGCCAAACCTCCGACTCAGACTCCACAGCCCTGTTGGTAACTACAGTGTGTCTATAAATTCTTAAAGATTTCCTCAGTCAGGAAAAAAGGGAAGAGCAAGCGTCACATAAATTTCTATACTCATTTGAACTTTTTACAATTAGATTTTGTAAAAATAAATTTCTGAAGTTTTGGGTGGCAGGTGCAAGTTACTACACAAGACAGACAAGTGAACTAAATCTAGTGGATCACATATGATCACCTTAAGAAAATAATTGTCCAATCAGATAAAGGAAAAAGAAAAAAACAACTATAGCTTCCATACAAAGCCAAACAGTATGGGTTATTTTCATGAAAATGTCTCCACACTTTCTTCTTTGGAAATCTTCCGTACAAATTTCGTGATTATCAAATCTTCAGCTAGTTATTAAAACGCACCAATATGTGTATTTAAAGCAGTTGTCTCATGATCGTGTACCCCTGGCCGACTGTAGTTATCTTGCTGGGGGAGAACAAGAAAACCCGCCAGGCAGATCTAGTATTACATGTCCGCTAATTAGATGAATTGCCGCCTTTGTCAAACAAGGATGGCTCGAGTCTTCAAGAATGGAGGTCGCTCAAAAAGATTGTCTCTCAGTTTTGACTCACAGAAGTCCCCTTTAATATACAGACTAAAATGAATAATACTTCCCTTTTATGAGTTGCAACAAGGACAACGGCAGAACAAACACTATGTGCAAGCTTTCAGGAGCATGCAAAAATACTATAATCCTGAGGGAAAAAATACCAGAGTGAGAAAATGCAGCATATTGTCCATGTACCATAGTATCTGTGTATGAATGCACACAACAGTACACCGGCCAGATCAGTCTAGTCTACATATACAGGATCATAGGCATGGCTGCCAGTATACTTGTCCCAGGAAGGCAACAGACACTGATTAGTTGCCACTGCAGTCAGGGCCGGTACAAAGGGTAGGCACCCAGATAGGGGACTACCTCTTGCCTACCCGAGGGGGGGTGCAGATTTAACAAAAAACCTAACATTGCTGAATGCCTGAAACCGCCTGACACGTTCTTCCCAAAGCAGGCATTCAGCACAGTGACTGCCAAGGCCCAGGCACAGTGAGCAGTGTCAGTCCCTCTGCCTACGCCCTGGCCGTCGCTCCTTGTCCGAACATAATTGTATCCGCGTTTGTCAGACGCGAATACAACTGCGGCACAGGAGCAGAGAAGCAGTAATTAGCTCCTCCTCCGCCGGGAACTCCAGCAGAACACAGGCCACTTCTGGCCTGCGCCCTGTTTGAGACAGCACACCCAGGGGATGTCGGATGGCACGATGCAATGACATCACTGTGCCATCCAGCACCCACTGCTGTGCTTCATAGAAGAGGAGGCCGCAGTGTACAGGGATTAGGTGACTATAAGCTTGTTTTTTTTTTCTTATATTATTTACCCATTACGTGAGGAACATTACAAAAGGGGCTGTGGGGGACCTGACATCAGAAGAGCGCTGGACATAATATGAAGGGAAGTGGTTGGACATGATATGAGGGACTGCAGTTGGACATGATATGAGGGGCTGCGGTTGGACATTACATGAGGGGTTGCGGTTGGACATTATATGAGGGGTTGCGGGGGGACCTGATATGAGGGGCTGCGGGGGGACCTGATATGAGGGACATTATAGTAGGAGCTGTGGCGGACATTATACCTGGCCTGTGGGGACATCATACTGTATAGGAGGTTGTGGTGACCATACTGGATAAGGGGCTGTGGTGGATATACAATGTGAGGTGTTGTGGGAGACATTATACAGTATATAAGGGGCCATTATACTGTATTGGGGACTGGGGAACCATCATACTGTATAAGGGGGCTGTGGTGGTGACCATACTATATAATGGGAGGGCTGTGGTGACCATACTATATAATGGGTGGACAGTTGTGGACATAATACTGTATTGGATGCTGTAGTGACCATCATACCGTGTGAGGAAGGGGTAAGGTTTGGAGAGAGCAGTGTGGCGAACAGTATAAGGGCATAGTGTGAGGAGGGGGCACAGAATGGAGAGGGGACAGTGCGGAAAGAGGTTAGCATGGTGGGGGGAGAGTGTGGAGATATAGATTGTGTAAGGGAAAACAGCGAAGAAGGGACAGCGATGATATGGTGTGGTTCATAAGGGCAGTGTGGTGGTTATAGCTCATTAATGCAGACAGTGTGGAGGCCATATACCATAAGCGGCTTATTTAGGGCATAGTATGGACAGATATTTTAGTGCAGAGGGCATCTTAATAACAATTATTTTTAAGGGCACAGTGTTTGGATGTGCTGCAGAAGACTGTAGAAGATGGAAGTCTGCAGAGAAGAGCTGTGGATGTGAAAAGTCATCATGGTGTAAGGACAAGGTGGTGAAGAAAAGAAAGGAAACGACTCAATCAGTTATTAATGTACTTATGGTGATTCTCTTGAGGTATTTATTTACTGATGATGGTTCGGGTGCTGTATTCATGTACTATTCATGGCTCTGGTGTTTCTGGTGTTCTGTTTATGTAATAATGATGATTTTGGTTTTGTATTTATATATTGATGATGGTTACCATAGGGTCAGTTTAGTTTCCAGTAGGGTTTCCGTCAAATGCTGGACACCTTAACTGAAACCAATCAGCCCCCATTTCAGGTAATTAAACTATATTAGTTTCCTTATATATCCTTCACCAGTCTTACCTGACCCCAATAAGACTACATAGATTCGGCAGAATAACATCTGATGAACGTCACAGATGTGGGGAATCAGGAGTGGATTTCTGGCATCTTATCTGGAATTGTGGGATAATACGAAGATACTGGAGTAAAGTGATAGCTACATTAGAACGGATAATTGGGATACCAATTGAATGTGGTCCAGAGATATGTATTTTGGGTATTGTGGATGAAGAAATGTGGTCACACTATGATCGGATATTTCTCTGGGAAGTTATATTTATTGCAAGAAAGCAATTTAACTAAGATGGATGGAGGGGAAGCCTCCCACTATCAACCAGTGGAAAAAGTTAGTGAATGATATAATATCATATGAGAATATATTATATACAGTGGGGAAAAAAAGTATTTAGTCAGCCACCAATTGTGCAAGTTCTTCCACTTAAAAAGATGAGAGATGCCTGTAATTGACATCATAGGTAGACCTCAACTATGAGAGCCAAAATGAGAAAACAAATCCTAATAATCACATTGTCTGATTTGGAAAGACATTTTTTTCAAATTTTGGGGGAAAAGAAATATTTGGTCAATTAAAAAAGTTCATCTCGATACTTTGTTATGTATCCTTTGTTGGCAATGACAGAGGTCAAACGTTCTCTTTTGTCTTCACAAGGTTGGCACACACTGTTGCTGGTATGTTGGCCCATTCCTCCATGCAGATCTCCTCTAGAGCAGTGATGTTTTGGGGCGGTCACTGGGCAACACGGACTTTCAACTCCCTCCAAAAGTTTTCTATAGGGTTTAGATCTGGAGACTGGCTAGGCTACTGCAGGACCTTGAAATGCATCTTAAGAAGCCACTCCTTCGTTGCCCTGGTGGTGGGCTTGGGATCATTGTTATGCTGAAAGACCCAGCCACGTTTATTTCTTCAATGCCCCAGCTGATGGAAGGAGGTTTGCACTCAAAATCTCACAATACATGGCCCCATTCATTCTTTCATGTACACGGATCAGTCTTCCTGGTCCCTTGGCAGAGAAACAGCCCCAAAGCATGATGTTGCCACTCCCATGCTTCACAGTAGGTATGGTGTTCTTTGGATGCAACTCAACATTCTTTCTCCTCCAAACACGACAAGTTGTGTTTCTACCAAACAGTTCTAAATTGGTTTCATCTGACCATATGACATTCTCCCAATACTCTTCTGGATCATCCAAATGCTCTCTAGCAAACTTCAGACGGGCCCGGACATGTAATGGCTTAAGCAGGGGGACACGTCTGGCACTGCAGGATCTGAGTCCCTGGCGGCGTAGTGTGTTACTGATGGTAGCCTGTGTAACATTGGTCCCAGCTCTCTGCAGGTCATTCGCTAGGTCCCCATGTGTGGTTCTGGGATTTTTGCTCACTGTTCTTGAGATCATTTTGACCCCACGGGGTGAGATCTTGTGTGGAGTCCCAGATCGATGGAGATTATCAGTGGTCTTGTATGTCTTCCATTTTCTAATTATTGCTCCCACAGTTGATTTCTTCACATCAAACTGCTTGCCTATTGCAGATTCAGTCTTCCCAGCCTGATGCAGGGCTACAATTTTGTTTCTGGTGTCCTTTGACAGCTCTTTGGTCTTCACCATAGTGGAGTTTGGAGTGTGACTGTTTGAGGTTGCGGACAGGTGTCTTTTATACTGATAAGTTCAAAGAGGTGCCAGTACTACAGGTAATGAGTGGAGGACAGAGGAGCCTCTTAAAGAAGAAGTTACAGGTTTGTGAGAGCCAGAAATCTTGCTTGTTTGTAATTGACCAAATACTTATTTTCCACCAAAATTTGAAAAAAATGTCTTTCCAAATCAGACAATGTGATTTTCAGGATTTGTTTTTTCAACTTGTCTCTCATAGTTGAGGTCTACCTATGATGTCAATTACAGGCCCCTCTCATCTTTTTAAGTGGGAAAACTTGCACAATTGGTGGCTGACTAAATACTTTTTTTCCCCACTGTAGAAATAGAGGATGTACCCAGAAGTTCAAAAGGATATGGTAAAGATGGTGTGACTCGTCCCTAACACACCTATCCCCTAATGCCATGACTTCGTCAATCTCACGTTATGAGCCCTGATATGTGCTCCTTTAAACACATGGAAATTGATATATGATATATATAGACTAAAAGAGTGTACTTCTGATACAGCCATAATTGGTACATGTACTAAATTTAGTAAAGAGTGCAATGCAGAACCTATGTTTCAATCTGTTTGTTCGTTTTTCTTTAATTGTTTACTCTAATTATTGAGAATGTGATGTCACATCCATGTTACTGGATTGAATGGATAAAGGTAAATGTTTGAATTATTCTGACCTTATAATAGGACATTATATGTTTGAAACTTTTATCCTGTGTAATCTTTCAATAAAAAGAGTTTAAAAAAAACAAAAAAAAAAAACCTATTAGTTTCCACGACTGTCCTTAATTCTGACATTTAAAATATAGGACGTCAGAGATGAATATTGCTATGTGTCCCTTGTATTGTGTAAATGGTTTACAAACAATGAACGATTGTATATTTAACTTTTAAATTGAAAAAGGTAACTATTCTAGGGGATGTGGTAGTTGGAGCTGGTTATCGTACCCATGACGGGGGGTGCGTTAGGTCAGGTGTCCTGTTACCTTAGTCTCTGACCCATTAATTTGCCTAAGGAGAGGGGGGCGCCATTTGCTTCACCTGCCTAGGGCACCAAAATACCTTGTCCCGGCCCTGGCCACAGTATTCTGGTGTGAGCACTTCATGTGTCACTGATCACTGAGAGAACTCTGCATGCTGTACATTAAAAGCAATTCAATGGAGGGCAGAGGAGACGGGCTTTCCAGCCTTTAATTCTGGATTAATGTAACAATCGGGAGCTCAAGGCCATACATCTTGTTTGTTCAGTACCTTGGCCAGGACTGAGTCATAGTATGGACTAAACACCATTTTGTTGTAGTTGACCAGACGCACAAATTTCACTGCCATCTCTTCCAGCTCTTTTTGTATTGGGCTTAGCCCACCGGGAAGTTCAGGGACAGATCTTGGATTAGCTGCAGATAAGTAATGCAACAGAAAAGTCTGGATCCTGGAATCTGTGGGGTTTAATTAAAAATGTTACTGAATATGTAAGTGTGATAGTCATTTACACATTTCATAAACTGCATTAGTCACCAAAGGTTATCCAAGCATATGATATATTGGTTAGGCTACGTCATCAATATCAGGTTGTTGAGGGTTGGACACCTGGTGCCACCACTGACCAGCTGTTTTCAAATCTGGTGGAGGTCGGATGAAAACAGTGAGTGAAGCTAAACAGCACAGCTCCTTACACTGTGTACTGGCCGTTCTTAGGTACTGCAGCTCAGCACCTATTCACTATAGTGAGCTGAGCTCAACACTCAGATTGTGATGCTGAGCAATGGATTTTTATTTAAGAATCCAAACTGGCACATTAATAACGCCTCTGTCCTGCTGTCAGACCTTCATCAGACTCACGGATTGTAGAGAGGGAAGAATATATAGAAGGTGAAATGCTTGGGTTATGGAGACAGTCATCGCTGGCTTATAGCCTTATGCTCTGCACATTTTGTCTTTAAGTTATTAACAACCGGATACAAAAAAATATATAAATTGTACAGACCCAAGAATAAGGGGCCCCACACACTGTAGATAGCTGCCGGACGAACAATGTTTCGGCCGATAGTTCGGCAGGCAGCCATGTCTCCCAACTCCTTCATATACAGAAGTGCTCGCTTCGCTGCTGTCAGACTCCTCTGGTAGCTGCTTTCTCGAAAAACAGCAAAAAGATAGGAAGTCTGAAGTCAGACATGCTATATCATTATCATCGCCCCAACATCATCGGCGGGGGGAGAGGACTCCATACACATTGGACTGTTGGCTGAACCCACAGGAAAAGCTGACATTACTCTTATGTGTATGGGGCCTTAAAGGGAACATGGCATTTTTATGCCATAGATCAATGAATTAGTGAATTAACGAGCAAAATTAAAAAATGCAAGTCATCCACAAAGAACAAGACATCATACAGCTGTGCCAATGGAAATATTGACATATCTGTTAACATGATGGCTGGAAGACTGGGAGGGAACAACAAAAGCAAAAAATACATTTAGGAAGGGGTTAGAAAACGTACAATATTCTAAAGTTCAGTGTCCACAGCTCCCATGCAAACTTGTGATTCTCCATATGGCTACAAACAAACCCCGTGAGTAGTGGAATACCCCAGTTACCTCGCACCGCCTGGAGGGACACGACTGCAGGCTCAGACGCTGTATATGCAGCCTGGGCACAGGTCAGCAATGGAGCAGCATTCAGCAATGGCAGGAGGAGGCAGAATATTATAACCATGCAACAGCGTGAAAAACAATGCCACGAGCCAAAATACATTGTATGCAGTGCGTTTTGCATTTGGCCATGAGAAAGAAAATGCTGCAACAAACAATGTTCAAAACTGCACAAAAAACCCGAGTTAAAGACATTGAATTAGTGGAGTGTTAGTAAGCGCTTTTATATGTAAGACTTAGCAAATGTACAATGTAAAATATGCCATATCTGTCTGGGGTTATAGGTTACTGTATGCATTTTCATTTCCACGCCCCCCCCCTCCAGAAACAGCGCCACTCTTGTACATGGGTTGTCTGTGGTATTGCAGCCCAGTCCTATGTACTTGAATGACGATAAGCTGCAGTACCAGACTCGGCCTATGAACAAGAGGGGTGCAGTTTCTGAGAAAAAGAAGAACCTTTTTTTCCCCAATATCATACAATCCTGGAGTTTCAAACCTTCCATTGTATGTACTAAATATACGCTACACATATAATGAATAGTTTCCATGAGATTTGTCCCAGTGGCTACAGGAAGCTTTCTGATAGATTAGGTGACTCCTTTCAAGGGTTCAATAATAAAAGCAAACATACAGTTACCTATTAATCGGTATATCTGGTTGGATGGGGAGGCCGCGGTCCGGATCTGCCCTCTCAGGGACTCCTCTGTCTTTGCGGAGAAGGGGGTAAATCCGTGCTGAGAGCAATAGCTGCCCAATTCTGCACATATCTTCTCACTGACCGTTGCCAATGCCTCCTCTGTACTGTCAGAACTACATGACCGGACAAGGGAGAAAAGGACAAATTATTCCCTTACATTACGTGTTTAAAACGTACAGAACATTTCTCTCATTAGGAGAAAAAAGCTTTCTATAGAAGCAATAAGAATATTTCACTGTGATTTTTAGTTTCTTATGTATGGACTTATAAGAAAATCAGACCATTTATATGATCAGGGTGACCCAAGCAGACAGGGGTAAATTATTTCTACTGGCAAATTAAAAAAATTACACTCCCCACTCAACTGATATATCAAGACTGAATCATGCAAATAGACAAGAAAGCGTTCATAACATTTCATTCATTTTTTTAATCTGAGAAGATAAAACATTTTTGTACTGTCCCTGCCCTCAAACTATAAAGATGAGATGCCCAGTGCACTTTATCTTTGCAACACGTGGAATTCCATGTGACAGGAGCTGCTCCTCACTGCACCCCCCTCCCCTCAGGGACATTATATCACACACCAGTGTGTAGCTCCCCGCTGTGAGTAACAGCCAGTCAGAGATATGGGGATGTGGCCACGTCTCCTGTTCTCTACAGAGAAACAGCTAAAATCAGGAGACTGCAGGTAATGGAGATACAAATGGGTTAATTCTGCGCTGCCGTGTGGAAAGGATGCCAACCTGAACCTGAGTATAAGTAGTTTATTTGTCAACGCGTTTCGATAGATATATATTTATATATATATAAACTTCTTTTTCAGGACAACAACAATAGAGATACATTCAGCAGAAACCGATTAAGTGATCAGTGGTTGTGTGCAGACAACATGACCAGGTGAGCACCATTATGCAATTCTTTTAACATTGTTACCCAGATAAGACCCTATTTTGCGCTTTGCGTCTTTCCAGTCCTTCTTTTCTTTGGATATTATCAGGAGACTGGCTGATAATAACAGCATGGAGCTGCACACTGCTATAATGTCCCAGACGGGAAGGATGAGCGGTGAGGAGCAGCTCCTGTCACACTAGCGCCCTGATAATGTCTCCCTGTCTGCAGTCAGAGGTGAGAGGGCATGGCGGTGGCATGGCCTGCACCCTGCTAGTAGCCCTGCAGTAAAGTCTCATGCGGCAGTGAAGGAGACATCAGGGCGCTGGCTGCTGCTACTAAAAGCTAGGAGAAGGCCAAGCCCCCTCTTCTCTGACTGGCTGTTATTCACAGGTTGGAGCTCCACACTGCCCAGACAGGAGAGGGGGGGGGGCGCAGTGTGGAGCAGCTACTATCACAGTGAATTACAAGAATACTACAGATAATAGAAGTGCACCGGGCATCTCATCTTTATAGTGAGAGCAGGGACAGTATAAAAATGTTTTATCCTCCCGGAGTACCCCTGTAAATCTAAGTCTGTCTAATGAATGTTGATGACCGTAATCAACATTCTGTGCTGATGACTGTCATAATAGATCTTTATAGGAGAGTCAGTTACTTTTTCAAATACACAGCTCCAAACCCCCTGATGAGGATTTTCTAGATCCCTGCAATCAACACAAGAGGGCGCTGAGGAGCCTACTGGAGATGGAAATAATACTGAGCCCAATGGGAACCCTCCCCCCATGGAAGCCCCTATAGTGGGGACTGTGACAGCATGTATAAAAGGAGACAGGATTTTAAGCACTGTGATAAAAAAAGAGGCTTCAATAAAATACAGATGTATTATAAGAAAAAATGAAATTCTAGGTCCTATTTAATTGGCTGTTATCAAGCACAGATGTTATGTCTGGATGGCTGGACCATGGAGAATAACTGTTAATTGATCTATGGGGAAAATATGCAACATTTACGATATATTTTAGCAAACTGCAATTGGCTTTCAATATACATCTATAGAGAATTTACACATTTATGGAATGCCATCATTGACAACAGGGAGCAAAGGATAACCCTGGCTTACAGCAGAGAGGAGGGAAGCCTCCTTTAATCTTCCCATGTAATGATTTAATCAGTTTACTTACGGAGTTCCCACACCCTCCAACAAAAGTCTAATGAGACTCTTCATTCTGTCCATAAAAGCAGCGTGACTGGTGATGCCAGGAGAAGTCGAATTCTGTATTATCAGAAGCAACGTCCCCAGCAATGTGAGCTGTGTCGCTTCCCGCTTCATCTCCTGGAAGCGGATCTGGTCCATTACCAGAGTCTGGACAAAGCAAACAAATCAATGAAAGACAGAGGAATATCAATATTATAAAATCAAGTGTTTGATATAATAATATTTAGGATCAATCACTGATGATATATAGATCAGATATGCCATCAATGTCTAATGAAGAATGGAGGGGCAGTGTTTCAAGTGCAAGACATCTGATCCATAATGACCTTCTTCCTTCGGCCTTGCTCAATGGTCTTCTGCCCCCACTCACAAAGATGGCCACACACTGGACCTCATTTTCACCCGACTCTGTTCCCTATCTAATCTCTCTAGCTCATCTCTCCCTCTTTCTGACCACAACCTAATCACATTCTCTACCCTCTCCTCTCCAGGTGCTCAAGTCCCACTCCACTAACTTGCACACCCTCGCAGAAATCTCAAACACCTTGACCTACACTCACTCTCTGAATCCCTTCTCCCTCTCACAGCCATAAGTTCATTACACGATGCAAATGCTGCTGCCACTTTATATAACACCACAACAGCTGCAGCTCTCAATTCGGCCGCCCCCCTCACACATACCACAGTTCGCCCACTCAAACCGCAACCCTGGCACACCAACCTGACTAAAGAACTGCAAAGGGCCTCCAGGGTTGCTGAGCGGAAATGGAAAAGGTCATACTCCAACGAGAACTTCATCGCATTCAAACAGTCCCTTACTACCTTCAAGTCCACACTTACTGCAGCAAAACAAATATACATCTCTCATATCCTCCCTGTCTCACAACCCTAAACAGAAATTCAAAACTTTCAATTCTCTCCTCCATCCCCCAGCGCCTCCTCCTTCTCCTCTCAACTCAGCCGAAGACTTTGCCACATTCTTGAAGCAGAAGATTGATAACATCAGACAAAGCTTTTGCCTAAAGTCCCCACAGCCCCTCCTCACACCTACTCAATCCTCCTCATCCAAAACCAGCTTCTCCACCATTACGGAAGATCAACTCTCCTCTTTACTCTCCAAATCACACCTCACCACCTGCAAACTTGCCCCAATCCCGTCCCACCTCCAACCTCATCCCTAACCTTACCACTATCCTCATCCCAACCCTAACCCACCTTTTCAACCTGTCACTAACAACTGGTGTCTTCCCCTCATGCTTCAAACATGCCTCGATCACACCCATCCTCAAAAAGCCATCCCTTGACCCATCCTCTCTGTCTAGCTTTCGCCCCATATCACTTCTCCCCTATGCCTCAAAACTACTGGAACAACATGTCCATTCTGAGCTGTCCTCCCACCTCTCCTCCTGCTCACTCTTCGACCGCCTTCAATCTGGCTTCCGACCGCACCACTCCACTGAAACTGCCCTGACTAAGGTCACCAATGACCTACTTACTGCCAAATCCAAGCGACACTACTTTGTCCTCCTCCTCCTGGACCTGTCATCTGCCTTTGATACAGTTGACCATTCCCTCTTGCTACAGACTCTCTCATCTCTTGGCATCACAGATTTGGCCCTATCCTGGATCTCCTCATATCTAACAGACCGGACATTCAGTGTCTCCCACTCACACACCACCTCCTCATCTCGCCCCCTATCTATCCTATGTGTCCCCCAGGGTTCAGTCCTAGGACCCCGGCTCTTCTCCATCTACACCTTCGGCCTAGGACAGCTCATAGAGTCTCATGGCTTTCAGTATCACCTCTATGCTGATGACACACAGATCTACCTCTCTGGACCCGATATCTCCTCCCTACTAACCAAAATCCCACAATGTCTGTCCGCTATTTTATCCTTCTTCTCTGACAGATTTCTAAAATTTAACACGGACAAAACTGAATTCATCATCTTTCCACTGTCTCACTCAACCCCCCCAAACTGACCTATCCATCAAAGTCAATGGCTGCCCACTCTCCCCAGTCCCGTAAGCCCGCTGCCTAGGGGTAACCCTGGACTCTAACCTCTCCTTTAGACCACATATCCAAGCCCTTTCCACTTCCTGCTGACTCCAATTCAAAAATATCTCCCGGATCCGCACATTCCTCAACAACGAATCTGCCAAAACACTAGTGCATGCCCTCATAATCTCCCGCCTCGACTACTGCAACCTCTTGCTCTGTGGCCTCCCTTCTACCACTCTCACACCCCTCCAATCTATCCTAAACTCTGCTGCCCGACTAATCCACCTGCCCCCTCCCCCGCTATTCCCCGGCCTCTACCCTCTGTCAATCCCTTCACTGGCTCCCCATTGCCCAGAGACTCCAGTTCAAAACCCTAACCATGGCATACAAAGCCATTCACAACCTGTCTCCCCCATATATCTGTGACCTAGTCTCCCGGGACTTACCTGCACGCAACCTCCGATCCTCACAAGATCTCCTTCTCTACTCCCCTCTTATCTCCACTTCCCACAATCGCATGCAAGATTTCTCCCGTGCATCCCCCCTACTCTGGAACTCTTTACCCCAACCCCAACACATCAGACTCTCGCCTCCCGTGGAAACCTTCAAAATAACCTGAAGACCCACCTCTTCCGACAAGCCTACAACCTGCAGTAACCCTCGCTCCACCATTCGCTGCACGACCAGCTCTACCCTCACCTACTGTATCCTTACCCATCCTCTGTAGATTGTGAGCCCTTGCGGGCAGGATCCTCGCTCCTCCTGTACCAGTCGCCGACTTGTATTATTCAAATTTATTGTAATTGTTTGTGCTACGTATACCCCTTTCACATGTAAAGTGCCATGAAATGAATAGCGCTATAATAATAATAATAATAATAATAATAATGGCACCATCCTGCTGGGACATAAAGCTAAAAACCCTGACTGGATAGTATGTGCCATGAATGATTGGATCTCAGGGTCTCATTGATGTCCAGATTGTAGGAGCCTGCTACACAACTTGTATGCAGTCATTTCCTATTAGTGTGTATGGAAGATACCGGGACATTTGCCATGTCCTCACACGACTAGAAGACTAAATTCATACCTCTGGGAAGGGTTTACATTCATGGTCCCATGTGAGAAGTTTGATGTAGGCATGATTTAATACAGTGGTGGGACAAGGAGAGCTGGAGGAAGCTGCGGCAGAGTCCTTAGCCAAAAGCTCAGTCGATTCCTTAATCCAACTTGTGACCAATTCTAAAGAATCTAGGTAAGATGGAAAAAAAACAAGACATTATATGAAAATCACACTAAAAGAATAAAACAGTGCCACACTGTCCACAGGTTGTGCGTGGTATTGCAGCTTAGTCCTATTCACTTTAAAGGGAGTGCAACTGCAGATACAACCTGGGTACAGATGTGGAAGAAGAAAGTGGAAATGTTTTCAACCTATTCAAAAATTCTCAAGTTTTGCTTTTGTAGAATTTCAAGTCTCCCCGACCCTGACATGAATGTGGCACATAACACAACAGGTCACACGTGAAGAACACCGTACTTGGTTGCTTTTCAAAGAAGTCCTGGAATTTTTTCCTCTCGTACTCCACAGATTGTTGTATTAAATGTGGACGAATGCTGCTGATGGCAAAGTTGGCCATATCTAATTTCATCAGATCCAAAACAGCAAAGATTGATCTGTGGAACAAGAACGACAAAAATCAGCGCCAATAATGGGAAGAAAGGCGACATCAAAAACCACAGTGCGATGATCAGGAAACATTTACAACTGTGACACTGCACAGAAAATGATCCTTTGTACTATAATCCCTTCGCTATATACCCTCATATAACATCAAAAACATTAAACGGGGGACAACGCCTCACACACATCACAGAGGATTGCCCATTGCTTTTCGCTTTCCTGTCTTCCCTTATGCACTACTGTTTGTCAGTGCTGTTGGGGGCAGACTCTGGCCTGAATCAGTCTCCTTCCCTCTCTGGCAGCTGACAGTACCACTGCTCTCCTGGAACTCATTTTGTTGATCACCCTGGCCATTACCCAGACAAGCCCCAGCTGGAGTTGTCTTAAAGAGAAGGTGCCATCCCAAAAAAATTTTTCAACAATTAAAAAAATGTAAAGTTTTAATGTTTTGATTATTTTATAAATATTATCATTTGATTTTACTGAAATAAAATACAAAAAAATATTACAAATTATTTTGGTATTTCCACTTTTAAACACTAGGGGGAGCAGCTATTGTACAACTAGCTCACATTACGACTGCAGTAAATGTGGGCTGGATCTGCTCACTTGTGGGTGACATCACTCCTCTCCTCCCCTTCTGGGTGTTTGTAACAGGATAAGAAAGGATGAAGTTTAGGATCACAGTGCGGAGCCATTTTGTTGGTGACTGCAAAGTAATACTGACAAGTACAGTGTCACCAAAGACGGCCTGCAACGCTGATTCCGTAAGGCTATGTGCCCATGATGCAGAAATGCTCCGGATTTTTTCCTGAGCGTTTCTGCATCTCCCTGGCAGAAAAAAACGCATGCGGATTGTACATGCAGATTGTACATGCGGATTGTACATGCGGATTGTACATGCGGATTGTACATGCGGATTGTACATGCAGATTGTACATGCGGATTGTACATGCAGATTGTACATGCGGATTGTACATGCGTTTTCCTGCCAGGGACATGCGGATGTGAAGCGTTATTCACTGACATTTCCGCATGGAAAGTGCTTGTGACAACTAGGTCACACTATGACCCGAGAGAGTGGTTTAAAAAAAAAAAAAAAATGTATACTTACCCTCCGATGGCCCCCAGTGTCCTGCTTTACACCCCGTTCTCCCTTGCCGGCAGCGGTGGATTGAAAGACCTGCCGACGTCAGCGTCGCGTGACCCGTCACATGACTCTGACGTCAGCGCAGGTCCTTCAATCCACTGCGAAGTGCCGGGAAGCAAGGAGGAGTGCTGAGTGGGCCGCCGGAAGGTAAATATACATTTATTTTTTATTTTATTCTTTTTTTACAGATTTTTTTAATGGTACCTGGGTGTGGAGGAGACTCTCCTCTCCTCCACACCCGGGTACCATCCGCACATTAGAACGCGCCAATTATGCAAGTACAGATGCAGTCTTGCGGAATTGGCGCATTCTAATGCAAGTCAATGGCGGCGAAAACGCAGTGCTTCTGCAAAATAATTGGTAGTGCTGCGTTTTTTTCCGCAATGATAATCCGCAGCACAGCACATGCGGATTATCATTGGGGAACATTGCAGACCTTCTACCATGCATTTTTAATGCGTTTCCGCAGCTGCAAAAACGCTGCAGAAACGCATTAAAAACGCATCGTGGGCACACAGCCTTAGATGATGCTGCTCGCTGTATCATAAACTGCGGTTAGATACGTGGAGTGTAACGTGTGCCATTAGATACGCTTAGGCTATGTGCCCACGTTGCATTTATGAAGCAGAAAATTTCTGCTGCATAAATGCAAGTCCTCTCCCGGAAAAACGCATGCGGAATTCCGCACGCGTTTATCGCGCATTTTTCGCGCGTTTATCACGCGTTTTCCACATGCGGAATTGCCTTGCGTTTTTTATGCATTGGACAAAGGCAATTCCGCTTGCGGAAACGCAAAATTAAATGACATGCTGCGGATTTTTGAACGCGGCATAAACGCTGCGGAAAAATCCGCAGCATGTGCATAGAACTTGCGGAATCCCATTGGGGACCATGGGGTGCGGATATACATGCGTTTTTCAAGCGTTTACGCTGCGGAAATTCCGCAGCATATACGCTTGAAAAATGCTACGTGGGCACACAGCCTTAGAGTAACATGCTGGGATTAGATACAGGGCTAAGGCTATGTGCCCACGATGCAGAAATGAAGCAGAAAATTTCTGCAGCATTTCTGCATCTCCCTGGCAGAAAAAACGCATGCAGATTGTGCATGCATTTTTCCTGCAGAATACATGCGGATTCACATGCGTTAACGCATGTGTTTCCGCATGCGGACTGACAAGCACTTTCCAGGCGATAGCATCACTTGGAAAGTGCTTGACAACTTGGTCACACTGTATAAATCCATGCAACCGGCATGGATTTATATAGTGTGACTGTAAAAATAAAAAAACAAAGCTATACTCACCCCCGAGGCCCCGGCGTGGCTGCAGCGCTCGTCCTGGCTTCTTCCGGGTTGCCAGGCTATCGCGAGACAGCCTGCGGTCACATGACTGCGACGTCATCTCAGGTCCTGGAAGGTAAGCGCTGCAGGGGCCACCGGACAGGTGAATATAAGTTTATTTATTATTTTATTCTTTTTTTTACAGGTACAATGGTACCCAGGTCTGGAGGAGAGTCTCCTCTCCTCCAGACCCAGGTACCATCCGCACATAGAAACGCATAGAATCCGCTTGTACAAATGTACAGACACGGATTCTATGCGTCTCAATGCAAGTCAATGGCGGCCATTCCGCTGCGCTTCCGCAAAATTAATGAACATGCTGCGGATTTATGAGCGCTCTAGAAACGCTGCGGAAAAATCCGCAGCATGTGCATTGACATTGCGGAATGCCATTGGGAACCATGGGGTGCGGATTACCATGAAAAACACATTGTGGGCACGCAGCCTAAGGGTATGTGCACACGATGCAGAAATGCTCAGGATTTTTTCCTGAGCGTTTCTGCATCTCTCTGGCAGGAAAAAACGCATGCGGATTGTACATGCGGTTTCCTGCCAGGGACATGCGGAAATGAAGCGTTCTTCACTTTCATTTCCGCATGCGGGTTGACAAGCACTTCCCAAGCGATTTTAGCATCACTTGGAAAGTGCTTGTCAACTTTACACTATATAAATCCATGCAGCCGGCATGGATTTATATAGTGTGTGAATGTCAAAAAATAAATATATACTTTACCCTCTGATGGCCCCCGGTGTCCTGCTTCGCTCGGTCCCGGCTGCCGGCAGTGAAGACTTTAGGACCTTCCGACGTCAGCATCACGTGACCCGTCACATGACTCTGACGTCAGCGAAGGTCTTTCTTCATTCAACCGCGAAGTGCGGGGAATCAAGCAGGAGCGCTGCGCCTGTCGTCAGAAGGTGAGAATATATATATTTTTTATTTTATTCTTTTTTTTTTAATGGTACCTGGGTCTGGATGAGAGTCCTCTCCTCCATACCCGGGTACCATCCGCACATTAGACCGCATGAAAAGCGCATCAACATATACAGTGATGCGGATTCCATGCGGTCTAATGCAAGTCAATGGCGGCAAAAGAGCAGCGTTTCCGCAAAATTAATTGACATGCTGCGGATTTCGGAAAAATCCGCATCATGGGCACAGCACATGCGGATTTCAATTGGGGAACATTGCTGCCCTTCTACCATGCGTTTTTCATGCGTTTACGCAACTGCAAAAACGCCGCGGAAACGCATGAAAAACGCATCGTGTGAACTCAGCCTAAGTGTAGTTTATCACATGATGGGATTAGATACACAGTATCTAATGTATGGAGCAGGGTAAGGCTGTGTGCCCACGTAGCGTTTTTCAAGCGTATATGCTGCGGAATTTCCGCAGCGTAAACGCTTGAAAAACGCATGTATATCCGCACCCCATGGTCCCCAATGGCATTCCGCAATGTCAATGCCCATGCTGCGGATTTTTCCACAGCGTATATGCTGCGGTCAAAAATCCGCAGCATGTTCATTAATTTTGCAGAAGAGCAGCGGAATCAATGTGCGGATGGTACCCAAGTCTGGCCAAGTACCTTAGGCTATGTGCCCACGTTGCGGACCTGAAGCATATTTTTTACGCTTCTCCCTGGCGGGAAAATCGCATGCAGATATTACATGCGGTTTTCCCGCCAGGTAGAAGCGTTTGTGAGGCGTCTTTGCATGCATTTCCGCATGCGGGTTATCAAGCACTTCTCCAAGCATCACTTGGAAAAGTGCTTGACAACTTGTTCAGAATGGTAAAAAATAAAAAAATAAAGTTTATACTCACCTTCTGATGCATTCTCTGCCCCGTCCGGAGGCTTGAGCGGCTCACGCTGTTGTGTGCAGGACCTGCGGTGACGTCATTGAGTCATGTGGTGGGTCACATGACTCAATGACGTGGCAGGTCCTTCAGACAACAGCGCGACGGAGGCAAAACATCAGAAGATAAGTATAAACTTTATTTTATTCTTTTTTTTACAGGTTCTTTGGTACCCAGGTCTGGATGAGAGTCTCCTCTCCTCCAGACTTGGGTACCATCCGCACATTGATTCCGCTGCGCTTCCGCAAAATTAATGAACATGCTGCGGATTTTTGACCGCAGCATATACGCTGCGGAAAAATCCGCAGCATGGGCATTGACATTGCGGAATGCCATTGGGGACCATGGGGTGCGGATATACATGCGTTTTACAAGCGTTTACGCTGCGGAAATTCCGCAGCATATACGCTTGAAAAACGCTACGTGGGCACACAGCCTAACACATTTCTAAGGAAGCAGTGGTGTAATACGTGACCCCGCTCCGTCCACTATATTATTGTTCCAATAGAAGTGGACAGAGAGGTGTCACACATTACACCACTGCTCCCACAGAAGTGGACTGAGGAAGGTCACACATTACACCACTGCTCCCATAGAAGTGGATGGAGCGGGGTCACACATTACACCACTGCTCCCATAGAAGTGGACGGAGCGGGGTCACACATTACACCACTGCTCCCATAGAAGTGGATGGAGCGGGGTCACACATTACACCACTGCTCCCATAGAAGTGCATGGAGCGGGGGGTCACATATTATACCACTGCTCCCATAGAAGTGGACGGAGCAGGGTCGCACATTACACCACTGCTCCCATAGAAGTGGACAGAGGAAGGTCACACATTACACCACTGCTCCCATAGAAGTGGATGGAGCGGGGGTCACACATTACACCACTGCTCCCATAGAAGTGGACGGAGCAGGGTCGCACATTACACCACTGCTGCCACAGAAGTGGACAGAGGAAGGTTACACATTACACCACTGCTCCCATAGAAGTGCGTGGAGCAGGGTCACACATTACACCACTGCTCCCACAGAAGTGGACGGAGCAGGGTCGCACATTACACCACTGCTCCCATAGAAGTGGACTGAGGAAGGTCACACATTACACCACTGCTCCCATATAATATGGAGAGGGGTCACATATTATACCACAGCTCCCATAGAAATGGATGGAGCGGGGTCACACATTACACCACTGCTCCCATAGAAGTGGATGGAGCGGGGGGTCACATATTATACCACTGCTCCCATAGAAGTGGACGGAGCAGGGTCGCACATTACACCACTGCTCCCATAGAAGTGGACAGAGGAAGGTCACACATTACACCACTGCTCCCATAGAAGTGGATGGAGAGGGGGTCACACATTACACCACTGCTCCCATAGAAGTGGACGGAGCAGGGTCGCACATTACACCACTGCTGCCACAGAAGTGGACAGAGGAAGGTTACACATTACACCACTGCTCCCATAGAAGTGGACAGAGGAAGGTCACACTTTACACCACTGCTCCCACAGAAGTGGACGGAGCAGGGTCGCACATTACACCACTGCTCCCATAGAAGTGGACTGAGGAAGGTCACACATTACACCACTGCTCCCATATAATATGGAGAGAGGTCACATATTATACCACTGCTCCCATAGAAATGGACGGAGCAGGGTCACACATTATACCACTGCTCCCATAGAAGAGGACAGAGGAAGGTCACACATTACACCACTGCTCCCATAGAAGTGGATGGAGCGGGGGTCACACATTACACCACTGCTCCCATAGAAGTGGATGGAGCGGGGGTCACACATTACACCACTGCTCTCATAGAAATGGACGGAGAGGGGTCACACATTACACCACTGGTCCCATAGAAGTGGACGGAGCGGGGTCACACATTACACCACTGCTCACACAGAAGTGGACTGAGGAAGGTCAAACATTACACCACTGCTCCCATATAATATGGAGAGGAGTCACATATTATACCACTGCTCCCATAGAAATGGATGGAGCGGGGTCACACATTACATCACTGCTCCCATAGCAATGGACGGAGCAGGGTCACATTATACCATTACTCCCATAGAAATGGACGGAGCAGGGTCACATTACACCACTGCTCCCATTGAAGTGGATGGAGCGGGGGGTCACATATTATACCACTGCTCCCATAGAAATGGACGGAGAGGGGTCACATATTATACCACTGCTCCCATAGAAGTGGACAGAGGAAGGTCACACATTACACCACTGATCCCATAGAAGTGGATGGAGCGGGGGTCACACATTACACCACTGCTCCCACAGAAGTGGAAGGAGCGGGGGTCACACATTACACCACTGCTCTCATAGAAGTGCGCGGCGCAGGGTCACAGATTACACCACTGCTACCGTAGAAGTGGATGGAGCGGGGTCACACATTACATCACTACTCCCATAGACGTGGATGGAGAGGGGATCACATATTATACCACTGCTCCCATAGAAATGGATGGAGCGGGGGTCACACATTACATCACTGCTTCCATAGAAATGGACAGAGCAGGGTCACATTATACCACTGCTCTCATAGAAATGGACGGAGCGGGGTCACACATTACACCACTGCTCTCATAGAAATGGACGGAGCGGGGTCACACATTACACCACTGCTCCCATAGAAATGGATGGAGCGGGGTCACACATTACACCACTGCTCCCATAGAAGTGGACTGAGGAAGGTCACACATTACACCACTGCTCCCATATAATATGGAGAGGGGTCACATATTATACCACTGCTCCCATAGAAATGGACGGAGCAGGGTCACACATTATACCACTGTTCCCACAGAAGAGGACAGAGGAAGGTCACACATTACACCACTGCTCCCAAAGAAATGGACGGAGCAGGGTCACACATTATACCACTGCTCCCATAGAAGAGGACAGAGGAAGGTCACACATTACACCACTGCTCCCATAGAAGTGGATGGAGCGGGGGTCACACATTACACTACTGCTCCCATAGAAGTGGATGGAGCGGGGGTCACACATTACACCACTGCTCTCATAGAAATGGACGGAGAGGGGTCACACATTACACCACTGGTCCCATAGAAGTGGACGGAGCGGGGTCACACATTACACCACTGCTCACACAGAAGTGGACTGAGGAAGGTCAAACATTACACCACTGCTCCCATATAATATGGAGAGGAGTCACATATTATACCACTGCTCCCATAGAAATGGATGGAGCGGGGTCACACATTACATCACTGCTCCCATAGCAATGGACGGAGCAGGGTCACATTATACCATTGCTCCCATAGAAATGGACGGAGCAGGGTCACATTACACCACTGCTCCCATAGAAGTAGATGGAGCGGGGGGTCACATATTATACCACTGCTCCCATAGAAATGGACGGAGAGGGGTCACATATTATACCACTGCTCCCATAGAAGTGGACAGAGGAAGGTCACACATTACACCACTGCTCCCATAGAAGTGGATGGAGCGGGGGTCACACATTACACCACTGCTCCCACAGAAGTGGAAGGAGCGGGGGTCACACATTACACCACTGCTCTCATAGAAGTGCGCGGCGCAGGGTCACAGATTACACCACTGCTACCATAGAAGTGGATGGAGCGGGGTCACACATTACATCACTACTCCCATAGACGTGGATGGAGAGGGGATCACATATTATACCACTGCTCCCATAGAAATGGATGGAGCGGGGGTCACACATTACATCACTGCTTCCATAGAAATGGACAGAGCAGGGTCACATTATACCACTGCTCTCATAGAAATGGACGGAGCGGGGTCACACATTACACCACTGCTCTCATAGAAATGGACGGAGCGGGGTCACACATTACACCACTGCTCCCATAGAAATGGATGGAGCGGGGTCACACATTATACCACTGCTCCCACAGAAGTGGATGGAGCGGGGTCACACATTACACCACTACTTCCATATAATATGGAGCGGGGTCCCACATTACACCACTACTCCCATAGAAGTGGATGGAGCGGGGGTCACATATTATACCACTGCTCCCATAGAAATGGACGGAAAGGGGTCACACATTACACCACTGCTCCCATAGAAGTGGAAGGAGCAGGGTCACACATTACACCACTGCTCCCATAGAAATGGATGGAGCGGGGTCACACATTACATCACTGCTCCCATAGAAATGGATGGAGCAGGGTCACATTATACCACTACTCCCATAGAAGTGTATGGAGCGGGGGGTCACATATTATACCACTGCTCCCATAGAAATGGACTGAGCGAGGTCACACATTACACCACTGCTCCCAAAGAAATGGACGGAGCAGGGTCACACATTATGCCACTGCTCCCATAGAAGTGGACAGAGGAAGGTCACACATTACACCACTGCTCCCATAGAAGTGGATGGAGCGGGGTTCACACATTACACCACTGCTCCCATAGAAGTGGATAGAGCGGGGGTCACACATTACACCACTGCTCCCATAGAAATGCGCGGAGCAGGGTCACACATTACACCACTGCTACCATAGAAGTGGATGGAGCGGGGGTCACACATTACACCACTGCTCCCATAGAAATGGACGGAGAGGGGTCACACATTAGACCACTGCTCCCACAGAAGTGGACAGAGGAAGATCACACATTACACTACTGCTCCCATATAAGTGGATGGAGCGGGGTCACACATAACATCACTGCTCCCATAGAAATGGACAGAGCGGGGTTCACATATTACACCACTGCTACCATAGAAATGGACGGAGCGGGGTCACACATACCACTGCTTCCATAGAAGTGGATGGAGCTGGGTCACACATTACACCACTGCTCTCATAGAAGTGGACGGACGAAGGTCACACATTACACCACTGCTCCCATAGAAGTGGATGGCGCAGGGTCACACATTACACCACTGCTCCCATAGAAGTGGAAGGAGCAGGGTCACACATTACACCACTGCTCCCATAGAAGTGGAAGGAGCAGGGTCACACATTACACCACTGCTCCCATAGAAGTGGATGGAGAAGGGTCACACGTTACACCACTGCTCCCATAGAAGTGGACAGAGCAGAGTCACACATTACACCACTGCTCCCATAGAAGTGGACAGAGGAAGGTCACACATTACACCACTGCTCCCATAGAAGTGGATGGAGTGGAGGTCACACATTACACTACTGCTCCCATAGAAGTGCGTGGAGCAGGGTCACACATTACACCACTGCTCCCATAGAAATGGATGGAGCGGGGTCACACATGATACCACTGCTCCCATAGAAGTGGACAGAGGAAGGTCACACATTACACCACTGCTCCCATAGAAGTGGATGGAGCGGGTTCACACATAACACCACTGCTCCTATAGAAGTGGATGGAGAGGGGGTCACACATTACACCACTGCTCCTATAGAAGTGGATGGAGAGGGGGTCACACATTACTCCACTGCTCCCATAGAAATGGACAGAGCAGGGTTCACATATTATACCACTGCTCCCATAGAAATGGACGGAGCGGGGTCACACATACCACTGATCCCATAGAAGTGGATGGAGCTGGGTCACACATTACACCACTGCTCTCATAGAAGTGGACGGACGAAGGTCACACATTACACCATTGCTCCCATAGAAGTGGATGGCGCAGGGTCACACATTACACCACTGCTCCCATAGAAGTGGAAGGAGCAGGGTCACACATTACACCACTGCTCCCATAGAAGTGGAAGGAGCAGGGTCACACATTACTCCACTGCTCCCATAGAAGTGGATGGAGCAGGGTCACACGTTACACCTCTGCTCCCATAGAAGTGGACGGAGCAGAGTCACACATTACACCACTGCTCCCATAGAAGTGGACAGAGGAAGGTCACACATTACACGACTGCTCCCATAGAATTTGATGGAGCGGAGGTCACACATTACACGACTGCTCCCATAGAAGTGCGTGGAGCAGGGTCACACATTACACCACTGCTCCCATAGAAGTGGACGGAGCAGAGTCACACATTACACCACTACTCCCATAGAAGTGGATGGAGCGGAGGTCACACATTACACCACTGCTACCATAGAAGTGGATGGAGCGGGGTCACACATTACACCACTGCTCCCATAGAAATGGATGGAGCGGGGTCACACATTACACCACTGCTCCCACAGGAGTGGACAGAGTAAGGTCACACATTACACCACTGCCCCCATATAATATGGAGCAGGGTCACATATTATACCACTGCTCCCATAGAAATGGATGGAGCGGGGTCACACATTACACCACTGCTCCCATGGAAATGGATGGAGCGGGGGTCACACATTACACCACTGCTCCCACAGAAGTGGATGGAGCAGGGTCACACATTACACCACTACTCCCATAGACGTGGATGGAGCGGGGGTCACATATTATACCACTGCTCCCATAGAAATGGATGGAGCGGGGTCACACATTATATCACTGCTTCCATAGAAATGGACGGAGCAGGGTCACATTATACCACTGCTCTCATAGAAATGGACGGAGCGGGGTCACACATTACACCACTGCTGCCATAGAAGTGGATGGAGCGGGGTCACACATTACACCACTGCTCCCATAGAAATGGATGGAGCGGGGTCACACATTACACCATTGCTCCCACAGAAGTGGATGGAGCGGGGTCACACATTATACCACTACTTCCATATAATATGGAGCGGGGTCACACATTACATCACTACTCCCATAGAAGTGGATGGAGCGGGGGTCACATATTATACCACTGCTCCCATAGAAATGGACGGAGCAGGGTCACATTATACCACTGCTCTCATAGAAATGGACGGAGCAGGGTCACACATTACACCACTGCTCCCACAGGAGTGGACAGAATAAGGTCACACATTACACCACTGCCCCCATATAATATGGAGCGGGGTCACATATTATACCACGGCCCCCATAGAAATGGACGGAGCGGGGTCACACATTACACCACTGCTCCCATAGAAATGGATGGAGCGGGGTCACACATTACACCACTGCTCCCACAGAAGTGGATGGAGCGGGGTCACACATTACACCACTGCTCCCACAGAAGTGGATGCAGCAGGGTCACACATTACACCACTGCTCCCACAGAAGTGGAAGGAGCAGGGTCACACATTACACCACTGCTCCCATAGAATTGGATGGAGCGGGGTCACACATTACATGACTGCTCCCATAGAAATGGACGGAGCAGGGTCACATTATACCACTACTCCCATAGTAGTGGATGGAGCGGGGGTCACATATTATACCACTGCTCCCATAGAAATGGACGGAGCTGGGTCACACATTACATTACACCACTGCTCCCATAGAAATGGACGGAGCGGGGTCACACATTATACCACTGCTGCCATAGAAGTGGACAGAGGAAGGTCACACATTACACCACTGCTCCCATAGAAGTGCATGGAGCGGGGGTCACACATTACACCACTGCTCCCATAGAAGTGCGCGGAGCAGGGTCACACATTACACCACTGCTACCATAGAAGTGGATGGAGCGGGGTTACACATTACACCACTACTCCCATAGAAATGGACGGAGCGGGGTCACACATTAGACCACTGCTCCCACAGAAGTGGACAGAGGAAGGTCACACATTACACTACTGGTCCCATATAAGTGGATGGAGGGGGGTCACACATTACATCACTGCTCCCATAGAAATGGACAGAGCGGGGTTCACATATTATACCACTGCTCCCATAGAAATGGACGGAGCGGCGTCACACATACCACTGCTCCCATAGAAGTGGATGGAGCTGGGTCACACATTACACCACTGCTCTCATAGAAATGGACGGACGAAGGTCACACATTACACCACTGCTCCCATAGAAGTGGATGGCGCAGGGTCACACATTACACCACTGCTCCCATAGAAGTGGAAGGAGCAGGGTCACACATTACACCACTGCGCCCATAGAAGTGGAAGGAGCAGGGTCACACATTACACCACTGCTCCCATAGAAGTGGATGGAGCAGGGTCACACGTTACACCACTGCTCCCATAGAAGTGGATGGAGCAGAGTCACACATTACACCACTGCTCCCATAGAAGTGGATGGAGCAGAGTAACACATTACACCACTGCTCCCATAGAAGTGCGTGGAGCAGGGTCACACATTACACCACTGCTCCCATAGAAGTGGATGGAGCGGGGGTCACACATTACACCACTGCTCCCACAGGAGTGGACAGAGTAAGGTCACACATTATACCACTGCTGCCATAGAAGTGGACAGAGGAAGGTCACACATTACACCACTGCTCCCATAGAAGTGCATGGAGCGGGGGTCACACATTACACCACTGCTCCCATAGAAGTGCGCGGAGCAGGGTCACACATTACACCACTGCTACCATAGAAGTGGATGGAGCGGGGTTACACATTACACCACTGCTCCCATAGAAATGGACGGAGCGGGGTCACACATTAGACCACTGCTCCCACAGAAGTGGACAGAGGAAGGTCACACATTACACTACTGGTCCCATATAAGTGGATGGAGGGGGGTCACACATTACATCACTGCTCCCATAGAAATGGACAGAGCGGGGTTCACATATTATACCACTGCTCCCATAGAAATGGACGGAGCGGCGTCACACATACCACTGCTCCCATAGAAGTGGATGGAGCTGGGTCACACATTACACCACTGCTCTCATAGAAATGGACGGACGAAGGTCACACATTACACCACTGCTCCCATAGAAGTGGATGGCGCAGGGTCACACATTACACCACTGCTCCCATAGAAGTGGAAGGAGCAGGGTCACACATTACACCACTGCGCCCATAGAAGTGGAAGGAGCAGGGTCACACATTACACCACTGCTCCCATAGAAGTGGATGGAGCAGGGTCACACGTTACACCACTGCTCCCATAGAAGTGGATGGAGCAGAGTCACACATTACACCACTGCTCCCATAGAAGTGGATGGAGCAGAGTAACACATTACACCACTGCTCCCATAGAAGTGCGTGGAGCAGGGTCACACATTACACCACTGCTCCCATAGAAGTGGATGGAGCGGGGGTCACACATTACACCACTGCTCCCACAGGAGTGGACAGAGTAAGGTCACACATTACACCACTGCCCCCATATAATATGGAGCGGGGTCACATATTATACCACTGCTCCCATAGAAGTGGATGGAGCGGGGGGTCACATATTATACCACTGCTCCCACAGAAGTGGATGGAGCGGGGGTCACACATTACACCACTGCTCCCATAGAAGTGGACAGAGTAAGGTCACACATTACACCACTGCTGCCACAGAAGTGGATGGAGCGGGGTCACACATTACACCACTGCTCCCACATTAGTGGACAGACGAAGGTGACACATTACACCACTGCTCCCTTAGAAATGTGTAACCTTGCTCTGTCCACTTCTATGGGAGCAGTGGTGTAATAGGATAAACGTCCAGTAAGTATAGAATTTCACAATAATACATACTACATATTATAAATGTGCACCCTTTAGTGCCTTTTATGTGGCACTAAAGGGTGTTTACCCTAATAAATGAAAAAAACCGACTTGGGCCCCCCTCCCTATTTTTGATACCCAGGCAAGGTAAAGCAGACAGCTGCGGGCTGATATAATCAGGCTGCGAAGGTCCCTGGTTATTGGGCCCTTCCCAGCCTAAAAATACCTGCCCTCAGAGGCCCTAGAATTCGCGCATCACATTAGATTGCGCTTTGCCAGCCCCTTCCCGACTGCCCTGGAGCGGTGGCAATCAGGGTAATGATAGTTGCGGTTGATGACAGCTGTGAATTGTCAAAATTAACATCTGGCATTAAGCCCTCAGGTTAGTAATGGAGAGGAGTCAATCAGACACCCCCATTACTAACCCAATAATGAAAAAAAAACAGGCAGAAAAATACATTTTATTTGAATAAAGACTTCCCGACACTTTCCCTGGTTCATCAATTTACTTTTGGAAAAACAAAAACCCAAGCAGGTCTGACTAGTCCATGGCGTTCCCACAACGATTCCCAAATCTGGCGTCCAAAGGCTATGGAGCTTTGTTTAGAGAATGGAGCTCCATAGGCCGTAGCAGCAGCCACTCCGGGTCTCGCTGTGCTTCCACGAGACCCGGCGGCTGTGATGAGCAGTGACCTCAGTAACTACACCGCTCATCAGAGTCGCTTAGCATCTCTGTATAATGGCCCCATATAGTGCCCCACAGTATAAAGGCCCCACATAATGCACCACAGTATAATAGCCCCATATAGTGACCTACAATATATATACTATGTATACTATATGGCCCCCTCCTCCTGGTACAGTACAGACCAAAAGTTTGGACACACCTTCTCATTTAAAGATTTTTCTGTATTTTCATGACTATGAAAATTGTACATTCACACTGAAGGCATCAAAACTATGAATTAACACATGTGGAATTATATACTTAACAAAGAAGTGTGAAACAACTGAAAATATGTCTTATATTCTAGGTTTTTCAAAGTAGCCACCTTTTGCTTTGACTGCTTTGCACACTCTTGGCATTCTCTTGACGAGCTTCAAGAGGTAGTCACCGAAAATGGTCTTCCAACTATCTTGAAGGAGTTCCCAGAGATGCTTAGCACTTGTTGGCCCTTTTGCCTTCACTCTGCGGTCCAGCTCACCCCAAACCATCTCGATTGGGTTCAGGTCTGGTGACTGTGGAGGCCAGGTCATCTGGCGTAGCACCCCATCACTCTCCTTCTTGGTCAAATAGCCCTTACACAGCCTGGAGGTGTGTTTGGGGTCATTGTCCTATTGAAAAATAAATGATGGTCCAACTAAACGCAAACCGGATGGAATAACATGCGCTGCAAAATGCTGTAGTAGCCATGCTGGTTCAGTTTGCCTTCAATTTTGAATAAATCCCCAACAGTGTCACCAGCAAAGCACCCCCACACCATCACACCTCCTCCTCCATGCTTCACGGTGGGAGCCAGGCATGTAGAGTCCATCCGTTCACCTTTTCTGCATCGCACTAAGACACGGTGGTTGGAACCAAAGATCTCAAATTTGGACTCATCAGACCAAAGCACAGATTTCCACTGGTCTAATGTCCATTCCTTGTGCTCTTTAGCCCAAACAAGTCTCTTCTGCTTGTTGCCTGTCCTTAGCAGTGGTTTCCTAGCAGCTATTTTACCATGAAGGCCTGCTGCACAAAGTCTCCTCTTAACAGTTGTTGAAGAGATGTGTCTGCTGCTAGAACTCTGGGTGGCATTGACCTGGTCTCTAATCTGAGCTGCTGTTAACCTGCGATTTCTGAGGCTGGTGACTCAGATAAACTTATCCTCAGAAGCAGAGGTGACTCTTGGTCTTCCTTTCCTGGGGCGGTCCTCATGTGAGCCAGTTTCTATGTAGCGCTTGATGGTTTTTGCAACTGCACTTGGGGACACTTTCAAAGTTTGCCCAATTTTTCGGACTGACTGACCTTCATTTCTTAAAATAATGATGGCCACTCATTTTTCTTTACTTAGCTGCTTTTTTCTTCCAAAATACAAATTCTAACAGTCTATTCAGTAGGACTATCAGCTGTGTATCCACCAGACTTCTTCACAACACAACTGATGGTCCCAACCCCATTTATAAAGCAAGAAATTCCACTTATTAAACCTGACAGGGCACACCTGTGAAGTGAAAACCATTTCCGGTGACTACCTCTTCAAGCTCATCAAGAGAATGCCAAGAGTGTGCAAAGCAGTCATCAAAGCAAAAGGTGGCTACTTTGAAGAACCTAGAATATAAGACATATTTTCAGTTGTTTCACACTTCTTTGTTAAGTATATAATTCCACATGTGTTAATTCATAGTTTTGATGCCTTCAGTGTAAATGTACAATTTTCATAGTCAAAAAAATACAGAAAAATCTTTAAATGAGAAGGTGTGTCCAAACTTTTGGTCTGTACTGTATATATATGTGACCCCCTCCTCCTGGTATATATCGCCCCCATCATGATATATGGCCACATATATTCACGACATAGAAAAAACAAACACTTGTGCTGCATCCTGTTCAGTGTGTTCAGAGCACAGTAGATGGATGATCTCCCTGCTCTGCCCTGAACAGGTCGGCGGTGAGCAGTGATCTGTGATCACAGCTGAAGCGCAGATACTCACATCACCCGGACTTCCACTCCCCGTCATTTCCTCTCCCCAGCAGCTTCTGTCAGTGCATGTGCTGATGGGAAAATTAAGCCCACAGCATACATAGTGGGCTTCACAAAGATGGCCGCTATCTCCTCCCACAGCAGCAACCTGGAGAGCCCAGGGGGTGTGCCCAGTTTGCAGCTAGAGGAAGGAGGAGAGGCCTCTAATGTTAAAGAGAGGGTCGCTGCCCGACAGCAGTCTCTTATGCTCATGGCTGCCGTAAGTGAGGTGTGTAAGAGTGCTGCTTAGCTTCTTACACACACCCCCAAATGAAAATGGCAGTCCCCAGTAGCTGAAATAAAAATTAAGAAAGAAAAAAGTATTAAAGCATTACATTTAATTTTGTGCTAAAAATAATTGATTATATAATCAATAATTATTAATACAAAATTAAAAATCGTGGTACCTTCCCTTTAACGCATGATTCCACATTTACTTGTACTGCACACAAAAAATAGGTGGAATAGCCTTTAATTTTCCAAAGCTCCAAACTGTTAATCAGAGTAATTATACATATTTATAGCGGATGAAATAAGTATGTCACAAATGTATTTCTAAAGGTGCTATTCACACGAAATTCTCACCAGATGTCAGTAACAATCCATCCAATCCACACAGGCAAAGAAATCAAACCATAGATGTCCATAAATTAAGTTATGTGTAATACTGAGAAATGACACAGGGAAAAAGTATTAAACACATGAAGAAAGAGGTGCAAAAAAGCCATGGAAAGTCATAACACCAGCTGAAATCTATCAGTAATTAGAAAGCAATCATGCCACTTAGTGAAAAATAATATCAACTGGTTAAACTGATGGCCTATAAAAAAGGTGTCTCATTACCAAGCTTCCACGCAAGAAACATCTCGTGATGGGTAACACCAGTGAGCTGTCTCAAACCTTGGCAACATTATTGTTGTAAAACATACTGATGGCATGAACAGAAACATTTCTAAACTACTGAAGCTTCCAGTGAGCATTGTTGGGGCCTTAAACCAGAAATGGAAAGAACATATTTTCACAATAAACCATCCAAGACCAGCCGCTCTCCGCAAGATTTCAGTCAGAGGAGTGAATTATATCAGAAGAGTTGTCCAAGAGGCAAAGACCACCTGTGGAAAACTACAGAAAGACCTGGAATCAGCAGGTACAATTGTTTCAAAGAAAACTAAGTAATGTACTCAAATTCCATGGCCTGTATGCACGCTCACCACGCAAGACTCCATTCCTGAATAAAAAGCATTTTTAAGCGCGTTTAAGGTTTGCTCAACAACATTTAGACAAGTCAATGAAATACTGGGAGAATATAGTTTGGTCAGATGAGACCAATATTTAACTCTTAGTATGCCATAATACATGTTTGGAGGCCAAAAGGCACTGCATACCAACCCAAAACCATACCAACAGTGAAGTTTGGAGTTGGGAACATCATGGTGTGGGGCTGTTTTTCAGCATACAGCAGTGACAAACTTAATATAATTGAAGGAAGGATGAAGAAACAAATGTACCGAGACATTCTTGAAAAAATCTGCTGTCATCCACCATCCACTAGAATGGCCCAATCACCTGACCTGAATCCAATAGAAAATGTATGGAAGGAACTAAAGCTCAGAGTTCATAGAAGGAGACCACGGGACATTCAGGATTTCAAGAGTGTTTATATGGAAGAATGAGCCCAAATCACACCTGAGCAATGCATGTGATTAGTTTCTCCATACAGGAGGCGTCTTGAAGCTGTCATCATCAACAAAGGCTTTTGTAAGAAGTATTAATTACATTTCAGAAAGCGAGTCCAATACTTTTTCCCTGTATCATATCTCATTATTAGACATAATTTATAGACACCTACAGTGGCCTGCGAAAGGATTCTCAATTGGATTAAGGTCTGGGCTTTGACTAGGCTACTCCAAAACATTTACACGTTTCCCCTTAAACCACTCGAGTGTTGCTTTAGCAGTATGCTTTGGGTCATTGTCTTGTTACAAGGTGAACCTCCATCCCAGTCTCAAATCACTGACAGACAAATAGATTTTGCTCAAGAATATCCCTGTATTTCGCACCATCCATCTTCCCCTCGACTCGGATCATTTTCCCGGTCCCTGTTGCCAAAAAACATCCCCAAAGCATGATGCTGCCACCACCATATTTCACTGTGTGGATGGTGTTCTTGGGGTGATGAGTAGTGATGAGAGAGCACTAAAATGCTCAGGTACTCGTTGCTCGGGTCGAGCAAATTGGAATACTTGGGTGCTCGACCCGAGCAACGAGCCCAATGTAAGTCTATGGGAAAATCGAGCATTTTCCAGGCGGCTCCCCCCGGCGGTCTGCAGTGGGCCTAAAAATTGCCCAAATCGATGGGAACAGTGCTCAAATGACATGGGAACAGCATGGGGAAGACCCCTGGAAGCATTTCTAACTCCCAGGTCACTGCTGTCAACAACGTTGTCAAAGTATTACGCCACTTTTACAGACTCACAATAAAACATACAAAAACAAAAACGAAATGGATTTTCCTGGGAAATATATTAAGGAACATCCTTTCCAGGGTAATGACTAGTATATATGGCAAAATAAATAACCAAAACTACTCCTCCACACCTTGGGCTATGTTCACACGTAGCGTTTTTGATGCGTTTTTTTACTTTTGCATTGCTTTCAACTGTGACAAATGCATTCACTGGGAAATGTCATTTTAACATTTTACAACCTTATCTGGCCATGTGGTGTGTGACACATCATCAGACACATCCTGTTTTATTTATGATGGAGGGACTCTGAAAGTCATAAAGCCTATTTTTATAGGGCCATCAGACGGCCCTTACTATTCTTAAAAGGCCAGCAGTCAGCCCTCGCTATTGCTAGAGAGCCATTGTTAAGCTTTAGCTGAGCACTCCACCCCTATGCCTCAGGTGGTTTTAATTGCAGTAGGATCTTACTTTCCCACATATAGGCAGACGGATGTCCCTTAGAGAGGTATTCACATTGGTAGGGTCCGGACATTGAGAAAAGCCTTACCGCGGCTGTCAGGTACACATGAATTGGCCAATTTATGCGCTAAGGTTTCTCATTTATTTCTATTTTCTACAGCAGTAATACCATTCATATTTCATACTTCATATTTACATACTTAGCGTTGCAGAGTGCTACTTTGTTTGTCATTTGTGCTATATGACTATTTATGGGACGATTTGCAAAAGTGTTGGCACCAGAACTTTTTACCATCTACTTACTCTGTGTATGAGCCTTGATACCTACTTGTTATTTATACTTTGGGATTTACCTTTTCTCACATACATTAAACTTGGCTGGTTATCTAGACACATATACTTCTTGCCTATTCACCATTTTATATAATTTTACATTTCGGGTAATTATTACTATATTTTTTTCTCCTGTTCGGCTTATACATTTTCTTTGTTTTTGCCCTGTTGGATATTTATTTTCCTTTTCCTTGTTTTTAACTTATATTCTTAAATAAAGATTTATATTATTTGTATTTACCTTTGTCCTAGCGCCTCTCTTTTCCTTATTGGTTAATTTGTAAATTTTTAGTCAACTGTGTATATGCCCCAGCAAGAAAACAATAAAATAATTTGCCTCCCCTGTGTCTTTCCCGCACAGCGCTCTTTTACATTGGTTGTGTTGGCCTCTTCTAACATGTCATTGCTCCATCATTCAGTAAGGGTCATCATCGTGTTGCCTGTAAACACTAAGAGATTTCCCCAAATGGTGAGAAAGGGAGTGGATCATGGCTTCTCGCAGGGTCCCTGCTGCATTCGGTTGTGTCTGTATAAGTGATGCTGCAGGAAGCCATAGTTGGCTCACCACCATGCAAATAACAAAAAATCACCAGGTTGTCTAGGGAGAAGGAGGGATTCCAGGCCCAGAAGAGCTCATCTTTCCATCCCGATCTCCATCATCAATCCACTGGATCACATATTCAGAAAAGAACGTAACACAGTTAAGCATTATTATATACATTGTCCTCCCTAATAACCGGCAGCTACCGATTCCTTTGTGAGGTTTGTATTTGTTTAGGGGATATGTGTGTATTAATTGTGGGCTGAGATGAATGGGGGTTATACGTACTATTTGCGAGTCAAATAAAGTGATAATGCATGAATGATAAGGACAAAATGTTGTGCGCAGTGCCGCTTTTTCGAATCTCCTACATGAAAGCACGGTGGCTCAGTGGTCAGCAATGTAGCCATATAGTCCTGGGGTTCGGGGTGCAAATCCCACCAAGGACAACATCGGCAAGGAGTTTGCATGTTCTCCCCGTGTTTGTGTTGGTTTTCCCCCACAATCCAAAGGCATACTAATAGTGGGAGTATGAGGATGATGTCTGTAATTAATGGCCCTATATAAGTAAAATAAATTACATAAAAATACAATTTCCCTCTGAAAAGTTTGCAAGTATATGATAGATCCATCTTGAAATCATGGTGGTTTAACCGTTTCCCAACATGTGACGTACTTGTACAGTGGCGACCAAAAGTTTTGCTTTTTTTTTTAAGTGTGATTCCTTCTGTCTGGTTGTTGTGATGCCATTTTCCTGGTGATTTTAGTAAACTGGAAGCAAATCGTTGTCAACTCTAAGGACGAAAATTGTGTTTGACATTGTTTTATCCCTTTATGTTAGTTTTCACCATTTGCTGGGCCAAGTGGTTTGCATATTTTGTCATGGGTAGTCGAATTTCGCCTGCATTTTTTTTTTTTGTGTGTGTGTTTTTAGGTTAAATAATGGCAAAGCCAAATTTATCCCCAGATGTCAGGAAGCTTATTATTCTGAGAGTGAAGTCAGGCAAAAGCCAAAAAGAGGAGCTATGGGATTCAACTATTCTCAGAATCAAGCGTCGCGTATATTAACCCCTTTACCCCCGAAGGTGGTTTGCACGTTAATGACCAGGCAAATTTTTCCAATTCTGACCTCTCGCACTTTTTATGAGGCAATTACTCTGGAACGCTTCAACGGATCCCACTGATTCTGAGAATGGTTTTTTGTGACATGTTGTACTTCATGATAGTGGTAAAATTTATTCCATCTGACTTGCATTTATTTGTGAAAATATCGGAAATTTGGCGAAAATTTTGAAATTTTCAAAATTTTAATTTCCATGACATTAAATCAGAGAGATGTGTCACAGAAAATAGCGTTTCCCACATGTCTACTTTACATCAGCACAATTTTGGAACTAACTTTTTTTTGGGGTTAGGAAGTTATAAGGGTTAAAAGTTGACCAGCGATTTCTCATTTTTCCAACAAATTTACAAAACCATTTTTTTAGGGACCACATCTTATTTGAAGTGACTTTGAGAGGTCTTTATGACAGAAAATACCCAAAAGTGACACCATTCTGAAAACTGCACCCCTCAAGGTGCTCAAAACTACATTCAAGAAGTTTATTAACCCTTCAGGTGCTTCACTGGAATTTTTGGAATGTGGAAGAAAAAAATGAACATTTAACTTTTTTCACAAAAATGTTACTTTAGACCCAATTTTTTTTTATTTTTGCAACGGTAGCAGGAAAAAATGGACCCCAAAATTTGTTGTGCAATTTCTCCTGACTAAGCTTATACCCCAATTGTGGGGGAAACCACTGTTTGGGCACATGGCAGGGTCGTAAGGGAAGGAGCGCCATTTGAATTTTTGAATGTAAAATTTGCTTGAATTAGCGGACGCCATGTCGCATTTGGGGAGGCCCTGATGTGCCTAAACAGTGGAAATCCCCCACAAGTTACACAATTCTGGAAACTAGATCCCTCAGGGAACTTATCTAGATGTGTAGTGAGCACCTTGAACCACCAGGTGCTTCAAAGAAGTTTATAACATTCAGTCGTAAAAACTAAATTTTTACATTTTTCCCACAAAAATGTTTTTCAGCCCCCAATTTTGCATTTTCATAAGGGTAACAGGAGAAATTGCACCATGCAATTTCTCCTGAGTAAGCCGATACCCCATATGTGAGGAAAAAATACTGTTTGGGTGCACGGCAGAAGGGAAGGAGCACTGTGTGACTTTTTGAATGCAAAATTGGCTGGAATCGAGTCCGGATGCTATGTTGTGTTTGGAGAGCCCCTGATGCGCCAAAACAGTGGAAACCCCCACAAGTGACCCCATTTTGAACCCAGAGGTACGACACAGAATTTGATAACATTAGGTGATCATATTGAATAAGTTGTCAGTCTTGAGCACAAGTGCTCGCTACTTGAGTTTGCATCGGGTACTCGGATATGCACCAAGTATCGTGGATCATCGACTGACATGCTCTAGTCCCTGCCCCACATGTTTCACGGTTATTAGACACCCCCAAAAAAAAACATGCGGGGATCGCTCATACATGGCAGGCAATCCATGCAACTTTTTTGGCCACGAAACATATGGGGAGGAGACTCGAGCATGTCACTCGAGCACCTGCGATACTCGGTGCATACCTGAGCACCCGATGCAAACTCAAGTAGCGAGCACCTGCTCTCAACACTAGTTGCCATATTGTCGTCATTTTTTTTCTTTACTTTTGAAAAAATCCCAACCCCAACACAACCCTAACCCCAACCCTAATACAACCCCAAACCTAGCACAATCCTAACCCCAACCCTAATACAACCTTAACCCTAGCACAACCCTAACACAACGCTAACCCTAGCACCACCCTAACCCTAGCACAACCCTAACCCTAGCACATCCCGAACCCTAGCACATCCCTAACCCTAGCACATCCCTAACCCTAGCACATCCCTAACCCTAGCACATCCTTAACCCTAGCACATCCTTAACCCTAGCACAACCCTAACCCTAGCACATCCTTAACCCTAGCACAATCCTAACCCTAGCACAATCCTTACCCTAGCAAAATCCTTACCCTAGAGTTTATTTTTTATGCCGTTCCTCGTGCAGTACAAGTGATTCGACTACTTTATTCTTTGGGTCGATGTGATTACAGTGATACCAGATTTATATTGGGTTTTTATGATTGACAGCTGTCACACACTAAAAAACCCTTTTTTTGCAAAGACTAGTTTTTGCATCGCCATATTTTGAGACCTATAATTTTTCCATATTTCTGCTGACATTCATGTAAGAGCTTGTTTTTTGCGGGACAAGTTGACGTTTTTCTTGGTACCATTTTCGGGCACGTGCCATTTTTTGATCGCTTTTAGGGTTGAGCGAGTATGTTCTGTCCGATTATGCTCGGGCCGAGCTCCGAGTATTTACAGCTGCTCGGTGATAAGGTTAAATCGCTCTCGTGTGCATGATTTGCAACTGTTTGACAGCTTTATTACATGTGAGGAATGTGTAAGAAATAGACATTCCTCACATGTAATAAAGCTGTCAAACAGTTGCAAATCATGCACACGGGAGCGATTTAACCTTATCACCGAGAAGCTGTAAATACTCGGAGCTCCGCCCGAGCATACTCGGCGAAAGGGTTAATAGAACATACTCGCTCAACACTAATCGCTTTCTATTCCGATTTTTGGGAGGAGGAATAAACAAAAAACAACAATTCAGGAATTGGTTTTTTTTTTATGCCGTTCCGCGTGTGGTAAAATTGATAAGGCAGCGTTAATCTTCGGGTCGGTACGTTTACAGCGGTACCACATTTACATCTTTTTTTTAGGTTTTGGAGCTTTTACACAATAAAAACTATTTTATAGAAAAAATAATTTTTTTGCATCGCTTTATTCTGAGAGCTGTAACTTTTTTATTTGTTGGCTGATGGAGCTGTATGGCAGCTTGTTTTTTGCGGGACAAGATGATATTTTCAGCGGTACCATTTTTATTTACATTCGTCTTTTTGATTGCGTTTTATTTCATTTTTTGTTTGGCGGTATGATGATAAAGCATCGTTTTTTGCTTTGTTTTTTATTTTGTTTTTTTTACCGTGTTCACTAAAGGGGTTAACTAGTGGGACAGTTTTATAGGTCAGGTCGTTATGGACGCGGCGATACCAAATATGTGTACTTTTATTGTTTTTTCGTTTTTTTTCCATTATATTTATTTATGGGTACAGTATATTTTTCTTTTTTTTTGATTATTTTTCATTTTTTTTTAAATATTTTTACTTTTTTTTTTTTCCATTTTGATACTTATTTTTTTAACTTTTACACTTTGTCCCACTATGGGACTTTCATTTTTTGCAGGCTGATCACTTGCACAGCATAAAGATGAAGTATCATCCCCTATGTTGTGCAGGCTGTAAGCCCCTGCACACACAAGTTTGGTAGATTGTGCACTAAGCACAATCTATCTAACATGCTGATGCCTGGTGACCCGGATGTCGTCAACATCGGGTCACCATAGCAAGTATTCGGACCCGGCATACACAGCGCAGGATGCCGGATAGAAGGTGAGAGGCGTGCTCTTACCGGTGCATGTACTGGAAATGCTGTGATCGACTTTGATCGCAGCATTTCGGGTGTTAATGTTTCAGGAGCAGTGCGGCACCGCTCCTAGCACATAGTACTGGGTGTCAGCTGTGACAATCAGCTGACACCCGGCGACGATCGCACCAGCACAACGCCAGGGCGTAATAATACGTATAAGCCCAGGGCACAGATACGTATTATTACGTTCCACGTCAGAAAGGGGTTAAAGAAAGAAAAAGAAGGTTATGAAACAGCTGACAAACCTAGAAGTGGACGACCATGGAAAACTTCCTTTAGAGTTGATCACATTATAAAGAAAAAGTCAGTATCTGATGTCTATAAAATTGCTGTACAGATCTTGCATGAGATGAACGAAGAATATGGGGTCAAAGTGAGTCCCCAAACCGTGGTGTGACGGCTAAGAGCAGTAGGGTTGAATGCACGAGTTCCAGTCAAGAAGCCTTTCATCTCTGCAAAAACCAGAAGGTCCGACTTAAGTTTGCCAAAGAACACAGACAATGGAAAGAGACAGATTGGTGTAAGGTGTTTTGGTCGGGTGAATCCAAATTCAATCTGTTTGGTAGTGATGGCAAGCACTATATATACCACCGAATTGTAAAACATAATGATGTAAGGTACCAAACACCTACAGTTAAACATGGTGGAGGCAATGTCATGGTTTGGGGCTGCTTTTCTGCATCTGCCATTGGCCCTCTGCATAGAATTGATGAAAATATGAATGCTTCCATGTACAAGGATATACTGGAGAATGTAATGCTGCCACATGGTAAATACAAAGTAGGCAGTAGATGGAAATTCCAGCAAGACAATGATCCTAAGCACACATCCAATTTAGTCAAAAACTGGTTAGCAAAGAAAAAAGTTCACAACGCCTCCTGATGAGGATAGGCGAAACGTACGTTAGGGCGCTTTTTTGATAGGTCCACATTGAGCTGAGTATGCTAATTTATCTCTGTTTGCCGGACCTTCCAGTTTACATAGACTTTCGTATACTTTGAGCATCTATTGGTCAATATACTAGGGCTGTTATTATACACTATCTGTATTATCATTGTTAGTAAGGGATATGGCTCATGTGTCATTTATTTAGGACCCATCATTCATTTTTTATGATATTCCTTGCTTCTAGGTTATTATTATATACATGTGTGGATATTTTTAATGTATTCAATAAAAAGATTTATTTTATTATGGGAATGTTGTCACTCTATTTGAACCAAGTTAGTTCCTTCTGTCGCAAAGAAAAACGTTTGCCTGTTGCAATGGCCAAGCCAATCACCTGGTTTACACCCTATAGAGCACCTTTTGGATGAGTTATGGTAACGAGTTGTTTGCAGATTTGCAAATGGAATGGAGCAAGATCCCTCAAGATGTCTTGAATACCCTAGTGGCTTCAATGCCCCGTTGGTGTGGCGCAGTAATTAAAGCCCCGGTGCCCAGCCACTGTACTGAGAGTGTGGCACCCAGGAGAAAAGGAATCTTATCCCTCCCAGGAGCCGCCAGCTTTCAGCCATATAGACGTGACCAGAGCTATTACAGTTACCGCTCAAAGCACTGACAGCAGCAGCTGTAAGCCCGTCCTGTCACTGACTGACAGCTCAACTTTTTGCCATTTCACCGCAGCTGGAATTTTCCCCCATTTTCCAGTAGATTGCATAGTAATATGAATGGTTTCATTCAAAATTACATCTTGTCCCGCAAAAAAACAAGAGCTCACGCTGCTATAGTAACAAAAAAAATAATAATAATGGTTCTTGGGAAGAAAAAAAAAAAATTGGCAGCGGCAGGAAAAGGTTAATGATTGAGTTGATCAGAAGGCACCAAGGAACTACTGGTTTTGGAATAAGGATTCCATGCCCATTTCCTTGTATGGGGTTTTATCATTGGCACTATTATAGTGATCAGGTTACCTGAACAAGGGCACTGGCTCCTTTATATCTTGCAACTTCCTGACCTCTTCATCTCGAGCTGGTGCACACAAGGTCCCCATCATGCTTATGGTAAAGTTGGCTAGCTTGGGGATATCTAGGGTTCTATTTTCTGCTTCCTGCTTGATGAGCTCTAGATCCAGAACCTCATTGATCTGATTCCTCAGCCGTGAATGACCAGGTAACAGGAAAGAGAAGAGACTCTGTAAGAAAAAGTTGAGTTGCATTCAACCTGTCTGGCCAGAAAGGAATGGTGGCAGTAAGAGAAGCCGGTCACATCTCCTGACCTGAACTATGCCTGGCTGTATACGTACAAGATCATATGTATAATGAGGAATGAATGATGGGCAGGGTTACTAAATCTGGTCATACACATTAGATTGACATCCAAGCCCACTAATATTGGTGAGCCAACTGACAATCTAATGTGCATGGGGCCCGACTCGCCCACGTCTCCTTTCCGATTCTCACGTTGGGTCAGATGCCAATGGAGATAAGGATCAGGCAGTTGAATTTTAATTGTTCGATGATCTTAATTTTGGGGAACTAAGCAGCTACCACATATGTCTGGCAGTGGCTTATTCGCCCCTCCATACTGAGAATACATGCACCCTCAGCTGAGGGAAGGAATTTGTTTGGGGGCAGGGGAGAAAGCACAGGAGCCATGTGTATGGGTAGCCTTAGACTCTATAATATACACATGCAGGAAATCCACATTCCCATCAGATCAGTCTGGCATTTCTGGAAACCTGTGGTGTGTGAACAGGACGATACAGACAACAATAAACCAGCTAGCCATGTCCTGATGGACAGACATGAATATACAAGAGACTAGGAAATACTCCTATTTTATTATCACTCCGGTTTATTAGTGACTGATTTTCATAACTCAATATTATGGGATATGTAAACTAAGCACACACAATACATTAATGTCGGCTGAACCACACGCTTTCTGCGGGACAAGCTGACATGTAAGGTGTGGTGGTGTCACAGCACTCCTGTGAATGTGTGTATTTGGGGGGGGTGCTGGAAGAGATGGCTGATTGGATTGCAGCTCCTTTAATGATCCTTAGAGCTCCTGTCTTCTGCACATTGCTGTCGACTGGTCTGACAATCCATCAGTAGCTCTTTTTATCAGTTTTTTTTTAGATCAATAAATAATTTCTGCATCTTTAATAACATTTGCTAGCACGTCAGCAAACCGGAGCCACATGAAGTAATGAAAGCAGAAAAAAAAAAAGGAAGGAAGGTGCATTTACAGTGAAAGATTATAGTGAATGAGCTTTACTAAGATCGCTCGATAAACTTGCAGTGTAAACAAGCTGCCGATCACCCAAAGAACGAGAAAAAGTTCTTTTGTGGCTTAAAATCATTATTCTTGGCAGCACATTGTCATGTGTGAACAGGAACTGTGCTGCCGAGAGCAATGAGAGCCTATGTGCACTGAGTGATCTATTACAGAACGTACAAAGCGCATTGTTTACTTAAATGACTGCTGATCTGTAGATATTTCCTGATCGGTGGCCGTTTAGTGCCTTGGGTCAGTCGGTATAAACGGACCATTAGCCTAAGGCTACAGTCACCCATGTGTGTGACACGTCCTAGTGCCGCCTGCTTTGGCTCGGACATCACACTGACTTCGAGTTTCATTAACCCTGACACATCAATTTCAAAAATGGATCCGTCCTCCGGTGCAGGAGACTCAGAACACGTCCTATTCTCAGCTGCTTTGCAGATCAGACTCAGACAAGTCTATGGTGATCGGGAGACACAGAGGACACACTGAAGTAAGGCTTTGTATCGCAGAGATCCACTGTTAAAAATGAAGGGATAAATAAAACTCCAGTCTACCTGCTTTAGTAAAGAAAAAAAATGGATGAGAAAAAAACTGGAAGCCAATAGGATGACATCTGAGAATAAAATTGTTCTCTGGGATGGTAACACTGACATGGATGTGTGAATGTAGCCTTACATTTATCAGGCGAGACCTCTCCGGCTAGGACATTACTGTTACCTCTTTAAGTTCTCCCAGTAATATAATGGCATGATCATAAACTGGTGGCTCTTCACTGAACTGAGTCTCCAGGCAATCCCAGAAGGCTTTATGCACAATATCCCGAACTGTTCTTTCTAGACTACATGAGAAAAAAAAAAGGAAAATATATATAAAAAAAATGTTTTTAATTATAGACATGGCTACAAGGCTCTGCAGTGTGTTTTAATCCAGCATGTAGACCTCACAGGAGGTGATGGCAAACCTGGCCCAATCCCTACTGTAATGCTGAAGGACGGAGATCTGCAACGCTCTGCAGCTATTGTAAATCACTCCTGCCAGTAGTCTGCGAGGACACAGCTGTCGGCATTGATATTCGTTAACATTTCATTATAATCAGAATTTACATAATGTACTATAAATTAAGGACAAACTAATTATATAAAAATACAATTATCCACATAAATCAGTTACATGAAGGTATTTTCCCTTTTAGAAGCACATTTCCTTCCCTGGATTAGAACAAGGACATCTTGGTTATGGACAGACAAAGCCATGTACTATGCAGTGACGTGTCCCCCCGCCGGCATCAACACGGCCTCAGGAGGTCTGCACTGACAGACTGGAGGACACTTCACGCTCCTCTTTGTGCAGGGGAGTATGCCCTCGGCTCTGAGACAAGTGGCGTCCGCTGCTCACAGTGACCATGCATTGTCCAGCTTCCTCCAGATAATCCCAGTGTAAGGAGATTGCTGGCTGGCTGGCTGGAAGGGGTTACAGTAGCAAGGAACAAGGGAATTTGCATTTCCTCCTAAATTAGAAAACAATGTCTAAATCTCTAACACTATTCGAAATCCTTCCTTAACCAACATCATGGGGCTGACAACTAACTTTTAAAGGGAACTTGTCCCCAGGTTATCCCTGTATAAACTTAAGACTTTAAGTTGTCTTGACCAGCACTACAACAACCTGTTAATAAGCTCCTGGTTCCCCAAACATCAGACAATACTTTTTAGGACAATCCCGTGTCATAAGCTAATTGGCATGGTCCGGTCTGGCGGGTGTCAGCACCTTCTCCATCACCGGCCCTCCTGCCTGTCTGACGCCTCCTATGTCACCCATGTGTGGAGCCTGCGCAGCTCCTGTTCTCTGTGGTGCAGACAAGTGTTGAGCAGGCTGGATGGAGATGGTCTTCAGCTGAGTGATAACAGCATTTCCGCTCTGGTCTTTAGTCGGTATTCTCTTGTCTCTGCCATTGTGGACAAGGAACACAGAATAAAGCCTCATTCAGACATCCATCCATCGCGGTCAATCACGGTCCGTACATGAACTGTGATACACAGACGTCTGAATGAGGCTTAAAAGCATCATAGCCACCCTTTATAGGCTGATTAGTCATTTGAGTGCTGACAAGGGGTACAGGAGAGCATTATTTCTCATTAATCACAGGTAAGTCTAGGTTCACATTTGTATGTCTGCAGAAATATGATGTATGTGTAGGACATATAGGTGAAAAACATATGCAAGCATGTGCCATATACTGATCTAGGACTGTCTGAATTTCGATGTACAGAAGTGTTCAAAATAATAGCAGACCAATATGACTAACCAGATTAATCACTGTTTTTGGTATAAATTCTATTACCACATGTCAAACAATTTACCAGTTGGTGCAGTAGATTCTAAGAAAACCAACAGACTCAACATTCATGATCTGCAGGTTTTTGAGTCTGTGTATTTGGATAATTAATTGTAAGGGGCTGTGTTCAAAATAATAGCAGTGTGGAGTTCAATTAGTGAGGTCAATCATTCTGTGAAGAAATAGGTGTGAATCAGGTGGCCCTTATTTAAAGCAGCAGGATTGTCAGCAGGATTGTGCTCAGTAAACCAGAAGTTGGTTGACTCTATGCAACATAGATGTGAAGCAGTTCTAAAAAACTGTGGGTATACAACTAAATATTAGTTTAGTGATTCACATGAATGCTAAATCCTCAAACAAAGAGTACATATTGTGAGTTTGTAAAGACAAATGCAGACACTGCTATTTTTTAAAACAGCCCAATGTTCATTTTTTGTTATTTTCTGTAAAGTACCGTAGTTAAAAATTATATACATTTCTCTTCATGTTTTGAATTAGAAAACAGTGTGCAATGTTCCCAATGCATGGAAATAAAAACTAATAGAAAGATTTTGTGCTTAGATCATGTTTTTGAACAAACTGCTATTATTTTGAACACTACTGTATATATCAAGCCACATCTAGATACTTGTGTTGTTTTTTTTTAGGTATCTTTTTTATATTATTTTGGCAGATTCTGCCATGTTGGCAGCAAGATCGGCCGCCCTGTCCAATGCGGCTCGTAGAGCTTTATGGCTTAAATATTGGCCGGGTGATATCCAGGCCAGAACAAGACAGTGTTCTATTCCATGCGAGGGAGACCATCTCTTTGGGCCGGCTCTAGATGAAATTTTGGACAAAGTAAGCGATGTGAAGAAGGGATTCCCTAATCTATCCATGTCTTCCTATAGACGCTCATTTCGCAAAAGAAAATTTCTCCGTAAAAGACCGAAAAAAGAACAAAACAAGTGGGGGAATCGCAGGCCGAAAGGTAGAGGGCTTCTGTTCGGTTCTTCTCAGGGACCCCGGAAGCAGAGTCAATGACTCGTAGCCCAGGAAGGAGAGAGGCTATTGGGCTTCTTACCTGCCTGGACAAATATTTCAGCCAGTAACTAGATCCTCGATCTGATAGGTTCGGGTCTGAGGTCTGAGTTCCAAGCAATCCCTCACGAGAGATTCATCTTGACCCCGGTCCGTTCCTCTGAGAAAGAGCAACTAGCTCTACAAAAAGAGGTTCCGGATTTAGTGCAGAAGACCGTTCTGGTGGAGGTCCCAGCATCAGAAAATGGGTTGGGGTTCTACTCTCCCCTCTTCCTGGTTTCTAAACCTGACGGTTCCTTTAGAACTATCAATAAACTGAAAACCCTAAGTAGGTTCTTGAATGTTCGCACATTTAAAATGGAGTCCATTAGTTCGACAATAAAATTACTTTTTTCTGGGCGTTACAAGGTAGTATTGGATTTGAAGGATGCGCACTATCACGTTCCTATACATGCAGAATATCAAAGATACCTGAGGGTGGCCATAATTATGGACGGAGAAATAAAACATTTTCAGTTCAGGGCCCTGCCATTCGGTCTTTCCATAGCCCCTCGGGTGTTTACTAAAGTAGTGGCAGAAGTTATGGCTCAAATGCGGGAATTAATTCCTTATCTGGATGATTTTTTTAGTGGTAGGGAATTCGACCTACTAATGTAAAGAACACCTAAAGGAGGTGATGTCCATCCTTAATAATCTGGGCTGAGTGCTGAATATAGAAAAATCCAGGTTGAAACCTTCCAGGGTTCAACAATTTTTAGGGATTATGCTGGATTCAGTAGCTCAAACATGTTACCTTCCGGAAACTAAAACACAATGGATTAAGAGCCAGGTGGAGAAAGCCATAGCCAATCCGGTCATGTCCCTTAGAGGAGCAATGGCCCTGTTAGGTACCCTCGTTTTCCAGGGGTTCTATGGGCACAATACCATTCCAGGGTTTTGCATAATGAAGTTTCTCTTAAAGGGCGCTTAGAAGCAATTTTCTCTTTATCACCTCGGTCAGTGAAAGCCTTACAATGGTGTCAGGATGAAGCAAATCTTTCCCAAGGGGTTCCCTGGGCACCTAAGGTAACTAGGATAATCACCACAGACGCTAGTCCCAGGGGGGTGGGGAGCCCACCTGGGGGATATGGTGATTCAGGGTACCTGGTCAGATAACGAGAAGAACCTTCCCTCTAATGCAAAAGAACTTCTGGCAGTGGATAAGGTTGTGAATAATTTCTTAGTCTCCCTCCAAGGTCAAAACGTTAAGGTTCTCTCAGATAATCAAGTTACAGTAGCTTATGTGAACCACCAGGGTGGTACAAGGTCAAGATCACTGAAGAGAGTGACAGATCATCTCTTTCAGATTGCAGAAAGTCATCTCCTTTCCTTGACGGCCCTCCATATAAGGGGAACAGAAAACTCCAGAGTGGATTACCTAAGCCGCTATCCTCTGTTGCAAGGGGAATGGGAACTAAATCAGGAGATATTTACCCAAATAGTCAGAACATGAGGGTCTCCAGTAGTAGACTTATTTGCCAAGAAGCTAAATCGGAAGACAAAATTCTTCTGTTCTCTGAATCCCAAAGAAAATCCCTTGGCGGTGGACGCTCTCTTGGTACCTTGGAACTTCAGCCTGGCATATGCCTTCCCCCCGCTGTTACTACTTCCCAGGGTCATAAGAAAAATCAGGGAACACAAGGTGAGGGTTCTTTTGATCGGACCCTTCTGGCCCAATAGACCCTGGTTCTTGTGTCTGAGGAACATGTTTGTCTATCTCCGACCCTTGGGTCTTTCCTGAGGTTCCAGATCTCGTCTTCCAAAGGCCGCTTTCCCATGCTCAAGCAGCGGGCCTCCACTTGACGGCATGGAACTTGAAAACGCGTTGCTGAAACAAAAAGAGTTTTCCCAAAATCTAATAACTACCCTGATGCAGAGCAGAAAACCGATTACAACTCGGATTTATGCCAGAAGCTGGCATAAATTTTTATCCTTTTCAGGGTTTAGAGTTAGCAAGGGGGCACCAATAGGGAAACTCCTAGAATTTCTACAGAAAGGTCTGGAGCTAGGGTTGTTCACCAGCACTGTTCAGTATCTGCCCTGGGCGTCTTTTATAGCTGCGATCTTTAAGGTAACTACTGGATTTCTCATTTTATCAAGGCAGCTTTTAGATCCAGACCCATTGTTAAAACTAGCTAGGTCTCTTGGGACCTAACGGCCTTAAGTGGCATGCCTTTTGATCCAATAGAGTCAGCAACTCTCAAAAACCTCTCCATTAAGACAGCTTTACTGATAATTTTAACCTCGGCCAGGAGAATTAGTGACATTCAGGCCCTGTCTATGGCCTAGCCATTTACACAGATCCTGGACGACAGAGTGATTTTTAGGCCAGATCCTGCCTATCTCCCTAAAGTGGCCACTCTCTTCCACAGAATTCAGGAAGTCATCCTATCCTCCTTTTGTCCCAATCCAGGTAATGAAAAAGAAGCGCATTTATATACGTTGGATGTGAAAAGATGTGTGGTTAGGTACCTTTTAGTTACCAAAGACTTTAGGAAAGATAGCTTGTTGTTTAAATCTTACCAAGGGTCTAGGAAGGGGTCTAAAGTCACCATGTCCATCATAGCTAGATGGATTAGGGAGGCCATTTCTCTAGCGTATTCATCTAGTGGCGAGGAAGTGCCTGAAAGGTTGAAGGCTCATTCCACTCGGGCTGTAGCGACCTCCTGGGCTGAGAAGACAGGTGTCTCTATAGAAGACATATGTAAGGGTGCTACCAGGTCCTCTCCGTCTACATTCTATAGACATTATAGGTTAGAGATGGGTGTATCGGCTGACCTCACCTTTGGGAGAAGAGTGCTCCAGGCTCTGGTCCCTCCCTAGATTACTTTCATCTCTATAATTCTCTCGTGGTGCTGTTATGGTCGACCAATAAAGTCCTAAGTTACTTACCGGTAACAGGATTTCTCGGAGACGATGACAGCACCCTTATATTCCCTCCCTTCATGTTTGTGGGAGCACTCCCTTTTTACTAATTATAGACTCATGCTTAATAGGTGTCATGTGGTATGATGAAAATTATGGTTGTTTGTTGTGTTTATTAACCTGGCGGTCCTCTCAATGCTCTGTAATCCAACTGAGGCGGAGAGGGGTGCCGCCCTTTTTAAGCCTGTAGGTTTCCTGTCCTTGGTGGGCGGTCCCTCTCTCCTGTAACTCAGGACTTTTTTGTACATCCAAAAAAAAACAGCAACATAACGTAAAGCTGACAAAATGCAGTCGAAAGAACATTTTTATTTACTATTCCTTGCTCATTTTAGTCTATGGACACATCAGATTACAGGTTTTTGCAGTTTTGGCATATGCGCCCTGCAGAAAGCACTGAATAACTGTGAACCTTGTTAGTGGTTGTTGACCACATTATTTTGGTATTACCGTATGTGTTACGGTGGCAGGTGAACGTAACTCTGGTGGACGTGGACCAATGAGCCAGGCTTACTGTGGTGGGGCATGACTATGCGACTACCTGGTTTTCACTAGTGGTGAGGATAGAATTGGCTGCAGGTAGTCGCCAGGTACCACTCCAGGGCAGTCCCCAGGTCTGCAGCAGCTGACCAGGGGGTAAGAGGCACGGGTACCAGGTACAGGAGGGCAACGACAAAGAGAGGTCAGACAGTCCGAGGTCAGGGCAGGCAGCACAGAATCGGAAGGAATAGCCAGGGTCAGGAGCGGAGAGGTCAGACAGGACAGCAAGGCAAGCAGGGTCAATGGAGAATCAATACAAGCAAACGCACAAACTGGACACTAGCAGACAAACTAGTTAGGAACCAACGTTCGGGCATGGAGTGGTAGGTGGAGCTGCCTGATATAGATCCTGCTAATCTCTGCAGGACACAACATGGTTCTATGTACTGTGTAATGGCTGCTCCTGACCGTACAGGGATATGGTCTGATCATATCATAGCTCCATGGCAGTATACAGACAGGTCAGCACAGGATCGCAAATGATTATTTCTTTAAAGCAAAACATTGTTTAAAAACAGGTAGTGAAATGTTTTACCTCAGAGGAAGAATCATTTGTGATCTCCTGCTGTAATGTCTGTATACTCTTTGCTTCCTCCTCTGCCCAGGAGCTGTGGTATGATCAGACCATGTTCTGTACATGGTCAGACATTACACAGTACACAGCAGGGGCACATTTATAAAATTATCTCAGCACAGGAATATTTTACTTAAACACATCCAATTGTGGAAGTTATTATTATTCCAGGATCTATTAATTAAAATTAACTTTTGTCATGGGGAAAACCCCTTTAAATTCCCATAGAGACAGGCTACACCCCCCTAAGGGCAGATGGAAGCCGCATGAGGTAAAAGCCAGACACGAGGAAAAACCGCATGGTGAGCAGAGCGGCGCTGGCAAGGTCTGCAAGTCACCGCCGTGACAGTATGAAAGATGTATATGTTTTTTTCTCCATTATTCTCAATGGGAGACATATGGAAACAGACAGCAGTACATTTCAATTTGTTTTCCTGTCTGTACCATTAAAAGTTAATTGAGATGGTCTCCTTGGGACACCTTTTGGACACCTCTGAATCTATGAAAACCATACCTCTTGATTCATTCAACTTTTCCATCATTTTTACTTTCCAATCCCCCCTCCTCCTGTCCTCATGTTTAATGTTGGCCTTGTCTGTCTCCCAGTGTCTTTGAAATATTTAATCATGTAATGATTGATTCATACCAATAATCCATGAATGTCATAATGTAAGAATTTATTTTACTACATGCACTACAAATGTCTCAAATTAACTCAACTGAAATGTAGTGTCTCACTATTTATACTGTCTTGTTTTGTATGGAATTTAACTTCTTTCCTTATTCTGTAAAATATTAAAGTCTTTCACTAAAAAGTTACAACTAAAATAAAAAGTTAATGAGAAAAAAACTTAAATAAAAACAAATTTAGATGTAGATGACATATACATTAAAATTCAGTTGTTTTCTTTTCAATTTAGTATTCTTATTTTCCTATCCAAATGTTATTTTCATGTCTTGTGCTATTCTGAATCAAACACAAAACCTAAGATAAAAACTTAATATGTAAATAATTTGCAGTAAATAAACAAATAGCAATAGTGCATGAAAACAATATAGGGTGCTTAGTTATCATAATTTTGATTAAAAAAAAATGTAAAAGCCATCCCACCACGTCACAGTGACCTTATTCAGGATGGTCCTAATCTCTTATATTAAAACCTTACCATTTGTCAAGTGACGTACAAGTGGATAAGGACTGAGAAGGAATGAGACTTGGCTAGTGGACACGCAGCCATGTGGAACCACATGCATATAATGTCCAGCTCAAAAGAAAGGGAGACCACACTTTTATTTGTACAGAGTGCAAAAAAAACAAACAAAAAACCCAAAGAGATTAACTGGAATATAAGATGGTGTGCATGTCTAATGTAAGCGCATGTTCACACATGGCCACTAAACAGACAAAACCCAACATAAAAACATACATTCTGGACATTACATTCATGTACTGTACAGTAGTTACCCATGGCCGAGTGTCCACTAGCCGGGGGTCAGTCTTTCTCAGCCCTTATCAACATGTACGTCACTTGATAAATGGTAAGTTTTAATATTAGAGGTTAAGACCATCTCGAATAGGGTCACTGTGACATGGTGGGATGACTTTTAGATCTGTTTTAATCAAAATTATGTTAACTAAGCACCCTATATTATTTTCATGCACTACTGCTGTTTATTTACTGCAGGGTATTTGCTTATTTTGTTTTTATCTTGGGTTCTGTTTAGTAGCCATTGTGAATGTGCACCTACACGCTGCATGCACACCAAGTTATATTCCAATTCATCTATTCAGGTTTTCTGTATCAAACATGTGGATTTATATATAACCAAGCAATCTCACTACACTTTATTTCACAAGATAAATATACGCATATTTACACACAGCTCTGTGCAAAAGTTTTAGGAAAGTGTGGAAAAAATACTGCAAGGCAAGAAGGCTATAAGAAATAGAAGTGTTAATAGTTAAATAAGTTGTCCACTACTTATACATTGATGTCTTAACCATAGAATAGGGTATCAATGTCTGATCGGCCGGGGTCCGGCACCCCCGCCAATCAGTTGTTATTGGTGTCGTCAGCTGCCGGCCGGAAGTACTTACTTGCTGAGCTTGGCCATCTAGTTGTAGTGGCTGCTGTGGGGTACTACACATCCGCTTCCCATTGAATTAAATAGGAGGCGGATGTGTAGCACCCAGCGGCGGTCACTACAACTAGACGGTACAGCTCAGGAAGCAACTACTTCTGGCTAGCGGCCGCCGCCACCGATCCACTGATCGGTGGGGGTGCCAGACCACGGCCAACCAGACATAGATGCCCTATCTTATAGATGGGGCATCAATGTATAAGTAGTGGATAACCTCTTTAAGTTTTATCAGTTAACCAAATGCAAAGTGAATGAACAAAAACAAAATCTACATCAAATATATGGCGACAGCCCTTTGCCTACAAAAAAGTATCATTGCTTCTGGGGACACTTGCACACAGTTTTTGAAGGAATTCAGCAGGGAGGTTATTCCAAACACCTGGGAGAACTGACCACAGATCTTCTGTGGATGTAGGCTTGAGTAAAATGCTTTTCTCTCTTTATGTAATCCAAGACAGACTTGATTGACTATGTTAAGATCATGCCTCTGTGGAGCCATATCATCACTTACAGGACTCCTTATTCATATTTATGCTGAAGATAGTTCTTAATGATATTGGCTGTATATTTGGGGTCATTGTTCTGCTGCAGAATAAATTTGGATCCAGTCAAATGCCTCCCTGATGGTATTGTATGATAGAAAAGTATCTGGCTGTATTTCACAGCATTCAGGACACCATTAATAATGACTAAATCCACAACTCCATTTGCTGAAATACAGCCCGAAACTTTTAAAGACCCTCCAACATGCTTCACTGTTCCTGCAGACACTCATTACTGTACCAAATAAATTTCCAGCAAATATCATGTTAAACATGATTATAGAACCGCAAATACCAGTATATAATAAAGCAGCTAAGTGATATGATAAATACTGATAATCTCATCTAAAACGGTGTATCAATCCCTACTCCTCCTGTGTGCAGGACTTCTTGGATTCCAAACAGAGCTGTCCCAGGATATATCCAATGTTAATGGTGAAGTTAACAGATCCACATTGGTATCTTACTCTGGTAGCAATAATTGGTCTGGTGGTGGGTAACAAAAATAGTCTGGTGGTCAGGTAGACCAATCCTGTGCACTGTAGTTGTGTATACCAAGATGTCCAGGCCGGCAGCGTTCCTGGTACTCACACACAAATTCCTGGATATCTCATGTGATGTCACTAGCTGAAAAACATAGCTGGCTTGAAAGAGGCAAAACAGCAAGGTGTTTCAGAAAAACTTTTTTTCCCCAAGGGGACAGCTCTTCATTGTTTTCTTGATAGTGTGATTCTTCAGGTGCGACCTATAGCACACTTACATCCTTACTCCCACCTTCACCTATAGTAAGCGCAGTGTCAACCTTGCTATTAATTTATCAATTTTGACGTGGCATTGCACAGGAACTGTCTCTGATTACATGCAGTTACTTTAGATTATTTCTAGAAGGCTCAAGTGCTTTACTATATTTTCAACTAAATACTGTATGCCCTCCAGTCCTTTAACAAACAAACTTCCATCTGTTAAAGCCACATATTTCTGTTAGGCTCATTAGGTGAGGTGGATCTGTGGCGCCCTTGCGGGTTCAGTCGCCTCAGAGGTACTGCATGTCATCCAGAGGTGTGGTATCCCACTCTCAGGTAAGGATGGAGTACTGCCTGGGACACACACACTTGCATCCATTACACTTCACTTCAAAGGGAAGGGCGAGATTGCTCCTAAGGGAGAGCACAGTCCCTGGTCCCTAGCTGGAGGGTGGAACCATGTAGTGGGTGTGGGTGGAGGAAGTAGTTTAGGGGAGCACTTCAGAAGGAGTATAAGAAGGAATGGAACCATCTAGAAGTAGCCAGTCCTGCTCAGGAGAGCAGTGGAGGAGGTCCAGGCTCCTGTGCTTGGAGCAGGAGTTGAGAGGAGAGAGAGAGGAGTGGGGCCTAGCCTGAGAAGCCCAGGAAAGAGAGAGAGAGGACGGCAGCAGGGAAGGCTCCAAGAGGAACAGAAGGGATCCTAGGGGCACGGGAAGGGCGGATGCCACCCGTGCGCCTGAATCTGCAGGAACGTAGAGGGATCAGGCCGCAGAGGGGACCGGCCCCTAAACTAGTGGAGAACTACAAGGCTCAGCTAGAAACCGGAGGCTGTTGTACTTGCAAGGTGCAGCTGCTAACGACCACAATTACATCGCCGAAAAGGTGGCCACAGAGGATCCAGGGGACTGCAGGTCGCCCGACAAGATCCGAGGCTACCGGCTTGGGACACTGATTGTGAGGCGCAGGGCAGGAGGGTGAGAGCCAGAGCAGGAAGATGACCGAGGAAGGCACATAGAACGGGGTCCCGTTTAAGCACTCCTGAGTTACTTTAGAGATTACTGAACCCCTTCCTTGGTGAACGCAGGATGACGTGGGAGGTTACTCTAGTACTGGTAACCTGGAGTTCAACAACTGTGAGTAAACCTTGAAGACTGCATCCCACTGTGTCCTAGAATTATTATCTGCGCTATCACCTGCACTACACTGCACAGCAACATCTACCTCATTAATCATCACTGCATTGCCCTGGAGCTTAGCTCTACCTGTGGAGAGCTGAACTAACTCTGCTGCGTCACCATCAGCTCCAGGGGATCTGCACCGCAGCGGCGCCTCCCTATAGCCGCATACCACAGGTGGCGTCACGAACATTAAACTATAAAAACTATAATCCCCTTTTTATTGACTGCCCTGGGTCACGGACCGGGTCACAGCCACTATGACATCCCCTGCACCGACCGGCCCGGCACTGAGTACCCCACGACCCAGGGGGAGCGTCAGATCCTAAGGTCGGAGTGGGCACATAGGCCACAAGAGTCAGTGCAGCAGGCAGATGAGGCACGCAAAAAACAGGAAGCAGAGGTACGGGAGACCACAGCCAAACAGGAGTCTAGAAACAGGTAGCAGAGGTCCTGGAAGACCGGGAGCAGGTAGCAGTGGTTCTGGAAGCCGCAGGCGGACAGGAGACGTCCTTGAGGCCCGGCATACAGCACCACAGAGTTCAGCGGACCGGGGTGAGGGCTGCAAAGGATCCAGAACAGGTCCATAACAATTTCACATTTTGACTTATCAGTGCAGAGCACCTGCTACCATTTTTTTGCACCCCCATTTACATGTTTTTGTGCATAGTTGAGTCATTTGGCCCTGTTTTCATGTCAAAGGAATGTTTTTTTGACAGCAATTCTTCCATGATGACTAATTCTATCTGGGTCCCACTGATTGCAGTCTGTTCTGAGGTGATGGCACTGATGGACATTTTCCAATTTTTAAGGGAAGTAAGCATGATGTGTCTTTCATCTGCTGAACTAAGTTTCCTTGGCCGACCACAGAGTCTTCGGTTTTTATCTTTGCCCATTAAGTGCCTTCAATGCTGAGAAATACAGGCAAATACTTGTTGTTATGCATAAGTACTGGCTGAGCTTGGCTGGGCTGCCTTCCCTTATGACCTTTGCTGTGCTCCAAGTGGGGTTTTACAAAGTGCCTGGCGTGTCTCAGTGACATTATATCTGTAGGTCTCTTAAGGCCCAGTTTGACACACATGAATCTTTGTATTAACACTCATGTGTTCAGTTGTTGTTTGGCGCGCTCCATCATCTGTTCACATTGTACATTCCTTTTTGCGAAATGCCTGTGAGCCCTGCATTTCCTCAGACATTCTGGATAAACATTTACTTTATACCTGTTGATTATCGGTTACAGTAAGCATCACACACTGTTACTAGACTCTGTTTATATTGTGCATTCATCTTGCAAAGCTCCTGTGGATCCGTTGCGTGCTGCTTCAGACTTGCCATTTACTTTTTCAACTGCCCTCCTGGTTCTGTGACTTCTAGTGTGTCCAACTTCTCACAGTTCCACATGCCATCTAACCTGCTGCACCAATACCCGGGCTACTACGTATGTCCAGCCTGACCTGCGGCTTTGTGAATCCACCTCACCAGGTAAGCCAAACATGTATCCATCAAACACAATCAGGGGCGCATCTGATTGGATATAAATTTATCCTGCAGCAGCACAACATCCCCAAACATACAAAGTTATTAAGAACTATCTTCAGCGTAAAGAAAAACAAAGAGTCCTATGACTAATGATCTAGACACCACAGAACCCTGATGTCAACATCTCTTGAGTCTTATTGGAAATACATGAAGAAACAGAAGGATTTGTGCAAGCCTACATCCTCAGAAGATCTGCGGTCAGTTCTCCAAGATATTTGGAACAACCTCCTTGCTGAGATCCTTCAAAAACTGTCTGCAAATGTACCTTGAAGAATTGATGCCGAAGGCAGAAGGTAGTCACACCAAATATTGGGTTGATGTAGAATTTTCTTTGTTTATTCGCTTTGCTTTTTGTTCATTGACAAAAATAAACTACACTTCTATTTTTTGAAGTATTCTTACTGTGAAGTATTTTTCCTCACCTGCCTAAAACTTTTGCATTGTACTGTATATACAAGTAGAAATGGTGGCCAACAGCACTGATATGCAAATGGAAGATGAACTACAGATTACATAAAACAAAGTACCCCTATGGCAAGTATCATAATTATTGTCATCGTCAAGAGTGATAGGATGCTGAATTCCATCCAAAATCATTGGAGCCTCACAAAATAACATTGTGCATGCTCAAATACCTGGAACACATTGGTCTAGAGTTGGAGTTCTTGTTCTTGGCAGTTTTGGTATATCCAATTAATTCTGCGTATTTCCACTTAGAATACACTATATTCACATCAATGCGCAGTGCATTGTAAAAAAATTACACTATATTAAACAATGCTGCTTTTACCAGCGCTTAAAAATACAACAGTTTTAAAAGTGTTGTAACAGATAGGAATTAAGCTTATTGCTTTTCCCCTATATACAATGAGCACAAAAATTTGACACATGCCTGTTAAAATGTCAAATTTTTGTTACGGAAAAATATCATACCAAGAAGAATCTTTTCAGAACATTTTCCACCTTTAATGCCACCCATAATCTGTACAATTCAATTGAAAAAAAAACTTACATTTTTCCAGGTGGAAAAATAAAGACCTAACATATTGTGGTTGCATAAATATGCACACCCTTAAATTAATACTTTGTTGAACTACCCTTTGAATCTATGACCGCATTCAGACTTTTTGGGTAGGAGTCTATCAGCAAGGCACATCTAGAATTGGCAATCTTTGCCGACTTTTCCTTGCAATAGATCCAAATCTGTCTGATTGTGAGGACATTTCCTGTGTACAGAGCTCTCTTCACGTCACCCACAGATTTTCAATTGGATTCAAGTCTGTGCTCTGGCTGGGCCATTCCATAACTTCGATCTCCTTCTGGAGAAGCCATCCTTCACTTGATTTGGAGATATGCTTTAGGTCGCTGTCATGTGGAAAGGTGAAATTCCTGACTGATATTCGGAACTGTTCATAATTCCCTCCAACTTGACTAAAGCTGCAGATCAAGTTGCCGAAAACAGCCCCAAAACATAATGCTGCCTCCACCGTGCTTCAATGTGGGCATGGTGTTCTTTTGGTGATGCACAGTGTTAACTTTGCTCCAAACATACCTTTTCGAAATATGGCCAAATTTCTACCTTGGTCTCATCGGACATTAGATCTTATAACACGTTTTCTTGCAAACTTTTGGTAGACTTTATGTAGGTTTTGGCAACGTATAGCCGTATAGCTTCCCAATCTACCCCACAGACCAGATTGAAGAAGATTTTGGGAGACTGTTGTCACAGGCAGTACTTGCCAGAAATTCCTGCAGCTCCTTAAATGTTGCTGTAGGCCTATTGGCAGCCTCCAAGACCAATTTTCTTCTAGTCTTTTTTTATCAAGTTTTGTGGGATGTCCCATTCTAGATAATGTCAATATTGTGCCAAATTTAAGCCACTTCTTGAATACCATCTTCCCAGTGTTCCATGGTGTATCTAATAACTAAGAAAAAATGTTGTACCCTACTCCTGATTGATAGCTCATTAATAAGATTATTTTGCTGTGTTGAAAGCTGTTTACAGACTATGTTTTTTAATATAAAATGCAACTAAGAAAATTCCTACTAGAACAGCTAAACTTTATATGGGGTTAATCAATATCAGCGTACATGACGGCAGCAGTGTACTGACTATTGTTTAACATAAGCTTAAATGTGAGTGGCTAATTCTTAAAACGACCATATCCCCAATTAAAAGAGGGTGCTCACACTTATGAAGACACAATTCTTTAGTTTTGTTATTTGTGTTATTCCGCTCAAAATGATTTGTTTGATTCTCAATGGATTTGTACACATTACTGTGACATTAAGGTTATGTGCACACGATGCGTTCTCGATGCGTTTTCGCGGCGGTTTTTCCGCCATGGAAACACTCCAAAAACGCTTACTAATAGGTCAGCCAGCTATAGCAATGCTAATCCTGATGTGCTGTGCACATGATGCGGAAATTTCCACTCAGGATTAGCATTGCGGAAAAAGCCTCAGCATGATCATTATGCCCAGCATTTCCGGAGCCTTTTCCGCCCATTGACTTTAATTGAAAAGCAGCAAATCTGCAGGTATAATATTTATACCTGCGGATTTGCTGCGTTTCAATTAAAGCCAATGAGCGGGAAACGCTCCGGAAATGCGGTGCTGGTGGTACACGGGTCGGGAGAGGAGGACTACAACTCCTCTCATCCGACCGCCGCTCCTGCTGATACCAGCGAGAGCGAAGCTGCTGAGGGGAGCAGTAGTTCTCCTCAGCAGAGTCGGGAACAACTGGCAGTTAAAAAAAGAAAAAAAAAAGTAAAAAATAAAAAAATAAATCCTTATACTCACTTGTCCAGCGTCCCCACGGTGTCCTCCTGCTCCGGGTCCCCGGCAGCATACTGTGAGTGTACTGTGCTGCCAGGACTTGCGGTCAGGTGAGCGAGCGACTGATCATTCACGTGACCTCACCCTGGGAACATTCTGAAGAATGTTCCCAGGGTGATGGTGGTCAGAGCTCACCGGAGCTGATCAGCTGATGAACCCCAGTGACCTCTTGCACAGCAATGTATACTACTGACAGGAGTGATTTTACACTCCTGTCAGTATACAGTGCTGTCTGCTACAGCAGTGACATCAGTGAATGCTGATGTCACTGCTGTAAAGGTGACCCGGATCGCCGTGGGACAATCGCTGGCGGTACGTGGACTGCGTCATTGACGGCGGACAGGTGAGGAATATTGTTGTTTGTTATTTTACTTTTTTTTTCAGAAGATCGATGGCTTTGCGGACCCATACAATAAAACATTTTTTAAAAACCTTGGGCTTTTTATTTCATTAAAATACTTTATTCTGGCCGTGTATTTATTGAAAAAGCGGCAATAACTTTACTACGCAGATAGTAATGGGGGCATCTTATAGACGCCCTCCATTATTAACCTGGGCTTCACGTCAGCCGTCAATACAAGGCTGATGTGAACCCCAACCCCATTACCCCACCGCTACAGGGCAGTGGGAAGAGAGGAGGCTAAGCGCCAGATTTGGAGCATCTTATGGATGCGCCATTTCTGGGACTGCTGAGAGTTGATATTAATAGCCGCGGAGGGGGCTAGTATTCATGGCCCTTTCCCTGGCTATTAATATCAGCCTGCAGCTGTCTGCTTAGCCTTTGCTGGTTCTATTCTATAGTGGGACCCCACGTTAATTTTTCTCTGTGGTGCCCCTGTAATCTAGCTAGTAAAGGCTAAACAAACAGCTGTGGGCTGATATTAATAGCCAGGGAACATTTTTGGCTAAAGGCCCCTTCCGCGACTACTAATATCAGCCCCCAGCGGTCGGCTTTCCAAATGACGCGGGAGCCCACGCCATTTTTTTTTTTTTAAATTTTAGGCTCTGTGCCCACGATCCGGACGTAACAGCGCTTTTGACGCATATTTTTTGCTGTGTCCAAAGCGCTGCATCCTATTGAACACAGGTAAATCCGCATATGTTCACTGAACCATGCGGATTTATTGCGTTCAATACATTCTAGTGGTCAAATTTCTGTTGCAGAGACAAGCGACTCTGCAAGAAAATTTGACATGTGAAGCGCCGCATGTCAGTGTGCATGGATGATCCGCAGCCTCAGATGCATGCATAGCGGACATGGGATTTCTAGAGATCCCATCCCCTATGATGTAACATCAGGACGCTGTGGGTTCAACGTTGCATAAACACTCAGCGTCAAACCTGCAGCAGTTCCTGACCGTGGCCACGTACCCAAACTCACCCGCAGCATGTCAATTCTCTTGTGGAGTCGCTAGTCTCCACAGCAGAAATTTGACCACTAGAAAGTATTGAATGCGGTAAATACACATGGTTCAGTGAACACATGTGGATTTACCTGCGTTCAATAGAATGCAACATTTTGGATGCAGCAAAAATTTGCGTGCAAAGCGCTGCTACGCCTGAATTATGGGCACAAAGCCTAAAAATTAAAAAAAAAATGGCGTTGGCTCCCGCTGGGGGCTGATATTAGTAGCCACGGAAGGGGCCATTAGCCAAAAATGTTCCCTGGCTATTAATATCAGCCCACCGCTGTTTGTTTAGCCTTTACTGGCTAGATTACAGAGGGAACCCAGAAAAAAATTATGTGGGGTCCCCCTATAAAATCTAGCCAGCAAAGGCTAAACTAGACAGCTGTGGGCTGATATTAATAGACAGGGAAGGTGCAATGGATACTAGCCCCCTCCGCAGCTATTCATATCACCCCTCAGCAGTCCCAGAAATGGCGCATCCATAAGATACGCCAAATCTGGCGTTTACCCTTGCACTTCCACACTGCCCTGTAGCGGTGTCAGAGGGTAATGGGGTTGGGGTTCACGTCAGCCTTGTATTGGCGGCTGACATGAAGCCCAGGTTAGTAATGGAGTGCGTCTATAAGACGCCCCATTACTAACTACGCAGTAAAATAGTAGCCGCTTTTCCAATAAAAGACACGGCCAGAATAAAGTATTTTAAAGAAATAAAAAACACACACGGTTCTACAATTTTTTTTATTACCCGCCTCCGAGAAGCTCTCGATTTCCTGAAAAAAAAAGGAAAAAAAACAAACAATATTCCTCACCTGTCCGCCATCAACGATGTAGTCCACAATCACGACTGTCCCACGACGATCCGGATCATTTCTACAGCTGTGACATCAGAAATCACTGATGTCACAGCTGTAGAATACAAGATCAGCTGATGAGCCCCGGTAAGCTAGAGACCGTGGGAACATTCTTGTGATTACAGGCTTCAGCAATCAGCTGATGATCACGTGACCAGTGACGTCACCGCAGGTCCTGGAAGTAAACTGCGGAGCGCGAGCTGTAGTGTAACAGTAGTATACAGAATAAGCTGTAGTGTAACAGAAGTATACAGAATAAGCTGTAAGCTGTATAAGCTGTAGTGTAACAGAAGTATACAGAATAAGCTGTAGTGTAATAGAAGTATACAGAATAAGCTGTAGTGTAAGAGAAGTATACAGAATAAGCTGCAGTGTAAGAGAAGTATACAGAATAAGCTGTAGTGTAACAGAAGTATACAGAATAAGCTGTAGTGTAATAGAAGTATACAGAATAAGCTGCAGTGTAAGAGAAGTATACAGAATAAGCTGTAGCTGTAGTGTAAGAGAAGTATACAGAATAAGGTGTAGTGTAAGAGAAGTATACAGAATAAGCTGTAGTGTAAGAGAAGTATACAGAATAAGCTGTAGTGTAATAGAAGTATACAGAATAAGCTGTAGCTGTAGTGTAAGAGAAGTATACAGAATAAGCTGTAGTGTAAGAGAAGTATACAGAATAAGCTGTAGTGTAAGAGAAGTATACAGAATAAGCTGTAGTGTAAGAGAAGTATACAGAATAAGCTGTAGTGTAACAGAAGTATACAGAATAAGCTGTAGTGTAAGAGAAGTATACGGAATAAGCTGTAGTGTAAGAGAAGTATACAGAATAAGCTGTAGTGTAAGAGAAGTATACAGAATAAGCTGTAGTGTAAGAGAAGTATACAGAATAAGCTGTAGTGTAAGAGAAGTATACAGAATAAGCTGTAGTGTAGCAGAAGTATACAGAATAAGCTGTAGAGTAAGAGAAGTATACAGAATAAGCTGTAACTGTAGTGTAAGAGAAGTATACGGAATAAGCTGTAGTGTAATAGAAGTATACAGAATAAGCTGTAGTGTAATAGAAGTATACAGAATAAGCTGTAGTGTAACAGAAGTATACAGAATAAGCTGTAGAGTAAGAGAAGTATACAGAATAAGCTGTAGTGTAAGAGAAGTATACAGAATAAGCTGTAGCTGTAGTGTAAGAGAAGTATACAGAATAAGCTGTAGAGTGAGAGAAGTACACGGAATAAGCTGTAGTGTAAGAGAAGTATACAGAATAAGCTGTAGTGTAAGAGAAGTATACAGAATAAGCTGTAGTGTAAGAGAAGTATACAGAATAAGCTGTAGATTAAGAGAAGTATACAGAATAAGCTTTAGTGTAAGAGAAGTATACAGAATAAGCTGTAGTGTAAGAGAAGTATACAGAATAAGCTGTAGAGTAAGAGAAGTATACAGAATAAGCTGTAGTGTAAGAGAAGTATACAGAATAAGCTGTAGTGTAACAGAAGTATACGGAATAAGCTGTAGTGTAAGAGAAGTATACAGAATAAGCTGTAGTGCAACAGAAGTATACAGAATAAGCTGTAGAGTAAGAGAAGTATACAGAATAAGCTGTAACTGTAGTGTAAGAGAAGTATACAGAATAAGCTGTAGAGTAACAGAAGTATACAGAATAAGCTGTAGTGTAACAGAAGTATACAGAATAAGCTGTAGAGTAAGAGAAGTATACAGAATAAGCTGTAGCTGTAGTGTAAGAGAAGTATACGGAATAAGCTGTAGTGTAAGAGAAGTATACAGAATAAGCTGTAGTGTAATAGAAGTATACAGAATAAGCTGTAGTGTAAGAGAAGTATACAGAATAAGCTGTAGTGTAAGAGAAGTATACAGAATAAGCTGTAGTGTAACAGAAGTATACAGAATAAGCTGTAGAGTAAGAGAAGTATACAGAATAAGCTGTATTGAAAGAGAAGTATACAGAATAAGCTGTAGTGTAAGAGAAGTATACAGAATAAGCTGTAGTGTAACAGAAGTATACAGAATAAGCTGTATTGTAAGAGAAGTATACAGAATAAGCTGTAGTGTAACAGAAGTATACAGAATAAGCTGTACTGTAAGAGAAGTATACAGAATAAGCTGTAGTGCAACAGAAGTATACAGAATAAACTGCAGTGTAATAGAAGTATACAGAATAAGCTGTAGTGTAAGAGAAGTGTACAGAATAAGCTGTAGTGTAAGAGAAGTATACAGAATAAGCTGTAGTGTAACAGAAGTATACAGAATAAGCTGTAGAGTAAGAGAAGTATACAGAATAAGCTGTATTGAAAGAGAAGTATACAGAATAAGCTGTAGTGTAAGAGAAGTATACAGAATAAGCTGTAGTGTAACAGAAGTATACAGAATTAGCTGCAGTGTAAGAGAAGTATACAGAATAAGCTGTAACTGTAGTGTAAGAGAAGTATACGGAATAAGCTGTAGTGTAAGAGAAGTATACAGAATAAGCTGTAGTGTAACAGAAGTATACAGAATAAGCTGTAGTGTAACAGAAGTATACAGAATAAGCTGTAGTGTAACAGAAGAATACAGAATAAGCTGTAGAGTAAGAGAAGTATACAGAATAAGCTGTAGTGTAACAGAAGTATACAGAATAAGCTGTAGAGTAAGAGAAGTATACAGAATAAGCTGTAACTGTAGTGTAAGAGAAGTATACGGAATAAGCTGTAGTGTAAGAGAAGTATACAGAATAAGCTGTAGTGTAACAGAAGTATACAGAATAAGCTGTAGTGTAACAGAAGTATACAGAATAAGCTGTAGTGTAACAGAAGTATACAGAATAAGCTGTAGTGTAAGAGAAGTATACAGAATAAGCTGCAGTGTAAGAGAAGTATACAGAATAAGCTGTAGTGTAAGAGAAGTATACAGAATAAGCTGTAGTGTAACAGAAGTATACAGAATAAGCTGTAGTGTAACAGAAGTATACAGAATAAGCTGTAGTGTAAGAGAAGTATACAGAATAAGCAGTAGCTGTAGTGTAAGAGAAGTATATGGAATAAGCTGTAGTGTAACAGAAGTATATAGAATAAGCTGTAGAGTAAGAGAAGTATACAGAATAAGCTGCAGAGTAAGAGAAGTATACAGAATAAGCTGTAGTGTAAGAGAAGTATACAGAATAAGCTGTAGTGTAACAGAAGTATACAGAATAAGCTGTAGTGTAACAGAAGTATACAGAATAAGCTGTAGAGTAAGAAGTATACAGAATAAGCTGTAGCTGTAGTGTAAGAGAAGTATACGGAATAAGCTGTAGTGTAAGAGAAGTATACAGAATAAGCTGTAGAGTAAGAGAAGTATACAGAATAAGCAGTAGCTGTAGTGTAAGAGAAGTATATGGAATAAGCTGTAGTGTAACAGAAGTATATAGAATAAGCTGTAGAGTAAGAGAAGTATACAGAATAAGCTGCAGAGTAAGAGAAGTATACAGAATAAGCTGTAGTGTAAGAGAAGTATACAGAATAAGCTGTAGTGTAACAGAAGTATACAGAATAAGCTGTAGTGTAACAGAAGTATACAGAATAAGCTGTAGAGTAAGAGAAGTATACAGAATAAGCTGTAGCTGTAGTGTAAGAGAAGTATACAGAATAAGCTGTAGTGTAATAGAAGTATAAAGAATAAGCTGTAGTGTAAGAGAAGTATACAGAATAAGCTGTAGTGTAAGAGAAGTATACAGAATAAGCTGTAGTGTAACAGAAGTATACAGGATAAGCTGTAGTGTAAGAGAAGTATACAGAATAAGCTGTAGTGTAACAGAAGTATACAGAATAAGCTGTAATGTAATAGAAGTATACAGAATAAGCTGTAGTGTAAGAGAAGTATACAGAATAAGCTGTAGTGTAAGAGAAGTATACAGAATAAGCTGTAGTGTAATAGAAGTATACAGAATAAGCTGTAGTGTAACAGAAGTATACAGAATAAGCTGTAGTGTAATAGAAGTATACAGAATAAGCTGTAGTGTAAGAGAAGTATACAGAATAAGCTGTAGTGTAACAGAAGTATACAGAATAAGCTGTAGTGTAATAGAAGTATACAGAATAAGCTGTAGTGTAAGAGAAGTATACAGAATAAGCTGCAGTGTAATAGAAGTATACAGAATAAGCTGTAGTGTAAGAGAAGTGTACAGAATAAGCTGTAGTGTAAGAGAAGTATACAGAATAAGCTGTAGTGTAACAGAAGTATACAGAATAAGCTGTAGCTGTAGAGTAAGAGAAGTATACAGAATAAGCTGTATTGAAAGAGAAGTATACAGAATAAGCTGTAGTGTAAGAGAAGTATACAGAATAAGCTGTAGTGTAACAGAAGTATACAGAATAAGATGTATTGTAAGAGAAGTATACAGAATTAGCTGCAGTGTAAGAGAAGTATACAGAATAAGCTGTAGAGTAAGAGAAGTATACAGAATAAGCTGTAGTGTAAGAGAAGTATACAGAATAAGCTGTAGTGTAATAGAAGTATACAGAATAAGCTGTAGTGTAACAGAAGTATACAGAATAAGCTGTAGTGTAATAGAAGTATACAGAATAAGCTGTAGTGTAACAGAAGTATACAGAATAAGCTGTAGTGTAATAGAAGTATACAGAATAAGCTGTAGTGTAAGAGAAGTATACAGAATAAGCTGTAGTGTAACAGAAGTATACAGAATAAGCTGTAGTGTAATAGAAGTATACAGAATAAGCTGTAGTGTAAGAGAAGTATACAGAATAAGCTGCAGTGTAATAGAAGTATACAGAATAAGCTGTAGTGTAAGAGAAGTGTACAGAATAAGCTGTAGTGTAAGAGAAGTATACAGAATAAGCTGTAGTGTAACAGAAGTATACAGAATAAGCTGTAGCTGTAGAGTAAGAGAAGTATACAGAATAAGCTGTATTGAAAGAGAAGTATACAGAATAAGCTGTAGTGTAAGAGAAGTATACAGAATAAGCTGTAGTGTAACAGAAGTATACAGAATAAGATGTATTGTAAGAGAAGTATACAGAATTAGCTGCAGTGTAAGAGAAGTATACAGAATAAGCTGTAGAGTAAGAGAAGTATACAGAATAAGCTGTAGTGTAAGAGAAGTATACAGAATAAGCTGTAGTGTAATAGAAGTATACAGAATAAGCTGTAGCTGTAGTGTAAGAGAAGTATACAGAATAAGCTGTAGTGTAAGAGAAGTATACAGAATAAGCTGTAGTGTAAGAGAAGTATACAGAATAAGCTGTAGTGTAAGAGAAGTATACAGAATAAGCTGTAGTGTAATAGAAGTATACAGAATAAGCTGTAGCTGTAGTGTAAGAGAAGTATACAGAATAAGCTGTAGTGTAAGAGAAGTATACAGAATAAGCTGTAGTGTAAGAGAAGTATACAGAATAAGCTGTAGTGTAAGAGAAGTATACAGAATAAGCTGTAGTGTAACAGAAGTATACAGAATAAGCTGTAGTGTAAGAGAAGTATACGGAATAAGCTGTAGTGTAAGAGAAGTATACAGAATAAGCTGTAGTGTAAGAGAAGTATACAGAATAAGCTGTAGTGTAAGAGAAGTATACAGAATAAGCTGTAGTGTAAGAGAAGTATACAGAATAAGCTGTAGTGTAGCAGAAGTATACAGAATAAGCTGTAGAGTAAGAGAAGTATACAGAATAAGCTGTAACTGTAGTGTAAGAGAAGTATACGGAATAAGCTGTAGTGTAATAGAAGTATACAGAATAAGCTGTAGTGTAATAGAAGTATACAGAATAAGCTGTAGTGTAACAGAAGTATACAGAATAAGCTGTAGAGTAAGAGAAGTATACAGAATAAGCTGTAGTGTAAGAGAAGTATACAGAATAAGCTGTAGCTGTAGTGTAAGAGAAGTATACAGAATAAGCTGTAGAGTGAGAGAAGTACACGGAATAAGCTGTAGTGTAAGAGAAGTATACAGAATAAGCTGTAGTGTAAGAGAAGTATACAGAATAAGCTGTAGTGTAAGAGAAGTATACAGAATAAGCTGTAGATTAAGAGAAGTATACAGAATAAGCTTTAGTGTAAGAGAAGTATACAGAATAAGCTGTAGTGTAAGAGAAGTATACAGAATAAGCTGTAGAGTAAGAGAAGTATACAGAATAAGCTGTAGTGTAAGAGAAGTATACAGAATAAGCTGTAGTGTAACAGAAGTATACGGAATAAGCTGTAGTGTAAGAGAAGTATACAGAATAAGCTGTAGTGCAACAGAAGTATACAGAATAAGCTGTAGAGTAAGAGAAGTATACAGAATAAGCTGTAACTGTAGTGTAAGAGAAGTATACAGAATAAGCTGTAGAGTAACAGAAGTATACAGAATAAGCTGTAGTGTAACAGAAGTATACAGAATAAGCTGTAGAGTAAGAGAAGTATACAGAATAAGCTGTAGCTGTAGTGTAAGAGAAGTATACGGAATAAGCTGTAGTGTAAGAGAAGTATACAGAATAAGCTGTAGTGTAATAGAAGTATACAGAATAAGCTGTAGTGTAAGAGAAGTATACAGAATAAGCTGTAGTGTAAGAGAAGTATACAGAATAAGCTGTAGTGTAACAGAAGTATACAGAATAAGCTGTAGAGTAAGAGAAGTATACAGAATAAGCTGTATTGAAAGAGAAGTATACAGAATAAGCTGTAGTGTAAGAGAAGTATACAGAATAAGCTGTAGTGTAACAGAAGTATACAGAATAAGCTGTATTGTAAGAGAAGTATACAGAATAAGCTGTAGTGTAACAGAAGTATACAGAATAAGCTGTACTGTAAGAGAAGTATACAGAATAAGCTGTAGTGCAACAGAAGTATACAGAATAAACTGCAGTGTAATAGAAGTATACAGAATAAGCTGTAGTGTAAGAGAAGTGTACAGAATAAGCTGTAGTGTAAGAGAAGTATACAGAATAAGCTGTAGTGTAACAGAAGTATACAGAATAAGCTGTAGAGTAAGAGAAGTATACAGAATAAGCTGTATTGAAAGAGAAGTATACAGAATAAGCTGTAGTGTAAGAGAAGTATACAGAATAAGCTGTAGTGTAACAGAAGTATACAGAATTAGCTGCAGTGTAAGAGAAGTATACAGAATAAGCTGTAACTGTAGTGTAAGAGAAGTATACGGAATAAGCTGTAGTGTAAGAGAAGTATACAGAATAAGCTGTAGTGTAACAGAAGTATACAGAATAAGCTGTAGTGTAACAGAAGTATACAGAATAAGCTGTAGTGTAACAGAAGAATACAGAATAAGCTGTAGAGTAAGAGAAGTATACAGAATAAGCTGTAGTGTAACAGAAGTATACAGAATAAGCTGTAGAGTAAGAGAAGTATACAGAATAAGCTGTAACTGTAGTGTAAGAGAAGTATACGGAATAAGCTGTAGTGTAAGAGAAGTATACAGAATAAGCTGTAGTGTAACAGAAGTATACAGAATAAGCTGTAGTGTAACAGAAGTATACAGAATAAGCTGTAGTGTAACAGAAGTATACAGAATAAGCTGTAGTGTAAGAGAAGTATACAGAATAAGCTGCAGTGTAAGAGAAGTATACAGAATAAGCTGTAGTGTAAGAGAAGTATACAGAATAAGCTGTAGTGTAACAGAAGTATACAGAATAAGCTGTAGTGTAACAGAAGTATACAGAATAAGCTGTAGTGTAAGAGAAGTATACAGAATAAGCAGTAGCTGTAGTGTAAGAGAAGTATATGGAATAAGCTGTAGTGTAACAGAAGTATATAGAATAAGCTGTAGAGTAAGAGAAGTATACAGAATAAGCTGCAGAGTAAGAGAAGTATACAGAATAAGCTGTAGTGTAAGAGAAGTATACAGAATAAGCTGTAGTGTAACAGAAGTATACAGAATAAGCTGTAGTGTAACAGAAGTATACAGAATAAGCTGTAGAGTAAGAAGTATACAGAATAAGCTGTAGCTGTAGTGTAAGAGAAGTATACGGAATAAGCTGTAGTGTAAGAGAAGTATACAGAATAAGCTGTAGAGTAAGAGAAGTATACAGAATAAGCAGTAGCTGTAGTGTAAGAGAAGTATATGGAATAAGCTGTAGTGTAACAGAAGTATATAGAATAAGCTGTAGAGTAAGAGAAGTATACAGAATAAGCTGCAGAGTAAGAGAAGTATACAGAATAAGCTGTAGTGTAAGAGAAGTATACAGAATAAGCTGTAGTGTAACAGAAGTATACAGAATAAGCTGTAGTGTAACAGAAGTATACAGAATAAGCTGTAGAGTAAGAGAAGTATACAGAATAAGCTGTAGCTGTAGTGTAAGAGAAGTATACAGAATAAGCTGTAGTGTAATAGAAGTATAAAGAATAAGCTGTAGTGTAAGAGAAGTATACAGAATAAGCTGTAGTGTAAGAGAAGTATACAGAATAAGCTGTAGTGTAACAGAAGTATACAGGATAAGCTGTAGTGTAAGAGAAGTATACAGAATAAGCTGTAGTGTAACAGAAGTATACAGAATAAGCTGTAGTGTAAGAGAAGTATACGGAATAAGCTGTAGTGTAAGAGAAGTATACAGAATAAGCTGTAGTGTAAGAGAAGTATACAGAATAAGCTGTAGTGTAAGAGAAGTATACAGAATAAGCTGTAGTGTAAGAGAAGTATACAGAATAAGCTGTAGTGTAGCAGAAGTATACAGAATAAGCTGTAGAGTAAGAGAAGTATACAGAATAAGCTGTAACTGTAGTGTAAGAGAAGTATACGGAATAAGCTGTAGTGTAATAGAAGTATACAGAATAAGCTGTAGTGTAATAGAAGTATACAGAATAAGCTGTAGTGTAACAGAAGTATACAGAATAAGCTGTAGAGTAAGAGAAGTATACAGAATAAGCTGTAGTGTAAGAGAAGTATACAGAATAAGCTGTAGCTGTAGTGTAAGAGAAGTATACAGAATAAGCTGTAGAGTGAGAGAAGTACACGGAATAAGCTGTAGTGTAAGAGAAGTATACAGAATAAGCTGTAGTGTAAGAGAAGTATACAGAATAAGCTGTAGTGTAAGAGAAGTATACAGAATAAGCTGTAGATTAAGAGAAGTATACAGAATAAGCTTTAGTGTAAGAGAAGTATACAGAATAAGCTGTAGTGTAAGAGAAGTATACAGAATAAGCTGTAGAGTAAGAGAAGTATACAGAATAAGCTGTAGTGTAAGAGAAGTATACAGAATAAGCTGTAGTGTAACAGAAGTATACGGAATAAGCTGTAGTGTAAGAGAAGTATACAGAATAAGCTGTAGTGCAACAGAAGTATACAGAATAAGCTGTAGAGTAAGAGAAGTATACAGAATAAGCTGTAACTGTAGTGTAAGAGAAGTATACAGAATAAGCTGTAGAGTAACAGAAGTATACAGAATAAGCTGTAGTGTAACAGAAGTATACAGAATAAGCTGTAGAGTAAGAGAAGTATACAGAATAAGCTGTAGCTGTAGTGTAAGAGAAGTATACGGAATAAGCTGTAGTGTAAGAGAAGTATACAGAATAAGCTGTAGTGTAATAGAAGTATACAGAATAAGCTGTAGTGTAAGAGAAGTATACAGAATAAGCTGTAGTGTAAGAGAAGTATACAGAATAAGCTGTAGTGTAACAGAAGTATACAGAATAAGCTGTAGAGTAAGAGAAGTATACAGAATAAGCTGTATTGAAAGAGAAGTATACAGAATAAGCTGTAGTGTAAGAGAAGTATACAGAATAAGCTGTAGTGTAACAGAAGTATACAGAATAAGCTGTATTGTAAGAGAAGTATACAGAATAAGCTGTAGTGTAACAGAAGTATACAGAATAAGCTGTACTGTAAGAGAAGTATACAGAATAAGCTGTAGTGCAACAGAAGTATACAGAATAAACTGCAGTGTAATAGAAGTATACAGAATAAGCTGTAGTGTAAGAGAAGTGTACAGAATAAGCTGTAGTGTAAGAGAAGTATACAGAATAAGCTGTAGTGTAACAGAAGTATACAGAATAAGCTGTAGAGTAAGAGAAGTATACAGAATAAGCTGTATTGAAAGAGAAGTATACAGAATAAGCTGTAGTGTAAGAGAAGTATACAGAATAAGCTGTAGTGTAACAGAAGTATACAGAATTAGCTGCAGTGTAAGAGAAGTATACAGAATAAGCTGTAACTGTAGTGTAAGAGAAGTATACGGAATAAGCTGTAGTGTAAGAGAAGTATACAGAATAAGCTGTAGTGTAACAGAAGTATACAGAATAAGCTGTAGTGTAACAGAAGTATACAGAATAAGCTGTAGTGTAACAGAAGAATACAGAATAAGCTGTAGAGTAAGAGAAGTATACAGAATAAGCTGTAGTGTAACAGAAGTATACAGAATAAGCTGTAGAGTAAGAGAAGTATACAGAATAAGCTGTAACTGTAGTGTAAGAGAAGTATACGGAATAAGCTGTAGTGTAAGAGAAGTATACAGAATAAGCTGTAGTGTAACAGAAGTATACAGAATAAGCTGTAGTGTAACAGAAGTATACAGAATAAGCTGTAGTGTAACAGAAGTATACAGAATAAGCTGTAGTGTAAGAGAAGTATACAGAATAAGCTGCAGTGTAAGAGAAGTATACAGAATAAGCTGTAGTGTAAGAGAAGTATACAGAATAAGCTGTAGTGTAACAGAAGTATACAGAATAAGCTGTAGTGTAACAGAAGTATACAGAATAAGCTGTAGTGTAAGAGAAGTATACAGAATAAGCAGTAGCTGTAGTGTAAGAGAAGTATATGGAATAAGCTGTAGTGTAACAGAAGTATATAGAATAAGCTGTAGAGTAAGAGAAGTATACAGAATAAGCTGCAGAGTAAGAGAAGTATACAGAATAAGCTGTAGTGTAAGAGAAGTATACAGAATAAGCTGTAGTGTAACAGAAGTATACAGAATAAGCTGTAGTGTAACAGAAGTATACAGAATAAGCTGTAGAGTAAGAAGTATACAGAATAAGCTGTAGCTGTAGTGTAAGAGAAGTATACGGAATAAGCTGTAGTGTAAGAGAAGTATACAGAATAAGCTGTAGAGTAAGAGAAGTATACAGAATAAGCAGTAGCTGTAGTGTAAGAGAAGTATATGGAATAAGCTGTAGTGTAACAGAAGTATATAGAATAAGCTGTAGAGTAAGAGAAGTATACAGAATAAGCTGCAGAGTAAGAGAAGTATACAGAATAAGCTGTAGTGTAAGAGAAGTATACAGAATAAGCTGTAGTGTAACAGAAGTATACAGAATAAGCTGTAGTGTAACAGAAGTATACAGAATAAGCTGTAGAGTAAGAGAAGTATACAGAATAAGCTGTAGCTGTAGTGTAAGAGAAGTATACAGAATAAGCTGTAGTGTAATAGAAGTATAAAGAATAAGCTGTAGTGTAAGAGAAGTATACAGAATAAGCTGTAGTGTAAGAGAAGTATACAGAATAAGCTGTAGTGTAACAGAAGTATACAGGATAAGCTGTAGTGTAAGAGAAGTATACAGAATAAGCTGTAGTGTAACAGAAGTATACAGAATAAGCTGTAATGTAATAGAAGTATACAGAATAAGCTGTAGTGTAAGAGAAGTATACAGAATAAGCTGTAGTGTAAGAGAAGTATACAGAATAAGCTGCAGTGTAATAGAAGTATACAGAATAAGCTGTAGTGTAAGAGAAGTATACAGAATAAGCTGTAGTGTAACAGAAGTATACAGAATAAGCTGTAGTGTAAGAGAAGTATACAGAATAAGCTGTAGTGTAACAGAAGTATACAGAATAAGCTGTAGTGTAATAGAAGTATACAGAATAAGCTGTAGTGTAATAGAAGTATACAGAATAAGCTGTAGTGTAACAGAAGTATACAGAATAAGCTGTAGTGTAATAGAAGTATACAGAATAAGCTGTAGTGTAACAGAAGTATACAGAATAAGCTGTAGTGTAATAGAAGTATACAGAATAAGCTGTAGTGTAAGAGAAGTATACAGAATAAGCTGTAGTGTAACAGAAGTATACAGAATAAGCTGTAGTGTAATAGAAGTATACAGAATAAGCTGTAGTGTAAGAGAAGTATACAGAATAAGCTGCAGTGTAATAGAAGTATACAGAATAAGCTGTAGTGTAAGAGAAGTGTACAGAATAAGCTGTAGTGTAAGAGAAGTATACAGAATAAGCTGTAGTGTAACAGAAGTATACAGAATAAGCTGTAGCTGTAGAGTAAGAGAAGTATACAGAATAAGCTGTATTGAAAGAGAAGTATACAGAATAAGCTGTAGTGTAAGAGAAGTATACAGAATAAGCTGTAGTGTAACAGAAGTATACAGAATAAGATGTATTGTAAGAGAAGTATACAGAATTAGCTGCAGTGTAAGAGAAGTATACAGAATAAGCTGTAGAGTAACAGAAGTATACAGAATAAGCTGTAGTGTAACAGAAGTATACAGAATAAGCTGTAGAGTAAGAGAAGTATACAGAATAAGCTGTATTGAAAGAGAAGTATACAGAATAAGCTGTAGTGTAAGAGAAGTATACAGAATAAGCTGTAGTGTAACAGAAGTATACAGAATTAGCTGCAGTGTAAGAGAAGTATACAGAATAAGCTGTAGTGTAACAGAAGTATACAGAATAAGCTGTAGTGTAACAGAAGAATACAGAATAAGCTGTAGAGTAAGAGAAGTATACAGAATAAGCTGTAGTGTAACAGAAGTATACAGAATAAGCTGTAGAGTAAGAGAAGTATACAGAATAAGCTGTAACTGTAGTGTAAGAGAAGTATACGGAATAAGCTGTAGTGTAAGAGAAGTATACAGAATAAGCTGTAGTGTAACAGAAGTATACAGAATAAGCTGTAGTGTAACAGAAGTATACAGAATAAGCTGTAGTGTAACAGAAGTATACAGAATAAGCTGTAGTGTAACAGAAGTATACAGAATAAGCTGTAGTGTAAGAGAAGTATACAGAATAAGCTGCAGTGTAAGAGAAGTATACAGAATAAGCTGTAGTGTAAGAGAAGTATACAGAATAAGCTGTAGTGTAACAGAAGTATACAGAATAAGCTGTAGTGTAACAGAAGTATACAGAATAAGCTGTAGTGTAAGAGAAGTATACAGAATAAGCAGTAGCTGTAGTGTAAGAGAAGTATATGGAATAAGCTGTAGTGTAACAGAAGTATATAGAATAAGCTGTAGAGTAAGAGAAGTATACAGAATAATCTGCAGAGTAAGAGAAGTATACAGAATAAGCTGTAGTGTAAGAGAAGTATACAGAATAAGCTGTAGTGTAACAGAAGTATACAGAATAAGCTGTAGTGTAACAGAAGTATACAGAATAAGCTGTAGAGTAAGAAGTATACAGAATAAGCTGTAGCTGTAGTGTAAGAGAAGTATACGGAATAAGCTGTAGTGTAAGAGAAGTATACAGAATAAGCTGTAGAGTAAGAGAAGTATACAGAATAAGCAGTAGCTGTAGTGTAAGAGAAGTATATGGAATAAGCTGTAGTGTAACAGAAGTATATAGAATAAGCTGTAGAGTAAGAGAAGTATACAGAATAAGCTGCAGAGTAAGAGAAGTATACAGAATAAGCTGTAGTGTAAGAGAAGTATACAGAATAAGCTGTAGTGTAACAGAAGTATACAGAATAAGCTGTAGTGTAACAGAAGTATACAGAATAAGCTGTAGAGTAAGAGAAGTATACAGAATAAGCTGTAGTGTAAGAGAAGTATACAGAATAAGCTGTAGCTGTAGTGTAAGAGAAGTATACAGAATAAGCTGTAGTGTAATAGAAGTATAAAGAATAAGCTGTAGTGTAAGAGAAGTATACAGAATAAGCTGTAGTGTAAGAGAAGTATACAGAATAAGCTGTAGTGTAACAGAAGTATACAGGATAAGCTGTAGTGTAAGAGAAGTATACAGAATAAGCTGTAGTGTAACAGAAGTATACTGAATAAGCTGTAATGTAATAGAAGTATACAGAATAAGCTGTAGTGTAAGAGAAGTATACAGAATAAGCTGTAGTGTAAGAGAAGTATACAGAATAAGCTGCAGTGTAATAGAAGTATACAGAATAAGCTGTAGTGTAAGAGAAGTATACAGAATAAGCTGTAGTGTAACAGAAGTATACAGAATAAGCTGTAGTGTAAGAGAAGTATACAGAATAAGCTGTAGAGTAAGAGAAGTATACAGAATAAGCTGTAGTGTAACAGAAGTATACAGAATAAGCTGTAGTGTAATAGAAGTATACAGAATAAGCTGTAGTGTAACAGAAGTATACAGAATAAGCTGTAGTGTAATAGAAGTATACAGAATAAGCTGTAGTGTAATAGAAGTATACAGAATAAGCTGTAGTGTAACAGAAGTATACAGAATAAGCTGTAGTGTAATAGAAGTATACAGAATAAGCTGTAGTGTAACAGAAGTATACAGAATAAGCTGTAGTGTAATAGAAGTATACAGAATAAGCTGTAGTGTAAGAGAAGTATACAGAATAAGCTGTAGTGTAACAGAAGTATACAGAATAAGCTGTAGTGTAATAGAAGTATACAGAATAAGCTGTAGTGTAAGAGAAGTATACAGAATAAGCTGCAGTGTAATAGAAGTATACAGAATAAGCTGTAGTGTAAGAGAAGTGTACAGAATAAGCTGTAGTGTAAGAGAAGTATACAGAATAAGCTGTAGTGTAACAGAAGTATACAGAATAAGCTGTAGCTGTAGAGTAAGAGAAGTATACAGAATAAGCTGTATTGAAAGAGAAGTATACAGAATAAGCTGTAGTGTAAGAGAAGTATACAGAATAAGCTGTAGTGTAACAGAAGTATACAGAATAAGATGTATTGTAAGAGAAGTATACAGAATTAGCTGCAGTGTAAGAGAAGTATACAGAATAAGCTGTAGTGTAACAGAAGTATACAGAATAAGCTGTATTGTAAGAGAAGTATACAGAATTAGCTGCAGTGTAAGAGAAGTATACAGAATAAGCTGTAGTGTAACAGAAGAATACAGAATAAGCTGTAGAGTAAGAGAAGTATACAGAATAAGCTGTAGAGTAAGAGAAGTATACAGAATAAGCTGTAACTGTAGTGTAAGAGAAGTATACGGAATAAGCTGTAGTGTAAGAGAAGTATACAGAATAAGCTGTAGTGTAACAGAAGTATACAGAATAAGCTGTAGTGTAACAGAAGTATACAGAATAAGCTGTAGTGTAACAGAAGTATACAGAATAAGCTGTAGTGTAACAGAAGTATACAGAATAAGCTGTAGTGTAATAGAAGTATACAGAATAAGCTGTAGAGTAAGAGAAGTATACAGAATAAGCTGTAGTGTAATAGAAGTATACAGAATAAGCTGTAGCTGTAGTGTAATAGAAGTATACAGAATAAGCTGTAGTGTAACAGAAGTATACAGAATAAGCTGTAGGGTAAGAGAAGTATACAGAATAAGCTGTAGGGTAAGAGAAGTATACAGAATAAGCTGTACTGTAACAGAAGTATACAGAATAAGATGTAGAGTAAGAGAAGTATACAGAATAAGCTGTAGTGTAACAGAAGTATACAGAATAAGCTGTAGAGTAAGAGAAGTATACAGAATAAGCTGTAGTGTAAGAGAAGTATACAGAATAAGCTGTAACTGTAGTGTAATAGAAGTATACAGAATAAGCTGTAGTGTAACAGAAGTATACAGAATAAGCTGTAGTGTAACAGAAGTATACAGAATAAACTGTAGTGTAACAGAAGTATACAGAATAAGCTGTAGTGTAATAGAAGTATACAGAATAAGCTGTAGTGTAACAGAAGTATACAGAATAAGCTGTAGTGTAACATAAGTATACAGAATAAGCTGTAGTGTAATAGAAGTATACAGAATAAGCTGTAGCTGTAGTGTAAGAGAAGTATACAGAATAAGCTGTAGTGTAAGAGAAGTATACAGAATAAGCTGTAGTGTAAGAGAAGTATACAAAATAAGCTGTAGTGTAAGAGAAGTATACAGAATAAGCTGTAGTGTAAGAGAAGTATACAGAATAAGCTGTAGTGTAACAGAAGTATACAGAATAAGCTGTAGTGTAATAGAGGTATACAGAATAAGCTGTAGCTGCAGTGTAAGAGAAGTATACAGAATAAGCTGTAGTGTAACAGAAGTATACAGAATAAACTGTAGTGTAACAGAAGTATACAGAATAAGCTGTAGAGTAAGAGAAGTATACAGAATAAGCTGTAGTGTAACAGAAGTATACAGAATAAGCTGTAGAGTAAGAGAAGTATACAGAATAAGCTGTAGTGTAACAGAAGTATACAGAATAAGCTGTAGTGTAATAGAGGTATACAGAATAAGCTGTAGCTGCAGTGTAAGAGAAGTATACAGAATAAGCTGTAGTGTAAGAGAAGTATATAGAATAAGCTGTAGTGTAACAGAAGTATACAGAATAAGCTGTAGTGTAATAGAAGTATACAGAATAAGCTGTAGTGTAACAGAAGTATACAGAATAAGTTGTAGTGTAAGAGAAGTATACAGAATAAGCTGTAGTGTAACAGAAGTATACAGAATAAGCTGTAGTGTAACAGAAGTATACAGAATAAGCTGTAGTGTAATAGAAGTATACAGAATAAGTTGTAGTGTAAGAGAAGTATACAGAATAAGCTGTAGTGTAAGAGAAGTATACAGAATAAGCTGTAGTGTAAGAGAAGTATACAGAATAAGCTGTAGTGTAACAGAAGTATATAGAATAAGCTGTAGTGTAACAGAAGTATACAGAATAAGCTGTAGTGTAATAGAAGTATACAGAATAAGCTGTAGCTGTAGTGTAATAGAAGTATACAGAATAAGCTGTAGTGTAACAGAAGTATACAGAATAAGCTGTAGTGTAAGAGAAGTATACAGAATAAGCTGTAGTGTAACAGAAGTATACAGAATAAGCTGTAGGGTAAGAGAAGTATACAGAATAAACTGTAGTGTAATAGAAGTATACAGAATAAGCTATAGCTGTAGTGTAACAGAAGTATACAGAATAAGCTGTAGTGTAAGAGAAGTATACAGAATAAGCTGTAGTGTAATAGAAGTATACAGAATAAGCTGTAGTGTAACAGAAGTATACAGAATAAGCTGTAGTGTAACAGAAGTATACAGAATAAGCTGTAGTGTAAGAGAAGTATACAGAATAAGCTGTAGTGTAATAGAAGTATACAGAATAAGCTGCAGTGTAAGAGAAGTATACAGAATAAGCTGTAGTGTAAGAGAAGTATACAGAATAAGCTGTAGTGTAAGAGAAGTATACAGAATAAGCTGTAGTGTAATAGAAGTATACAGAATAAGCTGCAGTGTAAGAGAAGTATACAGAATAAGCTGTAGTGTAAGAGAAGTATACAGAATAAGCTGTAGTGTAAGAGAAGTATACAGAATAAGCTGTAGTGTAACAGAAGTATACAGAATAAGCTGTAGCTGTAGTGTAACAGAAGTATACAGAATAAGCTGTAGTGTAACAGAAGTATACAGAATAAGCTGTAGCTGCAGTGTAAGAGAAGTATACAGAATAAGCTGTAGTGTAAGAGAACTATACAGAATAAGCTGTAGTGTAAGAGAAGTATACAGAATAAGCTGTAGTGTAAGAGAAGTATACAGAATAAGCTGTAGTGTAACAGAAGTATACAGAATAAGCTGTAGTGTAAGAGAAGTATACAGAATAAGCTGTAGTCTAAGAGAAGTATACAGAATAAGCTGTAGTGTAACAGAAGTATACAGAATAAGCTGTAGTGTAAGAGAAGTATACAGAATAAGCTGTAGTGTAACAGAAGTATACAGAATAAGCTGTAGGGTAAGAGAAGTATACAGAATAAACTGTAGTGTAATAGAAGTATACAGAATAAGCTATAGCTGTAGTGTAACAGAAGTATACAGAATAAGCTGTAGTGTAAGAGAAGTATACAGAATAAGCTGTAGTGTAATAGAAGTATACAGAATAAGCTGTAGTGTAACAGAAGTATACAGAATAAGCTGTAGTGTAAGAGAAGTATACAGAATAAGCTGTAGTGTAACAGAAGTATACAGAATAAGCTGTAGTGTAAGAGAAGTATACAGAATAAGCTGTAGTGTAACAGAAGTATACAGAATAAGCTGTATTGTAAGAGAAGTATACAGAATTAGCTGCAGTGTAAGAGAAGTATACAGAATAAGCTGTAGTGTAACAGAAGAATACAGAATAAGCTGTAGAGTAAGAGAAGTATACAGAATAAGCTGTAACTGTAGTGTAAGAGAAGTATACGGAATAAGCTGTAGTGTAAGAGAAGTATACAGAATAAGCTGTAGTGTAACAGAAGTATACAGAATAAGCTGTAGAGTAAGAGAAGTATACAGAATAAGCTGTAGTGTAATAGAAGTATACAGAATAAGCTGTAGCTGTAGTGTAATAGAAGTATACAGAATAAGCTGTAGTGTAACAGAAGTATACAGAATAAGCTGTAGGGTAAGAGAAGTATACAGAATAAGCTGTAGGGTAAGAGAAGTATACAGAATAAGCTGTACTGTAACAGAAGTATACAGAATAAGATGTAGAGTAAGAGAAGTATACAGAATAAGCTGTAGTGTAACAGAAGTATACAGAATAAGCTGTAGAGTAAGAGAAGTATACAGAATAAGCTGTAGTGTAAGAGAAGTATACAGAATAAGCTGTAACTGTAGTGTAATAGAAGTATACAGAATAAGCTGTAGTGTAACAGAAGTATACAGAATAAGCTGTAGTGTAACAGAAGTATACAGAATAAACTGTAGTGTAACAGAAGTATACAGAATAAGCTGTAGTGTAATAGAAGTATACAGAATAAGCTGTAGTGTAACAGAAGTATACAGAATAAGCTGTAGTGTAACAGAAGTATACAGAATAAGCTGTAGTGTAATAGAAGTATACAGAATAAGCTGTAGCTGTAGTGTAAGAGAAGTATACAGAATAAGCTGTAGTGTAAGAGAAGTATACAGAATAAGCTGTAGTGTAAGAGAAGTATACAAAATAAGCTGTAGTGTAAGAGAAGTATACAGAATAAGCTGTAGTGTAAGAGAAGTATACAGAATAAGCTGTAGTGTAACAGAAGTATACAGAATAAGCTGTAGTGTAATAGAGGTATACAGAATAAGCTGTAGCTGCAGTGTAAGAGAAGTATACAGAATAAGCTGTAGTGTAACAGAAGTATATAGAATAAGCTGTAGTGTAACAGAAGTATACAGAATAAGCTGTAGAGTAAGAGAAGTATACAGAATAAGCTGTAGTGTAACAGAAGTATACAGAATAAGCTGTAGTGTAATAGAGGTATACAGAATAAGCTGTAGCTGCAGTGTAAGAGAAGTATACAGAATAAGCTGTAGTGTAAGAGAAGTATATAGAATAAGCTGTAGTGTAACAGAAGTATACAGAATAAGCTGTAGTGTAATAGAAGTATACAGAATAAGCTGTAGTGTAACAGAAGTATACAGAATAAGTTGTAGTGTAAGAGAAGTATACAGAATAAGCTGTAGTGTAACAGAAGTATACAGAATAAGCTGTAGTGTAACAGAAGTATACAGAATAAGCTGTAGTGTAATAGAAGTATACAGAATAAGTTGTAGTGTAAGAGAAGTATACAGAATAAGCTGTAGTGTAAGAGAAGTATACAGAATAAGCTGTAGTGTAAGAGAAGTATACAGAATAAGCTGTAGTGTAACAGAAGTATATAGAATAAGCTGTAGTGTAACAGAAGTATACAGAATAAGCTGTAGTGTAATAGAAGTATACAGAATAAGCTGTAGCTGTAGTGTAATAGAAGTATACAGAATAAGCTGTAGTGTAACAGAAGTATACAGAATAAGCTGTAGGGTAAGAGAAGTATACAGAATAAACTGTAGTGTAATAGAAGTATACAGAATAAGCTATAGCTGTAGTGTAACAGAAGTATACAGAATAAGCTGTAGTGTAAGAGAAGTATACAGAATAAGCTGTAGTGTAATAGAAGTATACAGAATAAGCTGTAGTGTAACAGAAGTATACAGAATAAGCTGTAGTGTAACAGAAGTATACAGAATAAGCTGTAGTGTAAGAGAAGTATACAGAATAAGCTGTAGTGTAATAGAAGTATACAGAATAAGCTGCAGTGTAAGAGAAGTATACAGAATAAGCTGTAGTGTAAGAGAAGTATACAGAATAAGCTGTAGTGTAAGAGAAGTATACAGAATAAGCTGTAGTGTAATAGAAGTATACAAAATAAGCTGCAGTGTAAGAGAAGTATACAGAATAAGCTGTAGTGTAAGAGAAGTATACAGAATAAGCTGTAGAGTAACAGAAGTATACAGAATAAGCTGTAGTGTAAGAGAAGTATACAGAATAAGCTGTAGTGTAACAGAAGTATATAGAATAAGCTGTAGTGTAACAGAAGTATACAGAATAAGCTGTAGTGTAACAGAAGTATACAGAATAAACTGTAGTGTAACAGAAGTATACAGAATAAGCTGTAGTGTAATAGAAGTATACAGAATAAGCTGTAGTGTAACAGAAGTATACAGAATAAGCTGTAGTGTAACAGAAGTATACAGAATAAGCTGTAGTGTAATAGAAGTATACAGAATAAGCTGTAGCTGTAGTGTAAGAGAAGTATACAGAATAAGCTGTAGTGTAAGAGAAGTATACAGAATAAGCTGTAGTGTAAGAGAAGTATACAAAATAAGCTGTAGTGTAAGAGAAGTATACAGAATAAGCTGTAGTGTAAGAGAAGTATACAGAATAAGCTGTAGTGTAACAGAAGTATACAGAATAAGCTGTAGTGTAATAGAGGTATACAGAATAAGCTGTAGCTGCAGTGTAAGAGAAGTATACAGAATAAGCTGTAGTGTAACAGAAGTATATAGAATAAGCTGTAGTGTAAGAGAAGTATACAGAATAAGCTGTAGAGTAAGAGAAGTATACAGAATAAGCTGTAGTGTAACAGAAGTATACAGAATAAGCTGTAGTGTAATAGAGGTATACAGAATAAGCTGTAGCTGCAGTGTAAGAGAAGTATACAGAATAAGCTGTAGTGTAAGAGAAGTATATAGAATAAGCTGTAGTGTAACAGAAGTATACAGAATAAGCTGTAGTGTAATAGAAGTATACAGAATAAGCTGTAGTGTAACAGAAGTATACAGAATAAGTTGTAGTGTAAGAGAAGTATACAGAATAAGCTGTAGTGTAACAGAAGTATACAGAATAAGCTGTAGTGTAACAGAAGTATACAGAATAAGCTGTAGTGTAATAGAAGTATACAGAATAAGTTGTAGTGTAAGAGAAGTATACAGAATAAGCTGTAGTGTAAGAGAAGTATACAGAATAAACTGTAGTGTAAGAGAAGTATACAGAATAAGCTGTAGTGTAACAGAAGTATATAGAATAAGCTGTAGTGTAACAGAAGTATACAGAATAAGCTGTAGTGTAATAGAAGTATACAGAATAAGCTGTAGCTGTAGTGTAACAGAAGTATACAGAATAAGCTGTAGTGTAACAGAAGTATACAGAATAAGCTGTAGGGTAAGAGAAGTATACAGAATAAACTGTAGTGTAATAGAAGTATACAGAATAAGCTATAGCTGTAGTGTAACAGAAGTATACAGAATAAGCTGTAGTGTAAGAGAAGTATACAGAATAAGCTGTAGTGTAATAGAAGTATACAGAATAAGCTGTAGTGTAACAGAAGTATACAGAATAAGCTGTAGTGTAACAGAAGTATACAGAATAAGCTGTAGTGTAAGAGAAGTATACAGAATAAGCTGTAGTGTAATAGAAGTATACAGAATAAGATGCAGTGTAAGAGAAGTATACAGAAAAAGCTGTAGTGTAAGAGAAGTATACAGAATAAGCTGTAGTGTAAGAGAAGTATACAGAATAAGCTGTAGTGTAATAGAAGTATACAGAATAAGCTGCAGTGTAAGAGAAGTATACAGAATAAGCTGTAGTGTAAGAGAAGTATACAGAATAAGCTGTAGAGTAACAGAAGTATACAGAATAAGCTGTAGTGTAAGAGAAGTATACAGAATAAGCTGTAGTGTAACAGAAGTATACAGAATAAGCTGTAGCTGTAGTGTAACAGAAGTATACAGAATAAGCTGTAGTGTAACAGAAGTATACAGAATAAGCTGTAGCTGCAGTGTAAGAGAAGTATACAGAATAAGCTGTAGTGTAAGAGAAGTATACAGAATAAGCTGTAGTGTAAGAGAAGTATACAGAATAAGCTGTAGTGTAAGAGAAGTATACAGAATAAGCTGTAGTGTAACAGAAGTATACAGAATAAGCTGTAGTGTAAGAGAAGTATACAGAATAAGCTGTAGTCTAAGAGAAGTATACAGAATAAGCTGTAGTGTAACAGAAGTATACAGAATAAGCTGTAGTGTAAGAGAAGTATACAGAATAAGCTGTAGTGTAACAGAAGTATACAGAATAAGCTGTAGGGTAAGAGAAGTATACAGAATAAACTGTAGTGTAATAGAAGTATACAGAATAAGCTATAGCTGTAGTGTAACAGAAGTATACAGAATAAGCTGTAGTGTAAGAGAAGTATACAGAATAAGCTGTAGTGTAATAGAAGTATACAGAATAAGCTGTAGTGTAACAGAAGTATACAGAATAGGCTGTAGTGTAAGAGAAGTATACAGAATAAGCTGTAGTGTAACAGAAGTATACAGAATAAGCTGTATTGTAAGAGAAGTATACAGAATTAGCTGCAGTGTAAGAGAAGTATACAGAATAAGCTGTAGTGTAACAGAAGAATACAGAATAAGCTGTAGAGTAAGAGAAGTATACAGAATAAGCTGTAGAGTAAGAGAAGTATACAGAATAAGCTGTAACTGTAGTGTAAGAGAAGTATACGGAATAAGCTGTAGTGTAAGAGAAGTATACAGAATAAGCTGTAGTGTAACAGAAGTATACAGAATAAGCTGTAGAGTAAGAGAAGTATACAGAATAAGCTGTAGTGTAATAGAAGTATACAGAATAAGCTGTAGCTGTAGTGTAATAGAAGTATACAGAATAAGCTGTAGTGTAACAGAAGTATACAGAATAAGCTGTAGGGTAAGAGAAGTATACAGAATAAGCTGTAGGGTAAGAGAAGTATACAGAATAAGCTGTACTGTAACAGAAGTATACAGAATAAGATGTAGAGTAAGAGAAGTATACAGAATAAGCTGTAGTGTAACAGAAGTATACAGAATAAGCTGTAGAGTAAGAGAAGTATACAGAATAAGCTGTAGTGTAAGAGAAGTATACAGAATAAGCTGTAACTGTAGTGTAATAGAAGTATACAGAATAAGCTGTAGTGTAACAGAAGTATACAGAATAAGCTGTAGTGTAACAGAAGTATACAGAATAAACTGTAGTGTAACAGAAGTATACAGAATAAGCTGTAGTGTAATAGAAGTATACAGAATAAGCTGTAGTGTAACAGAAGTATACAGAATAAGCTGTAGTGTAACAGAAGTATACAGAATAAGCTGTAGTGTAATAGAAGTATACAGAATAAGCTGTAGCTGTAGTGTAAGAGAAGTATACAGAATAAGCTGTAGTGTAAGAGAAGTATACAGAATAAGCTGTAGTGTAAGAGAAGTATACAAAATAAGCTGTAGTGTAAGAGAAGTATACAGAATAAGCTGTAGTGTAAGAGAAGTATACAGAATAAGCTGTAGTGTAACAGAAGTATACAGAATAAGCTGTAGTGTAATAGAGGTATACAGAATAAGCTGTAGCTGCAGTGTAAGAGAAGTATACAGAATAAGCTGTAGTGTAACAGAAGTATATAGAATAAGCTGTAGTGTAACAGAAGTATACAGAATAAGCTGTAGAGTAAGAGAAGTATACAGAATAAGCTGTAGTGTAACAGAAGTATACAGAATAAGCTGTAGTGTAATAGAGGTATACAGAATAAGCTGTAGCTGCAGTGTAAGAGAAGTATACAGAATAAGCTGTAGTGTAAGAGAAGTATATAGAATAAGCTGTAGTGTAACAGAAGTATACAGAATAAGCTGTAGTGTAATAGAAGTATACAGAATAAGCTGTAGTGTAACAGAAGTATACAGAATAAGTTGTAGTGTAAGAGAAGTATACAGAATAAGCTGTAGTGTAACAGAAGTATACAGAATAAGCTGTAGTGTAACAGAAGTATACAGAATAAGCTGTAGTGTAATAGAAGTATACAGAATAAGTTGTAGTGTAAGAGAAGTATACAGAATAAGCTGTAGTGTAAGAGAAGTATACAGAATAAGCTGTAGTGTAAGAGAAGTATACAGAATAAGCTGTAGTGTAACAGAAGTATACAGAATAAGCTGTAGTGTAACAGAAGTATACAGAATAAGCTGTAGTGTAAGAGAAGTATACAGAATAAGCTGTAGAGTAAGAGAAGTATACAGAATAAGCTGTAGCTGTAGAGTAAGAGAAGTATACAGAATAAGCTGTAGCTGTAGTGTAACAGAAGTATATAGAATAAGCTGTAGTGTAACAGAAGTATACAGAATAAGCTGTAGTGTAATAGAAGTATACAGAATAAGCTGTAGCTGTAGTGTAATAGAAGTATACAGAATAAGCTGTAGTGTAACAGAAGTATACAGAATAAGCTGTAGGGTAAGAGAAGTATACAGAATAAACTGTAGTGTAATAGAAGTATACAGAATAAGCTATAGCTGTAGTGTAACAGAAGTATACAGAATAAGCTGTAGTGTAAGAGAAGTATACAGAATAAGCTGTAGTGTAATAGAAGTATACAGAATAAGCTGTAGTGTAACAGAAGTATACAGAATAAGCTGTAGTGTAACAGAAGTATACAGAATAAGCTGTAGTGTAAGAGAAGTATACAGAATAAGCTGTAGTGTAATAGAAGTATACAGAATAAGCTGCAGTGTAAGAGAAGTATACAGAATAAGCTGTAGTGTAAGAGAAGTATACAGAATAAGCTGTAGTGTAAGAGAAGTATACAGAATAAGCTGTAGTGTAATAGAAGTATACAGAATAAGCTGCAGTGTAAGAGAAGTATACAGAATAAGCTGTAGTGTAAGAGAAGTATACAGAATAAGCTGTAGAGTAACAGAAGTATACAGAATAAGCTGTAGTGTAAGAGAAGTATACAGAATAAGCTGTAGTGTAACAGAAGTATACAGAATAAGCTGTAGCTGTAGTGTAACAGAAGTATACAGAATAAGCTGTAGTGTAACAGAAGTATACAGAATAAGCTGTAGTGTAACAGAAGTATACAGAATAAGCTGTAGTGTAAGAGAAGTATACAGAATAAGCTGTAGTGTAACAGAAGTATACAGAATAAGCTGTAGTGTAAGAGAAGTATACAGAATAAGCTGTAGTCTAAGAGAAGTATACAGAATAAGCTGTAGTGTAACAGAAGTATACAGAATAAGCTGTAGTGTAAGAGAAGTATACAGAATAAGCTGTAGTGTAACAGAAGTATACAGAATAAGCTGTAGTGTAACAGAAGTATACAGAATAAGCTGTAGCTGTAGTGTAATAGAAGTATACAGAATAAGCTGTAGAGTAAGAGAAGTATACAGAATAAGCTGTAGTGTAAGAGAAGTATACAGAATAAGCTGTAGTGTAACAGAAGTATACAGAATAAGCTGTAGTGTAACAGAAGTATACAGAATAAGCTGTAGTGTAACAGAAGTATACAGAATAAGCTGTAGAGTAAGAGAAGTATACAGAATAAGCTGTAGTGTAACAGAAGTATACAGAATAAGCTGTAAAGTAAGAGAAGTATACAGAATAAGCTGCAGAGTAAGAGAAGTATACAGAATAAGCTGTAGTGTAAGAGAAGTATACAGAATAAGCTGTAGAGTAAGAGAAGTATACAGAATAAGCTGTAGAGTAAGAGAAGTATACAGAATAAGCTGTAGTGTAAGAGAAGTATACAGAATAAGCTGTAGTGTAAGAGAAGTATACAGAATAAGCTGTAGTGTAACAGAAGTATACAGAATAAGCTGTAGTGTAACAGAAGTATACAGAATAAGCTGTAGTGTAAGAGAAGTATACAGAATAAGCTGTAGTGTAATAGAAGTATACAGAATAAGCTGTAGTGTAACAGAAGTATACAGAATAAACTGTAGTGTAAGAGAAGTATACAGAATAAGCTGTAGTATAAGAGAAGTATACAGAATAAGCTGTAGTGTAACAGAAGTATACAGAATAAGCTGTAGTGTAACAGAAGTATACAGAATAAGCTGTAGTGTAATAGAAGTATACAGAATAAGCTGTAGTGTAACAGAAGTATACAGAATAAGCTGTAGTGTAATAGAAGTATACAGAATAAGCTATAGAGTAAGAGAAGTATACAGAATAAGCTGTAGTGTAAGAGAAGTATACAGAATAAGCTGTAGTGTAAGAGAAGTATACAGAATAAGCTGCAGAGTAAGAGAAGTATACAGAATAAGCTGTACTGTAAGAGAAGTATACAGAATAAGCTGTAGAGTAAGAGAAGTATACAGAATAAGCTGTAGTGTAAGAGAAGTATACAGAATAAGCTGTAGTGTAAGAGAAGTATACAGAATAAGCTGTAGTGTAACAGAAGTATACAGAATAAGCTGTAGAGTAAGAGAAGAATACAGAATAAGCTGTAGTGTAAACGAAGTATACAGAATAAGCTGTAGTGTAACAGAAGTATACAGAATAAGCTGTAGCTGCAGTGTAAGAGAAGTATACAGAATAAGCTGTAGTGTAAGAGAAGAATACAGAATAAGCTGTAGTGTAAAAGAAGTATACAGAATAAGCTGTAGTGTAAGAGAAGTATACAGAATAAGCTGTAGCTGCAGTGTAAGAGAAGTATACAGAATAAGCTGTAGTGTAAGAGAAGAATACAGAATAAGCTGTAGTGTAACAGAAGTATACAGAATAAGCTGTAGTGTAAGAGAAGTATACAGAATAAGCTGTAGTGTAAGAGAAGTATACAGAATAAGCTGTAGTGTAATAGAAGTATACAGAATAAACTGTAGTGTAACAGAAGTATACAGAATAAGCTGTAGCTGCAGTGTAAGAGAAGTATACAGAATAAGCTGTAGTGTAAGAGAAGAATACAGAATAAGCTGTAGTGTAACAGAAGTATACAGAATAAACTGTAGTGTAAGAGAAGTATACAGAATAAGCTGTAGTGTAAGAGAAGTATACAGAATAAGCTGTAGTGTAATAGAAGTATACAGAATAAGCTGTAGAGTAACAGAAGTATACAGAATAAGCTGTAGAGTAACAGAAGTATACAGAATAAGCTGTAGTGTAAGAGAAGTATACAGAATAAGCTGTAGTGTAACAGAAGTATACAGAATAAGCTGTAGTGTAACAGAAGTATACAGAATAAGCTGTAGTGTAAGAGAAGTATACAGAATAAGCTGTAGTGTAATAGAAGTATACAGAATAAGCTGTAGTGTAACAGAAGTATACAGAATAAACTGTAGTGTAAGAGAAGTATACAGAATAAGCTGTAGTATAAGAGAAGTATACAGAATAAGCTGTAGTGTAACAGAAGTATACAGAATAAGCTGTAGTGTAACAGAAGTATACAGAATAAGCTGTAGTGTAATAGAAGTATACAGAATAAGCTGTAGTGTAACAGAAGTATACAGAATAAGCTGTAGTGTAATAGAAGTATACAGAATAAGCTATAGAGTAAGAGAAGTATACAGAATAAGCTGTAGTGTAAGAGAAGTATACAGAATAAGCTGTAGTGTAAGAGAAGTATACAGAATAAGCTGCAGAGTAAGAGAAGTATACAGAATAAGCTGTACTGTAAGAGAAGTATACAGAATAAGCTGTAGAGTAAGAGAAGTATACAGAATAAGCTGTAGTGTAAGAGAAGTATACAGAATAAGCTGTAGTGTAAGAGAAGTATACAGAATAAGCTGTAGTGTAACAGAAGTATACAGAATAAGCTGTAGAGTAAGAGAAGAATACAGAATAAGCTGTAGTGTAAACGAAGTATACAGAATAAGCTGTAGTGTAAGAGAAGTATACAGAATAAGCTGTAGCTGCAGTGTAAGAGAAGTATACAGAATAAGCTGTAGTGTAAGAGAAGAATACAGAATAAGCTGTAGTGTAAAAGAAGTATACAGAATAAGCTGTAGTGTAAGAGAAGTATACAGAATAAGCTGTAGCTGCAGTGTAAGAGAAGTATACAGAATAAGCTGTAGTGTAAGAGAAGAATACAGAATAAGCTGTAGTGTAACAGAAGTATACAGAATAAGCTGTAGTGTAAGAGAAGTATACAGAATAAGCTGTAGTGTAAGAGAAGTATACAGAATAAGCTGTAGTGTAATAGAAGTATACAGAATAAACTGTAGTGTAACAGAAGTATACAGAATAAGCTGTAGCTGCAGTGTAAGAGAAGTATACAGAATAAGCTGTAGTGTAAGAGAAGAATACAGAATAAGCTGTAGTGTAACAGAAGTATACAGAATAAACTGTAGTGTAAGAGAAGTATACAGAATAAGCTGTAGTGTAAGAGAAGTATACAGAATAAGCTGTAGTGTAATAGAAGTATACAGAATAAGCTGTAGAGTAACAGAAGTATACAGAATAAGCTGTAGAGTAACAGAAGTATACAGAATAAGCTGCAGTGTAATAGAAGTATACAGAAGAAGCTGCAGAGTAAGAGAAGTATACAGAATAAGCTGTAGTGTAAGAGAAGTATACAGAATAAGCTGTAGTGTAAGAGAAGTATACAGAATAAGATGTAGCTGTAGTGTAAGAGAAGTATACAGAATAAGCTGTAGTGTAACAGAAGTATACAGAATAAGCTGTAGTGTAACAGAAGTATACAGAATAAGCTGTAGTGTAATAGAAGTATACAGAATAAGCTGTAGTGTAAGAGAAGTATACAGAATAAGCTGTAGTGTAATAGAAGTATACAGAATAAGCTGTAGAGTAACAGAAGTATACAGAATAAGCTGTAGAGTAACAGAAGTATACAGAATAAGCTGTAGTGTAATAGAAGTATACAGAATAAGCTGCAGAGTAAGAGAAGTATACAGAATAAGCTGTAGTGTAAGAGAAGTATACAGAATAAGCTGTAGCTGTAGTGTAAGAGAAGTATACGGAATAAACTGTAGCTGTAGTGTAAGAGAAGTATACAGAATAAGCTGTAGTGTAACAGAAGTATACAGAATAAGCTGTAGTGTAATAGAAGTATACAGAATAAGCTGTAGTGTAACAGAAGTATACAGAATAAGCTGTAGTGTAATAGAAGTATACAGAATAAGCTGTAGTGTAAGAGAAGTATACAGAATAAGCTGTAGTGTAATAGAAGTATACAGAATAAGCTGTAGAGTAACAGAAGTATACAGAATAAGCTGTAGAGTAACAGAAGTATACAGAATAAGCTGTAGTGTAATAGAAGTATACAGAATAAGCTGCAGAGTAAGAGAAGTATACAGAATAAGCTGTAGTGTAAGAGAAGTATACAGAATAAGCTGTAGCTGTAGTGTAAGAGAAGTATACGGAATAAACTGTAGCTGTAGTGTAAGAGAAGTATACAGAATAAGCTGTAGTGTAACAGAAGTATACAGAATAAGCTGTAGTGTAATAGAAGTATACAGAATAAGCTGTAGTGTAACAGAAGTATACAGAATAAGCTGTAGTGTAATAGAAGTATACAGAATAAGCTGTAGTGTAACAGAAGTATACAGAATAAGCTGTAGAGTAACAGAAGTATACAGAATAAGCTGTAGTGTACCAGAAGTATACAGAATAAGCTGTAGTGTAATAGAAGTATACAGAATAAGCTGTAGTGTAACAGAAGTATACAGAATAAGCTGTAGTGTAAGAGAAGTATACAGAATAAGCTGTAGAGTAACAGAAGTATACAGAATAAGCTGTAGTGTAACAGAAGTATACAGAATAAGCTGTAGAGTAAGAGAAGTATACAGAATAAGCTGTAGTGTAAGAGAAGTATACAGAATAAGCTGTAGAGTAACAGAAGTATACAGAATAAGCTGTAGTGTAACAGAAGTATACAGAATAAGCTGTAGTGTAACAGAAGTATACAGAATAAGCTGTAGTGTAACAGAAGTATACAGAATAAGCTGTAGTGTAACAGAAGTATACAGAATAAGCTGTAGAGTAAGAGAAGTATACAGAATAAGCTGTAGCTGTAGTGTAATAGAAGTATACAGAATAAGCTGTAGTGTAACAGAAGTATACAGAATAAGCTGTAGTGTAACAGAAGTATACAGAATAAGCTGTAGTGTAACAGAAGTATACAGAATAAGCTGCAGTGTAATAGAAGTATACAGAATAAGCTGTAGCTGTAGTGTAATAGAAGTATACAGAATAAGCTGTAGTGTAACAGAAGTATACAGAATAAGCTGTAGTGTAATAAAAGTATACAGAATAAGCTGTAGCTGTAGTGTAATAGAAGTATACAGAATAAGCTGTAGTGTAATAGAAATATACAGAATAAGCTGTAACTGTAGTGTAACAGAAGTATACAGAATAAGCTGTAGTGTAACAGAAGTATACAGAATAAGCTGTAGTGTAACAGAAGTATACAGAATAAGCTGTAGTGTAATAGAAGTATACAGAATAAGCTGTAGCTGTAGTGTAATAGAAGTATACAGAATAAGCTGTAGTGTAATAGAAGTATACAGAATAAGCTGTAGCTGTAGTGTAATATAAGTATACAGAATAAGTTGTAGTGTAAGAGAAGTATACAGAATAAGCTGTAGCTGTAGTGTAAGAGAAGTATACAGAATAAGCTGTAGTGTAAGAGAAGTATACAGAATAAGTTGTAGTGTAACAGAAGTATACAGAATAAGCTGTAGTGTAATAGAAGTATACAGAATAAGTTGTAGTGTAACAGAAGTATACAGAATAAGCTGTAGGGTAAGAGAAGTATACAGAATAAGCTGTAGTGTAACAGAAGTATACAGAATAAGCTGTAGTGTAACAGAAGTATACAGAATAAGCTGTAGTGTAAGAGAAGTATACAGAATAAGCTGTAGCTGTAGTGTAAGAGAAGTATACAGAATAAGCTGCAGTGTAAGAGAAGCATACAGAATAAGCTGTAGTGTAACAGAAGTATACAGAATAAGCTGTAGTGTAAGAGAAGTATACAGAATAAGCTGTAGTGTAATAGAAGTAAATAGAAGTATACAGAATAAGCTGTAGTGTAAGAGAAGTATACAGAATAAGCTGTAGTGTAAGAGAAGTATACAGAATAAGCTGAAGAGTAACAGAAGTATACAGAATAAGCTGTAGTGTAAGAGAAGTATACAGAATAAGCTGTAGTGTAAGAGAAGTATACAGAATAAGCTGTAGCTGCAGTGTAAGAGAAGTATACAGAATAAGCTGTAGTGTAACAGAAGTATACAGAATAAGCTGTAGAGTAACAGAAGTATACAGAATAAGCTGTAGTGTAAGAGAAGTATACAGAATAAGCTGTAGTGTAACAGAAGTATACAGAATAAGCTGTAGAGTAAGAGAAGTATACAGAATAAGCTGTAGAGTAAGAGAAGTATACAGAATAAGCTGTAGAGTAAGAGAAGTATACAGAATAAGCTGTAGTGTAACAGAAGTATACAGAATAAGCTGTAGTGTAAGAGAAGTATACAGAATAAGCTGTAGTGTAACAGAAGTATACAGAATAAGCTGTAGCTGCAGTGTAAAATAAGTATACAGAATAAGCTGTAGTGTAAGAGAAGTATACAGAATAAGCTGTAGTGTAACAGAAGTATACAGAATAAGCTGTAGTGTAACAGAAGTATACAGAATAAGCTGTAGTGTAACAGAAGTATACAGAATAAGCTGTAGTGTAACAGAAGTATACAGAATAAGCTGTAGTGTAAGAGAAGTATACAGAATAAGCTGTAGTGTAAGAGAAGTATACAGAATAAGCTGTAGTGTAATAGAAGTAAATAGAAGTATACAGAATAAGCTGTAGAGTAACAGAAGTATACAGAATAAGCTGTAGTGTAAGAGAAGTATACAGAATAAGCTGTAGTGTAAGAGAAGTATACAGAATAAGCTGTAGAGTAACAGAAGTATACAGAATAAGCTGTAGTGTAATAGAAGTATACAGAATAAGCTGTAGAGTAAGAGAAGTATACAGAATAAGCTGTAGTGTAATAGAAGTATACAGAATAAGCTGTAGTGTAACAGAAGTATACAGAATAAGCTGTAGTGTAAGAGAAGTATACAGAATAAGCTGTAGTGTAATAGAAGTAAATAGAAGTATACAGAATAAGCTGTAGAGTAACAGAAGTATACAGAATAAGCTGTAGTGTAATAGAAGTATACAGAATAAGCTGTAGTGTAAGAGAAGTATACAGAATAAGCTGTAGTGTAAGAGAAGTATACAGAATAAGCTGTAGAGTAACAGAAGTATACAGAATAAGCTGTAGTGTAATAGAAGTATACAGAATAAGCTGTAGTGTAAGAGAAGTATACAGAATAAGCTGTAGTGTAATAGAAGTATACAGAATAAGCTGTAGCTGCAGTGTAAGAGAAGTATACAGAATAAGCTTTAGTATAATAGAAGTATACAGAATAAACTGTAGTGTAACAGAAGTATACAGAATAAGCTGTAGTGTAACAGAAGTATACAGAATAAGCTGTAGTGTAAGAGAAGTATACAGAATAAGCTATAGTGTAAGAGAAGTATACAGAATAAGCTGTAGTGTAACAGAAGTATACAGAATAAGCTGTAGTGTAACAGAAGTATACAGAATAAGCTGTAGAGCAACAGAAGTATACAGAATAAGCTGTAGTGTAACAGAAGTATACAGAATAAGCTGTAGTGTAAGAGAAGTATACAGAATAAGCTGTAGTGTAAGAGAAGTATACAGAATAAGCTGTAGTGTAACAGAAGTATACAGAATAAGCTGTAGTGTAACAGAAGTATACAGAATAAACTGTAGTGTAACAGAAGTATACAGAATAAGCTGTAGTGTAACAGAAGTATACAGAATAAGCTGTAGAGTAACAGAAGTATACAGAATAAGCTGTAGTGTAACAGAAGTATACAGAATAAGCTGTAGTGTAATAGAAGTATACAGAATAAGCTGTAGAGTAAGAGAAGTATACAGAATAAGCTGTAGTGTAATAGAAGTATACAGAATAAGCTGTAGTGTAACAGAAGTATACAGAATAAGCTGTAGTGTAACAGAAGTATACAGAATAAGCTGTAGTGTAACAGAAGTATACAGAATAAGCTGTAGTGTAACAGAAGTATACAGAATAAGCTGTAGTGTAATAGAAGTATACAGAATAAGCTGTAGTGTAAGAGAAGTATACAGAATAAGCTGTAGAGTAAGAGAAGTATACAGAATAAGCTGTAGTGTAATAGAAGTATACAGAATAAGCTGTAGTGTAACAGAAGTATACAGAATAAGCTGTAGTGTAACAGAAGTATACAGAATAAGCTGTAGTGTAACAGAAGTATACAGAATAAGCTGTAGTGTAACAGAAGTATACAGAATAAGCTGTAGTGTAATAGAAGTATACAGAATAAGCTGTAGTGTAAGAGAAGTATACAGAATAAGCTGTAGAGTAAGAGAAGCATACAGAATAAGCTGTAGTGTAATAGAAGTATACAGAATAAGTTGTAGTGTAACAGAAGTATACAGAATAAGCTGTAGGGTAAGAGAAGTATACAGAATAAGCTGTAGTGTAATAGAAGTATACAGAATAAGCTGTAGTGTAAGAGAATTATACAGAATAAGCTGTAGTGTAAGAGAAGTATACAGAATAAGCTGTAGTGTAATAGAAGTAAATAGAAGTATACAGAATAAGCTGTAGAGTAACAGAAGTATACAGAATAAGCTGTAGTGTAAGAGTAGTATACAGAATAAGCTGTAGAGTAACAGAAGTTTACAGAATAAGCTGTAGTGTAACAGAAGTATACAGAATAAGCTATAGCTGTAGAGTAATAGAAGTATACAGAATAAGTTGTAGTGTAACAGAAGTATACAGAATAAGCTGCAGAGTAACAGAAGCATACAGAATAAGCTGTAGTGTAAGAGAAGTATACAGAATAAGCTGTAGCGTAATAGAAGTATACAGAATAAGCTGTAGTGTAACAGAAGTATACAGAATAAGCTGTAGTGTAACAGAAGTATACAGAATAAGCTGTAGTGTAAGAGAAGTATACAGAATAAGCTGTAGCTGTAGTGTAATAGAAGTAAACAGAAAAAGTTGTAGTGTAAGAGAAGTATACAGAATAAGCTGTAGCTGTAGTGTAATAGAAGTATACAGAATAAGTTGTAGTGTAACAGAAGTATACAGAATAAGCTGCAGAGTAACAGAAGCATACAGAATAAGCTGTAGTGTAAGAGAAGTATACAGAATAATCTGTAGTGTAAGAGAAGTATACAGAATAAGCTGTAGAGTAACAGAAGTATACAGAATAAGCTGTAGTGTAATAGAAGTATACAGAATAAGCTGTAGCTGCAGTGTAAGAGAAGTATACAGAATAAGCTGTAGTGTAATAGAAGTATACAGAATAAACTGTAGTGTAACAGAAGTATACAGAATAAACTGTAGTGTAACAGAAGTATACAGAATAAGCTGTAGTGTAACAGAAGTATACAGAATAAGCTGTAGAGTAACAGAAGTATACACAATAAGCTGTAGTGTAAGAGAAGTATACAGAATAAGCTGTAGTGTAACAGAAGTATACAGAATAAGCTGTAGTGTAAGAGAAGTATACAGAATAAACTGTAGTGTAATAGAAGTATACAGAATAAGCTGTAGTGTAACAGAAGTATACAGAATAAGCTGTAGTGTAACAGAAGTATATAGAATAAACTGTAGTATAACAGAAGTATACAGAATAAGCTGTAGTGTAACAGAAGTATACAGAATAAGCTGTAACTGTAGTGTAACAGAAGTATACAGAATAAGCTGTAGTGTAACAGAAGTATACAGAATAAGCTGTAGAGTAACAGAAGTATACAGAATAAGCTGTAGTGTAATAGAAGTATACAGAATAAGCTGTAGTGTAAGAGAAGTATACAGAATAAGCTGTAGTGTAACAGAAGTATACAGAATAAACTGTAGTGTAATAGAAGTATACAGAATAAACTGTAGTGTAACAGAAGTATACAGAATAAGCTGTAGTGTAACAGAAGTATACAGAATAAGCTGTAGTGTAATAGAAGTATACAGAATAAGCTGTAGTGTAAGAGAAGTATACAGAATAAGCTGTAGAGTAAGAGAAGTATACAGAATAAGCTGTAGTGTAATAGAAGTATACAGAATAAGTTGTAGTGTAACAGAAGTATACAGAATAAGCTGTAGTGTAAGAGAAGTATACAGAATAAGCTGTAGTGTAATAGAAGTATACAGAATAAGCTGTAGTGTAAGAGAAGTATACAGAATAAGCTGTAGTGTAAGAGAAGTATACAGAATAAGCTGTAGTGTAATAGAAGTAAATAGAAGTATACAGAATAAGCTGTAGAGTAACAGAAGTATACAGAATAAGCTGTAGTGTAAGAGAAGTATACAGAATAAGCTGTAGAGTAACAGAAGTATACAGAATAAGCTGTAGTGTAATAGAAGTATACAGAATAAGCTGCAGTGTAACAGAAGTATACAGAATAAGCTGTAGTGTAACAGAAGTATACAGAATAAGCTGTAGTGTAAGAGAAGTATACAGAATAAGCTGTAGCTGTAGTGTAAGAGAAGTATACAGAATAAGCTGTATCTGTAGTGTAATAGAAGAAAACAGAATAAGTTGTAGTGTAAGAGAAGTATACAGAATAAGCTGTAGCTGTAGTGTAAGAGAAGTATACAGAATAAGCTGTAGTGTAATAGAAGTAAACAGAATAAGTTGTAGTGTAATAGAAGTATACAGAATAAGTTGTAGTGTAACAGAAGTATACAGAATAAGCTGCAGAGTAACAGAAGCATACAGAATAAGCTGTAGTGTAAGAGAAGTATACAGAATAATCTGTAGTGTAAGAGAAGTATACAGAATAAGCTGTAGAGTAACAGAAGTATACAGAATAAGCTGTAGTGTAATAGAAGTATACAGAATAAGCTGTAGCTGCAGTGTAAGAGAAGTATACAGAATAAGCTGTAGTGTAATAGAAGTATACAGAATAAACTGTAGTGTAACAGAAGTATACAGAATAAGCTGTAGTGTAACAGAAGTATACAGAATAAGCTGTAGTGTAACAGAAGTATACAGAATAAGCTGTAGAGTAACAGAAGTATACAGAATAAGCTGTAGTGTAAGAGAAGTATACAGAATAAGATGTAGTGTAACAGAAGTATACAGAATAAGCTGTAGTTTAAGAGAAGTATACAGAATAAACTGTAGTGTAATAGAAGTATACAGAATAAACTGTAGTGTAAGAGAAGTATACAGAATAAACTGTAGTGTAAGAGAAGTATACAGAATAAACTGTAGTATAACAGAAGTATACAGAATAAGCTGTAGTGTAACAGAAGTATACAGAATAAGCTGTAACTGTAGTGTAACAGAAGTATACAGAATAAGCTGTAGTGTAACAGAAGTATACAGAATAAGCTGTAGAGTAACAGAAGTATACAGAATAAGCTGTAGTGTAATAGAAGTATACAGAATAAGCTGTAGTGTAAGAGAAGTATACAGAATAAGCTGTAGTGTAACAGAAGTATACAGAATAAACTGTAGTGTAATAGAAGTATACAGAATAAACTGTAGTGTAACAGAAGTATACAGAATAAACTGTAATGTAATAGAAGTATACAGAATAAGCTGTAGTGTAACAGAAGTATACAGAATAAGCTGTAGTGTAACAGAAGTATACAGAATAAGCTGTAGTGTAACAGAAGTATACAGAATAAGCTGTAACTGTAGTGTAAGAGAAGTATACAGAATAAGCTGTAGTGTAAGAGAAGTATACAGAATAAGCTGTAGTGTAATAGAAGTATACAGAATAAGCTGTAGTGTAACAGAAGTATACAGAATAAGCTGTAGTGTAAGAGAAGTATACAGAATAAGCTGTAGTGTAAGAGAAGTATACAGAATAAGCTGTAGTGTAAGAGAAGTATACAGAATAAGCTGTAGTGTAATAGAAGTATACAGAATAAGCTGTAGTGTAACAGAAGTATACAGAATAAGCTGTAGTGTAAGAGAAGTATACAGAATAAGCTGTAGTGTAAGAGAAGTATACAGAATAAGCTGTAGAGTAAGAGAAGTATACAGAATAAGATGTAGTGTAATAGAAGTATACAGAATAAGTTGTAGTGTAACAGAAGTATACAGAATAAGCTGTAGTGTAATAGAAGTATACAGAATAAGCTGTAGTGTAAGAGAAGTATACAGAATAAGCTGTAGTGTAAGAGAAGTATACAGAATAAGCTGTAGTGTAATAGAAGTATACAGAATAAGTTGTAGTGTAACAGAAGTATACAGAATAAGCTGTAGTGTAATAGAAGTATACAGAATAAGCTGTAGTGTAACAGAAGTATAAGAATAAGCTGTAGTGTAAGAGAAGTATACAGAATAAGCTGTAGTGTAAGAGAAGTATACAGAATAAGCTGTAGAGTAACAGAAGTATACAGAATAAGCTGTAGTGTAACAGAAGTATACAGAATAAACTGTAGTGTAACAGAAGTATACAGAATAAGCTGTAGAGTAAGAGAAGTATACAGAATAAACTGTAGCTGCAGTGTAAGAGAAGTATACAGAATAAGCTGTAGCTGCAGTGTAAGAGAAGTATACAGAATAAGCTGTAGTGTAATAGAAGTATACAGAATAAACTGTAGTGTAACAGAAGTATACAGAATAAACTGTAGTGTAACAGAAGTATACAGAATAAGCTGTAGTGTAACAGAAGTATACAGAATAAGCTGTAGTGTAATAGAAGTATACAGAATAAGCTGTAGTGTAACAGAAGTATACAGAATAAACTGTAGTGTAACAGAAGTATACAGAATAAGCTGTAGAGTAAGAGAAGAATACAGAATAAACTGTAACTGTAGTGTAACAGAAGTATACAGAATAAGCTGTAGAGTAAGAGAAGTATACAGAATAAGCTGTAACTGTAGTGTAACAGAAGTATACAGAATAAGCTGTAGTGTAACAGAAGTATACAGAATAAGCTGTAGTGTAAGAGAAGTATACAGAATAAGCTGTAGTGTAAGAGAAGTATACAGAATAAACTGTAGTGTAATAGAAGTATACAGAATAAGCTGTAGTGTAACAGAAGTATACAGAATAAGCTGTAGTGTAAGAGAAGTATACAGAATAAGCTGTAGTGTAATAGAAGTATACAGAATAAGCTGTAGTGTAAGAGAAGTATACAGAATAAGCTGTAACTGTAGTGTAACAGAAGTATACAGAATAAGCTGTAGTGTAAGAGAAGTATACAGAATAAGCTGTAGTGTAATAGAAGTATACAGAATAAGCTGTAGTGTAACAGAAGTATACAGAATGAGCTGTAGTGTAATAGAAGTATACAGAATAAGCTGTAGTGTAACAGAAGTATACAGAATAAGCTGTAGTGTAACAGAAGTATACAGAATAAGCTGTAGTGTAACAGAAGTATACAGAATAAGCTGTAGAGTAAGAGAAGTATACAGAATAAGCTGTAGTGTAATAGAAGTATACAGAATAAGCTGTAGTGTAAGAGAAGTATACAGAATAAGCTGCAGTGTAAGAGAAGTATACAGAATAAGCTGTAGTGTAAGAGAAGTATACAGAATAAGCTGCAGTGTAAGAGAAGTATACAGAATAAGCTGTAGAGTAACAGAAGTATACAGAATAAGCTGTAGTGTAATAGAAGTATACAGAATAAACTGTAGTGTAACAGAAGTATACAGAATAAACTGTAGTGTAACAGAAGTATACAGAATAAGCTGTAGCTGTAGTGTAACAGAAGTATACAGAATAAGCTGTAGTGTAACAGAAGTATACAGAATAAGCTGTAGTGTAACAGAAGTATACAGAATAAGCTGTAACTGTAGTGTAACAGAAGTATACAGAATAAGCTGTAGTGTAAGAGAAGTATACAGAATAAGCTGTAGTGTAACAGAAGTATACAGGATAAGCTGTAGTGTAAGAGAAGTATACAGAATAAGCTGTAGTGTAAGAGAAGTATACAGAATAAGCTGTAGTGTAACAGAAGTATACAGAATAAACTGTAGTGTAACAGAAGTATACAGAATAAGCTGTAGTGTAAGAGAAGTATACAGAATAAGCTGTAGTGTAACAGAAGTATACAGAATAAGATGTAGAGTAAGAGAAGTATACAGAATAAGCTGTAGTGTAACAGAAGTATACAGAATAAGCTGTAGTGTAACAGAAGTATACAGAATAAGCTGTAGTGTAACAGAAGTATACAGAATAAGCTGTAGTGTAACAGAAGTATACAGAATAAGCTGTAGTGTAACAGAAGTATACAGAATAAACTGTAGTGTAACAGAAGTATACAGAATAAGCTGTAGTGTAACAGAAGTATACAGAATAAGCTGTAGTGTAAGAGAAGTATACAGAATAAGATGTAGAGTAAGAGAAGTATACAGAATAAGCTGTAGTGTAACAGAAGTATACAGAATAAGCTGTAGTGTAAGAGAAGTATACAGAATAAGATGTAGAGTAAGAGAAGTATACAGAATAAGCTGTAGTGTAACAGAAGTATACAGAATAAGCTGTAGTGTAACAGAAGTATACAGAATAAACTGTAGTGTAACAGAAGTATACAGAATAAGCTGTAGTGTAACAGAAGTATACAGAATAAGCTGTAGTGTAAGAGAAGTATACAGAATAAGATGTAGAGTAAGAGAAGTATACAGAATAAGCTGTAGTGTAAGAGAAGTATACAGAACAAGCTGTAGTGTAAGAGAAGTATACAGAATAAGATGTAGAGTAAGAGAAGTATACAGAATAAGCTGTAGTGTAAGAGAAGTATACAGAATAAGCTGTAGTGTAAGAGAAGTATACAGAATAAGATGTAGAGTAAGAGAAGTATACAGAATAAGCTGTAGTGTAACAGAAGTATACAGAATAAGCTGTAGTGTAACAGAAGTATACAGAATAAACTGTAGTGTAACAGAAGTATACAGAATAAGCTGTAGTGTAAGAGAAGTATACAGAATAAGATGTAGAGTAAGAGAAGTATACAGAATAAGCTGTAGTGTAAGAGAAGTATACAGAATAAGATGTAGAGTAAGAGAAGTATACAGAATAAGCTGTAGTGTAACAGAAGTATACAGAATAAACTGTAGTGTAACAGAAGTATACAGAATAAGCTGAAGTGTAAGAGAAGTATACAGAATAAGATGTAGAGTAAGAGAAGTATACAGAATAAGCTGTAGTGTAAGAGAAGTATACAGAATAAGATGTAGAGTAAGAGAAGTATACAGAATAAGCTGTAGTGTAACAGAAGTATACAGAATAAACTGTAGTGTAACAGAAGTATACAGAATAAGCTGAAGTGTAACAGAAGTATACAGGATAAGCTGTAGTGTAAGAGAAGTATACAGAATAAGCTGTAGTGTAAGAGAAGTATACAGAATAAGATGTAGAGTAAGAGAAGTATACAGAATAAGCTGTAGTGTAACAGAAGTATACAGAATAAGCTGTAGTGTAACAGAAGTATACAGAATAAACTGTAGTGTAACAGAAGTATACAGAATAAGCTGAAGTGTAACAGAAGTATACAGGATAAGCTGTAGTGTAAGAGAAGTATACAGAATAAGCTGTAGTGTAACAGAAGTATACAGAATAAACTGTAGTGTAACAGAAGTATACAGAATAAGCTGTAGTGTAACAGAAGTATACAGAATAAGCTGTAGTGTAACAGAAGTATACAGGATAAGCTGTAGTGTAACAGAAGTATACAGAATAAGCTGTAGCTGCAGTATAAGAGAAGTATACAGAATAAGCTGTAGTGTAACAGAAGTATACAGGATAAGCTGTAGTGTAAGAGAAGTATACAGAATAAGCTGTAGTGTAACAGAAGTATACAGAATAAACTGTAGTGTAAGAGAAGTATACAGAATAAACTGTAGTGTAACAGAAGTATACAGAATAAACTGTAGCTGCAGTGTAAGAGAAGTATACAGAATAAGCTGTAGAGTAAAAGAAGTATACAGAATAAGCTGTAGTGTAACAGAAGTATACAGAATAAGCTGTAGAGTAAGAGAAGTATACAGAATAAGCTGTAGAGTAAGAGAAGTATACAGAATAAGCTGTAGTGTAACAGAAGTATACAGAATAAGCTGTAGTGTAACAGAAGTATACAGAATAAGCTGTAGAGTAAGAGAAGTATACAGAATAAGCTGTAGTGTAACAGAAGTATACAGAATAAGCTGTAGTGTAACAGAAGTATACAGAATAAGCTGTAGTGTAATAGAAGTAAATAGAAGTATACAGAATAAGCTGTAGAGTAACAGAAGTATACAGAATAAGCTGTAGTGTAAGATAAGTATACAGAATAAGCTGTAGTGTAAGAGAAGTATACAGAATAAGCTGTAGTGTAAGAGAAGTATACAGAATAAGCTGTAGTGTAACAGAAGTATACAGAATAAGCTGTAGAGTAACAGAAGTATACAGAATAAGCTGTAGTGTAAGAGAAGTATACAGAATAAACTGTAGTGTAAGAGAAGTATACAGAAGAAGCTGTAGTGTAACAGAAGTATACAGAATAAGCTGTAGTGTAACAGAAGTATACAGAATAAGCTGTAGTGTAACAGAAGTATACAGAATAAGCTGTAGTGTAACAGAAGTATACAGAATAAACTGTAGTGTAACAGAAGTATACAGAATAAGCTGTAGTGTAACAGAAGTATACAGAATAAGCTGTAGTGTAATAGAAGTATACAGAATAAGCTGTAGTGTAACAGAAGTATACAGAATAAGCTGTAGTGTAACAGAAGTATACAGAATAAGCTGTAGTGTAATAGAAGTATACAGAATAAGCTGTAGTGTAACAGAAGTATACAGAATAAGCTGTAGTGTAACAGAAGTATACAGAATAAGCTGTAGTGTAACAGAAGTATACAGAATAAGCTGTAATGTAACAGAAGTATACAGAATAAGCTGTAGTGTAATAGAAGTATACAGAATAAGCTGTAGTGTAAGAGAAGTATACAGAATAAGCTGTAGTGTAAGAGAAGTATACAGAATAAGCTGTAGTGTAACAGAAGTATACAGAATAAACTGTAGTGTAAGAGAAGTATACAGAATAAGCTGTAGAGTAAGAGAAGTATACAGAATAAGCTGTAGTGTAATAGAAGTATACAGAATAAGTTGTAGTGTAACAGAAGTATACAGAATAAGCTGTAGTGTAAGAGAAGTATACAGAATAAGCTGTAGTGTAATAGAAGTATACAGAATAAGCTGTAGTGTAAGAGAAGTATACAGAATAAGCTGTAGTGTAAGAGAAGTATACAGAATAAGCTGTAGTGTAATAGAAGTAAATAGAAGTATACAGAATAAGCTGTAGAGTAACAGAAGTATACAGAATAAGCTGTAGTGTAAGAGAAGTATACAGAATAAGCTGTAGTGTAAGAGAAGTATACAGAATAAGCTGTAGAGTAACAGAAGTATAGAGAATAAGCTGTAGTGTAATAGAAGTATACAGAATAAGCTGTAGAGTAAGAGAAGTATACAGAATAAGCTGTAGTGTAAGAGAAGTATACAGAATAAGCTGTAGAGTAAGAGAAGTATACAGAATAAGCTGTAGTGTAAGAGAAGTATACAGAATAAGCTGTAGTGTAAGAGAAGTATACAGAATAAGCTGTAGAGTAAGAGAAGTATACAGAATAAGCTGTAGTGTAAGAGAAGTATACAGAATAAGCTGTAGCTGCAGTGTAAGAGAAGTATACAGAATAAACTGTAGTGTAACAGAAGTATACAGAATAAACTGTAGTGTAACAGAAGTATACAGAATAAGCTGTAACTGTAGTGTAATAGAAGTATACAGAATAAGCTGTAGCTGTAGTGTAATAGAAGTATACAGAATAAGTTGTAGTGTAACAGAAGTATACAGAATAAGCTGCAGAGTAACAGAAGTATACAGAATAAGCTGTAGTGTAAGAGAAGTATACAGAATAATCTGTAGTGTAAGAGAAGTATACAGAATAAGCTGTAGAGTAACAGAAGTATACAGAATAAGCTGTAGTGTAATAGAAGTATAAAGAATAAGCTGTAGCTGCAGTGTAAGAGAAGTATACAGAATAAGCTGTAGTGTAATAGAAGTATATAGAATAAACTGTAGTGTAACAGAAGTATACAGAATAAACTGTAGTGTAACAGAAGTATACAGAATAAGCTGTAGTGTAACAGAAGTATACAGAATAAGCTGTAACTGTAGTGTAACAGAAGTATACAGAATAAGCTGTAGTGTAACAGAAGTATACAGAATAAGCTGTAGTGTAAGAGAAGTATACAGAATAAGCTGTAGTGTAACAGAAGTATACAGAATAAGCTGTAGTGTAATAGAAGTATACAGAATAAGCTGTAGTGTAATAGAAGTATACAGAATAAGCTGTAGAGTAACAGAAGTATACAGAATAAGCTGTAGTGTAAGAGAAGTATACAGAATAAGCTGTAGAGTAACAGAAGTATACAGAATAAGCTGTAGTGTAAGAGAAGTATACAGAATAAGCTGTAGTGTAACAGAAGTATACAGAATAAGCTGTAGTGTAAGAGAAGTATACAGAATAAGCTGTAGAGTAACAGAAGTATACAGAATAAGCTGTAGAGTAACAGAAGTATACAGAATAAGCTGTAGTGTAAGAGAAGTATACAGAATAAGCTGTAGAGTAACAGAAGTATACAGAATAAGCTGTAGTGTAAGAGAAGTATACAGAATAAGCTGTAGTGTAACAGAAGTATACAGAATAAGCTGTAGTGTAAGAGAAGTATACAGAATAAGCTGTAGAGTAACAGAAGTATACAGAATAAGCTGTAGTGTAATAGAAGTATATAGAATAAACTGTAGTGTAACAGAAGTATACAGAATAAACTGTAGTGTAACAGAAGTATACAGAATAAACTGTAGTGTAATAGAAGTATACAGAATAAGCTGTAGTGTAACAGAAGTATACAGAATAAGCTGTAGTGTAAGAGAAGTATACAGAATAAGCTGTAGTGTAATAGAAGTATATAGAATAACCTGTAGTGTAACAGAAGTATACAGAATAAACTGTAGTGTAACAGAAGTATACAGAATAAGCTGTAACTGTAGTGTAAGAGAAGTATACAGAATAAGCTGTAGTGTAAGAGAAGTATACAGAATAAGCTGTAGTGTAATAGAAGTATACAGAATAAGCTGTAGTGTAACAGAAGTATACAGAATAAGCTGTAGTGTAAGAGAAGTATACAGAATAAGCTGTAGTGTAAGAGAAGTATACAGAATAAGCTGTAGAGTAAGAGAAGTATACAGAATAAGCTGTAGAATAAGAGAAGTATACAGAATAAGCTGTAGAGTAAGAGAAGTATACAGAATAAGCTGTAGAGTAAGAGAAGTATACAGAATAAGCTGTAGAGTAAGAGAAGTATACAGAATAAGCTGTAGAGTAAGAGAAGTATACAGAATAAGCTGTAGTGTAAGAGAAGTATACAGAATAAGCTGTAGTGTAACAGAAGTATACAGAATAAGCTGTAGAGTAAGAGAAGTATACAGAATAAGCTGTAGAGTAAGAGAAGTATACAGAATAAGCTGTAGAGTAACAGAAGTATACAGAATAAGCTGTAGTGTAACAGAAGTATACAGAATAAGCTGTAGTGTAAGAGAAGTATACAGAATAAGCTGTAGTGTAACAGAAGTATACAGAATAAGCTGTAGAGTAAGAGAAGTATACAGAATAAGCTGTAGAGTAAGAGAAGTATACAGAATAAGCTGTACTGTAATAGAAGTATACAGAATAAGTTGTAGTGTAACAGAAGTATACAGAATAAGCTGTAGTGTAAGAGAAGTATACAGAATAAGCTGTAGAGTAACAGAAGTATACAGAATAAGCTGTAGAGTAACAGAAGTATACAGAATAAGCTGTACTGTAATAGAAGTATACAGAATAAGTTGTAGTGTAACAGAAGTATACAGAATAAGCTGTAGTGTAAGAGAAGTATACAGAATAAGCTGTAGTGTAAGAGAAGTATACAGAATAAGTTGTAGTGTAACAGAAGTATACAGAATAAGCTGTAGAGTAACAGAAGTATACAGAATAAGCTGTAGTGTAATAGAAGTATACAGAATAAGCTGTAGAGTAAGAGAAGTATACAGAATAAGCTGTAGTGTAATAGAAGTATACAGAATAAACTGTAGTGTAACAGAAGTATACAGAATAAACTGTAGTGTAACAGAAGTATACAGAATAAGCTGTAGCTGTAGTGTAATAGAAGTATACAGAATAAGTTGTAGTGTAACAGAAGTATACAGAATAAGCTGCAGAGTAACAGAAGTATACAGAATAAGCTGTAGTGTAAGAGAAGTATACAGAATAATCTGTAGTGTAAGAGAAGTATACAGAATAAGCTGTAGAGTAACAGAAGTATACAGAATAAGCTGTAGTGTAATAGAAGTATAAAGAATAAGCTGTAGCTGCAGTGTAAGAGAAGTATACAGAATAAGCTGTAGTGTAATAGAAGTATATAGAATAAACTGTAGTGTAACAGAAGTATACAGAATAAACTGTAGTGTAACAGAAGTATACAGAATAAGCTGTAGTGTAACAGAAGTATACAGAATAAGCTGTAACTGTAGTGTAACAGAAGTATACAGAATAAGCTGTAGTGTAACAGAAGTATACAGAATAAGCTGTAGTGTAATAGAAGTATACAGAATAAGCTGTAGTGTAATAGAAGTATACAGAATAAGCTGTAGTGTAACAGAAGTATACAGAATAAGCTGTAGAGTAAGAGAAGTATACAGAATAAGCTGTAGAGTAAGAGAAGTATACAGAATAAGCTGTAGAGTAACAGAAGTATACAGAATAAGCTGTAGTGTAACAGAAGTATACAGAATAAGCTGTAGTGTAAGAGAAGTATACAGAATAAGCTGTAGTGTAACAGAAGTATACAGAATAAGCTGTAGAGTAAGAGAAGTATACAGAATAAGCTGTAGAGTAAGAGAAGTATACAGAATAAGCTGTACTGTAATAGAAGTATACAGAATAAGTTGTAGTGTAACAGAAGTATACAGAATAAGCTGTAGTGTAAGAGAAGTATACAGAATAAGCTGTAGAGTAACAGAAGTATACAGAATAAGCTGTAGAGTAAGAGAAGTATACAGAATAAGCTGTACTGTAATAGAAGTATACAGAATAAGTTGTAGTGTAACAGAAGTATACAGAATAAGCTGTAGTGTAAGAGAAGTATACAGAATAAGCTGTAGTGTAAGAGAAGTATACAGAATAAGTTGTAGTGTAACAGAAGTATACAGAATAAGCTGTAGAGTAACAGAAGTATACAGAATAAGCTGTAGTGTAATAGAAGTATACAGAAAAAGCTGTAGAGTAAGAGAAGTATACAGAATAAGCTGTAGTGTAATAGAAGTATACAGAATAAACTGTAGTGTAACAGAAGTATACAGAATAAACTGTAGTGTAACAGAAGTATACAGAATAAGCTGTAGCTGTAGTGTAATAGAAGTATACAGAATAAGTTGTAGTGTAACAGAAGTATACAGAATAAGCTGCAGAGTAACAGAAGTATACAGAATAAGCTGTAGTGTAAGAGAAGTATACAGAATAATCTGTAGTGTAAGAGAAGTATACAGAATAAGCTGTAGAGTAACAGAAGTATACAGAATAAGCTGTAGTGTAATAGAAGTATAAAGAATAAGCTGTAGCTGCAGTGTAAGAGAAGTATACAGAATAAGCTGTAGTGTAATAGAAGTATATAGAATAAACTGTAGTGTAACAGAAGTATACAGAATAAACTGTAGTGTAACAGAAGTATACAGAATAAGCTGTAGTGTAACAGAAGTATACAGAATAAGCTGTAACTGTAGTGTAACAGAAGTATACAGAATAAGCTGTAACTGTAGTGTAACAGAAGTATACAGAATAAGCTGTAGTGTAACAGAAGTATACAGAATAAGCTGTAGTGTAATAGAAGTATACAGAATAAGCTGTAGTGTAATAGAAGTATACAGAATAAGCTGTAGAGTAACAGAAGTATACAGAATAAGCTGTAGTGTAAGAGAAGTATACAGAATAAGCTGTAGTGTAACAGAAGTATACAGAATAAGCTGTAGTGTAAGAGAAGTATACAGAATAAGCTGTAGAGTAACAGAAGTATACAGAATAAGCTGTAGTGTAATAGAAGTATATAGAATAAACTGTAGTGTAACAGAAGTATACAGAATAAACTGTAGTGTAACAGAAGTATACAGAATAAACTGTAGTGTAATAGAAGTATACAGAATAAGCTGTAGTGTAACAGAAGTATACAGAATAAGCTGTAGTGTAAGAGACGTATACAGAATAAGCTGTAGTGTAAGAGAAGTATACAGAATAAGCTGTAGTGTAATAGAAGTATATAGAATAAACTGTAGTGTAACAGAAGTATACAGAATAAACTGTAGTGTAACAGAAGTATACAGAATAAGCTGTAGTGTAACAGAAGTATACAGAATAAGCTGTAGAGTAACAGAAGTATACAGAATAAGCTGTAGTGTAAGCGAAGTATACAGAATAAGCTGTAGTGTAAGAGAAGTATACAGAATAAGCTGTAGTGTAACAGAAGTATACAGAATAAGCTGTAGTGTAACAGAAGTATACAGAATAAGCTGTAACTGTAGTGTAAGAGAAGTATACAGAATAAGCTGTAGTGTAAGAGAAGTATACAGAATAAGCTGTAGTGTAAGAGAAGTATACAGAATAAGCTGTAACTGTAGTGTAAGAGAAGTATACAGAATAAGCTGTAGAGTAACAGAAGTATACAGAATAAGCTGTAGAGTAAGAGAAGTATACAGAATAAGCTGTAGAGTAAGAGAAGTATACAGAATAAGCTGTAGAGTAAGAGAAGTATACAGAATAAGCTGTAGAGTAACAGAAGTATACAGAATAAGCTGTAGAGTAAGAGAAGTATACAGAATAAGCTGTAGTGTAAGAGAAGTATACAGAATAAGCTGTAGTGTAACAGAAGTATACAGAATAAACTGTAGAGTAAGAGAAGTATACAGAATAAGCTGTAGAGTAAGAGAAGTATACAGAATAAGCTGTAGAGTAACAGAAGTATACAGAATAAGCTGTAGTGTAACAGAAGTATACAGAATAAGCTGTAGTGTAAGAGAAGTATACCGAATAAGCTGTAGTGTAAGAGAAGTATACAGAATAAGCTGTAGAGTAACAGAAGTATACAGAATAAGCTGTAGAGTAAGAGAAGTATACAGAATAAGCTGTACTGTAATAGAAGTATACAGAATAAGTTGTAGTGTAACAGAAGTATACAGAATAAGCTGTAGTGTAAGAGAAGTATACAGAATAAGCTGTAGTGTAACAGAAGTATACAGAATAAGCTGTAGAGTAAGAGAAGTATACAGAATAAGCTGTAGAGTAAGAGAAGTATACAGAATAAGCTGTAGAGTAACAGAAGTATACAGAATAAGCTGTAGTGTAACAGAAGTATACAGAATAAGCTGTAGTTTAAGAGAAGTATACAGAATAAGCTGTACTGTAATAGAAGTATACAGAATAAGTTGTAGTGTAACAGAAGTATACAGAATAAGCTGTAGTGTAAGAGAAGTATACAGAATAAGCTGTAGTGTAACAGAAGTATACAGAATAAGCTGTAGTGTAAGAGAAGTATACAGAATAAGTTGTAGTGTAACAGAAGTATACAGAATAAGCTGTAGTGTAACAGAAGTATACAGAATAAGCTGTAGAGTAAGAGAAGTATACAGAATAAGCTGTAGAGTAAGAGAAGTATACAGAATAAGCTGTAGTGTAAGAGAAGTATACAGAATAAGCTGTAGAGTAACAGAAGTATACAGAATAAGCTGTAGAGTAAGAGAAGTATACAGAATAAGCTGTACTGTAATAGAAGTATACAAAATAAGTTGTAGTGTAACAGAAGTATACAGAATAAGCTGTAGTGTAAGAGAAGTATACAGAATAAGCTGTAGTGTAACAGAAGTATACAGAATAAGCTGTAGTGTAAGAGAAGTATACAGAATAAGTTGTAGTGTAACAGAAGTATACAGAATAAGCTGCAGAGTAACAGAAGTATACAGAATAAGCTGTAGTGTAAGAGAAGTATACAGAATAAGCTGTAGTGTAAGAGAAGTATACAGAATAAGCTGTAGAGTAACAGAAGTATACAGAATAAGCTGTAGTGTAAGAGAAGTATACAGAATAAGCTGTAGTGTAAGAGAAGTATACAGAATAAGCTGTAGAGTAACAGAAGTATACAGAATAAGCTGTAGTGTTATAGAAGTATACAGAATAAGCTGTAGTGTAAGAGAAGTATACAGAATAAGCTGTAGCTGCAGTGTAAGAGAAGTATACAGAATAAGCTGTAGTGTAATAGAAGTATACAGAATAAACTGTAGTGTAACAGAAGTATACAGAGTAAGCTGTAGTGTAACAGAAGTATACAGAATAAGCTGTAGTGTAACAGAAGTATACAGAATAAGCTGTAGTGTAACAGAAGTATACAGAATAAACTGTAGTGTAACAGAAGTATACAGAATAAGCTGTAGAGTAAGAGAAGTATACAGAATAAACTGTAACTGTAGTGTAACAGAAGTATACAGAATAAACTGTAACTGTAGTGTAACAGAAGTATACAGAATAAGCTGTAGTGTAATAGAAGTATACAGAATAAGCTGTTGTGTAACAGAAGTATACAGAATAAGCTGTAACTGTAGTGTAAGAGAAGTATACAGAATAAGCTGTAGAGTAACAGAAGTATACAGAATAAGCTGTAGTGTAAGAGAAGTATACAGAATAAGCTGTAGTGTAATAGAAGTATACAGAATAAGCTGTAGTGTAAGAGTAGTATACAGAATAAGCTGTAACTGTAGTGTAACAGAAGTATACAGAATAAGCTGTAGTGTAAGAGAAGTATACAGAATAAGCTGTAGTGTAATAGAAGTATACAGAATAAACTGTAGTGTAACAGAAGTATACAGAATGAGCTGTAGTGTAATAGAAGTATACAGAATAAGCTGTAGTGTAACAGAAGTATACAGAATAAGCTGTAGTGTAAGAGAAGTATACAGAATAAGCTGTAGTGTAAGAGAAGTATACAGAATAAGCTGTAGAGTAAGAGAAGTATACAGAATAAGCTGTAGTGTAAGAGAAGTATACAGAATAAGTTGTAGTGTAACAGAAGTATACAGAATAAGCTGTAGAGTAAGAGAAGTATACAGAATAAGCTGTAGTGTAACAGAAGTATACAGAATAAGCTGTAGTGTAACAGAAGTATACAGAATAAGCTGTAGTGTAACAGAAGTATACAGAATAAGCTGTAGTGTAACAGAAGTATACAGAATAAGCTGTAGTGTAACAGAAGTATACAGAATAAGCTGTAGTGTAATAGAAGTATACAGAATAAGCTGTAGAGTAAGAGAAGTATACAGAATAAGCTGTAGTGTAACAGAAGTATACAGAATAAGCTGTAGTGTAACAGAAGTATACAGAATAAGCTGTAGTGTAATAGAAGTATACAGAATAAGCTGTAGAGTAAGAGAAGTATACAGAATAAGCTGTAGTGTAAGAGAAGTATACAGAATAAACTGTAGTGTAACAGAAGTATACAGAATAAGCTGTAGCTGTAGTGTAAGAGAAGTATACAGAATAAGCTGTAGAGTAAGAGAAGTATACAGAATAAGCTGTAGAGTAAGAGAAGTATACAGAATAAGCTGTAGAGTAAGAGAAGTATACAGAATAAGCTGTAGTGTAAGAGAAGTATACAGAATAAGCTGTAGTGTAAGAGAAGTATACAGAATAAGCTGTAGTGTAAGAGAAGTATACAGAATAAGCTGTAGTGTAACAGAAGTATACAGAATAAGCTGTAGTGTAAGAGAAGTATACAGAATAAGCTGTAGTGTAAGAGACGTATACAGAATAAGCTGTAGTGTAACAGAAGTATACAGAATAAGCTGTAGTGTAAGAGAAGTATACAGAATAAGCTGTAGTGTAACAGAAGTATACAGAATAAGCTGTAGTGTAACAGAAGTATACAGAATAAGCTGTAGTGTAAGAGAAGTATACAGAATAAGCTGTAACTGTAGTGTAAGAGAAGTATAAAGAATAAGCTGTAGTGTAACAGAAGTATACAGAATAAGCTGTAGTGTAACAGAAGTATACAGAATAAGCTGTAGCTGTAGTGTAATAGAAGTATATAGAATAAGCTGTAGTGTAACAGAAGTATACAGAATAAGCTGTAGTGTAACAGAAGTATACAGAATAAGCTGTAGTGTAAGAGAAGTATACAGAATAAGCTGTAGTGTAACAGAAGTATACAGAATAAGCTGTAGAGTAAGAGAAGTATACAGAATAAGCTGTAGAGTAAGAGAAGTATACAGAATAAGCTGTAGAGTAACAGAAGTATACAGAATAAGCTGTAGTGTAACAGAAGTATACAGAATAAGCTGTAGTGTAAGAGAAGTATACAGAATAAGCTGTAGTGTAAGAGAAGTATACAGAATAAGCTGTAGAGTAACAGAAGTATACAGAATAAGCTGTAGAGTAAGAGAAGTATACAGAATAAGCTGTACTGTAATAGAAGTATACAGAATAAGTTGTAGTGTAACAGAAGTATACAGAATAAGCTGTAGTGTAAGAGAAGTATACAGAATAAGCTGTAGTGTAAGAGAAGTATACAGAATAAGTTGTAGTGTAACAGAAGTATACAGAATAAGCTGTAGAGTAACAGAAGTATACAGAATAAGCTGTAGTGTAAGAGAAGTATACAGAATAAGCTGTAGTGTAAGAGAAGTATACAGAATAAGCTGTAGAGTAACAGAAGTATACAGAATAAGCTGTAGTGTAAGAGAAGTATACAGAATAAGCTGTAGTGTAAGAGAAGTATACAGAATAAGCTGTAGAGTAACAGAAGTATACAGAATAAGCTGTAGTGTAATAGAAGTATACAGAATAAGCTGTAGTGTAAGAGAAGTATACAGAATAAGCTGTAGCTGCAGTGTAAGAGAAGTATACAGAATAAGCTGTAGTGTAATAGAAGTATACAGAATAAACTATAGTGTAACAGAAGTATACAGAGTAAGCTGTACTGTAACAGAAGTATACAGAATAAGCTGTAGTGTAACAGAAGTATACAGAATAAGCTGTAGTGTAACAGAAGTATACAGAATAAACTGTAGTGTAACAGAAGTATACAGAATAAGCTGTAGAGTAAGAGAAGTATACAGAATAAACTGTAACTGTAGTGTAACAGAAGTATACAGAATAAGCTGTAACTGTAGTGTAACAGAAGTATACAGAATAAGCTGTAGTGTAATAGAAGTATACAGAATAAGCTGTTGTGTAACAGAAGTATACAGAATAAGCTGTAGTGTAACAGAAGTATACAGAATAAGCTGTAACTGTAGTGTAAGAGAAGTATACAGAATAAGCTGTAGAGTAACAGAAGTATACAGAATAAGCTGTAGTGTAAGAGAAGTATACAGAATAAGCTGTAGTGTAATAGAAGTATACAGAATAAGCTGTAGTGTAAGAGTAGTATACAGAATAAGCTGTAGTGTAATAGAAGTATACAGAATAAACTGTAGTGTAACAGAAGTATACAGAATGAGCTGTAGTGTAATAGAAGTATACAGAATAAGCTGTAGTGTAACAGAAGTATACAGAATAAGCTGTAGTGTAACAGAAGTATACAGAATAAGCTGTAACTGTAGTGTAAGAGAAGTATACAGAATAAGCTGTAGTGTAACAGAAGTATACAGAATAAGCTGTAGTGTAACAGAAGTATACAGAATAAGCTGTAGTGTAAGAGAAGTATACAGAATAAGCTGTAGTGTAAGAGACGTATACAGAATAAGCTGTAGTGTAACAGAAGTATACAGAATAAGCTGTAGTGTAAGAGAAGTATACAGAATAAGCTGTAGTGTAAGAGACGTATACAGAATAAGCTGTAGTGTAACAGAAGTATACAGAATAAGCTGTAGAGTAAGAGAAGTATACAGAATAAGCTGTAGTGTAAGAGAAGTATACAGAATAAGCTGTAACTGTAGTGTAAGAGAAGTATACAGAATAAGCTGTAGTGTAACAGAAGTATACAGAATAAACTGTAGTGTAACAGAAGTATACAGAATAAGCTGTAGCTGTAGTGTAAGAGAAGTATACAGAATAAGCTGTAGAGTAAGAGAAGTATACAGAATAAGCTGTAGAGTAAGAGAAGTATACAGAATAAGCTGTAGAGTAAGAGAAGTATACAGAATAAGCTGTAGTGTAACAGAAGTATACAGAATAAGCTGTAGTGTAAGAGAAGTATACAGAATAAGCTGTAGTGTAAGAGAAGTATACAGAATAAGCTGTAGTGTAACAGAAGTATACAGAATAAGCTGTAGTGTAAGAGAAGTATACAGAATAAGCTGTAGTGTAAGAGACGTATACAGAATAAGCTGTAGTGTAACAGAAGTATACAGAATAAGCTGTAGTGTAAGAGAAGTATACAGAATAAGCTGTAGTGTAACAGAAGTATACAGAATAAGCTGTAGTGTAACAGAAGTATACAGAATAAGCTGTAGTGTAAGAGAAGTATACAGAATAAGCTGTAGTGTAAGAGAAGTATAAAGAATAAGCTGTAGTGTAACAGAAGTATACAGAATAAGCTGTAGTGTAACAGAAGTATACAGAATAAGCTGTAGCTGTAGTGTAATAGAAGTATATAGAATAAGCTGTAGTGTAACAGAAGTATACAGAATAAGCTGTAGTGTAACAGAAGTATACAGAATAAGCTGTAGTGTAAGAGAAGTATACAGAATAAGCTGTAGTGTAACAGAAGTATACAGAATAAGCTGTAGAGTAAGAGAAGTATACAGAATAAGCTGTAGAGTAAGAGAAGTATACAGAATAAGCTGTAGAGTAACAGAAGTATACAGAATAAGCTGTAGTGTAACAGAAGTATACAGAATAAGCTGTAGTGTAAGAGAAGTATACAGAATAAGCTGTAGTGTAAGAGAAGTATACAGAATAAGCTGTAGAGTAACAGAAGTATACAGAATAAGCTGTAGAGTAAGAGAAGTATACAGAATAAGCTGTACTGTAATAGAAGTATACAGAATAAGTTGTAGTGTAACAGAAGTATACAGAATAAGCTGTAGTGTAAGAGAAGTATACAGAATAAGCTGTAGTGTAAGAGAAGTATACAGAATAAGTTGTAGTGTAACAGAAGTATACAGAATAAGCTGTAGAGTAACAGAAGTATACAGAATAAGCTGTAGTGTAAGAGAAGTATACAGAATAAGCTGTAGTGTAAGAGAAGTATACAGAATAAGCTGTAGAGTAACAGAAGTATACAGAATAAGCTGTAGTGTAAGAGAAGTATACAGAATAAGCTGTAGTGTAAGAGAAGTATACAGAATAAGCTGTAGAGTAACAGAAGTATACAGAATAAGCTGTAGTGTAATAGAAGTATACAGAATAAGCTGTAGTGTAAGAGAAGTATACAGAATAAGCTGTAGCTGCAGTGTAAGAGAAGTATACAGAATAAGCTGTAGTGTAATAGAAGTATACAGAATAAACTATAGTGTAACAGAAGTATACAGAGTAAGCTGTACTGTAACAGAAGTATACAGAATAAGCTGTAGTGTAACAGAAGTATACAGAATAAGCTGTAGTGTAACAGAAGTATACAGAATAAACTGTAGTGTAACAGAAGTATACAGAATAAGCTGTAGAGTAAGAGAAGTATACAGAATAAACTGTAACTGTAGTGTAACAGAAGTATACAGAATAAGCTGTAACTGTAGTGTAACAGAAGTATACAGAATAAGCTGTAGTGTAATAGAAGTATACAGAATAAGCTGTTGTGTAACAGAAGTATACAGAATAAGCTGTAGTGTAACAGAAGTATACAGAATAAGCTGTAACTGTAGTGTAAGAGAAGTATACAGAATAAGCTGTAGAGTAACAGAAGTATACAGAATAAGCTGTAGTGTAAGAGAAGTATACAGAATAAGCTGTAGTGTAATAGAAGTATACAGAATAAGCTGTAGTGTAAGAGTAGTATACAGAATAAGCTGTAGTGTAATAGAAGTATACAGAATAAACTGTAGTGTAACAGAAGTATACAGAATGAGCTGTAGTGTAATAGAAGTATACAGAATAAGCTGTAGTGTAACAGAAGTATACAGAATAAGCTGTAGTGTAACAGAAGTATACAGAATAAGCTGTAGTGTAAGAGAAGTATACAGAATAAGCTGTAGAGTAAGAGAAGTATACAGAATAAGCTGTAGTGTAAGAGAAGTATACAGAATAAGTTGTAGTGTAACAGAAGTATACAGAATAAGCTGTAGAGTAAGAGAAGTATACAGAATAAGCTGTAGTGTAACAGAATTATACAGAATAAGCTGTAGTGTAACAGAAGTATACAGAATAAGCTGTAGTGTAAGAGAAGTATACAGAATAAGCTGTAGTGTAACAGAAGTATACAGAATAAGCTGTAGTGTAACAGAAGTATACAGAATAAGCTGTAGTGTAATAGAAGTATACAGAATAAGCTGTAGAGTAAGAGAAGTATACAGAATAAGCTGTAGTGTAACAGAAGTATACAGAATAAGCTGTAGTGTAACAGAAGTATACAGAATAAGCTGTAGTGTAATAGAAGTATACAGAATAAGCTGTAGAGTAAGAGAAGTATACAGAATAAGCTGTAGTGTAAGAGAAGTATACAGAATAAACTGTAGTGTAACAGAAGTATACAGAATAAGCTGTAGCTGTAGTGTAAGAGAAGTATACAGAATAAGCTGTAGAGTAAGAGAAGTATACAGAATAAGCTGTAGAGTAAGAGAAGTATACAGAATAAGCTGTAGAGTAAGAGAAGTATACAGAATAAGCTGTAGTGTAACAGAAGTATACAGAATAAGCTGTAGTGTAACAGAAGTATACAAAATAAGCTGTAGAGTAAGAGAAGTATACAGAATAAGCTGTAGTGTAACAGAAGTATACAGAATAAGCTGTAGTGTAAGAGAAGTATACAGAATAAGCTGTAGTGTAAGAGAAGTATACAGAATAAGCTGTAGTGTAACAGAAGTATACAGAATAAGCTGTAGTGTAAGAGAAGTATACAGAATAAGCTGTAGTGTAAGAGACGTATACAGAATAAGCTGTAGTGTAACAGAAGTATACAGAATAAGCTGTAGTGTAAGAGAAGTATACAGAATAAGCTGTAGTGTAACAGAAGTATACAGAATAAGCTGTAGTGTAACAGAAGTATACAGAATAAGCTGTAGTGTAAGAGAAGTATACAGAATAAGCTGTAGTGTAAGAGAAGTATACAGAATAAGCTGTAGTGTAACAGAAGTATACAGAATAAGCTGTAGTGTAACAGAAGTATACAGAATAAGCTGTAGCTGTAGTGTAATAGAAGTATACAGAATAAGCTGTAGCTGTAGTGTAATAGAAGTATATAGAATAAGCTGTAGTGTAACAGAAGTATACAGAATAAGCTGTAGTGTAACAGAAGTATACAGAATAAGCTGTACTGTAAGAGAAGTATACAGAATAAGCTGTAGTGTAAGAGACGTATACAGAATAAGCTGTAGTGTAACAGAAGTATACAGAATAAGCTGTAGTGTAACAGAAGTATACAGAATAAGCTGTAGTGTAACAGAAGTATACAGAATAAGCTGTAGTGTAAGAGACGAATACAGAATAAGCTGTAGAGTAAGAGAAGTATACAGAATAAGCTGTAGTGTAACAGAAGTATACAGAATAAGCTGTAGTGTAGCAGAAGTATACAGAATAAACTGTAGTGTAACAGAAGTATACAGAATAAGCTGTAGTGTAATAGAAGTATACAGAATAAGCTGTAGTGTAACAGAAGTATACAGAATAAGCTGTAGTGTAATAGAAGTATACAGAATAAGCTGTAGTGTAAGAGAAGTATACAGAATAAGCTGTAGTGTAAGAGAAGTATACAGAATAAGCTGTAGTGTAAGAGACGTATACAGAATAAGCTGTAGTGTAACAGAAGTATACAGAATAAGCTGTAGTGTAACAGAAGTATACAGCATAAGCTGTAGAGTAAGAGAAGTATACAGAATAAGCTGTAGTGTAAGAGAAGTATACAGAATAAGCTGTAGTGTAAGAGAAGTATACAGAATAAACTGTAGTGTAAGAGAAGTATACAGAATAAGCTGTAGTGTAATAGAAGTATACAGAATAAGCTGTAGTGTAAGAGAAGTATACAGAATAAGCTGTAGTGTAAGAGAAGTATACAGAATAAACTGTAGTGTAACAGAAGTATACAGAATAAGCTGTAGTGTAACAGAAGTATACAGAATAAGCTGTAGTGTAAGAGAAGTATACAGAATAAGCTGTAGTGTAAGAGAAGTATACAGAATAAGCTGTAACTGTAGTGTAAGAGAAGTATACAGAATAAGCTGTAGTGTAACAGAAGTATACAGAATAAGCTGTAATGTAATAGAAGTATACAGAATAAGCTGTAGTGTAACAGAAGTATACAGAATAAGCTGTAGTGTAAGAGAAGTATACAGAATAAGCTGTAGTGTAAGAGAAGTATACAGAATAAGCTGTAACTGTAGTGTAAGAGAAGTATACGGAATAAGCTGTAGTGTAATAGAAGTATACAGAATAAGCTGTAGTGTAACAGAAGTATACAGAATAAGCTGTAGTGTAAGAGAAGTATACAGAATAAGCTGTAGTGTAACAGAAGTATACAGGATAAGCTGTAGTGTAAGAGAAGTATACAGAATAAGCTGTAGTGTAACAGAAGTATACAGAATAAGCTGTAGCTGTAGAGTAAGAGAAGTATACGGAATAAGCTGTAGTGTAATAGAAGTATACAGAATAAGCTGTAGTGTAAGAGAAGTATAGAGAATAAGCTGTAGTGTAACAGAAGTATACAGGATAAGCTGTAGTGTAAGAGAAGTATACAGAATAAGCTGTAGTGTAAGAGAAGTATACAGAATAAGCTGTAGTGTAACAGAAGTATACAGAATAAACTGTAGTGTAAGAGAAGTATACAGAATAAGCTGTAGAGTAAGAGAAGTATACAGAATAAGCTGTAGTGTAAGAGAAGTATACAGAATAAGCTGTAGTGTAACAGAAGTATACAGAATAAGCTGTAGAGTAAGAGAAGTATACAGAATAAGCTGTAGTGTAACAGAAGTATACAGAATAAGCTGCAGTGTAACAGAAGTATACAGAATAAGCAGTAGTGTAACAGAAGTATACAGAATAAGCTGTAGAGTAACAGAAGTATACAGAATAAGCTGTAGTGTAAGAGAAGTATACAGAATAAGCTGTAGTGTAACAGAAGTATACAGAATAAGCTGTAGTGTAACAGAAGTATACAGAATAAGCTGTAGAGTAAGAGAAGTATACAGAATAAGCTGTAGAGTAAGAGAAGTATACAGAATAAGCTGTAGTGTAACAGAAGTATACAGAATAAGCTGTAGTGTAACAGAAGTATACAGAATAAGCTGTAGAGTAAGAGAAGTATACAGAATAAGCTGTAGTGTAGCAGAAGTATACAGAATAAACTGTAATGTAACAGAAGTATACAGAATAAGCTGTAGTGTAACAGAAGTATACAGAATAAGCTGTAGTGTAACAGAAGTATACAGAATAAGCTGTAGTGTAGCAGAAGTATACAGAATAAACTGTAATGTAACAGAAGTATACAGAATAAACTGTAATGTAACAGAAGTATACAGAATAAGCTGTAGTGTAATAGAAGTATACAGAATAAGCTGTAGTGTAAGAGAAGTATACAGAATAAGCTGTAGTGTAACAGAAGTATACAGAATAAGCTGTAGAGTAAGAGAAGTATACAGAATAAGCTGTAGTGTAACAGAAGTATACAGAATAAGCTGTAGTGTAAGAGAAGTATACAGAATAAGCTGTAGTGTAAGAGAAGTATACAGAATAAGCTGTAGAGTAAGAGAAGTATACAGAATAAGCTGTAGTGTAACAGAAGTATACAGAATAAGCTGTAGAGTAACAGAAGTATACAGAATAAGCTGTAGTGTAAGAGAAGTATACAGAATAAGCTGTAGAGTAAGAGAAGTATACAGAATAAGCTGTAGTGTAACAGAAGTATACAGAATAAGCTGTAGAGTAAGAGAAGTATACAGAATAAGCTGTAGTGTAACAGAAGTATACAGAATAAGCTGTAGAGTAAGAGAAGTATACAGAATAAGCTGTAGAGTAAGAGAAGTATACAGAATAAGCTGTAGTGTAAGAGAAGTATACAGAATAAGCTGTAACTGTAGTGTAAGAGAAGTATACAGAATAAGCTGTAGTGTAACAGAAGTATACAGAATAAGCTGTAGTGTAACAGAAGTATACAGAATAAGCTGTAGTGTAAGAGAAGTATACAGAATAAGCTGTAGTGTAAGAGATGTATACAGAATAAGCTGTAGTGTAACAGAAGTATACAGAATAAGCTGTAGAGTAAGAGAAGTATACAGAATAAGCTGTAGTGTAAGAGAAGTATACAGAATAAGCTGTAACTGTAGTGTAAGAGAAGTATACAGAATAAGCTGTAGTGTAACAGAAGTATACAGAATAAGCTGTAGTGTAACAGAAGTATACAGAATAAGCTGTAGTGTAAGAGAAGTATACAGAATAAGCTGTAGTGTAAGAGAAGTATACAGAATAAGCTGTAGTGTAACAGAAGTATACAGAATAAGCTGTAGTGTAACAGAAGTATACAGAATAAGCTGTAGTGTAATAGAAGTATACAGAATAAGCTGTAGTGTAAGAGAAGTATACAGAATAAGCTGTAGTGTAAGAGAAGTATACAGAATAAGCTGTAGTGTAAGAGACGTATACAGAATAAGCTGTAGTGTAACAGAAGTATACAGAATAAGCTGTAGTGTAACAGAAGTATACAGAATAAGCTGTAGTGTAAGAGAAGTATACAGAATAAGCTGTAGTGTAAGAGAAGTATACAGAATAAGCTGTAGTGTAAGAGAAGATTACAGAATAAGCTGTAACTGTAGTGTAAGAGAAGTATACAGAATAAGCTGTAGTGTAAGAGAAGTATACAGAATAAGCTGTAACTGTAGTGTAAGAGAAGTATACAGAATAAGCTGTAGTGTAACAGAAGTATACAGAATAAGCTGTAGTGTAAGAGAAGTATACAGAATAAGCTGTAGTGTAAGAGAAGTATACAGAATAAGCTGTAGTGTAACAGAAGTATACAGAATAAGCTGTAGTGTAACAGAAGTATACAGAATAAGCTGTAGTGTAATAGAAGTATACAGAATAAGCTGTAGTGTAAGAGAAGTATACAGAATAAGCTGTAGTGTAAGAGAAGTATACAGAATAAGCTGTAGTGTAAGAGACGTATACAGAATAAGCTGTAGTGTAACAGAAGTATACAGAATAAGCTGTAGTGTAACAGAAGTATACAGAATAAGCTGTAGTGTAAGAGAAGTATACAGAATAAGCTGTAGTGTAAGAGAAGTATACAGAATAAGCTGTAGTGTAAGAGAAGATTACAGAATAAGCTGTAACTGTAGTGTAAGAGAAGTATACAGAATAAGCTGTAGTGTAACAGAAGTATACAGAATAAGCTGTAGTGTAATAGAAGTAAACAGAAGAAGCTGTAGTGTAACAGAAGTATACAGAATAAGCTGTAGTGTAATAGAAGTATACAGAATAAGCTGTAGTGTAACAGAAGTATACAGAATAAGCTGTAGTGTAATAGAAGTATACAGAATAAGCTGTAGTGTAACAGAAGTATACAGAATAAGCTGTAGTGTAATAGAAGTATACAGAATAAGCTGTAGTGTAACAGAAGTATACAGAATAAGCTGTAGTGTAATAGAAGTATACAGAATAAGCTGTAATGTAACAGAAGTATACAGAATAAGCTGTTGTGTAAGAGAAGTATACAGAATAAGCTGTAGAGTAAGAGAAGTATACAGAATAAGCTGTAGTGTAACAGAAGTATACAGAATAAGCTGTAGTGTAATAGAAGTACACAGAATAAGCTGTAGTGTAAGAGAAGTATACAGAATAAGCTGTAACTGTAGTGTAAGAGAAGTATACAGAATAAGCTGTAGTGTAACAGAAGTATACAGAATAAGCTGTAGTGTAATAGAAGTATACAGAATAAGCTGTAGTGTAACAGAAGTATACAGAATAAGCTGTAGTGTAATAGAAGTATACAGAATAAGCTGTAGTGTAACAGAAGTATACAGAATAAGCTGTAGTGTAATAGAAGTACACAGAATAAGCTGTAGTGTAAGAGAAGTATACAGAATAAACTGTAGTGTAACAGAAGTATACAGAATAAGCTGTAGTGTAACAGAAGTATACAGAATAAGCTGTAGCTGTAGAGTAAGAGAAGTATACGGAATAAGCTGTAGTGTAATAGAAGTATACAGAATAAGCTGTAGTGTAAGAGAAGTATACAGAATAAGCTGTAGTGTAACAGAAGTATACAGAATAAGCTGTAGTGTAAGAGAAGTATACAGAATAAGCTGCAGTGTAAGAGAAGTATACAGAATAAGCTGTAGTGTAATAGAAGTATACAGAATAAGCTGTAGTGTAACAGAAGTATACAGAATAAACTGTAGTGTAACAGAAGTATACAGAATAAACTGTAGTGTAACAGAAGTATACAGAATAAACTGTAGCTGCAGTGTAAGAGAAGCATACAGAATAAACTGTAGTGTAACAGAAGTATACAGAATAAACTGTAGCTGCAGTGTAAGAGAAGTATACAGAATAAGCTGTAGAGTAACAGAAGTATACACAATAAGCTGTAGTGTAACAGAAGTATACAGAATAAGCTGTAGAGTAAGAGAAGTATACAGAATAAGCTGTAGTGTAAGAGAAGTATACAGAATAAGCTGTAGTGTAACAGAAGTATACAGAATAAGCTGTAGAGTAAGAGAAGTATACAGAATAAGCTGTAGAGTAAGAGAAGTATACAGAATAAGCTGTAGTGTAATAGAAGTATACAGAATAAGCTGTAGTGTAACAGAAGTATACAGAATAAGCTGTAGTGTAACAGAAGTATACAGAATAAGCTGTAGAGTAAGAGAAGTATACAGAATAAGCTGTAGTGTAACAGAAGTATACAGAATAAGCTGTAGTGTAACAGAAGTATACAGAATAAGCTGTAGTGTAACAGAAGTATACAGAATAAGCTGTAGAGTAACAGAAGTATACAGAATAAACTGTAGTGTAACAGAAGTATACAGAATAAGCTGTAGTGTAACAGAAGAATACAGAATAAGCTGTAGTGTAACAGAAGTATACAGAATAAGCTGTAGTGTAATAGAAGTATACAGAATAAGCTGTAGTGTAACAGAAGTATACAGAATAAGCTGTAAGTGTAACAGAAGTATACAGAATAAGCTGTAGTGTAATAGAAGTATACAGAATAAGCTGTAGTGTAACAGAAGAATACAGAATAAGCTGTAGTCTAACAGAAGTATACAGAATAAGCTGTAGTGTAATAGAAGTATACAGAATAAGCTGTAGTGTAACAGAAGAATACAGAATAAGCTGTAGTGTAACAGAAGTATACAGAATAAGCTGTAGTGTAATAGAAGTATACAGAATAAGCTGTAGAGTAAGAGAAGTATACAGAATAAGCTGTAGTGTAACAGAAGTATACAGAATAAGCTGTAGAGTAAGAGAAGTATACAGAATAAGCTGTAGTGTAACAGAAGTATACAGAATAAGCTGTAGTGTAACAGAAGTATACAGAATAAGCTGTAGTGTAAGAGAAGTATACAGAATAAGCTGTAGTGTAACAGAAGTATACAGAATAAGCTGTAGTGTAACAGAAGTATACAGAATAAGCTGTAGTGTAATAGAAGTATACAGAATAAGCTGTAGAGTAGGAGAAGTATACAGAATAAGCTGTAGTGTAACAGAAGTATACAGAATAAGCTGTAACTGTAGTGTAAGAGAAGTATACAGAATAAGCTGTAGAGTAAGAGAAGTATACAGAATAAGCTGTAGAGTAAGAGAAGTATACAGAATAAGCTGTAGTGTAACAGAAGTATACAGAATAGGCTGTAGAGTAAGAGAAGTATACAGAATAAGCTGTAGTGTAACAGAAGTATACAGAATAAGCTGTAGTGTAAGAGAAGTATACAGAATAAGCTGTAGTGTAACAGAAGTATACAGAATAAGCTGTAGTGTAAGAGAAGTATACAGAATAAGCTGTAGTGTAAGAGACGTATACAGAATAAGCTGTAGTGTAACAGAAGTATACAGAATAAGCTGTAGTGTAACAGAAGTATACAGAATAAGCTGTAGCTGTAGTGTAATAGAAGTATACAGAATAAGCTGTAGCTGTAGTGTAATAGAAGTATATAGAATAAGCTGTAGTGTAACAGAAGTATACAGAATAAGCTGTAGTGTAATAGAAGTATACAGAATAAGCTGTAGTGTAAGAGAAGTATACAGAATAAGCTGTAGTGTAAGAGACGTATACAGAATAAGCTGTAGTGTAACAGAAGTATACAGAATAAGCTGTAGTGTAACAGAAGTATACAGAATAAGCTGTAGTGTAACAGAAGTATACAGTATAAGCTGTAGTGTAAGAGAGGTATACAGAATAAGCTGTAGAGTAAGAGAAGTATACAGAATAAGCTGTAGTGTAACAGAAGTATACAGAATAAGCTGTAGTGTAGCAGAAGTATACAGAATAAACTGTAGTGTAACAGAAGTATACAGAATAAGCTGTAGTGTAAGAGAAGTATACAGAATAAACTGTAGTGTAAGAGAAGTATACAGAATAAGCTGTAGTGTAACAGAAGTATACAGAATAAGCTGTAGTGTAACAGAAGTATACAGAATAAGCTGAGAGTAAGAGAAGTATACAGAATAAGCTGTAGTGTAAGAGAAGTATACAGAATAAGCTGTAGTGTAAGAGAAGTATACAGAATAAGCTGTAACTGTAGTGTAAGAGAAGTATACAGAATAAGCTGTAGTGTAACAGAAGTATACAAAATAAGCTGTAGTGTAATAGAAGTATACAGAATAAGCTGTAGTGTAACAGAAGTATACAGAATAAGCTGTAGTGTAAGAGAAGTATACAGAATAAGCTGTAGTGTAAGAGAAGTATACAGAATAAGCTGTAACTGTAGTGTAAGAGAAGTATACGGAATAAGCTGTAGTGTAATAGAAGTATACAGAATAAGCTGTAGTGTAAGAGAAGTATACAGAATAAGCTGTAGTGTAAGAGAAGTATACAGAATAAGCTGTAGTGTAACAGAAGTATACAGGAAAAGCTGTAGTGTAACAGAAGTATACAGAATAAGCTGTAGCTGTAGAGTAAGAGAAGTATACGGAATAAGCTGTAGTGTAATAGAAGTATACAGAATAAGCTGTAGTGTAAGAGAAGTATACAGAATAAGCTGTAGTGTAAGAGAAGTATACAGAATAAGCTGTAGTGTAACAGAAGTATACAGAATAAGCTGTAGTGTAACAGAAGTATACAGAATAAGCTGTAGCTGTAGAGTAAGAGAAGTATACGGAATAAGCTGTAGTGTATTAGAAGTATACAGAATAAGCTGTAGTGTAAGAGAAGTATACAGAATAAACTGTAGTGTAACAGAAGTATACAGAATAAGCTGTAGTGTAACAGAAGTATACAGAATAAGCTGTAGTGTAACAGAAGTATACAGAATAAGCTGTAGTGTAACAGAAGTATACAGAATAAACTGTAGTGTAACAGAAGTATACAGAATAAGCTGTAGTGTAACAGAAGTATACAGAATAAGCTGTAGTGTAACAGAAGTATACAGAATAAGCTGTAGCTGTAGAGTAAGAGAAGTATACGGAATAAGCTGTAGTGTATTAGAAGTATACAGAATAAGCTGTAGTGTAAGAGAAGTATACAGAATAAACTGTAGTGTAAGAGAAGTATACAGAATAAGCTGTAGTGTAACAGAAGTATACAGAATAAGCTGTAGTGTAACAGAAGTATACAGAATAAGCTGTAGTGTAACAGAAGTATACAGAATAAACTGTAGTGTAACAGAAGTATACAGAATAAGCTGTAGTGTAACAGAAGTATACAGAATAAGCTGTAGTGTAACAGAAGTATACAGAATAAGCTGTAGTGTAACAGAAGTAAACAGAATAAACTGTAGTGTAACAGAAGTATATAGAATAAACTGTAGTGTAACAGAAGTATACAGGATAAGCTGTAGTGTAAGAGAAGTATACAGAATAAGCTGTAGTGTAACAGAAGTATACAGAATAAGCTGTAGTGTAACAGAAGTATACAGAATAAACTGTAGTGTAACAGAAGTATACAGAATAAGCTGTAGTGTAACAGAAGTATACAGAATAAGCTGTAGTGTAACAGAAGTATACAGAATAAGCTGTAGTGTAAGAGAAGTATACAGAATAAGCTGTAGAGTAAGAGAAGTATACAGAATAAGCTGTAGTGTAACAGAAGTATACAGAATAAGCTGTAGAGTAAGAGAAGTATACAGAATAAGCTGTAGTGTAACAGAAGTAAACAGAATAAACTGTAGTGTAACAGAAGTATACAGAATAAACTGTAGTGTAACAGAAGTATACAGAATAAGCTGTAGTGTAAGAGAAGTATACAGAATAAATTGTAGCTGTAGTGTAACAGAAGTATACAGAATAAGCTGTAGAGTAACAGAAGTATACAGAATAAGCTGTAGTGTAACAGAAGTATACAGAATAAGCTGTAGAGTAAGAGAAGTATACAGAATAAGCTGTAGAGTAAGAGAAGTATACAGAATAAGCTGTAGTGTAACAGAAGTATACAGAATAAACTGTAGCTGTAGTGTAACAGAAGTATACAGAATAAGCTGTAGAGTAACAGAAGTATACAGAATAAGCTGTAGTGTAACAGAAGTATACAGAATAAGCTGTAGAGTAAGAGAAGTATACAGAATAAGCTGTAGAGTAAGAGAAGTATACAGAATAAACTGTAGTGTAACAGAAGTATACAGAATAAACTGTAGTGTAACAGAAGTATACAGAATAAACTGTAGCTGCAGTGTAAGAGAAGCATACAGAATAAACTGTAGTGTAACAGAAGTATACAGAATAAACTGTAGCTGCAGTGTAAGAGAAGTATACAGAATAAGCTGTAGAGTAACAGAAGTATACACAATAAGCTGTAGTGTAACAGAAGTATACAGAATAAGCTGTAGAGTAAGAGAAGTATACAGAATAAGCTGTAGTGTAAGAGAAGTATACAGAATAAGCTGTAGTGTAACAGAAGTATACAGAATAAGCTGTAGAGTAAGAGAAGTATACAGAATAAGCTGTAGAGTAAGAGAAGTATACAGAATAACCTGTAGTGTAATAGAAGTATACAGAATAAGCTGTAGTGTAACAGAAGTATACAGAATAAGCTGTAGAGTAACAGAAGTATACAGAATAAACTGTAGTGTAACAGAAGTATACAGAATAAGCTGTAGTGTAACAGAAGAATACAGAATAAGCTGTAGTGTAACAGAAGTATACAGAATGAGCTGTAGTGTAATAGAAGTATACAGAATAAGCTGTAGTGTAACAGAAGTATACAGAATAAGCTGTAGTGTAACAGAAGTATACAGAATAAGCTGTAGTGTAATAGAAGTATACAGAATAAGCTGTAGTGTAACAGAAGAATACAGAATAAGCTGTAGTCTAACAGAAGTATACAGAATAAGCTGTAGTGTAATAGAAGTATACAGAATAAGCTGTAGTGTAACAGAAGAATACAGAATAAGCTGTAGTGTAACAGAAGTATACAGAATAAGCTGTAGTGTAATAGAAGTATACAGAATAAGCTGTAGAGTAAGAGAAGTATACAGAATAAGCTGTAGTGTAACAGAAGTATACAGAATAAGCTGTAGAGTAAGAGAAGTATACAGAATAAGCTGTAGTGTAACAGAAGTATACAGAATAAGCTGTAGTGTAACAGAAGTATACAGAATAAGCTGTAGTGTAAGAGAAGTATACAGAATAAGCTGTAGTGTAACAGAAGTATACAGAATAAGCTGTAGTGTAACAGAAGTATACAGAATAAGCTGTAGTGTAATAGAAGTATACAGAATAAGCTGTAGAGTAGGAGAAGTATACAGAATAAGCTGTAGTGTAACAGAAGTATACAGAATAAGCTGTAACTGTAGTGTAAGAGAAGTATACAGAATAAGCTGTAGAGTAAGAGAAGTATACAGAATAAGCTGTAGAGTAAGAGAAGTATACAGAATAAGCTGTAGTGTAACAGAAGTATACAGAATAGGCTGTAGAGTAAGAGAAGTATACAGAATAAGCTGTAGTGTAACAGAAGTATACAGAATAAGCTGTAGTGTAAGAGAAGTATACAGAATAAGCTGTAGTGTAACAGAAGTATACAGAATAAGCTGTAGTGTAAGAGAAGTATACAGAATAAGCTGTAGTGTAAGAGACGTATACAGAATAAGCTGTAGTGTAACAGAAGTATACAGAATAAGCTGTAGTGTAACAGAAGTATACAGAATAAGCTGTAGCTGTAGTGTAATAGAAGTATACAGAATAAGCTGTAGCTGTAGTGTAATAGAAGTATATAGAATAAGCTGTAGTGTAACAGAAGTATACAGAATAAGCTGTAGTGTAAGAGAAGTATACAGAATAAGCTGTAGTGTAAGAGACGTATACAGAATAAGCTGTAGTGTAACAGAAGTATACAGAATAAGCTGTAGTGTAACAGAAGTATACAGAATAAGCTGTAGTGTAACAGAAGTATACAGTATAAGCTGTAGTGTAAGAGACGTATACAGAATAAGCTGTAGAGTAAGAGAAGTATACAGAATAAGCTGTAGTGTAACAGAAGTATACAGAATAAGCTGTAGTGTAGCAGAAGTATACAGAATAAACTGTAGTGTAACAGAAGTATACAGAATAAGCTGTAGTGTAACAGAAGTATACAGAATAAGCTGTAGTGTAAGAGAAGTATACAGAATAAGCTGTAGTGTAAGAGAAGTATACAGAATAAGCTGTAGTGTAACAGAAGTATACAGAATAAGCTGTAGTGTAACAGAAGTATACAGAATAAGCTGAGAGTAAGAGAAGTATACAGAATAAGCTGTAGTGTAAGAGAAGTATACAGAATAAGCTGTAACTGTAGTGTAAGAGAAGTATACAGAATAAGCTGTAGTGTAACAGAAGTATACAAAATAAGCTGTAGTGTAATAGAAGTATACAGAATAAGCTGTAGTGTAACAGAAGTATACAGAATAAGCTGTAGTGTAAGAGAAGTATACAGAATAAGCTGTAGTGTAAGAGAAGTATACAGAATAAGCTGTAACTGTAGTGTAAGAGAAGTATACGGAATAAGCTGTAGTGTAATAGAAGTATACAGAATAAGCTGTAGTGTAAGAGAAGTATACAGAATAAGCTGTAGTGTAAGAGAAGTATACAGAATAAGCTGTAGTGTAACAGAAGTATACAGGAAAAGCTGTAGTGTAACAGAAGTATACAGAATAAGCTGTAGCTGTAGAGTAAGAGAAGTATACGGAATAAGCTGTAGTGTAATAGAAGTATACAGAATAAGCTGTAGTGTAAGAGAAGTATACAGAATAAGCTGTAGTGTAAGAGAAGTATACAGAATAAGCTGTAGAGTAAGAGAAGTATACAGAATAAGCTGTAGTGTAACAGAAGTATACAGAATAGGCTGTAGAGTAAGAGAAGTATACAGAATAAGCTGTAGTGTAACAGAAGTATACAGAATAAGCTGTAGTGTAAGAGAAGTATACAGAATAAGCTGTAGTGTAACAGAAGTATACAGAATAAGCTGTAGTGTAAGAGAAGTATACAGAATAAGCTGTAGTGTAAGAGACGTATACAGAATAAGCTGTAGTGTAACAGAAGTATACAGAATAAGCTGTAGTGTAACAGAAGTATACAGAATAAGCTGTAGCTGTAGTGTAATAGAAGTATACAGAATAAGCTGTAGCTGTAGTGTAATAGAAGTATATAGAATAAGCTGTAGTGTAACAGAAGTATACAGAATAAGCTGTAGTGTAATAGAAGTATACAGAATAAGCTGTAGTGTAAGAGAAGTATACAGAATAAGCTGTAGTGTAAGAGACGTATACAGAATAAGCTGTAGTGTAACAGAAGTATACAGAATAAGCTGTAGTGTAACAGAAGTATACAGAATAAGCTGTAGTGTAACAGAAGTATACAGTATAAGCTGTAGTGTAAGAGACGTATACAGAATAAGCTGTAGAGTAAGAGAAGTATACAGAATAAGCTGTAGTGTAACAGAAGTATACAGAATAAGCTGTAGTGTAGCAGAAGTATACAGAATAAACTGTAGTGTAACAGAAGTATACAGAATAAGCTGTAGTGTAACAGAAGTATACAGAATAAGCTGTAGTGTAACAGAAGTATACAGAATAAGCTGTAGTGTAAGAGAAGTATACAGAATAAGCTGTAGTGTAAGAGAAGTATACAGAATAAGCTGTAGTGTAACAGAAGTATACAGAATAAGCTGTAGTGTAACAGAAGTATACAGAATAAGCTGAGAGTAAGAGAAGTATACAGAATAAGCTGTAGTGTAAGAGAAGTATACAGAATAAGCTGTAGTGTAAGAGAAGTATACAGAATAAGCTGTAACTGTAGTGTAAGAGAAGTATACAGAATAAGCTGTAGTGTAACAGAAGTATACAAAATAAGCTGTAGTGTAATAGAAGTATACAGAATAAGCTGTAGTGTAACAGAAGTATACAGAATAAGCTGTAGTGTAAGAGAAGTATACAGAATAAGCTGTAGTGTAAGAGAAGTATACAGAATAAGCTGTAACTGTAGTGTAAGAGAAGTATACGGAATAAGCTGTAGTGTAATAGAAGTATACAGAATAAGCTGTAGTGTAAGAGAAGTATACAGAATAAGCTGTAGTGTAAGAGAAGTATACAGAATAAGCTGTAGTGTAACAGAAGTATACAGGAAAAGCTGTAGTGTAACAGAAGTATACAGAATAAGCTGTAGCTGTAGAGTAAGAGAAGTATACGGAATAAGCTGTAGTGTAATAGAAGTATACAGAATAAGCTGTAGTGTAAGAGAAGTATACAGAATAAGCTGTAGTGTAAGAGAAGTATACAGAATAAGCTGTAGTGTAAGAGAAGTATACAGAATAAGCTGTAGTGTAAGAGAAGTATACAGAATAAGCTGTAGTGTAACAGAAGTATACAGAATAAGCTGTAGTGTAACAGAAGTATACAGAATAAGCTGTAGCTGTAGAGTAAGAGAAGTATACGGAATAAGCTGTAGTGTAATAGAAGTATACAGAATAAGCTGTAGTGTAACAGAAGTATACAGAATAAGCTGTAGCTGTAGAGTAAGAGAAGTATACGGAATAAGCTGTAGTGTAATAGAAGTATACAGAATAAGCTGTAGTGTAATAGAAGTATACAGAATAAGCTGTAGTGTAACAGAAGTATACAGAATAAGCTGTAGTGTAAGAGAAGTATACAGAATAAACTGTAGTGTAACAGAAGTATACAGAATAAGCTGTAGTGTAACAGAAGTATACAGAATAAGCTGTAGTGTAACAGAAGTATACAGAATAAGCTGTAGTGTAACAGAAGTATACAGAATAAACTGTAGTGTAACAGAAGTATACAGAATAAGCTGTAGTGTAACAGAAGTATACAGAATAAGCTGTAGTGTAACAGAAGTATACAGAATAAGCTGTAGTGTAACAGAAGTAAACAGAATAAACTGTAGTGTAACAGAAGTATACAGAATAAACTGTAGTGTAACAGAAGTATACAGGATAAGCTGTAGTGTAAGAGAAGTATACAGAATAAGCTGTAGTGTAACAGAAGTATACAGAATAAGCTGTAGTGTAACAGAAGTATACAGAATAAACTGTAGTGTAACAGAAGTATACAGAATAAGCTGTAGTGTAACAGAAGTATACAGAATAAGCTGTAGTGTAACAGAAGTATACAGAATAAGCTGTAGTGTAAGAGAAGTATACAGAATAAGCTGTAGAGTAAGAGAAGTATACAGAATAAGCTGTAGTGTAACAGAAGTATACAGAATAAGCTGTAGAGTAAGAGAAGTATACAGAATAAGCTGTAGTGTAACAGAAGTAAACAGAATAAACTGTAGTGTAACAGAAGTATACAGAATAAACTGTAGTGTAACAGAAGTATACAGAATAAATTGTAGCTGTAGTGTAACAGAAGTATACAGAATAAGCTGTAGAGTAACAGAAGTATACAGAATAAGCTGTAGTGTAACAGAAGTATACAGAATAAGCTGTAGAGTAAGAGAAGTATACAGAATAAGCTGTAGAGTAAGAGAAGTATACAGAATAAGCTGTAGTGTAACAGAAGTATACAGAATAAACTGTAGCTGTAGTGTAACAGAAGTATACAGAATAAGCTGTAGAGTAACAGAAGTATACAGAATAAGCTGTAGTGTAACAGAAGTATACAGAATAAGCTGTAGAGTAAGAGAAGTATACAGAATAAGCTGTAGAGTAAGAGAAGTATACAGAATAAACTGTAGTGTAACAGAAGTATACAGAATAAACTGTAGTGTAACAGAAGTATACAGAATAAACTGTAGCTGCAGTGTAAGAGAAGCATACAGAATAAACTGTAGTGTAACAGAAGTATACAGAATAAACTGTAGCTGCAGTGTAAGAGAAGTATACAGAATAAGCTGTAGAGTAACAGAAGTATACACAATAAGCTGTAGTGTAACAGAAGTATACAGAATAAGCTGTAGAGTAAGAGAAGTATACAGAATAAGCTGTAGTGTAAGAGAAGTATACAGAATAAGCTGTAGTGTAACAGAAGTATACAGAATAAGCTGTAGAGTAAGAGAAGTATACAGAATAAGCTGTAGAGTAAGAGAAGTATACAGAATAAGCTGTAGTGTAATAGAAGTATACAGAATAAGCTGTAGTGTAACAGAAGTATACAGAATAAGCTGTAGTGTAACAGAAGTATACAGAATAAGCTGTAGAGTAAGAGAAGTATACAGAATAAGCTGTAGTGTAACAGAAGTATACAGAATAAGCTGTAGTGTAACAGAAGTATACAGAATAAGCTGTAGTGTAACAGAAGTATACAGAATAAGCTGTAGAGTAACAGAAGTATACAGAATAAACTGTAGTGTAACAGAAGTATACAGAATAAGCTGTAGTGTAACAGAAGAATACAGAATAAGCTGTAGTGTAACAGAAGTATACAGAATAAGCTGTAGTGTAATAGAAGTATACAGAATAAGCTGTAGTGTAACAGAAGTATACAGAATAAGCTGTAGTGTAACAGAAATATACAGAATAAGCTGTAGTGTAATAGAAGTATACAGAATAAGCTGTAGTGTAACAGAAGAATACAGAATAAGCTGTAGTCTAACAGAAGTATACAGAATAAGCTGTAGTGTAATAGAAGTATACAGAATAAGCTGTAGTGTAACAGAAGAATACAGAATAAGCTGTAGTGTAACAGAAGTATACAGAATAAGCTGTAGTGTAATAGAAGTATACAGAATAAGCTGTAGAGTAAGAGAAGTATACAGAATAAGCTGTAGTGTAACAGAAGTATACAGAATAAGCTGTAGAGTAAGAGAAGTATACAGAATAAGCTGTAGTGTAACAGAAGTATACAGAATAAGCTGTAGTGTAACAGAAGTATACAGAATAAGCTGTAGTGTAAGAGAAGTATACAGAATAAGCTGTAGTGTAACAGAAGTATACAGAATAAGCTGTAGTGTAACAGAAGTATACAGAATAAGCTGTAGTGTAATAGAAGTATACAGAATAAGCTGTAGAGTAGGAGAAGTATACAGAATAAGCTGTAGTGTAAGAGAAGTATACAGAATAAGCTGTAGAGTAGGAGAAGTATACAGAATAAGCTGTAGTGTAAGAGAAGTATACAGAATAAGCTGTAGTGTAACAGAAGTATACAGAATAAGCTGTAACTGTAGTGTAAGAGAAGTATACAGAATAAGCTGTAGAGTAAGAGAAGTATACAGAATAAGCTGTAGAGTAAGAGAAGTATACAGAATAAGCTGTAGTGTAACAGAAGTATACAGAATAGGCTGTAGAGTAAGAGAAGTATACAGAATAAGCTGTAGTGTAACAGAAGTATACAGAATAAGCTGTAGTGTAAGAGAAGTATACAGAATAAGCTGTAGTGTAACAGAAGTATACAGAATAAGCTGTAGTGTAAGAGAAGTATACAGAATAAGCTGTAGTGTAAGAGACGTATACAGAATAAGCTGTAGTGTAACAGAAGTATACAGAATAAGCTGTAGTGTAACAGAAGTATACAGAATAAGCTGTAGCTGTAGTGTAATAGAAGTATACAGAATAAGCTGTAGCTGTAGTGTAATAGAAGTATATAGAATAAGCTGTAGTGTAACAGAAGTATACAGAATAAGCTGTAGTGTAATAGAAGTATACAGAATAAGCTGTAGTGTAAGAGAAGTATACAGAATAAGCTGTAGTGTAAGAGACGTATACAGAATAAGCTGTAGTGTAACAGAAGTATACAGAATAAGCTGTAGTGTAACAGAAGTATACAGAATAAGCTGTAGTGTAACAGAAGTATACAGTATAAGCTGTAGTGTAAGAGACGTATACAGAATAAGCTGTAGAGTAAGAGAAGTATACAGAATAAGCTGTAGTGTAACAGAAGTATACAGAATAAGCTGTAGTGTAGCAGAAGTATACAGAATAAACTGTAGTGTAACAGAAGTATACAGAATAAGCTGTAGTGTAACAGAAGTATACAGAATAAGCTGTAGTGTAAGAGAAGTATACAGAATAAGCTGTAGTGTAACAGAAGTATACAGAATAAGCTGTAGTGTAACAGAAGTATACAGAATAAGCTGAGAGTAAGAGAAGTATACAGAATAAGCTGTAGTGTAAGAGAAGTATACAGAATAAGCTGTAGTGTAAGAGAAGTATACAGAATAAGCTGTAACTGTAGTGTAAGAGAAGTATACAGAATAAGCTGTAGTGTAACAGAAGTATACAAAATAAGCTGTAGTGTAATAGAAGTATACAGAATAAGCTGTAGTGTAACAGAAGTATACAGAATAAGCTGTAGTGTAAGAGAAGTATACAGAATAAGCTGTAGTGTAAGAGAAGTATACAGAATAAGCTGTAACTGTAGTGTAAGAGAAGTATACGGAATAAGCTGTAGTGTAATAGAAGTATACAGAATAAGCTGTAGTGTAAGAGAAGTATACAGAATAAGCTGTAGTGTAAGAGAAGTATACAGAATAAGCTGTAGTGTAACAGAAGTATACAGGAAAAGCTGTAGTGTAACAGAAGTATACAGAATAAGCTGTAGCTGTAGAGTAAGAGAAGTATACGGAATAAGCTGTAGTGTAATAGAAGTATACAGAATAAGCTGTAGTGTAAGAGAAGTATACAGAATAAGCTGTAGTGTAAGAGAAGTATACAGAATAAGCTGTAGTGTAACAGAAGTATACAGAATAAGCTGTAGTGTAACAGAAGTATACAGAATAAGCTGTAGCTGTAGAGTAAGAGAAGTATACGGAATAAGCTGTAGTGTAATAGAAGTATACAGAATAAGCTGTAGTGTAAGAGAAGTATACAGAATAAACTGTAGTATAACAGAAGTATACAGAATAAGCTGTAGTGTAACAGAAGTATACAGAATAAGCTGTAGTGTAACAGAAGTATACAGAATAAGCTGTAGTGTAACAGAAGTATACAGAATAAACTGTAGTGTAACAGAAGTATACAGAATAAGCTGTAGTGTAACAGAAGTATACAGAATAAGCTGTAGTGTAACAGAAGTATACAGAATAAGCTGTAGTGTAACAGAAGTAAACAGAATAAACTGTAGTGTAACAGAAGTATACAGAATAAACTGTAGTGTAACAGAAGTATACAGGATAAGCTGTAGTGTAAGAGAAGTATACAGAATAAGCTGTAGTGTAACAGAAGTATACAGAATAAGCTGTAGTGTAACAGAAGTATACAGAATAAACTGTAGTGTAACAGAAGTATACAGAATAAGCTGTAGTGTAACAGAAGTATACAGAATAAGCTGTAGTGTAACAGAAGTATACAGAATAAGCTGTAGTGTAAGAGAAGTATACAGAATAAGCTGTAGAGTAAGAGAAGTATACAGAATAAGCTGTAGTGTAACAGAAGTATACAGAATAAGCTGTAGAGTAAGAGAAGTATACAGAATAAGCTGTAGTGTAACAGAAGTAAACAGAATAAACTGTAGTGTAACAGAAGTATACAGAATAAACTATAGTGTAACAGAAGTATACAGAATAAATTGTAGCTGTAGTGTAACAGAAGTATACAGAATAAGCTGTAGAGTAACAGAAGTATACAGAATAAGCTGTAGTGTAACAGAAGTATACAGAATAAGCTGTAGAGTAAGAGAAGTATACAGAATAAGCTGTAGAGTAAGAGAAGTATACAGAATAAGCTGTAGTGTAACAGAAGTATACAGAATAAACTGTAGCTGTAGTGTAACAGAAGTATACAGAATAAGCTGTAGAGTAACAGAAGTATACAGAATAAGCTGTAGTGTAACAGAAGTATACAGAATAAGCTGTAGAGTAAGAGAAGTATACAGAATAAGCTGTAGAGTAAGAGAAGTATACAGAATAAGCTGTAGAGTAAGAGAAGTATACAGAATAAGCTGTAGTGTAACAGAAGTATACAGAATAAGCTGTAGTGTAACAGAAGTATACAGAATAAGCTGTAGTGTAATAGAAGTATACAGAATAAGCTGTAGAGTAGGAGAAGTATACAGAATAAGCTGTAGTGTAACAGAAGTATACAGAATAAGCTGTAACTGTAGTGTAAGAGAAGTATACAGAATAAGCTGTAGAGTAAGAGAAGTATACAGAATAAGCTGTAGAGTAAGAGAAGTATACAGAATAAGCTGTAGTGTAACAGAAGTATACAGAATAAGCTGTAGAGTAAGAGAAGTATACAGAATAAGCTCTAGTGTAACAGAAGTATACAGAATAAGCTGTAGTGTAAGAGAAGTATACAGAATAAGCTGTAGTGTAACAGAAGTATACAGAATAAGCTGTAGTGTAAGAGAAGTATACAGAATAAGCTGTAGTGTAACAGAAGTATACAGAATAAACTGTAGCTGTAGTGTAACAGAAGTATACAGAATAAGCTGTAGAGTAACAGAAGTATACAGAATAAGCTGTAGTGTAACAGAAGTATACAGAATAAGCTGTAGAGTAAGAGAAGTATACAGAATAAGCTGTAGAGTAAGAGAAGTATACAGAATAAGCTGTAGAGTAAGAGAAGTATACAGAATAAGCTGTAGTGTAACAGAAGTATACAGAATAAGCTGTAGTGTAACAGAAGTATACAGAATAAGCTGTAGAGTAAGAGAAGTATACAGAATAAGCTGTAGTGTAACAGAAGTATACAGAATAAACTGTAGCTGTAGTGTAACAGAAGTATACAGAATAAGCTGTAGAGTAACAGAAGTATACAGAATAAGCTGTAGTGTAACAGAAGTATACAGAATAAGCTGTAGAGTAAGAGAAGTATACAGAATAAGCTGTAGAGTAAGAGAAGTATACAGAATAAGCTGTAGAGTAAGAGAAGTATACAGAATAAGCTGTAGTGTAACAGAAGTATACAGAATAAGCTGTAGTGTAACAGAAGTATACAGAATAAGCTGTAGTGTAATAGAAGTATACAGAATAAGCTGTAGAGTAGGAGAAGTATACAGAATAAGCTGTAGTGTAACAGAAGTATACAGAATAAGCTGTAACTGTAGTGTAAGAGAAGTATACAGAATAAGCTGTAGAGTAAGAGAAGTATACAGAATAAGCTGTAGAGTAAGAGAAGTATACAGAATAAGCTGTAGTGTAACAGAAGTATACAGAATAAGCTGTAGAGTAAGAGAAGTATACAGAATAAGCTGTAGTGTAACAGAAGTATACAGAATAAGCTGTAGTGTAAGAGACGTATACAGAATAAGCTGTAGTGTAACAGAAGTATACAGAATAAGCTGTAGTGTAACAGAAGTATACAGAATAAGCTGTAGCTGTAGTGTAATAGAAGTATACAGAATAAGCTGTAGCTGTAGTGTAATAGAAGTATATAGAATAAGCTGTAGTGTAACAGAAGTATACAGAATAAGCTGTAGTGTAATAGAAGTATACAGAATAAGCTGTAGTGTAAGAGAAGTATACAGAATAAGCTGTAGTGTAAGAGACGTATACAGAATAAGCTGTAGTGTAAGAGAAGTATACAGAATAAGCTGTAGTGTAACAGAAGTATACAGTATAAGCTGTAGTGTAAGAGACGTATACAGAATAAGCTGTAGTGTAAGAGAAGTATACAGAATAAGCTGTAGAGTAAGAGAAGTATACAGAATAAGCTGTAGTGTAAGAGAAGTATACAGAATAAGCTGTAGTGTAAGAGACGTATACAGAATAAGCTGTAGAGTAAGAGAAGTATACAGAATAAGCTGTAGTGTAACAGAAGTATACAGAAAAGCTGTAGTGTAGCAGAAGTATACAGAATAAGCTGTAGAGTAAGAGAAGTATACAGAATAAGCTGTAGTGTAACAGAAGTATACAGAATAAGCTGTAGTGTAACAGAAGTATACAGAATAAGCTGTAGTGTAAGAGAAGTATACAGAATAAGCTGTAGAGTAAGAGAAGTATACAGAATAAGCTGTAGTGTAACAGAAGTATACAGAATAAGCTGTAGAGTAAGAGAAGTATACAGAATAAGCTGTAGTGTAACAGAAGTAAACAGAATAAACTGTAGTGTAACAGAAGTATACAGAATAAACTGTAGTGTAACAGAAGTATACAGAATAAATTGTAGCTGTAGTGTAACAGAAGTATACAGAATAAGCTGTAGAGTAACAGAAGTATACAGAATAAGCTGTAGTGTAACAGAAGTATACAGAATAAGCTGTAGAGTAAGAGAAGTATACAGAATAAGCTGTAGAGTAAGAGAAGTATACAGAATAAGCTGTAGTGTAACAGAAGTATACAGAATAAACTGTAGCTGTAGTGTAACAGAAGTATACAGAATAAGCTGTAGAGTAACAGAAGTATACAGAATAAGCTGTAGTGTAACAGAAGTATACAGAATAAGCTGTAGAGTAAGAGAAGTATACAGAATAAGCTGTAGAGTAAGAGAAGTATACAGAATAAGCTGTAGAGTAAGAGAAGTATACAGAATAAGCTGTAGTGTAACAGAAGTATACAGAATAAGCTGTAGTGTAACAGAAGTATACAGAATAAGCTGTAGTGTAATAGAAGTATACAGAATAAGCTGTAGAGTAGGAGAAGTATACAGAATAAGCTGTAGTGTAACAGAAGTATACAGAATAAGCTGTAACTGTAGTGTAAGAGAAGTATACAGAATAAGGTGTAGAGTAAGAGAAGTATACAGAATAAGCTGTAGAGTAAGAGAAGTATACAGAATAAGCTGTAGTGTAACAGAAGTATACAGAATAAGCTGTAGAGTAAGAGAAGTATACAGAATAAGCTGTAGTGTAACAGAAGTATACAGAATAAGCTGTAGTGTAAGAGAAGTATACAGAATAAGCTGTAGTGTAACAGAAGTATACAGAATAAGCTGTAGTGTAAGAGAAGTATACAGAATAAGCTGTAGTGTAACAGAAGTATACAGAATAAACTGTAGCTGTAGTGTAACAGAAGTATACAGAATAAGCTGTAGAGTAACAGAAGTATACAGAATAAGCTGTAGTGTAACAGAAGTATACAGAATAAGCTGTAGAGTAAGAGAAGTATACAGAATAAGCTGTAGAGTAAGAGAAGTATACAGAATAAGCTGTAGAGTAAGAGAAGTATACAGAATAAGCTGTAGTGTAACAGAAGTATACAGAATAAGCTGTAGTGTAACAGAAGTATACAGAATAAGCTGTAGAGTAAGAGAAGTATACAGAATAAGCTGTAGTGTAACAGAAGTATACAGAATAAACTGTAGCTGTAGTGTAACAGAAGTATACAGAATAAGCTGTAGAGTAACAGAAGTATACAGAATAAGCTGTAGTGTAACAGAAGTATACAGAATAAGCTGTAGAGTAAGAGAAGTATACAGAATAAGCTGTAGAGTAAGAGAAGTATACAGAATAAGCTGTAGAGTAAGAGAAGTATACAGAATAAGCTGTAGTGTAACAGAAGTATACAGAATAAGCTGTAGTGTAACAGAAGTATACAGAATAAGCTGTAGTGTAATAGAAGTATACAGAATAAGCTGTAGAGTAGGAGAAGTATACAGAATAAGCTGTAGTGTAACAGAAGTATACAGAATAAGCTGTAACTGTAGTGTAAGAGAAGTATACAGAATAAGCTGTAGAGTAAGAGAAGTATACAGAATAAGCTGTAGAGTAAGAGAAGTATACAGAATAAGCTGTAGTGTAACAGAAGTATACAGAATAAGCTGTAGAGTAAGAGAAGTATACAGAATAAGCTGTAGTGTAACAGAAGTATACAGAATAAGCTGTAGTGTAAGAGACGTATACAGAATAAGCTGTAGTGTAACAGAAGTATACAGAATAAGCTGTAGTGTAACAGAAGTATACAGAATAAGCTGTAGCTGTAGTGTAATAGAAGTATACAGAATAAGCTGTAGCTGTAGTGTAATAGAAGTATATAGAATAAGCTGTAGTGTAACAGAAGTATACAGAATAAGCTGTAGTGTAATAGAAGTATACAGAATAAGCTGTAGTGTAAGAGAAGTATACAGAATAAGCTGTAGTGTAAGAGACGTATACAGAATAAGCTGTAGTGTAAGAGAAGTATACAGAATAAGCTGTAGTGTAACAGAAGTATACAGTATAAGCTGTAGTGTAAGAGACGTATACAGAATAAGCTGTAGAGTAAGAGAAGTATACAGAATAAGCTGTAGTGTAACAGAAGTATACAGAAAAGCTGTAGTGTAGCAGAAGTATACAGAATAAGCTGTAGAGTAAGAGAAGTATACAGAATAAGCTGTAGTGTAACAGAAGTATACAGAATAAGCTGTAGTGTAACAGAAGTATACAGAATAAGCTGTAGTGTAACAGAAGTATACAGAATAAGCTGTAGAGTAAGAGAAGTATACAGAATAAGCTGTAGTGTAAGAGAAGTATACAGAATAAGCTGTAGTGTAAGAGAAGTATACAGAATAAGCTGTAGTGTAAGAGAAGTATACAGAATAAGCTGTAGTGTAAGAGAAGTATACAGAATAAGCTGTAGTGTAAGAGAAGTATACAGAATAAGCTGTAACTGTAGTGTAAGAGAAGTATACAGAATAAGCTGTAGTGTAACAGAAGTATACAGAATAAGCTGTAGTGTAATAGAAGTATACAGAATAAGCTGTAGTGTAACAGAAGTATACAGAATAAGCTGTAGTGTAAGAGAAGTATACAGAATAAGCTGTAGTGTAAGAGAAGTATACAGAATAAGCTGTAAGTGTAGTGTAAGAGAAGTATACGGAATAAGCTGTAGTGTAATAGAAGTATACAGAATAAGCTGTAGTGTAAGAGAAGTATACAGAATAAGCTGTAGTGTAAGAGAAGTATACAGAATAAGCTGTAGTGTAACAGAAGTATACAGGATAAGCTGTAGTGTAACAGAAGTATACAGAATAAGCTGTAGCTGTAGAGTAAGAGAAGTATACGGAATAAGCTGTAGTGTAATAGAAGTATACAGAATAAGCTGTAGTGTAAGAGAAGTATACAGAATAAGCTGTAGTGTAACAGAAGTATACAGGATAAGCTGTAGTGTAAGAGAAGTATACAGAATAAGCTGTAGTGTAACAGAAGTATACAGAATAAGCTGTAGTGTAACAGAAGTATACAGAATAAACTGTAGTGTAACAGAAGTATACAGAATAAGCTGTAGTGTAACAGAAGTATACAGAATAAGCTGTAGTGTAACAGAAGTATACAGAATAAGCTGTAGTGTAACAGAAGTAAACAGAATAAACTGTAGTGTAACAGAAGTATACAGAATAAACTGTAGTGTAACAGAAGTATACAGAATAAATTGTAGCTGTAGTGTAACAGAAGTATACAGAATAAGCTGTAGAGTAACAGAAGTATACAGAATAAGCTGTAGTGTAACAGAAGTATACAGAATAAGCTGTAGAGTAAGAGAAGTATACAGAATAAGCTGTAGAGTAAGAGAAGTATACAGAATAAGCTGTAGTGTAACAGAAGTATACAGAATAAACTGTAGCTGTAGTGTAACAGAAGTATACAGAATAAGCTGTAGAGTAACAGAAGTATACAGAATAAGCTGTAGTGTAACAGAAGTATACAGAATAAGCTGTAGAGTAAGAGAAGTATACAGAATAAGCTGTAGAGTAAGAGAAGTATACAGAATAAGCTGTAGAGTAAGAGAAGTATACAGAATAAGCTGTAGTGTAAGAGAAGTATACAGAATAAGCTGTAGTGTAACAGAAGTATACAGAATAAACTGTAGTGTAACAGAAGTATACAGAATAAGCTGTAGTGTAATAGAAGTATACAGAATAAGCTGTAGTGTAACAGAAGTATACAGAATAAGCTGTAGTGTAACAGAAGTATACAGAATAAGCTGTAGAGTAAGAGAAGTATACAGAATAAGCTGTAGTGTAACAGAAGTATACAGAATAAGCTGCAGTGTAACAGAAGTATACAGAATAAGCTGTAGTGTAACAGAAGTATACAGAATAAGCTGTAGAGTAACAGAAGTATACAGAATAAGCTGTAGTGTAAGAGAAGTATACAGAATAAGCTGTAGTGTAACAGAAGTATACAGAATAAGCTGTAGTGTAACAGAAGTATACAGAATAAGCTGTAGAGTAAGAGAAGTATACAGAATAAGCTGTAGAGTAAGAGAAGTATACAGAATAAGCTGTAGTGTAACAGAAGTATACAGAATAAGCTGTAGTGTAACAGAAGTATACAGAATAGGCTGTAGAGTAAGAGAAGTATACAGAATAAGCTGTAGAGTAAGAGAAGTATACAGAATAAGCTGTAGTATAATAGAAGTATACAGAATAAGCTGTAGCTGTAGTGTAAGAGAAGTATACAGAATAAGCTGTAGTGTAACAGAAGTATACAGAATAAGCTGTAGTGTAATAGAAGTATACAGAATAAGCTGTAGAGTAAGAGACGTATACAGAATAAGCTGTAGTGTAACAGAAGTATACAGAATAAGCTGTAGTGTAGCAGAAGTATACAGAATAAACTGTAATGTAACAGAAGTATACAGAATAAGCTGTAGTGTAATAGAAGTATACAGAATAAGCTGTAGTGTAACAGAAGTATACAGAATAAGCTGTAGTGTAGCAGAAGTATACAGAATAAACTGTAATGTAACAGAAGTATACAGAATAAGCTGTAGTGTAATAGAAGTATACAGAATAAGCTGTAGTGTAATAGAAGTATACAGAATAAGCTGTAGTGTAAGAGAAGTATACAGAATAAGCTGTAGTGTAACAGAAGTATACAGAATAAGCTGTAGTGTAATAGAAGTATACAGAATAAGCTGTAGTGTAACAGAAGTATACAGAATAAGCTGTAACTGTAGTGTAAGAGAAGTATACAGAATAAGCTGTAGTGTAACAGAAGTATACAGAATAAGCTGTAGTGTAATAGAAGTATACAGAATAAGCTGTAGTGTAACAGAAGTATACAGAATAAGCTGTAGTGTAATAGAAGTATACAGAATAAGCTGTAGTGTAACAGAAGTATACAGAATAAGCTGTAGTGTAATAGAAGTATACAGAATAAGCTGTAGTGTAACAGAAGTATACAGAATAAGCTGTAGTGTAATAGAAGTATACAGAATAAGCTGTAGTGTAACAGAAGTATACAGAATAAGCTGTAGTGTAATAGAAGTATACAGAATAAGCTGTAATGTAACAGAAGTATACAGAATAAGCTGTAGTGTAATAGAAGTATACAGAATAAGCTGTAGTGTAAGAGAAGTATACAGAATAAGCTGTAACTGTAGTGTAAGAGAAGTATACAGAATAAGCTGTAGTGTAACAGAAGTATACAGAATAAGCTGTAGAGTAAGAGAAGTATACAGAATAAGCTGTAGTGTAACAGAAGTATACAGAATAAGCTGTAGAGTAAGAGAAGTATACAGAATAAGCTGTAGTGTAATAGAAGTATACAGAATAAGCTGTAATGTAACAGAAGTATACAGAATAAGCTGTAGTGTAATAGAAGTATACAGAATAAGCTGTAGTGTAAGAGAAGTATACAGAATAAGCTGTAACTGTAGTGTAAGAGAAGTATACAGAATAAGCTGTAGTGTAACAGAAGTATACAGAATAAGCTGTAGTGTAAGAGAAGTATACAGAATAAGCTGTAGTGTAACAGAAGTATACAGAATAAGCTGTAGAGTAAGAGAAGTATACAGAATAAGCTGTAGTGTAACAGAAGTATACAGAATAAGCTGTAGTGTAACAGAAGTATACAGAATAAGCTGTAGAGTAAGAGAAGTATACAGAATAAGCTGTAGTGTAAGAGAAGTATACAGAATAAGCTGTAACTGTAGTGTAATAGAAGTATACAGAATAAGCTGTAGTGTAACAGAAGTATACAGAATAAGCTGTAGTGTAAGAGAAGTATACAGAATAAGCTGTAGTGTAAGAGAAGTATACAGAATAAGCTGTAGAGTAACAGAAGTATACAGAATAAGCTGTAGTGTAACAGAAGTATACAGAATAAGCTGTAGTGTAACAGAAGTATACAGAATAAGCTGTAGTGTAAGAGAAATATACAGAATAAGCTGTAGTGTAACAGAAGTATACAGAATAAGCTGTAGAGTAAGAGAAGTATACAGAATAAGCTGTAGTGTAACAGAAGTATACAGAATAAGCTGTAGTGTAAGAGAAATATACAGAATAAGCTGTAGTGTAACAGAAGTATACAGAATAAGCTGTAGTGTAAGAGAAGTATACAGAATAAGCTGTAGAGTAAGAGAAGTATACAGAATAAGCTGTAGTGTAACAGAAGTATACAGAATAAACTGTAGTGTAACAGAAGTATACAGAATAAGCTGTAGAGTAAGAGAAGTATACAGAATAAGCTGTAGTGTAAGAGAAGTATACAGAATAAGCTGTAACTGTAGTGTAATAGAAGTATACAGAAAAAGCTGTAGTGTAACAGAAGTATACAGAATAAGCTGTAGTGTAACAGAAGTATACAGAATAAGCTGTAGTGTAAGAGAAGTATACAGAATAAGCTGTAGAGTAACAGAAGTATACAGAATAAGCTGTAGTGTAACAGAAGTATACAGAATAAGCTGTAGTGTAAGAGAAATATACAGAATAAGCTGTAGTGTAACAGAAGTATACAGAATAAGCTGTAGAGTAAGAGAAGTATACAGAATAAGCTGTAGTGTAACAGAAGTATACAGAATAAGCTGTAGTGTAGCAGAAGTATACAGAATAAACTGTAGTGTAACAGAAGTATACAGAATAAGCTGTAGTGTAAGAGAAGTATACAGAATAAGCTGTAGTGTAACAGAAGTATACAGAATAAGCTGTAGTGTAACAGAAGTATACAGAATAAGCTGTAGAGTAAGAGAAGTATACAGAATAAGCTGTAGAGTAAGAGAAGTATACAGAATAAGCTGTAGTGTAACAGAAGTATACAGAATAAGCTGTAGTGTAACAGAAGTATACAGAATAAGCTGTAGAGTAAGAGAAGTATACAGAATAAGCTGTAGAGTAAGAGAAGTATACAGAATAAGCTGTAGTGTAACAGAAGTATACAGAATAAGCTGTAGTGTAACAGAAGTATACAGAATAAGCTGTAGTGTAAGAGAAGTATACAGAATAAGCTGTAGTGTAACAGAAGTATACAGAATAAGCTGTAGTGTAGCAGAAGTATACAGAATAAACTGTAATGTAACAGAAGTATACAGAATAAGCTGTAGTGTAATAGAAGTATACAGAATAAGCTGTAGTGTAACAGAAGTATACAGAATAAGCTGTAGTGTAGCAGAAGTATACAGAATAAACTGTAATGTAACAGAAGTATACAGAATAAGCTGTAGTGTAATAGAAGTATACAGAATAAGCTGTAGTGTAAGAGAAGTATACAGAATAAGCTGTAGTGTAACAGAAGTATACAGAATAAGCTGTAGTGTAATAGAAGTATACAGAATAAGCTGTAGTGTAACAGAGGTATACAGAATAAGCTGTAACTGTAGTGTAAGAGAAGTATACAGAATAAGCTGTAGTGTAACAGAAGTATACAGAATAAGCTGTAGTGTAATAGAAGTATACAGAATAAGCTGTAGTGTAACAGAAATATACAGAATAAGCTGTAGTGTAATAGAAGTATACAGAATAAGCTGTAGTGTAACAGAAGTATACAGAATAAGTTGTAGTGTAATAGAAGTATACAGAATAAGCTGTAGTGTAATAGAAGTATACAGAATAAGTTGTAGTGTAACAGAAGTATACAGAATAAGCTGTAGTGTAACAGAAGTATACAGAATAAGCTGTAGTGTAATAGAAGTATACAGAATAAGATGTAATGTAACAGAAGTATACAGAATAAGCTGTAGTGTAATAGAAGTATACAGAATAAGCTGTAGTGTAAGAGAAGTATACAGAATAAGCTGTAACTGTAGTGTAAGAGAAGTATACAGAATAAGCTGTAGTGTAACAGAAGTATACAGAATAAGCTGTAGTGTAACAGAAGTATACAGAATAAGCTGTAGTGTAAGAGAAGTATACAGAATAAGCTGTAGTGTAACAGAAGTATACAGAATAAGCTGTAGTGTAGCAGAAGTATACAGAATAAACTGTAATGTAACAGAAGTATACAGAATAAGCTGTAGTGTAATAGAAGTATACAGAATAAGCTGTAGTGTAACAGAAGTATACAGAATAAGCTGTAGTGTAGCAGAAGTATACAGAATAAACTGTAATGTAACAGAAGTATACAGAATAAGCTGTAGTGTAATAGAAGTATACAGAATAAGCTGTAGTGTAAGAGAAGTATACAGAATAAGCTGTAGTGTAACAGAAGTATACAGAATAAGCTGTAGTGTAATAGAAGTATACAGAATAAGCTGTAGTGTAACAGAGGTATACAGAATAAGCTGTAACTGTAGTGTAAGAGAAGTATACAGAATAAGCTGTAGTGTAACAGAAGTATACAGAATAAGCTGTAGTGTAATAGAAGTATACAGAATAAGCTGTAGTGTAACAGAAGTATACAGAATAAGCTGTAGTGTAATAGAAGTATACAGAATAAGCTGTAGTGTAACAGAAGTATACAGAATAAGTTGTAGTGTAATAGAAGTATACAGAATAAGCTGTAGTGTAATAGAAGTATACAGAATAAGTTGTAGTGTAACAGAAGTATACAGAATAAGCTGTAGTGTAACAGAAGTATACAGAATAAGCTGTAGTGTAATAGAAGTATACAGAATAAGATGTAATGTAACAGAAGTATACAGAATAAGCTGTAGTGTAATAGAAGTATACAGAATAAGCTGTAGTGTAAGAGAAGTATACAGAATAAGCTGTAACTGTAGTGTAAGAGAAGTATACAGAATAAGCTGTAGTGTAACAGAAGTATACAGAATAAGCTGTAGAGTAAGAGAAGTATACAGAATAAGCTGTAGTGTAACAGAAGTATACAGAATAAGCTGTAGTGTAAGAGAAGTATACAGAATAAGCTGTAGAGTAAGAGAAGTATACAGAATAAGCTGTAGTGTAACAGAAGTATACAGAATAAGCTGTAGTGTAACAGAAGTATACAGAATAAGCTGTAGAGTAAGAGAAGTATACAGAATAAGCTGTAGTGTAAGAGAAGTATACAGAATAAGCTGTAGTGTAATAGAAGTATACAGAATAAGCTGTAGTGTAAGAGAAGTATACAGAATAAGCTGTAGTGTAACAGAAGTATACAGAATAATCTGTAGTGTAACAGAAGTATACAGAATAATCTGTAGTGTAACAGAAGTATACAGAATAAGCTGTAGTGTAAGAGAAGTATACAGAATAAGCTGTAGAGTAACAGAAGTATACAGAATAAGCTGTAGTGTAACAGAAGTATACAGAATAAACTGTAGTGTAACAGAAGTATACAGAATAAGATGTAGTGTAACAGAAGTATACAGAATAAGCTGTAGAGTAAGAGAAGTATACAGAATAAGCTGTAGTGTAAGAGAAGTATACAGAATAAGCTGTAGTGTAAGAGAAGTATACAGAATAAACTGTAGTGTAACAGAAGTATACAGAATAAGCTGTAGTGTAAGAGAAGTATACAGAATAAGCTGTAGTGTAACAGAAGTATACAGAATAAGCTGTAGTGTAATAGAAGTATACAGAATAAGCTGTAGTGTAACAGAAGTATACAGAATAAGCTGTAGTGTAATAGAAGTATACAGAATAAGCTGTAGTGTAACAGAAGTATACAGAATAAGCTGTAGTGTAATAGAAGTATACAGAATAAGCTGTAGTGTAACAGAAGTATACAGAATAAGCTGTAGTGTAATAGAAGTATACAGAATAAGCTGTAGTGTAACAGAAGTATACAGAATAAGCTGTAGTGTAACAGAAGTATACAGAATAAGCTGTAGTGTAATAGAAGTATACAGAATAAGCTGTAGTGTAAAAGAAGTATACAGAATAAGCTGTAGTGTAATAGAAGTATACACAATAAGCTGTAGTGTAACAGAAGTATACAGAATAAGCTGTAGTGTAACAGAAGTATACAGAATAAGCTGTAGAGTAAGAGAAGTATACAGAATAGGCTGTAGAGTAAGAGAAGTATACAGAATAAGCTGTAGTGTAACAGAAGTATACAGAATAAGCTGTAGTGTAACAGAAGTATACAGAATAAGCTGTAGTGTAAGAGAAGTATACAGAATAAGCTGTAGTGTAACAGAAGTATACAGAATAAGCTGTAGAGTAAGAGAAGTATACAGAATAAGCTGTAGTGTAACAGAAGTATACAGAATAAACTGTAGTGTAACAGAAGTATACAGAATAAGCTGTAGTGTAAGAGAAGTATACAGAATAAGCTGTAGTGTAAGAGACGTATACAGAATAAGCTGTAGTGTAAGAGAAGTATACAGAATAAGCTGTAGTGTAACAGAAGTATACAGAATAAGCTGTAGTGTAACAGAAGTATACAGAATAAGCTGTAGAGTAAGAGAAGTATACAGAATAAGCTGTAGTGTAAGAGAAGTATACAGAATAAGCTGTAACTGTAGTGTAAGAGAAGTATACAGAATAAGCTGTAGTGTAACAGAAGTATACAGAATAAGCTGTAGTGTAACAGAAGTATACAGAATAAGCTGTAGTGTAAGAGAAGTATACAGAATAAGCTGTAGTGTAAGAGAAGTATACAGAATAAGCTGTAGTGTAACAGAAGTATACAGAATAAACTGTAGTGTAACAGAAGTATACAGAATAAGCTGTAGTGTAAGAGAAGTATACAGAATAAGCTGTAGTGTAACAGAAGTATACAGAATAAACTGTAGTGTAACAGAAGTATACAGAATAAGCTGTAGTGTAACAGAAGTATACAGAATAAGCTGTAGTGTAACAGAAGTATACAGAATAAGCTGTAGAGTAAGAGAAGTATACAGAATAAGCTGTAGTGTAAGAGAAGTATACAGAATAAGCTGTAACTGTAGTGTAAGAGAAGTATACAGAATAAGCTGTAGTGTAACAGAAGTATACAGAATAAGCTGTAGTGTAACAGAAGTATACAGAATAAGCTGTAGTGTAAGAGAAGTATACAGAATAAGCTGTAGTGTAAGAGAAGTATACAGAATAAGCTGTAGTGTAACAGAAGTATACAGAATAAACTGTAGTGTAACAGAAGTATACAGAATAAGCTGTAGAGTAAGAGAAGTATACAGAATAAGCTGTAGTGTAATAGAAGTATACAGAATAAGATGTAGTGTAAGAGAAATATACAGAATAAACTGTAGTGTAACAGAAGTATACAGAATAAGCTGTAGTGTAATAGAAGTATACAGAATAAGCTGTAGTGTAAGAGAAGTATACAGAATAAGCTGTAGTGTAAGAGACGTATACAGAATAAGCTGTAGTGTAACAGAAGTATACAGAATAAGCTGTAGTGTAAGAGAAGTATACAGAATAAGCTGTAGTGTAAGAGAAGTATACAGAATAAGCTGTAGTGTAACAGAAGTATACAGAATAAGCTGTAACTGTAGTGTAATAGAAGTATACAGAATAAGCTGTAGTGTAACAGAAGTATACAGAATAAGCTGTAGTGTAACAGAACTATACAGAATAAGCTGTAGTGTAATAGAAGTATACAGAATAAACTGTAGTGTAACAGAAGTATACAGAATAAGCTGTAGTGTAACAGAACTATACAGAATAAGCTGTAGTGTAATAGAAGTATACAGAATAAGCTGTAGTGTAACAGAAGTATACAGAATAAGCTGTAGTGTAATAGAAGTATACAGAATAAGCTGTAGTGTAACAGAAGTATACAGAATAAGCTGTAGTGTAATAGAAGTATACAGAATAAGCTGTAGTGTAACAGAAGTATACAGAATAAGCTGTAGTGTAATAGAAGTATACAGAATAAGCTGTAATGTAACAGAAGTATACAGAATAAGCTGTAGTGTAATAGAAGCATACAGAATAAGCTGTAGTGTAAGAGAAGTATACAGAATAAGCTGTAACTGTAGTGTAAGAGAAGTATACAGAATAAGCTGTAGTGTAACAGAAGTATACAGAATAAGCTGTAGTGTAATAGAAGTATACAGAATAAGCTGTAGTGTAACAGAAGTATACAGAATAAGCTGTAGTGTAATAGAAGTATACAGAATAAGCTGTAGTGTAACAGAAGTATACAGAATAAGCTGTAGTATAATAGAAGTATACAGAATAAGCTGTAGTGTAACAGAAGTATACAGAATAAGCTGTAGTGTAATAGAAGTATACAGAATAAGCTGTAGTGTAACAGAAGTATACAGAATAAGCTGTAGAGTAAGAGAAGTATACAGAATAAGCTGTAGTGTAAGAGAAGTATACAGAATAAGCTGTAGTGTAAGAGACGTATACAGAATAAGCTGTAGTGTAATAGAAGTATACAGAATAAGCTGTAATGTAACAGAAGTATACAGAATAAGCTGTAGTGTAATAGAAGTATACAGAATAAGCTGTAGAGTAAGAGAAGTATACAGAATAAGCTGTAGAGTAAGAGAAGTATACAGAATAAGCTGTAGTGTAACAGAAGTATACAGAATAAGCTGTAGTGTAACAGAAGTATACAGAATAAGCTGTAGTGTAAGAGAAGTATACAGAATAAGCTGTAGTGTAAGAGAAGTATACAGAATAAGCTGTAACTGTAGTGTAAGAGAAGTATACAGAATAAGCTGTAGTGTAAGAGAAGTATACAGAATAAGCTGTAGTGTAACAGAAGTATACAGAATAAACTGTAGTGTAAGAGAAGTATATGGAATAAGATGTAGTGTAACAGAAGTATACAGAATAAGCTGTAGAGTAAGAGAAGTATACAGAATAAGCTGTAACTGTAGTGTAAGAGAAGTATACAGAATAAGCTGTAGTGTAACAGAAGTATACAGAATAAGCTGTAGTGTAACAGAACTATACAGAATAAGCTGTAGTGTAATAGAAGTATACAGAATAAGCTGTAGTGTAACAGAAGTATACAGAATAAGCTGTAGTGTAATAGAAGTATACAGAATAAGCTGTAGTGTAACAGAACTATACAGAATAAGCTGTAGTGTAATAGAAGTATACAGAATAAGCTGTAGTGTAACAGAACTATACAGAATAAGCTGTAGTGTAATAGAAGTATACAGAATAAGCTGTAGTGTAACAGAAGTATACAGAATAAGCTGTAGTGTAATAGAAGTATACAGAATAAGCTGTAGTGTAACAGAAGTATACAGAATAAGCTGCAGTGTAATAGAAGTATACAGAATAAGCTGTAATGTAACAGAAGTATACAGAATAAGCTGTAGTGTAATAGAAGTATACAGAATAAGCTGTAGTGTAAGAGAAGTATACAGAATAAGCTGTAACTGTAGTGTAAGAGAAGTATACAGAATAAGCTGTAGTGTAACAGAAGTATACAGAATAAGCTGTAGTGTAAGAGAAGTATACAGAATAAGCTGTAGTGTAAGAGAAGTATACAGAATAAGCTGTAGTGTAAGAGAAGTATACAGAATAAGCTGTAGTGTAACAGAAGTATACAGAATAAACTGTAGTGTAACAGAAGTATACAGAATAAGCTGTACAGTAAGAGAAGTATACAGAATAAGCTGTAGTGTAATAGAAGTATACAGAATAAGCTGTAGTGTAAGAGAAGTATACAGAATAAACTGTAGTGTAACAGAAGTATACAGAATAAGCTGTAGTGTAATAGAAGTATACAGAATAAGCTGTAGTGTAAGAGAAGTATACAGAATAAGCTGTAGTGTAAGAGACGTATACAGAATAAGCTGTAGTGTAACAGAAGTATACAGAATAAGCTGTAGTGTAACAGAAGTATACAGAATAAGCTGTAGTGTAAGAGAAGTATACAGAATAAGCTGTAGTGTAAGAGAAGTATACAGAATAAGCTGTAGTGTAACAGAAGTATACAGAATAAACTGTAGTGTAAGAGAAGTATATGGAATAAGATGTAGTGTAACAGAAGTATACAGAATAAGCTGTAGAGTAAGAGAAGTATACAGAATAAGCTGTAACTGTAGTGTAAGAGAAGTATACAGAATAAGCTGTAGTGTAACAGAAGTATACAGAATAAGCTGTAGTGTAACAGAAGTATACAGAATAAACTGTAGTGTAACAGAAGTATACAGAATAAGCTGTAGTGTAACAGAAGTATACAGAATAAGCTGTAGAGTAAGAGAAGTATACAGAATAAGCTGTAGTGTAAGAGAAGTATACAGAATAAGCTGTAGTGTAAGAGAAGTATACAGAATAAGCTGTAGTGTAACAGAAGTATACAGAATAAGCTGTAGTGTAATAGAAGTATACAGAATAAGCTGTAGAGTAAGAGAAGTATACAGAATAAGCTGTAGTGTAATAGAAGTATACAGAATAAGCTGTAGTGTAACAGAAGTATACAGAATAAGCTGTAGTGTAATAGAAGTATACAGAATAAGCTGTAGTGTAACAGAAGTATACAGAATAAGCTGTAGTGTAACAGAAGTATACAGAATAAGCTGTAGTGTAATAGAAGTATACAGAATAAGCTGTAGTGTAACAGAAGTATACAGAATAAGCTGTAGTGTAATAGAAGTATACAGAATAAGCTGTAGTGTAACAGAAGTATACAGAATAAGCTGTAGTGTAACAGAAGTATACAGAATAAACTGTAGAGTAAGAGAAGTATACAGAATAAGCTGTAGAGTAAGAGAAGTATACAGAATAAGCTGTAGTGTAACAGAAGTATACAGAATAAGCTGTAGTGTAACAGAAGTATACAGAATAAGCTGTAGTGTAAGAGAAGTATACAGAATAAGCTGTAGTGTAACAGAAGTATACAGAATAAGCTGTAGAGTAAGAGAAGTATACAGAATAAGCTGTAGTGTAACAGAAGTATACAGAATAAACTGTAGTGTAACAGAAGTATACAGAATAAGCTGTAGTGTAAGAGAAGTATACAGAATAAGCTGTAGTGTAAGAGACGTATACAGAATAAGCTGTAGTGTAAGAGAAGTATACAGAATAAGCTGTAGTGTAACAGAAGTATACAGAATAAGCTGTAGAGTAAGAGAAGTATACAGAATAAGCTGTAGTGTAAGAGAAGTATACAGAATAAGCTGTAACTGTAGTGTAAGAGAAGTATACAGAATAAGCTGTAGTGTAACAGAAGTATACAGAATAAGCTGTAGTGTAAGAGAAGTATACAGAATAAGCTGTAGTGTAAGAGAAGTATACAGAATAAGCTGTAGTGTAACAGAAGTATACAGAATAAGCTGTAGTGTAACAGAAGTATACAGAATAAGCTGTAGTGTAAGAGAAGTATACAGAATAAGCTGTAGTGTAAGAGAAGTATACAGAATAAGCTGTAGTGTAACAGAAGTATACAGAATAAACTGTAGTGTAAGAGAAGTATATGGAATAAGATGTAGTGTAACAGAAGTATACAGAATAAGCTGTAGAGTAAGAGAAGTATACAGAATAAGCTGTAACTGTAGTGTAAGAGAAGTATACAGAATAAGCTGTAGTGTAACAGAAGTATACAGAATAAGCTGTAGTGTAATAGAAGTATACAGAATAAGCTGTAGTGTAACAGAACTATACAGAATAAGCTGTAGTGTAATAGAAGTATACAGAATAAGCTGTAGTGTAACAGAAGTATACAGAATAAGCTGAGTGTAATAGAAGTATACAGAATAAGCTGTAGTGTAACAGAAGTATACAGAATAAGCTGTAGTGTAATAGAAGTATACAGAATAAGCTGTAGTGTAACAGAAGTATACAGAATAAGCTGTAGTGTAATAGAAGTATACAGAATAACCTGTAATGTAACAGAAGTATACAGAATAAGCTGTAGTGTAATAGAAGTATACAGAATAAGCTGTAGTGTAAGAGAAGTATACAGAATAAGCTGTAACTGTAGTGTAAGAGAAGTATACAGAATAAGCTGTAGTGTAACAGAAGTATACAGAATAAGCTGTAGTGTAATAGAAGTATACAGAATAAGCTGTAGTGTAACAGAAGTATACAGAATAAGCTGTAGTGTAATAGAAGTATACAGAATAAGCTGTAATGTAACAGAAGTATACAGAATAAGCTGTAGTGTAAGAGAAGTATACAGAATAACCTGTAGTGTAAGAGAAGTATACAGAATAAGCTGTAGTGTAACAGAAGTATACAGAATAAGCTGTAGTGTAACAGAAGTATACAGAATAAGCTGTAGTGTAATAGAAGTATACAGAATAAGCTGTAGTGTAACAGAAGTATACAGAATAAGCTGTAGAGTAAGAGAAGTATACAGAATAAGCTGTAGTGTAATAGAAGTATACAGAATAAGCTGTAGTGTAAGAGAAGTATACAGAATAAGCTGTAGTGTAAGAGACGTATACAGAATAAGCTGTAGTGTAATAGAAGTATACAGAATAAGCTGTAATGTAACAGAAGTATACAGAATAAGCTGTAGTGTAATAGAAGTATACAGAATAAGCTGTAGAGTAAGAGAAGTATACAGAATAAGCTGTAGAGTAAGAGAAGTATACAGAATAAGCTGTAGTGTAAGAGAAGTATACAGAATAAGCTGTAGAGTAAGAGAAGTATACAGAATAAGCTGTAGTGTAAGAGAAGTATACAGAATAAGCTGTAGTGTAAGAGAAGTATACAGAATAAGCTGTAACTGTAGTGTAAGAGAAGTATACAGAATAAGCTGTAGTGTAACAGAAGTATACAGAATAAACTGTAGTGTAACAGAACTATACAGAATAAGCTGTAGTGTAAGAGAAGTATACAGAATAAGCTGTAGTGTAATAGAAGTATACAGAATAAGCTGTAGTGTAACAGAACTATACAGAATAAGCTGTAGTGTAATAGAAGTATACAGAATAAGCTGTAGTGTAACAGAAGTATACAGAATAAGCTGTAGTGTAATAGAAGTATACAGAATAAGCTGTAGTGTAACAGAACTATACAGAATAAGCTGTAGTGTAATAGAAGTATACAGAATAAGCTGTAGTGTAACAGAAGTATACAGAATAAGCTGTAGTGTAATAGAAGTATACAGAATAAGCTGTAGTGTAACAGAAGTATACAGAATAAGCTGTAGTGTAATAGAAGTATACAGAATAAGCTGTAGTGTAACAGAAGTATACAGAATAAGCTGTAGTGTAATAGAAGTATACAGAATAAGCTGTAGTGTAAGAGAAGCATACAGAATAAGCTGTAACTGTAGTGTAAGAGAAGTATACAGAATAAGCTGTAGTGTAATAGAAGTATACAGAATAAGCTGCAGTGTAACAGAAGTATACAGAATAAGCTGTAGTGTAACAGAAGTATACAGAATAAGCTGTAGTGTAAGAGAAGTATACAGAATAAGCTGTAGTGTAACAGAAGTATACAGAATAAACTGTAGTGTAACAGAAGTATACAGAATAAGCTGTAGAGTAAGAGAAGTATACAGAGTAAGCTGTAGTGTAATAGAAGTATACAGAATAAGCTGTAGTGTAAGAGAAGTATACAGAATAAACTGTAGTGTAACAGAAGTATACAGAATAAGCTGTAGTGTAAGAGACGTATACAGAATAAGCTGTAGTGTAACAGAAGTATACAGAATAAGCTGTAGTGTAACAGAAGTATACAGAATAAGCTGTAGTGTAAGAGAAGTATACAGAATAAGCTGTAGTGTAAGAGAAGTATACAGAATAAGCTGTAGTGTAACAGAAGTATACAGAATAAACTGTAGTGTAAGAGAAGTATATGGAATAAGATGTAGTGTAACAGAAGTATACAGAATAAGCTGTAGAGTAAGAGAAGTATACAGAATAAGCTGTAACTGTAGTGTAAGAGAAGTATACAGAATAAGCTGTAGTGTAACAGAAGTATACAGAATAAGCTGTAGTGTAATAGAAGTATACAGAATAAGCTGTAGTGTAACAGAACTATACAGAATAAGCTGTAGTGTAATAGGAGTATACAGAATAAGCTGTAGTGTAACAGAAGTATACAGAATAAGCTGTAGTGTAATAGAAGTATACAGAATAAGCTGTAGTGTAACAGAAGTATACAGAATAAGCTGTAGTGTAATAGAAGTATACAGAATAAGCTGTAGTGTAACAGAAGTATACAGAATAAGCTGTAGTGTAATAGAAGTATACAGAATAAGTTGTAATGTAACAGAAGTATACAGAATAAGCTGTAGTGTAATAGAAGTATAGAGAATAAGCTGTAGTGTAAGAGAAGTATACAGAATAAGCTGTAACTGTAGTGTAAGAGAAGTATACAGAATAAGCTGTAGTGTAACAGAAGTATACAGAATAAGCTGTAGTGTAATAGAAGTATACAGAATAAGCTGTAGTGTAACAGAAGTATACAGAATAAGCTGTAGTGTAATAGAAGTATACAGAATAAGCTGTAGTGTAACAGAAGTATACAGAATAAGCTGTAGTGTAATAGAAGTATACAGAATAAGCTGTAGTGTAACAGAAGTATACAGAATAAGCTGTAGAGTAAGAGAAGTATACAGAATAAGCTGTAGTGTAATAGAAGTATACAGAATAAGCTGTAGTGTAAGAGAAGTATACAGAATAAGCTGTAGTGTAAGAGACGTATACAGAATAAGCTGTAGTGTAATAGAAGTATACAGAATAAGCTGTAATGTAACAGAAGTATACAGAATAAGCTGTAGTGTAATAGAAGTATACAGAATAAGCTGTAGAGTAAGAAAGTATACAGAATAAGCTGTAGTGTAATAGAAGTATACAGAATAAGCTGTAGTGTAAGAGAAGTATACAGAATAAGCTGTAGTGTAAGAGACGTATACAGAATAAGCTGTAGTGTAATAGAAGTATACAGAATAAGCTGTAGTGTAACAGAAGTATACAGAATAAGCTGTAGTGTAATAGAAGTATACAGAATAAGCTGTAGTGTAAGAGAAGTATACAGAATAAGCTGTAGTGTAACAGAAGTATACAGAATAAGCTGTAGTGTAACAGAAGTATACAGAATAAGCTGTAGTGTAAGAGAAGTATACAGAATAAGCTGTAGTGTAAGAGAAGTATACAGAATAAGCTGTAACTGTAGTGTAAGAGAAGTATACAGAATAAGCTGTAGTGTAAGAGAAGTATACAGAATAAGCTGTAGTGTAACAGAAGTATACAGAATAAACTGTAGTGTAAGAGAAGTATATGGAATAAGATGTAGTGTAACAGAAGTATACAGAATAAGCTGTAGAGTAAGAGAAGTATACAGAATAAGCTGTAACTGTAGTGTAAGAGAAGTATACAGAATAAGCTGTAGTGTAACAGAAGTATACAGAATAAGCTGTAGTGTAATAGAAGTATACAGAATAAGCTGTAGTGTAACAGAACTATACAGAATAAGCTGTAGTGTAATAGAAGTATACAGAATAAGCTGTAGTGTAAGAGAAGTATACAGAATAAGCTGTAGTGTAACAGAAGTATACAGAATAAACTGTAGTGTAAGAGAAGTATATGGAATAAGATGTAGTGTAACAGAAGTATACAGAATAAGCTGTAGAGTAAGAGAAGTATACAGAATAAGCTGTAACTGTAGTGTAAGAGAAGTATACAGAATAAGCTGTAGTGTAACAGAAGTATACAGAATAAGCTGTAGTGTAATAGAAGTATACAGAATAAGCTGTAGTGTAACAGAACTATACAGAATAAGCTGTAGTGTAATAGGAGTATACAGAATAAGCTGTAGTGTAACAGAAGTATACAGAATAAGCTGTAGTGTAATAGAAGTATACAGAATAAGCTGTAGTGTAACAGAAGTATACAGAATAAGCTGTAGTGTAATAGAAGTATACAGAATAAGCTGTAGTGTAACAGAAGTATACAGAATAAGCTGTAGTGTAATAGAAGTATACAGAATAAGTTGTAATGTAACAGAAGTATACAGAATAAGCTGTAGTGTAATAGAAGTATAGAGAATAAGCTGTAGTGTAAGAGAAGTATACAGAATAAGCTGTAACTGTAGTGTAAGAGAAGTATACAGAATAAGCTGTAGTGTAACAGAAGTATACAGAATAAGCTGTAGTGTAATAGAAGTATACAGAATAAGCTGTAGTGTAACAGAAGTATACAGAATAAGCTGTAGTGTAATAGAAGTATACAGAATAAGCTGTAGTGTAACAGAAGTATACAGAATAAGCTGTAGTGTAATAGAAGTATACAGAATAAGCTGTAGTGTAACAGAAGTATACAGAATAAGCTGTAGAGTAAGAGAAGTATACAGAATAAGCTGTAGTGTAATAGAAGTATACAGAATAAGCTGTAGTGTAAGAGAAGTATACAGAATAAGCTGTAGTGTAAGAGACGTATACAGAATAAGCTGTAGTGTAATAGAAGTATACAGAATAAGCTGTAATGTAACAGAAGTATACAGAATAAGCTGTAGTGTAATAGAAGTATACAGAATAAGCTGTAGAGTAAGAAAGTATACAGAATAAGCTGTAGTGTAATAGAAGTATACAGAATAAGCTGTAGTGTAAGAGAAGTATACAGAATAAGCTGTAGTGTAAGAGACGTATACAGAATAAGCTGTAGTGTAATAGAAGTATACAGAATAAGCTGTAGTGTAACAGAAGTATACAGAATAAGCTGTAGTGTAATAGAAGTATACAGAATAAGCTGTAGTGTAAGAGAAGTATACAGAATAAGCTGTAGTGTAACAGAAGTATACAGAATAAGCTGTAGTGTAACAGAAGTATACAGAATAAGCTGTAGTGTAAGAGAAGTATACAGAATAAGCTGTAGTGTAAGAGAAGTATACAGAATAAGCTGTAACTGTAGTGTAAGAGAAGTATACAGAATAAGCTGTAGTGTAAGAGAAGTATACAGAATAAGCTGTAGTGTAACAGAAGTATACAGAATAAACTGTAGTGTAAGAGAAGTATATGGAATAAGATGTAGTGTAACAGAAGTATACAGAATAAGCTGTAGAGTAAGAGAAGTATACAGAATAAGCTGTAACTGTAGTGTAAGAGAAGTATACAGAATAAGCTGTAGTGTAACAGAAGTATACAGAATAAGCTGTAGTGTAATAGAAGTATACAGAATAAGCTGTAGTGTAACAGAACTATACAGAATAAGCTGTAGTGTAATAGAAGTATACAGAATAAGCTGTAGTGTAACAGAAGTATACAGAATAAGCTGTAGTGTAATAGAAGTATACAGAATAAGCTGTAGTGTAACAGAACTATACAGAATAAGCTGTAGTGTAATAGAAGTATACAGAATAAGCTGTAGTGTAACAGAAGTATACAGAATAAGCTGTAGTGTAATAGAAGTATACAGAATAAGCTGTAGTGTAACAGAAGTATACAGAATAAGCTGTAGTGTAATAGAAGTATACAGAATAAGCTGTAGTGTAACAGAAGTATACAGAATAAGCTGTAGTGTAATAGAAGTATACAGAATAAGCTGTAGTGTAATAGAAGTATACAGAATAAGCTGTAGTGTAAGAGAAGTATACAGAATAAGCTGTAACTGTAGTGTAAGAGAAGTATACAGAATAAGCTGTAGTGTAACAGAAGTATACAGAATAAGCTGTAGTGTAATAGAAGTATACAGAATAAGCTGTAGTGTAAGAGAAGTATACAGAATAAGCTGTAGTGTAACAGAAGTATACAGAATAAACTGTAGTGTAAGAGAAGTATATGGAATAAGATGTAGTGTAACAGAAGTATACAGAATAAGCTGTAGAGTAAGAGAAGTATACAGAATAAGCTGTAACTGTAGTGTAAGAGAAGTATACAGAATAAGCTGTAGTGTAACAGAAGTATACAGAATAAGCTGTAGTGTAATAGAAGTATACAGAATAAGCTGTAGTGTAACAGAACTATACAGAATAAGCTGTAGTGTAATAGGAGTATACAGAATAAGCTGTAGTGTAACAGAAGTATACAGAATAAGCTGTAGTGTAATAGAAGTATACAGAATAAGCTGTAGTGTAACAGAAGTATACAGAATAAGCTGTAGTGTAATAGAAGTATACAGAATAAGCTGTAGTGTAACAGAAGTATACAGAATAAGCTGTAGTGTAATAGAAGTATACAGAATAAGTTGTAATGTAACAGAAGTATACAGAATAAGCTGTAGTGTAATAGAAGTATACAGAATAAGCTGTAGTGTAAGAGAA